>NC_089236.1:51003515-52203515 GCF_963924675.1 Phocoena phocoena | reverse complement strand
TTGTGGTCAGAAAAGATACTTGATACAATTTCCATTTTCTTAAATTTACCAAGGCTTGATTTGTGACCCAAGATATGATCTATCCTGGAGAATGTTCCATGAGCACTTGAGAAAAATGTGTATTCTGTTGTTTTTGGATGGAGTGTCCTATAAATATCAATTAAGTCCATCTTGTTTAATGTATCATTTAAAGCTTGTGTTTCCTTATTTATTTTCATTTTGGATGATCTGTCCATGGGTGAAAGTGGGGTGTTAAAGTCCCCTACTATGAATGTGTTACTGTCGATTTCCCCTTTTATGGCTGTTAGTATTTGCCTTATGTATTGAGGTGCTCCTATGTTGGGTGCATAAATATTTACAATTGTTATATCTTCTTCTTAGATCGATCCCTTGTTCATTATGTAGTGTCCTTCTTTCTCTCTTATAATAGTCTTTATTTTAAAGTCTATTTTGTCTGATATAAGAATTGCTACTCCAGCTTTCTTTTGGTTTCCATTTGCATGGAATATCTTTTTCCATTCCCTTACTTTCAGTCTGTATGTGTCTCTAGGTCTAAAGTGGGTCTCTTGTAGACAGCATATATATGGGTCCTGTTTTTGTATCCATTCAGCCAGTCTGTGTCTTTTGGTGGGAGCATTTAATCCATTTACATTTAAGGTAATTATTGATATGTATGTTCCTATTCCCATTTTCTTAATTGTTTTGGGTTTGTAATTGTAGGTCTTTTCCTTTTCTTGTGTTTCTTGCCTAGAGAAGTTCCTTTAGCATTTGTTGTAAAGCTGGTTTGGTGGTGCTGAACTCTCTCAGCTTTTGCTTGTCTGTAAAGGTTTTAATTTCTCCATCAAATCTGAATGAGATGCTTGCTGGGTAGAGTAATCTTGGTTGCAGGTTTTTCTCCTTCATCACTTTAAGTATGTCCTGCCAGTCCCTTCTGGCTTGCAGAGTTTCTGCTTTAAGATCAGCTGTTAACCTTATGGGGATTCCCTTGTGTGTTATTTGTTGTTTTTCCCTTGCTGCTTTTAATACGTTTTCTTTGTATTTAATTTTTGACAGTTTGATTAATATGTGTCTTGGCGTATTTCTCCTTGGATTTATCCTGTATCGGACTCTCTGTGCTTCCTGGACTTGATTAACTATTTCCTTTCCTATATTAGGGAAGTTTTCAACTATAATCTCTTCAAATATTTTCTCAGTCCCTTTCTTTTTCTCTTCTTCTTCTGGAACACCTATAATTCGAATGTTGGTGCGTTTAATGTTGTCCCACAGGTCTCTGAGACTGTCCTCAATTCTTTTCATTCTTTTTTCTTTATTATGCTCTGTAGTAGTCATTTCCACTATTTTATCTTCCAGGTCACTTATCCGTTCTTCTGCCTCAGTTATTCTGCTATTGATCCCATCTAGAGTATTTTCAATTTCATTTATTGTGGTGTTCATCATTGCTTGTTTCATCTTTAGTTCTTCTAGGTCCTTGTTAAATGTTTCTTGCATTTTATCTATTCTGTTTCCAAGATTTTGGATCATCTTTACTATCATTATTGTGAATTCTTTTTCAGGTAAACTGCCTATTTCCTCTTTATTTGTTAGGTCTGGTGGGTTTTTATCTTGCTCCTTCATCTGCTGTGTGTTTCTCTGTCTTCTCATTTTGCTTATCTTACTGTGTTTGGGGTCTCCTTTTTGCAGGCTCCAGGTTCGTAGTTCTCGTTGTTTTTGGTGTCTGTCCGCAGTGGCTAAAGTTTGTTCAGTTGGTTGTGTAGGCTTCCTGGTGGAGGGGACTGGTGCCTGTGTTCTGGTGGATATGGATCCATCCTTGCCCCTCTGCTTATTTTTCTCTCTAAGTAAGGCTGGTAGCTATAGCTCTGAACTTCCTTCTCTTCTCCCTGTCCTCTCTCCTTCCTCCCATTTTCTCTGTCTCTCAAAGTACTGTTGAGTACTTTGTTTCAGGTACCTTTCTGAGCACAGAGGCTGGAGCAGTGAACAAGAATGATTTGGCCTCTGCTCTCTTGGAGCTTACAGCTTGGTGAGTGATGCATTAAACAAGTAATTCCAAACATACAGTTGTAGGTTACACAATGAGACACAAGTATAAGATGAAATGAGAACGGATGTTAGGGAAACTAGACTAGTCTGGGATACTCCTGAATAAGTGACACTTATACTGGGACCTCAAAGATGAATAGGGGTTAGCAAGAGATGTGGGGTAGAATTCTCGGAAGAGGGAGAAAAAGCCCCTTAGAAAAAGCTGCTAAGGAGCTTATTAGCAGGTTCAAACAATGGAATAAATAGTCCTTGTGGCTGGAATGTGATGAACAAGTTGGAGAAGGATGCAAAACGAGGTGGGAGAGACTGGTGGAAGTCAGATGTTAGTAGAGGATCTTTTAAACCACGTCAGTGCTTTTGGTCTTTATCTAAGAGAACTGAGAATATATTAATAGAGTTTATAGTGGGAGAATTACCTATTCGTTTGTTTTTTAAAAGTTGACTTTAGTGCTTATATGAAAAATGGATTGAAGAGGGGCAGACGTGGATGTGCAGAAATGAAGCTTTTTTATGAAGCTTTCGCAGTGGTCCAGGCAGGAGGTAGGGGTTACTTACATTATTAGCATATCAGCAGTAGAGGTGATGTAGATAGATTCAAGAACTGCTTGCAAGATATAATTGATAAGATTTTGTGATTTTTTTAGTTTAAAGTATGAAGCTGAAGATAGTGTCAAGGATAAATTTTTCATATGCTTGTTCATGTGTATTTTGTTGACGTTTTAGTGTCTTGAAGTCAAACATTTTCAAAATCGAACTCATTTTTTCCTTCTGCAAACTAATTCTTCCCCTTGACTTCCCTGCTTTGTGAATGACATCCCTACCTCCAAGTGACCTAGCCTTACGACTTTTTTATTTGGTCACAACTTCCACTACATTAGTTACCAAGTGTTAAGGACCTGACCTCTGTAACATCTGGAGTCTCTCCCTTCTCCTCCTCCGCAAATCCTTCCCTTTTCCTCTTCCTCCTCCTCCTCCGCTTCACCTTTTGTCTTTGTTATAGCAGTAGCATCCTTTTGCTGGATCCTTAAACTATGCTTTTCATCCAGGTCTCTGAGCTCCTTGAGGAAAAGAACTGTCCTTTCCATCTTATGTCTTACGTACCTAGCAGTGTGCACTTCAGCATGGTAGATATAAAAAAGTATTAAATGAGATGAAAATACATTTTCCTCGATTTGGGTTTCTTCCATTAATTCTTAGCCACATTAAAAACTTTTCTCAAAGTCATTCAGGGGCTTCCTTTTTCTTAAAGAATAATTTGGTCTTAGGGCTGTGATGTTATGAAAAACTGGCTGCTGGATATGAGAAGTGTATGAGTTGGAGTTTTCCTGTAGTAATTTAGTAAAAATGGACTCCTGACCCTTTTTGCACTGTAGCCCTGACTACTACAAAGAGCACATTTTTCTGGGAAGGGAACATAACTGGTATTTATTAGCAGCCCCACTTTTGAATAAAGTTTTAAAAATTTCATTTGATGGCTTTTTACAATTTTATAAAAGTATTTGCAGAATTCACGTTTAAAAAATAATTTAATGTGTATTTCTTAGCCATCCAGTATTTTGCTGTCATGTCAATAGCTATATTGTATGTTAGTATCTTATATGTACATCTAGAGTATATTGTTTCATAGAAAGTTTATACAAGAATTATTCATCTGTTTTGGAAGTACCTATTTTTAATAGCTTTATATGTTCTAAAATATGAACTTCCATAATTCTTTTATTCTCCTTTTTTTTTTACATTTTTAGGAATAAGAAAATTTTAAATAAGAAGAAGTTGAAAAGAAAACAGAAGAGCAAATCAAAAGTGAAGACAAGAAGCAAGGTAAAACTGTTAGCAATTTATAGGGAGTAAGGACTTTTTTATTAATTTGAATAAAAATGCCAAAATTAAAAAGGTAATTTTAATTTTGGTAAGAGGTACAAACTACTATGTGTAAAATAAACAAGCTGCAAAGATACATAGTACAATATAGGGAATATAGCCAATATTTTATAATAACTATAAGTGGAATATAACCTTTAAAAATTGTGAATCACTGTGTTGTACACCTGAAACTTGTATAATATTGTACATCAACTATACCTCAATAAGAAAAATAAGGTATGAGTATAATTAGCAAACCATTTTATTTCTGTGTGCTAAAGTAATTTTTAAAAACCCCTTATTATTTGGTCACCCTGTTTAGTTTCATCTTTTTGGCATTTTTTTGACCAGCAACCTGGAAGTTATTATCCGGGTGCTGAAAATTATTTATTCTTGTTTTCTTTGATCAATCCTTTGGGGGAAGGTATATATTTCTCTTCTCTTTTTTCACTCTGACTACATGTACTGGAAACTGAGTAAAATTGGCTTGTGAGTTGGGACTTGGATTTGGGTTTGTCTCATACCTATGCATACATTATGAATTAGAGAGTATCTTGGTGCATCTATAGACTTTTGACTGTTCTGAGCTTCTTTAGATTGTTGGTGGCTGTACAAAGAAAAGGCAATAGAGAATATTTGAATTAGGTGGTACCTTAGAGATCAAGGATCTGTTCTTCTACCCAATGCAGATATCTTCTCTATAAAATCCATCTAGTTTTTTCTTAGACATTTTCAGGGACCAGATACAGCTTTTTGTAAAAGAATCTCTTTTCTAATGAACAGTAGTAAGAAGCTTAGACAGGAGGAAGAAAGCAATCATACTTGTGATTTCTGAAGAGCTCTACTTTTGGTTATAGAAACAGTCACTTAGCTTGGGTTGTATATCATATTTAAGTTCTAGAGACAATTGTTTCCTGCACTTTTTAATGAGTATTTTTGCTCTTGTAACTGAGAGAAATCTCCTTTAAAGTAGTGAACCAAAAATAGAAGGATAAGGCTTGGAATTGATCAGTTGGACCCAGGGATTATAATAATGTCATCAAATCTTCTTGCTTCTCCTTTCCTCTGAGTGTGGGTTTATTGCCTGTGGCTGAGGACTAAGGCTGCTGGCAGCTCCAGCTTTATTTTCTTTAAGCAAAAGGCGATTTCTTCTACTAGTTGTGGCAGAAAATCTTGGATAGGGTTTTTGATTGACCTGCAGCATTCACTTTGACCTGGAAGGTGGGGTACTTTGATTGGTTAGACTGAGTTATGTTTGTAACCTTGTGATGGACTATAGGTGAGCACCCTGATTAGCAGGCTATGTGGAATGGGAGGGGTGGTTGCCCTAAGGGAAATGTTGCTGGGTGGAAGATAAATAATATATGTTCAGTATATCATGTCGTACTACTGCTTTGGGGACAGAAGAGGGAAGTGGAAAGCATTCTTACTATACTTAGTATATGAAAACCTTTAACAAGTAAGTAGTCATTCAGATTTACTACTTCTAACCCTTTTCCACTTTTTGTTGCTGTGTGCAGAGTTGGAATATGGGAATATTGAAAATCTTTTAAAGCCCTTTTTAAGGTTTCATTTGTTGATTTTCCTAAAAGTGGTGGCATGTGATATCCAGGAAGATATGGGACGTCAAGCTCTTTCTTCCACTTCAGTTCTGTCTCTAACTAGCTTTGCTCCCTTCATAATTCATCTTTCTTCTGTTGGCCTTCAGGTTTTATATCTGCTTTTTTAGGAGCAGCTTGTGATAAGACTGATATAAAAAAACTTCATTTACACCTCAGACTTTAATTGCACACTGACTCTGTGCAGGCCTTGTGCTTGGTATTTGGGATGCAAAGAGGAGTAAGAAACATTTACTGCTTATAAAATGGTGGTGTTGGTCTCTTTGCCCTCTATTACTGTTTTTGGAGTATTTTTTATCCACTCTCTTTTTATAAAAGTTATTTTTTAAATGCCATTTAGCTATACTTCTTCATCTCCTTCTTTATTGCTGTCATTGACCCCTCTGTTTCTCCATTAGCCATCTCCTTCATTTACTTTCCTTCTTATCCAGTATAGATGCTACAGTATTTTTAGAAAAATTCTTGCTTAATCTCCTGTATTAGTTCTTTATGGCTGCTGTAACAAATTACACAGACTTTATCGCTTAAAACAATATAAATTATCTTATGGTTCTGGAAGTCTGAAGTCTAAAATGGATCTCACTGGGCTAAAATCAAAGTGTCAGCAAGGCTATATTCTTCCTGGAGGCTCTAGAAGAGAATTCATTGCCTTGCCTTGTCTGGCTTCTAGAGCCTGCCTGCATTCTTTGGGTTGTGCTTCCTTCCATCTTGCCACCCTCTCCCATTTATAAGGACCCTTGGGATTACTTTGGGCCTACCTAGATAATCCATAATAATCCCCATCTCAAAATTCTTAATTTAGTCATATCTGCCGGCTCCCTTTTGCCATGTAAGATGACATATTCTCAGGTTCTAGGGATTAGGGGGTATATATTTTTGGAGGCCATTATTCTGCCTACCACATCTTCCTTTCTCTCATGTACATTTGTTGGATTTATCTGACAAAACTCAGTCCTGTACAAATCCAGCCATCTTTCCCTCTTTCCCTGCAGGTGAGTACCATGTACTGCTAAAAGGAGTTAAACAAGAATTTATTGATACCAGTACAGTTTCATGATTACCAGTATCAAATGGACCATCCATAGCCAGACTCTCTTCTTGTTTTTTCTGGTCAGATAGTTCTTCCAATTTTCCTGTGGCTATTTCAGACCTTTGCCAGTCTCCTCAAACTTCTGATAAATTCTGCTCTCCAGCAAATGACTTCACTGCCTTATAAGAGAAGTCAAATCCATTACACAGGAAACTTCCTCAGCATCCTCCTACCAAATGTATCTGTCTTAGATCAGGTTCCTTAATAGTAGAACCTGAGACAGGGATATAAAGTGTACAATTCAGTGAGTTTTGAAAGATACAATCAAGGTTTAGAAATTTTCCATCATCCCCAAGGCTTTCCTCATCCTCTGCTGCATTCCATCCCTCCTTACAGCCCTAGCTGTACACAACCACAGGTATACTTTCTGTCATTATAGATTATTTTTCATTTTCTGGAATTTCATATAAATGAGATTGTACTGGGTATACTCTTGTATCTGGCTTCTTTCCCTCAGCATAATGATTTTGAGTTGTGTTGATGTAGTTGTATATATTAATAGTCTTTCCTTTTTTTTTTTCTGATTAGTATCCCATTGTTTGGATATATCCCAATTTGTTAATCTGTTCATCTGTTGATGGACATTTTGGTGTTGTTTCCAGTTTCTGTCCCTTGCAAATAAAACTGCTATGAACAATTTGTGTACTAGTCTTTGTGTGGGTATAAGTTTTTGTTTTTTGGGGAGGGTAAATACCTAGGAGTGGGATGATTAAGTGATGTTTTCTTCGATGATTTGCCAGAAGGACTCATAAGACTCGAAAGCAGTTTATACTAATGGCTAAGATTTATTACAACAAAAAGTACAGAGTAAACAGCAGGAAAAATAAATGTGTTGGTGGTTAGGGAGTAATGGCCTAGGCCTCCTGGTCCTTCCTTGTGTGAGCACACAGGACATGATTTCTCTCTGGTGGTGAACTGCAGGAATATGTGTGGAACATTTCTGTCCAGGGAAGCCCGTTTGAGTCTCAGGATCTGAGGCTTTTATGGGGATCTGGTCACATAGACACATCCTGATATGCAGCCAGCCATAGCAAGTGAAACTTGGGTTCACATCGTCAGTCATGTTTCTGCAAAGCAGTCGGACAAGCCAGTGGGTATGGTTGCTCTAGGAGTATGTAACAAAATCATCAATACCTAATATAAAGGAAACTCTAAAGACCACATTCCTAAGTACTGGCAGGGGGCAGTGATGGTTCCCTTGGAGAAATACAAGGAGTAAGCAGTGTTAACTCAGTGTTAACTGTTCTTCGCAGGTGGCGTAGCAGATGAATGTTTAGCTTTTTGAGAAACTGAAAACTGTTTCCAAAGTGATTATTCCATTTTACTGTTCCACCAGTAGTGTATGAGAAGTCCAGTTGCTTCACATCTTTGCAAACACATGATCTTGTTAGCTTTTCAAATTTTAGTCATTCTTTTTTTATTAATACATTAATTTTATTCTTTTGTAAAAGAAAGGGGCATTTAGAATCATAGATGAAAATGAATGATTTTAAAGCAGTTAAAATTATTTCCTAGGGAATAATCATGGTCAAAGTTTGCATGCTAGGAAAAAAAAATACTCCTGAAAAGATATCACTGTTTTTCACTCTATAAGAGTGTTACACGAAATTTTAGTCATTCTGATAAGTATATAGGGGTATCTCACTGGTGTTTTACTGTGCTTTTCTCTCATGACTAATGTTGTGAGCATCATAATCATCATGTGATGTGCCTTTCACCAATTATGTCTTTTTATTGTGAAATCTCTTCAACTCGTCTCCCCTTTTTATAATTGTCTTCTTATTGAATTCTGAGGGTACTTTCTACATTTTAGATCAAAGTCCTTTGTCAGCTGTGTTGCAAATAATTTCTCCTCTTCTATGGTTTGCCTTTTTTGTTTTTGTAGAGTGCTTTATAAGAGCAAAGGTTTTTAAGTTTTATAAATTTAACGAATTGATATTTTTTTTATGATTCACGTGTTCAAAGTCTTTGTCTACCCCAAGGTCGCATAGATTTTCTTCTATATTTTCTTCTACAGATTTTATAGTTTTAGCTGTTACATGTAGGTCTGTGATCCATTTCAAGTTAATTTTTGTGTATGATGTGAGATAAAGGTTGATGTTCATTTTTCCACATGTTGGTATTCAGTCGATCCAGTATCATTTCTTAAAAAGACATCTTTTCCCATTGAATCATCCTGGTACCTTTGTAAAATATCAGGTGACTGTATTTGTTTAAGCCTATTTCTGGATTTTATTTTGTTTAATTAATCTATATGTTTACCTTTATACCAGTACTGTACTGTCTTCATTACAGTAGTTTTGAAATAGGTCATATGTTTTTAACTGTGGTCTTTTTAAAAATATTGCTATAGTTAATTTAGGTTCTTTACGTTTCTGTATGTAAATTTTAGAATCAACTTGTAAATTTCCATTTTTAGAAAGCCTCTGGAATTTTTATTGGGATTTCACTGAATATAGGTTTGGGGAAGAATTGCCATTTTAATGAAATGGAATCTTCTCATTGATGAACATGGTCTCTCTCTCCATTTATTTGTCTTCTTTAATTTCTCTCAGCAACATTATTTTGGTTTTCAGTGAACAGAGATTGTACATAATTTTATTAAATTAAACTAATAATTATATATTTTTGATGTTATTGTAAATGCTATTATTTAAAAATTTTGTTTTAATTTTGAGATTGTAATGTGAACACAGTTGTAGGAAATAATATAGAGAGATCCTGTGTACCCTTTACCCATTTTCTCCCATTGGTAAGGTATAGCATAACTATAGTAAATATCACTACTAGGAAATCAACATTGATAGAACCTACAGATCTTATTTAGATTTCACCAGTTTTACATGCACTCATTTGTTTGTGTGTATTTAGTTTTAGGCAGTTTTATCATGTGTGGGTGTCTGTGACCATTACTACAGTGAAGGTGTAGAACAGTTTCATCGTAAGGAACCATTGTACTACTTTTGTATAAACAAAGACACCTCCAAACCTCACCCTGTCCCTAGCCTCTGCAAACCACAAATCTGTTCTCCATCTCTGTAATTTGTCATTTCAAGAATGTTATATAAATGGACTCATGCAGTATGTAACCTTTTGGGATTGGTTCTTTTCCACTTAGCATAATTTCCTTGAGATTCATCCAAGTTGTTGCATATACCAAGCTTGCACCTTTTATTGCTGAGTAAGCGTTCCATGGCATGGATATACCACAGTTTGCTTAACCCTTCATTCATTAAATAACATCTGAGTTGTTTCCAGTTTTGATTATTTTGAATAAAGCTTCTATGAACATTCACGTGCTGGTGTTTGTATAAACATAAGTTTTCATTCCTCTGGTATAAATGCCTAAGAGTGCAACTGCTGGATTATACTGTAAATACATGTTTAATTTTCTAAGAAAAAGCTGTACTTTTTCTAGTCTCTGTATCATTTTACATTCCCATCAGCAATGTATGAGAGATCCAGTTTCTCCACATCTTCACCAGTATTTGTTGATGTCACTATTTTTTACTCTAGCCTTTCTGATAGGTGTGTACTAATCTCATTTTATTTTAATTTGTATTTCCCTAATGGCTCATGATATTGAACTTTTTTTCATGTGCTTATCTGCCTTCTGTATATCTTCTTCAGTGACATGTCTGTTCATGTCTTTTGCCCATTTTCTAATTGGGCTGCTTGCTTGTTTGTTTTCTACTCTCTGAGTTTTGAGAATTCTTTATATATGCTGGATGCTAGTCATTTGTCAGATACGTGGTTTGCAAACATTTTCTCCCAGTCTGTAACTTTACTGCTACTAGTTTTAAAACTACATATTTTAATTGTTTACTCCTAGGATATAGATATATTATTCATTTTTATAGATTTATTTGGTACCCTGTGACTTTGCTAAATCCACACATTATTACTAGTGACTCTTTTTTGCAGACTTAAGATTCTTTTTTATGTCTCCTACAAATAAACACATTTGATTTCTAGGAGATAATTTCTTCTTTCTAACTATACCTTTTATTTCTTTTTCTTGGGTTACTGCACTGGATAGCATATCTAGCACATTGTTGAGTCTGATTGCTGAGAGTAGATATCTTTCCCTTGTTTGCAATCTAGGGTGAAGGCATTCAGTCTTTTACTATGTTAGCTGTGTGTTTTTCATACATACCCTTAATCCAGTTTTGGAATTCTCTTCTGTTCCTAATTTACTTAGGCTCTTGTTATGAATGGGTATTTGATTTTTGTCAAATGCTTCTTCCATGTTTATTTACAGTGTCTTATTTTTTTTTTCTCTTACTTTTGTTGGTGTGGATTTTGGATTGCTTTTCCAGTGTTGTACATCCTTGTTTGAGTTGATCATGATGTATCATCTTTTTAAGAGTATTGTTGGAGTTGAATTATTAATATTTGTTTTTAATATCTCTGGAAGACCTATTTACATGTTATATGTCAGTTAACTTTAGTATACTTTGATTTAACAAGAAGTACTCCATTTTTTTCCTAATTATTTATGGAAGAAGGGTAGAATTTTGAGAATAAATGTTCTTGGTACTCAAAGTGTCATTTTATTTATCTTGGATACTTGTTGGACATACTCTAATTGTTGGAATTTGCATTTGTAGACTATCTTAAACTAGTTCTGTATATTTATGATGTAAATGTTGATCTCAAAAATGTGGTTGGAGTCTGATGAATAAAATGCTGGACCAAAATACAAATTGAGTATTTAGTTGTTTTTGTTTGTTTGGCTGTGTTGGGTCTTCATTGCTGTGCACGGGCTTTCTCTAGCTGCGGTGAGTGGGGGCTACTCTTCTTTGCAGTGCACAGCTTCTCATTGCGGTGGCTTCTTTTATTGCTGAGCATGGGGTCTAGGCGTGCGGGCTTCAGTAGTTGCAGCACGTGGGCTTCAGTAGTTGTGGCGCACGGGCTTAATTGCTCCGCGGCATGTGGGATCTTCCCGGACCAGGGATTGAACCCGTGTTCCCTGCCTTGGCAGGCGGATTCTTAACCCCTGCGGCACCAGGGAATTCCCGAGCATTTAATTTTAACAATTAAAGTACCAAACATGTGATTTGTAGTACTTATTAAGACAGATAGGTAAGAGAGAGCTTTCAGAAAGCATATGCCCATAATCTGTAGTTTTCTTAGCATTACCATTATTTGAATGAGAATGAAATTAGAATTGACTAAAGTTGAGGGATGTTTTTTTTTTTTTAGTCCTAATTTCTGTTTAAGGCCCTATATCTACTTTTAAAAGAAATCAAAATGTAATTCAATATTTGTAGTAGGCCTTTGAGACTCTGCAGTACATCTGGTGTCCCTTAGAAAAGCAACAGATGAATATCCTTTGAATCCAGCAGTTGAGCTTTGTTGGCTCTTTTCCTATTGTGGGGTAAAAGGGTAGTCCTGATGAGTTTTTTGCTGGTGTCTTTCCAGCCCTTATCAGGTTGGTTATTGCTGTATCACCTATGTGACTCCTACAAATCATCTAGCCTGTCTAATATTTAATTTTAAAAAAAAATGAGAATTGATGATGATGGAAAGGAATATAAAATTGAAATATTATATCCTGTATTTCAGTCTGAAAACTTGGAGAATACAGTAATCATACCAGATATCAAGCTACATAGCAATCCTTCGGCATTTAATATTTATTGCAATGTACGCCATTGCGTTCTGGAATGGCAGAAAAAGGAAACATCGTTGGCAGCTGCATCTAAGAACTCTGTGCAGAGTGGAGAATCAGATAGTGATGAAGAGGAGGAATCCAAAGAGCCCCCTATCAAGCTTCCAAAGGTAAGCCACTAAGATCCACTTTGATGCATAACCTACGTGTTTGGGCTTTAATACATATGTTTGCATTGCTAAAATGCCTTGCTTTTAATAAAATTGCACACTGAAAATAACAGAGCCTATGGGTAAAAATAGGTTTGAGCTAGATCAGGAAAACTTTATGCAACTTTATAATTGGAGTGCTAACAAAGTCAACAATTGGTACCTCAGTGGGGAGTACTTGGAAAGCATAGGAAGGGAGTTCAGTGGCTTGGAGTCTGTTACAGGGGCTGTTAAAAATGTACAAAAGCAGTACAGGGGAAATGGTGCCTTGTGGGCACTGAGCCATTGCAGATGGAAGTGGAACTCTGAGCCAGTGAGCTGCTATTAAGGTGGGCACAAGAGGAAGTGCAAATTGCTACAAGCCAAGAGCCACGAAAAGCTGGGGACACATCCCTCCCTCTGGATACAGGTATACATTTTAATTTTTCTTGAAATAGAGCTAGAAGTGCTCCTGATTGTGCAGCAGCTGAGCTGAGAGCTTTTGCCTTTTCTGCATAAGGTTAATTGTACTCTTGCTATCCTGGCTCCCTTTGCCTAGGAAAAAAATTACATATGAACCAATTCTGCATTGTTCTGATATCACTCCCATATTTACCAGAGGCATATAATCTAATTGGTGTTATGGAAACATGTATTGAAGTAGAACAAACTGTTCTTAAGGTACTCTGTTCTATTTAAGCATTGGTATATTTTAAGACTATAACGTTACTTTACATATGTATTTTTCTATATAGTATGTGTAGTTAGTATTTCTAACAAAAAAATGGGTAAAAATATAAACATATTTTAAAATGTTACCTTTATTATAAATGATTTATGCATTTGTTTTTTTTCTAAATACAGACATTTTGAAATGTTTTCCTTTATCATAAGTGATTCGTGTATATTGTCTTTTTACTAAATGGATACCTTAAAATTGTGCCTTGAAAACTTCTTTATATGCATACATAAGATATCTTGTAAATACTTACTTTACTACTTGGAAATAGAAGCCAGATAGAGGCTGTGTTCCTGATCTGTTTATTTTGTACATTTCATGGTGGCTCTTCATAAGTTCACCACTGTCCTTTATCATTACTGTCAGGTTCTTCTCACCTTATTCTCAGCAGTTGACTTGCTTCCTGTTTAATAGAGTAGTAGAGGTTTTGTGAAGTTCCTCAGCCTCTTAATCAGCCACCTTCAAATGTCCTTATCTCCTCTTGGGACCCTTTTCCCCTTACTCGTTTTCTCTCCAGTGTCCTTAACTGTACCTTCTCTACTAGCTTCTTTCTTCAACTAAAAACAAACAGGCTCATCTTTTCCATATAAGTTTCTCCAGGTAAAGAGCATGGTCTCTAATTTCTGATTTCTTATGCTTAATTAGGGGAGGTTGAGGAAAAATACATTGTTAAGTTAGGATATGGGGATATGAAGGAATCAAGTATACTTTTGTTATAAGAATTCCATTCTGTGTGTGGGTGAGTCCCACTGTACTATAGTAATCACTCAGCTTAGGTTCAACATTAGGAAGGAAAATAAAGACCCAGAGAAACCTTTCACACAGGTATGCAGATTTTGAATAATAAACTATACTCAATTTAAAAGGTACTGCACAATCAAGAACAACTGATTCTTAGGCTGTTTTAAAACATCAGGATGAATGAGTATTAAAGAAATAAAATATCAGGCATTCTTAAGACAGTGACTTTTCAGCATGATTAACAGAGTTAAAAGATGCAGAGTCAAAAAGGGATCTTTACAAGAAAAGTAGAAGAAAAGCAAATAGCTCAAGTAATTAATATTGAGTTTTCCATCAAGTACTGACCTGTCAGGAAACAGGGTATAGTGATGAATATGGGAAGTAGAGTAAAACTGCCTGAGTTCAAACTTGCCATTAAAAATACTAGCTGTGTGATGCTGCAAAAGTCGTTTGACCGCTCTCTGCCTCAGTTTTGTTATCTGTGAAATGGGGATAATGCCTATCTCATAGGTAGTAGTGAGGATTCAAAGCTTTAATAAATGCACGTGTGCTCAATAAATGATAGCTGTAGTTGTAAGTATCAGGTGCAAACAGGAAAATGTGTAGGTCCAAATGAATTTCATTAGTTTTCAGGGAACTCATCAGTTTATTAAGAAATACTTCATATCCAAGGAAATGAAACCTCTAGACAATCAGTGAGATCAGAGAAGAAGGAGCAATGGGATGCCTTTATGCAGAGGTAGTCAGAATGCCATGGGTGGGGGCAGGGCAGGGAGTGAAACTTTCAGGTCTTAGGCAGCAGTTTGCAGGGCACAGAAGAGATGAAGCCTTTAGGGTTTGAGGTGATGGGAGTGTGAGAGCAGGTGAGAAATGTGGACTTTTTCTTTTCCTTTTGACCATTTCTGTGCCTCTGCTCCAGATGCTCTTTCATGTCAGTTCCTCCCTTTTCTTTGTTGTTTCTCTATTGCTCCTCCTGAATGTGTGGCTGTCACTTTCCTTTTTCTTGCGGATGTTTCTTTGTCTCCTGCTTCTTTTTTATTTCACATAATGAAGACAGTTTTTATTTGTTGTCAAGGTATCATTTTGATACAATTCTGTGTTTTCCCTTCTTGACTTTTAAAAGTTAGTTAAATTGTTTTTGACTCTGATGTAGACCTTGATTGTCAGATTTTTTTGCTTTTTGTTTTTTGCAGGTCAGTAATCATTTAAAATAGTACTTTAGTACCCCCACCCGCTTAAAAGTATACCTTTCTTACCAAAAACAGTTTTTACCCAGCTCAAACTGTCTTTCACGATCTGATTTCCAGATCTTCTAAAGCGCTCCAAATTTCATAGCTGCATAATTTTTTAATAGTAATATTAAAATCCTAATATGAATATTAGGATTCATATTTCCCATCCAAACTTATTTGAGGCTAGTCATGCCTCATATTTTGTTAAAAGATGTAGATGTACACAGATTCATTTATATACTTCTTAATTCAGTAAATTCAGTTTGTAGCAGGCATTCTATTAGGCCCTGAGAACAAAATGATGAGAAACAATCCCCACCGTAAAGAAAGTTATGTCTAGCAGGCATGTCCAGTGCCCTAAGGATTGATAGGGGTGTGCAAGGTATAGTGGAGCCCGGTGGAGTAAGGACGTAGCACTGACTGAAGATGCACCCGCAGGCAGGGAGAATGGCATTGTTACAAAAGCACAAGTGGTCAGCTTTGGCTAGAGTGGACTGGCTGAATAGGGCAAGAGTAGAGAACGGGATCATGGGCCTTAAGTGTCATGCAGCCATTTTCAGATTTTGTCTGGTAACTTGGAAACATGAAAGATTTTTAGCAAAAGACTATGATCAGACTTGTATTTTATTAAAGTTACTCGGGTGCTGGAAAGGCAGATCCACTAGAGGCTGGGGAGACTAGAGCAGAGGGGCCAGTGAGCCAGTTATTGCAGTCGTCTGAAGTGTTCATGGGGGATGCAGCTAGGGTAGTAGCAGTGTTTGGCATAAAAGAAATATTAAGGAAGTGGAATTGTCAGGAATTCTTTTTTTTTTTTTTTAGGAATTCTTAATTAGTTGGTTATGAAGTCTGAAAGAGAAGGTAGAATGTAAAAATATTTCTGAAGTTTCTAGGTGGTGATGCTATTTACTTAAAGAGAAAGAACTGGAGGAGAAACAGTGCTTTGTTGGAACGATGATTAAGTTTAGTTCTGGCCGTATTGAGTGTGAAGGGGCTGTGAGATGTCCGTTGCTCACTATGTAAGATTGAAGTTCAAAAGAAAGGTCCCAGCTAGGCATACAGTTTTGGGACTTAGTGTGGTGACAGAAGTTGACACAAAATTCTGTTAGAGATGGAACAGTAGGTGGGATCAAGAACATTGTTTAAAAACTAAATTAGCTTTGAAAAGTTGTAAGAGCACTTTTTCCTCTGGGTGTGAAGAGAAGGGAAGAAGGTGGTAGAAGTCGTAGATAAATTTGTGCGTTAGAGGCTAGGAGGTTAGACATTTCACACCTGGATCTTCTGAGGAGCAGAATTCTTCTCCTCTTCCCGCCCCCGTGCCTTCCTCCTCTACTGCGTCTGTTGCTGTTGCCTCTTCTTCCTCCCTTCTCTCACTCCTCTCTAGATTTTTATTCTTTGTAAATGATGTCGCTACCAAATATTTACTTTAGAGAAGAAAATTTTACAGACAGTATACTTCACTCTGTTGTAATATGTAAATCTACTTTTGGTTTCCTTTTGAGCTTGTTCAAATGTTTTCTGTAAGTCTTAGAACTGATTCTAGGAGTTTTTAATAGAAGATATAATTTCTAATGGCAAAGAATTTATTAATATTAAATCTAAATATGATGTATCTAAACGCTTATGTTATTGTTTGTTCGTGAAATAATAATGCCACCTTTGGAAACACGTGATTTGAGGAGAGAAAAATAAAACCTCAGAAGACTTTTTTCTCTTTTTTTTGGCCAAATATGTTTTTGCCTCACTTTTCTCAACAGGGACATTGGACTAGCTGTACCAAGTTAATTATTTGGGTTTTGTGTTCCTTCAAGTATAACAGAGAGCTTTCAGGATTTAATTGTTTGAAAGTAACAGTAAAGATAACATTCAGTAAATTTACAAAAGACTATTTTATGAAGAGAAGTGGAAGACCGTGTGTTTGGTGGTTAGTTATAGTTTATCGTGGCACGTATTGAGTGCTTAGTGTGTTATCTTATTATAATGAACTGTTCTATTTAGCAGTCAGACTTATTAATCATTTATTTTGCTATTTATAAAGGCAGTGCATAATCAATGTAGATAATTTGAAAAAATGGAGAACATTTTTATAAAAAGGAAAAGAAAATTTTACATTAGAAGTTATTTCTAAAATCCTATTAACCAAAAATACCCACTGTAAACATTTTTGTATATGCACATTAAAAATATATTTATTTCTGCACAAATGAAATCATATTGTATTTGCAGTACTACATATTTTTTTGTCCTTATACTCTTCCTTCCTAATATTGAGGGAGGACATATAGTGTGTTCTCAGTGACTATAAGACAGGCTTCAAAGTGTAAAGTGCAATTTCAAAGTTTGTACATATAGTAAAATACTCTCAGCCAAACCTCAGAAAAAAGTCTTAATTCACAACGTGTTGTGCTCCTTTGCTCAATGATTCAAAGCTAAATATGATTGGAAAACTTGAGATTGATTTTTATTTTGTTGTATATTGAATACATATCACAGTTCTGGAAATGAATTAGTTTTCCCCCTTATTAAAAAAAAAATCCACACCGAACTAAGATACAGATGATAAGCGAGAATCACAGTGGTTAACCTAGACAGACGGGTAATTCCTTGTCTTGATCGTTTTGACTAACGTTTTATGAGTGTTTTTCACGAAAGCCATTTAGTGCTCTGCTCCTGGGCAGCCCACCTGAGTTACCTGTTCTCATACATTTGTTATCATACCTTAAACTTATTAGAGAGACAGCTCGGGAATATGTTCAGTAAGTAGCCTTACTGTTCTTGCAAAGGTTCAATACTTTCTCTGTTGCTATAGGAATCTACTTACAAAAAGAAACCCTAGCCAAAAATGTCATCCGTGAAGAATTCTTTGAATTGTGAAAAGTCATGATTGGTAGTGGTAGAGTAAGCAATCTTCAAGACTGATGGATAGAGTAATCTCCTACTGGCCTGAGAATAGAGCCCTACTTTTGTATTGTACTCGGGAGATCTTTGACTTCAGATTTGTTTCCTGTATGGACATAAACAGATGGAAATCTTGGACAGCACGTTTTTATTTTCTAGTCTGTTTCAGGAAAATAAACTATATGAAATGGCAAGTTTTCATTTCCATTTAATTAATTGAAACTCTATACAAGCACTTCTGTAATCTTAGCTATAATCAAGTATTCTAGGATTTTAGATAACTTCTCTGAAGACAGTCCTATTAGTTATTTTGACTTCTCAGTCATATCTGTATTCTTCAGAAACCTTGCAGATAGTAATCAGAACTGCAACTGACTTGCCTGCAGTTGATTTAACCCTTGTCGGACAAGTTGCAGTGGTTTTTAGCACACAGCTGAGAGAGTAAATAAATATTTGTTGTCTGCCTATCATGTGCAGGCAGTGGGATAGTCATGGGAGATATTAGTTAAGATATACTCTGTGTCCACAAGGAGATCCCAGTTTAGTTGGCAAAATGGAAACAAAAATAGTCACACTATAACATAATAAGTGCTATAAAAGAGGTCTGGACTGGATAAGCATTATATATAAGATTCATTTACTCTGTTAGATTACAAACTCGTAGAGAACAAGGTCTAGTATAATATATCTCGTATCTCCTGTAGCAAGTTGTACAAAATAAGTACTTAAAATGTTTATGTAATATATGAATTAATGTACAGATCTCAGCAGAGAGAATATCTTCTGTTTTGCTCAATAGAATTAATAATGCTTTGATGCATTTCTACTAATTAATCTAGTTTTAACTTTTTCTGTTACTTACTTCTTCTCCAAATAATTTAACACTTCTTGAGAAGATCTTACACATTTCCTTTTCAAAATGTTGACATTGACTGAGAAATGGAATTGCATTGTCTATTGTTCTGTCAGCCCTCTGAAAGTATTTCCTTATACCAGTTCATCACATTTGCTGTCTCAGTCTTTAGTTACAGATTTATCTGTCTTTTGCTAGATACTGAGTTATATTTTTCTTGGTCCTGATGAGGAATAAGATAATTAAAGTAATCCTACAAGAATAAGGGACACCATCTACAAATAATAATATGGTGATTGTACCATATAGGAAAGGCTAAGAAGAAAAGTTCCTTTTTTAATCTTTTCACCATATGTACTATATTGCCTTCTTTTCTGGTCATAAGTAACAATCAACGTAACAGAAGAGTGCCAGTTTTGACTTGAGAACAGCCAAATGAACTTTGTAAATTAATAGTTTATTTTTTTCTGAGTGAATGCAGTCTAGTACCTAGTTCACTGTTAAACCATTTTCATGATGTTTTATTATGGCTTCATTATCCTGAAACTACTTTTTAAGTAGTGCCACTACATATATATATATTTTAACAGTTTGACAGTTTCCTTTTATTTATTTATTTATGGCTGTGTTGGGAGTGCCACTATTTTTTAACCTTCTGTGTTATCAGATGATTTTCTAAATCTTGAAATTAAACACACTGGGTTTTACTCTTTTTTATGTGATGACTTTTTTGCCTTTAAAATATTGTACCATTACTCATGTGCTGTGGAAATAAGCTGTACCGATTTTACTGCCTGAGAAGTGTTATTAGCTCACATGCTATAAAGTATAATTTTTATTTTCATCTTAAATAGATCATTGAGGTTGGACTCTGTGAAGTTTTTGAATTGATCAAGGAGACGCGATTTTCTCATCCATCCCTGTGCCTCAGGAGTCTCCAAGCCCTGCTTAACGTGCTTCAGGGTCAGCAGCCAGAAGGCCTCCAGTCAGAGCCACCCGAGGTCCTAGGTAAGAGCTTAGTTAGGCACATTGAATGAAGCCTTTAAATGTAAAGAGCTTCTCTTATGGAGCACATACAGCAGCCTGTAATTCAGTCTCTGTTTGTTTATGGTGCTGAAACAGCAGGGGTATAAATTTTAAGTTACTTTGCTGTGTTCCCCTGGAGTTATGATTTAAGAGTTATAGTTCATGCACAGTCATTTCCTGATTATTATGATGGGGAAAAGCAAAATATAAATTCTTGGAACCCAGAAATAATCCTCAAGCCTTATAGTCACTATGAACTTAAATCATTCTTAATAAACCTTTGGCCAAAATAGCTAACATTGACTTTGTCTAACTTTACATGTTACTTTGGAGAGTTAAAAAAGTAGGAAAAGAGGGAACAAATACTACCAACCCAAAACAACACAATTAGTTTCTAAACAGAGAGGACATTTCTTTTGCGTTCATGATAAATAAAAATTTATTTTTGTTAAAGATAAAGCTTTTGAATTAGTAGCAACTTCCATTAAGTAAAAATGTTTGCTTTTTGTAAAGTGCATTTGAATTTTATGAATGGCTGCCTTTCATGCGCGTGACCTAGGCTCAACACATAATCCTGTAAGCAGGACGGGGACTCTTAAGGAAGAGAAATACAGATGGAAGCTAAATTTTGAAGGCTAATTGCTTTTCTCTGATGCTAGCTGTGGACCTTCAAAGAGTCTAGAGTTTTCTAAATCTCAAGCATTAGCTTGTTTGAGTCATATATGTGGGCCCTAAGTGTGGAGTATCTGATTCAGTAGATTTGGGATGGGACCTGAGAATTCGCATTTGGAGTAAGTTTCTGGGTAATGCTGATGCTCACACTGCTGGTCTGGATTAGAGTTTCGTCCTTTTCCTCTACTTGGCTATTCGGATTATGTTAGACCCACATGTGAGAACCTAATTACATGGTTTTAATTTACATGTCAGATTGTTATTTTTTTGGTCATGTATTGTGATTAGTTTTTGTGTTCCATTTGTTTTGTTACTGCTTTGTTTTAGTTGGTGGGGGGAGTACTGGCCATGAAAATAAGCTGAGGATTTTTAAAAACAACAACAGCCCCCCAATTCACCATGTTATGAAATACTACTACCAAATAAAGCTGCATATGTTACAAAGCAGGCACCTTGTTTATTGTCACTGTAGCACCAGTGATCGATTACTATTATGATGTACTACTTGACTTCATGGCATTTTATTGAAGATTTAATTAATTTTATTTAAGACTATTTTGCTAGTTAACCTTAGCTCTGGTTTGTAAACTAGCAAATAATTGAAGTATTTAATATATCCACTAAAACAGTATATCCTATATCTTACTTTGAACAACATGCTAATCCTTGCTTTCCTCCTAGATCTTCTGCCATTTTGTTGTCTTCTATCATTTGTTGTATACTTTCTCTTATATTCAGTTTATACATAAATACTCCCTCTCCTTTATTCTTTTCAAAATAGATCTTCTTCTTAATACTGGGTTTTAAAATTATAATATGTGCTTTAGCTTAATCGTCTTCTTTTTGTCAAAACTTAGGTCTCCTGATTAATTTGTTTTTATTTTCTTACTAACAGTTTCAAATGCTGCTATACTGTCTTTGGTCTCTCTTCTGTCCTTCCAATGCTTACCTTTCTGATCTCTTCACTGCTTTGACTTACTTTTCTGTTCAGGCGTTTATCAGCACTTCATACTTTTTATTTTGTTTAATTGGCACAAAGGTGTAAGTAATAATTTGGTTCTTTAAATCGAAATTTGTATTGAAATCTGTTTCTTTTTTCCTTTGATTTAATATCATAGGCACATTAGTTACACTTTTTCCACATTGCTTTTTTTCATGTTACTCATAGAAATATATGTATATTTGTATCTCTTTTATTGTTGGGATAGCTTGATGATTATTATACATCAGACTTCTCTTTTTTTTTTTTTTTTTTTTTTTGCTGTACGCGGGCCTCTCACTATTGTGGCATGTCCCGTTGCGGAGCACAGGCTCCAGACGCGCAGACTCAGTGGCCATGGCTGACGGGCCCAGCCGCTCCGCGGCATGTGGGATCTTCCCAAACTGGGGCACGAACCCGTGTCCCCTGCATCGGCAGGCGGACTCTCAACCACTGTGCCACCAGGGAAGCCCCATCAGACTTCTCTTTGCAGATGGATTTGATTTACAAATTGTCCAGTGTTTTTAAAAAAATCCTTCCCTTTTATCTATCTTTCCGTTCAGTTTAAGATTAGAATATATGTTCTCAATTATTCACTTAAATGTAAAGTGCCTTCTATGTTCTGTGCTAAGAGTGTATAATATAGGGGTGATCAATATAAACATTGTTGCTGTTATTATGGAATTTAGCATCAGACAGTTGGACACATGTATGATTACAAATGTAATGATTATAAATGATTTTAGATAGATTCCATTTTTTCATTTACAAAAGTAAGGAGTTCACTAAATATTCTCCAAGGTCGTTTTTATATAAATATTCTAACTTTTGGGGGGAAAGGGTAACTGGAAAGGAACTAATGCAAAGTAAGTGTTGTAACTGCCTTAAATATTTTTTTATAATGAGGCAAGGTATAAACAAACAGATACCATATAATGTTCTGTGTGTTAAATGAATATAATTGAGTTCTATTTTATCCACAGAGTCTCTCTTCCAGCTCCTTCTGGAAATCACTGTTCGAAGTACTGGAATGAATGACAGCACAGGACAGTCTCTGACAGCACTTTCCTGTGCTTGTCTCTTTAGTCTGGTGGCTTCTTGGGGAGAAACAGGAAGGACACTTCAGGCCATCTCTGCTATCCTCACCAACAATGGCAGCCATGCTTGCCAAACTATTCAGGTATTTCATATCTCTAGCTGCTTAGAAATTGATAGGATGCCAAGTTGCAATTTCACCTCAGTTTCTGTCAAAGCAATGTCTGCTTTTTCTCACTCAGTATAGTGGTTTGATGTGTTCAAGGTTGATATATAAATAATCTAAGCTATTTGAGCTAAGCTACATGTGTTTAACTCTGTGACATTAAAGGTAATAAAGTGAAATTTGGCAAAAGCTTAAATCTTTAACCTGGTCTTTGTGTCAGCATTACAGCCTCCGTTTTCATTGCATTGCCTTACTCTCTGCCTTCCCCCGCCTCCCATCTTGCCCTGAATTTTCAAGTATGGAATTCCTTCATAGTTTCTAAATATCTTTTCTGTATTGAAAGAAAAGGATATATCATTTTTACTGTATTTTTGATTGGTTGATTATAGTTTTTCATGAATTGATTTGTTTCTGAACTACTTCAGCTTCACGTATAGCATTTTGAACTTTTAGTATGCAGTTGTGGGATACGCTCCTCATCCTTGTTAGTAGTGGGAAATATAACCCTACTTATAGGCAAACTTGATTTAATTCTTTTGGACTGTTCTGGAAATTGAGTGAGAAGTTACAGTTTTAAGTCTCTGTTATGTGCTTTTCTCTGGCCCCTTGGATGACCTCCAGAACACATGGAAGGGATGCCTCAGTCCCGGTATTAGTGGGCCAAAGATAGCAAAAGGGGTAAATGGGCTATTTTCTGTGACTTACTCAGTGATTTTGAACTTTCCTTGTCAAATACGAGCAGTCTCCTTACTCTAGGTTTCTATTCTTATTCTTTTCCCTCTTTTTGTCCTGCCTGAAGTCCTCTTTTCCGTTTTTATGGTCCTTACTTATTTTGAAGTCCTCTAATTCAGTGATTTCCGAATTATTCTGCAGCTGTGCTTTGAGGGTTCAGCAAAATTTTAGTTTAAATATATGCTTAAAATATAAAAATACTTACAAAATTTTAATAGAATAAACACAAACATTCAAATATCAATGCCAAATTTTAAAAGTATAGTGACCATAAACACATGTACCTATTAGAATCCAGTGATTTATTTTTATGTAGATTTATTCCAGAGGCTATGACATGAGATCTAAACAGCGAGTTGAGACTAGCCAGTGCAGAGGGAGGAGGTGTTGGTATTGGTGGTGTAGAGAGAGAATGTTCTTGGTATCCATGTGCTAAAGCATGAAAATAAGAGTAAGAGTAGAATACTGAAGGCTGGAAGAAGTTTAGTGTAGTTATAGCGTAGCGAGCTGCCAGATGGCGGAGACAGGGCTTGAACGCGTATCTGTCTGACTGCAATATTATGCTCAAGCACTACACTGCCCAAAACTCTTGATCCCCTGAACCCACAGCCGAGGTTCTCTGTAGACCTGCCCCGTCGCTACATACCCAACTCCAGGCCAAACGCCATATTAAAACCTGTTATCTTAACATGGCACATAGTGTCCTTCATGATTTGGCCCCATTCCACCTACCTACTTCATTTCACAAAACTCTCTTGGCCAGGCTATGACTGGGGGGAGAAAAGTCTGAAAATGTATAACTGTAACATCTCAAATTATTTTGGGATCCAAATGCATATTACTTATCTTGTTCCAACAAGCTTAAGCTGAGAGTTTAAAGTAAGGTAGGGCTCGTAGTTGTACTGTAAGGTGCCTTATTGAAGGAGACTAAAATCCGTTCTGGAGGGATGAACCTCCTACTTCAGAGGCCTCCCACAAACACACCTCTGCTGTATCTGAACTCACAAACAAAAAGGACATAGAAAAAAGGCTCTGTCATTGAGAGTTAGTAGAAAGAAATATAGCGGAATCAATCTTGCCAAGTCTATATATATTGAAATTATTTGATATAGAGTATAAAATATATGTGTATACATATTCAGTATAGTTAAAGTATTATTATTAAGTATCAAAAGTATTATTAAGGAATAAGGATATAAAAAGTAATCAGGTCAGAAAATGAACCAAATAGAACTCCTGGAAATGAAAAACCAAATACTTACAATTAGAAACTTAGAGGATGAGTTAACCAGTGGATAATACAGTTGAAGATAGGAGCAGTGAACTGAAAGATAAAGAGGAAAAAATTATTCAGAATGCGGCACAGAGAGACAAAATATGAAAAATAAGAAACATGGATAGAGAATGAGAAAGTCTAAAGTATCAGTACAACCTGCGTTCCACAAGGCAGTGGTAGATTTGTGGAGAGGCAGTATTTGAAATAATGGCTAAGATTTTCCAGAATTGGTGAATGACTTGGAATCCTCAGTTTAAGGAAGTCTGGTTTATCAGAATAAATTCTCTAGGTCCTGCCACAGTGTCGGTGAGAGAAAATCAATAGGATAGGAAAAGGGGTATATCTGAGACTTCTGATTGTAGCACTGGGTTTTCTTAAAACTTTAATACCCTGTTAGAAAGCATGAGAGAAACAGAGCCATGTTGAAGACACTTTAGTTTCTGCTCTCCCCTCCATCCCTGCAGTTTACACTAAGATTATAATAAAGGATTTTTTTAAAGTATAAACTTTTAAGAATGGGACACATTTTTAGAAGATAAATATTGGGGAGAGCTTAAACTTAAGCTTCTCAAGAGGCTAGTGCCCATAGAAAGTAAGTTGATTTTCACATAAAACTATAGATAGGATTTAGAATTGGAAGCAATAAATACCTGGAAAGTGGTGGTGAGGGGAAGAGCTAAAAATTGATTGGAAGTCTGTGTAATGAAAGCTTGAGAACCCCAGAGCCCTTCCTCTACACTTCCCAGCCAGTCAGCTGTCCTTCTCTCATACCCCTAAGAGTTAGGTTTGCTGTCTAAAGAAATTGAGCCAGAGAGGCCAGGGGAAACCAGGCACAGCTGAGAGTGGAATTGAGGAGCCAGGCTGAAGATGGAGATTAAGTGAAAGTCTCTGTATCGATGATGAAATTTCTTTTCTTTTCTTTTTTTTTTTTTTTTGTGGTACGCGGGCCTCTCACTGTTGTGGCCTCTCCCATTGTGGAGCGCAGGCTCAGTGGCTCATGGGCCTAGCCGCTCCACGGCATGTGGGATCTTCCCGGACTGGGGCATGAACCTGTGTCCCCTGCATCGGCAGGCGGACTCTCAACCACTGCGCCACCAGGGAAGGCCCGATGATGAAATTTCTTAATCCTCACTGAGTTCCCAGTACACTGGGGGTGAGGCTTATAGCTTCTAGGAAAAAGACTGGCAGATCCTTCTTTGGAGAAAAAGTGAGAAAAGACGTATAGATGTGGACATTTGGCGGGGCAGGGGGGTGTCTGGGAGATCCTCCAATGAAACTGCTAAACTTAGTATGATCATTCTGAGGTGAGCTCACTATCTTTCACACCCTGTCCATTTATAGCAGCTTCCTATCAGATTTTTAGTCGCTTACTCTTTAAAACTAAGTGCACAGCCAAGTATCACTAGACTAACATGAAAGACAGAATCCCCCAAATAAGTAAAAATAGTAATAATAATAATAAAAGAAACGTTGATGAAAAGAGTATAGGGAACAGAAAAGCTCTAAGAAAACTGTAATTAGTATTTTGAAGAGGGATGTGAAAATGATTATTTACATTAAACAGCAGTATTTAAAAAAAAACTCAGAGCAAAGAGTTTTTACAAGTTAAAAAAAAATAAGATAGCAGCATGAAAATCAGTAGAAGGGTTAGAAGTTCAGATTAAAGAGGTCCCCAGACAATAGAAAAAAGAGAGAGAAAGAAAATAGGTGACATAAAGTAAAATTAGAGCATCCTTCCAGAAAATCCAATATCTAATAGGTATTCAAGCAGAGAGGAGGAAATTACCTAAGCTTTATAAGGAAAATTCCCATCCACCAAAGATACTTATTTTCAGATTGACAGAACACACCCTCAGTGCCCAACACAATGAATGGCAAAAGACTCACACCAGGTATAACGTTGCAAAATCATAACAGACCATAAAGGGAAAATAATGTTCCAGAGTGCAAGGATAGGTTATATACCAAAGATTAGGCAGAATGCCATTGGACTGCTCAAAAGCAACATTGGCATAGAAAATAACAAACAGTGCCTTCAAAGTTCTGAGCGAAAATGATGTCACTATATCTAGCTCAATTGTCAGTCATGTTTGAGGGAAGATAAAGATGCTTTTGAACATGCAAGGCATGGAACATTTTTAACCTCTGTGCCTGACCTTGTCCTTAGTCTAGACTGGAGTAGGGCCTCTTGAGGGATGTTGCCAAGGGGAAAAAGTAGAAATGATGTGTTTGACTCTATTGAGAGGAGTATGAGGAGCACTTAGGGGTAGGTATAGAAAAAACTTAGCAAACGCAAAAATAGGGCAATTGTTGATTCGATGAAGAAAAAGAAAAATTATATAAGGGAAATGTAGTATGTAATGCAGTTGGCTCAGTTCTGAACCATGATCACACAGACATAGTGAAATGACCTCTGACTACTGGTTTAACCAGAAATTATTGTACAGCTCAGTTCTGAGGATTTGGGAAGAGAGGAGGAGCATCATCTTTCATAATAGACCCAATAGAAAGTATCTGAAACAAAAACAGAAAAACTGAAAGTGAAGCTTTGACATATTATATAAGGATATTGATTCTAGATAAAATAGTTTTAAGTTTAACGTAGTTTGTTCTAGGAAGAGAATTTGTAGTATCCAACCATATACGTAAATAAAAGTTTTATAAAAGTAAGAGTTCCATATTTTGATTGGGTCAGAGGCCTTAGAACTCGAAGGGGAAGAGAACATACCTGTGAACAGTGGGTTAGTTATCCCTCTGAAATCTCTACCCTCTAGAACAGTGCTGTCCAATAGTAATATAATATAACCCACATATGTAATTTAAGTGTTTCTATTAGCCACATTAAAAAGATAGAAACAGATGAAGTTAATTTTAATAATGGATTTTTCTCAATATATCCAGAAAATAATTTCAACATGTAATCAATATAAAATTATTAAGAAAATTTATACTCTTGTTTTTAATACTAAGTTTTCAAAATCCAGTGTGTATTTTATATTTCCAGCACATCTTAAGTCACACCAAACCCATTTCAGGAGCTCAGTAGTCACATGTGGCTAGTGGCTGCTATATTGGACAGTGCAGCTGGAGAACTGGGGCTAGTACAGTGCCCCAGGGTCTTGCCCTGTAGTCAGATGTATGGCAGCCATCCTTGGGCAGTGAAAGAGAGGCAAAAAATGAGGAGCCAGGGAGTTTTCTCTGGTGGCCGAGTATTGGTCCCATGCTGGTAACTTGAGGACTCATTTACAACAAACAATAGATACTTGATAAATATTGGTTAAATGAATGCTGAATGAATACACAATTCATACAGTTAAATTTTTGTATCATGGAAAATTGTTGATGTTAATGGGTATTAAGCGTAATAAAGAAGCAAAGTAGAAGAGAAATACTGGAAATTTTGTTTCATCTGTAGAAGCAGCCGTATTTCTCTTATGCTTAATTTTGCACTTCATTATCATGAAGTATATTAATGGATATACATATCATACCAAAGATATCATTTTGGCTTGAGTGCACTCTAATACAAAAAATGTATATCAGTATTCATACTTTTTACTAATCTAGTATGTTTTATTTTATGAAACTTAAAATCATACGTAGTACTGATTGCCTGGTGTTTTGGAGAAAGATGCATATTTCAGTGTTTTTGGTCACCAATACAAATTAATATTCTTTGGATTTACATTTTTATTTTGTCTTGCTTGAGAATTGTTTCTTATAGATTTTCTAGTTGGTACTTTTTGCTGACAAGCTAAACATGATCATTCTGAATAATTTTTTTCTTATAAATGATGATATATTAATAAAGTATCTTTATCTTGTCTGTTTTGTGTTTGAGACATTTAAAAATGTCTTTTTGTGTTTTTCTTCTCTTGACTAGGTGCCAATGATACTAAATTCACTACAGAGAAGTGTACAGGCAGTGTTGGTGGGAAAAATTCAAATTCAGGACTGGTTTAGCAATGGCATTAAGAAAGCAGCTTTAATGCACAAGTGGCCATTAAAAGAAATATCTGTTGATGAAGATGATCAATGTCTACTTCAGAATGATGGATTTTTTCTTTATCTGTTATGCAAAGACGGATTATACAAAATAGGCTCTGGATACAGTGGAACAGTGAGGGTAGGTGATTCCTTACAGCTCTTAATCATAGTGGAAGTCATGTCTAATACTGAATTGTGTTCTGTTTGCTTCTTGCTTTATTTTTAGAGCACCATCTAATTTTGATGTAATATTATTTCTTTGAAAATCAAAATGGAACATACATATTAAATGTCATTCATCCATTTATGTTATTTTTCACTGATTATTAATTACAAATTGTTGATAGAACTAACTTTTGTTGTTTCACAGGGCCATATATATAATTCTACATCTCGCATCAGAAACAGAAAAGAAAAAAAGTCTTGGTTAGGGTATGCTCAGGTAGGAGAATATCCACAATAAACCAAACTTTTCTTTCTTATCTTTTAAAATATGTGGTCCATATTTGTTTAATCAATAAATAATATCACTTCTATTTAAACAGATAAGAGCATATTTTTTAATAATATGACTGTAACAGTGGTATGGTGTAGTATAAAGAACATTGACTTAGAATTCATGAGAGATTTACTTTTAGGTCTGGCCCTGCTTCTTACTAGCTGTGTGTCTGTGGACAACTCAGCTAATTTATTTGATCCTGTGTGATTTAGCTGTAAAATGGGAACAAGTATGTCTTCTGTTGGAGTTCTTGTTTAAGAGAGCCTCTAGTTAAGAATCAGAGACCACCTTTATCATTTACAAATCTGAATTAGGAATGTAACTGTGACCCAAAGCCAAATTAGAGCTTTTTACCACAAATTCCTTCATTCTAAGTCTAGATCAGTACACTCCAGGGAACAGTGTGTGGCCTGCCCAGTAGATAGCTGCGTGCATGGAGGATCATGCAGAGTATCACCAATGAGAGAAAAGAGCTAGGCCCATATTGCTCTCTTAATGCTGTGATCTCATCACCTGACTGACACGGCCAGAGGGTGTCAGCAGTTGGATGCATGAAGCAAACGAACGATGAAGCAAACGAATGATGGTCAGAGGGCCAGAAGTGTTTACTTCTATACTATCCTTTCCTGAGAAGTGAAGCCCAAGTTTCCTTGTGGCAGAATATAGAATAAAGATGTCCCTGCACTCCTGTCTTGCCTAGCTCAAAGTTTGTTGTCAGCATCAGATGAAAAAAGATATTTGAAAGCATTCTGAAAATTAAAAAAATTATTGTTGCATGAAAAATAATCTTACTCAACTTTTGGGGAGATTCTGAAATTAAATTTTAAATATCAAGTTAATTACTCAGTAATTGTCTGTTAAAACATAACCTGGTTTAAAATATCACATTTTTATTTGCCACTGCTGTATTTTATCTAACAAATAATAACATGGGAAATACATTTACAGAAATATGTTCAATGACATACCATTCTATCTAAAACCACTACTGATTTTTAAATATTAACCTAAATATTTGTGAAGGAAACAGAAGTCATTTCTATTATTTACTTGGCAAGTGATATGATAATTTTGACCAAAATAACCAAAATGTTTTTACTGTCTTGTGTGGTGTATCTGAGAATTAATAGGTTAAATTGATACTCAGTGGTGTATAATACCTCCTCTTATTAAAGTATCAATATACTCAGGTTCTTCTGTTTTAAATCTTTAGTGTATTTTAGACATCAATATTGATGTATTATTGTACCTCAAAAAACTGTAATACAGACCTCTATGGCTACTTTTTCTACTAAGTGGTTAATGAAAAAATATTTTAACATATAACATAGCAAAATTTTTTGTTGTTATCAGGGTTATTTATTGTATAGAGATATGAATAACCACAGCATGACAGCCATAAGAATAAGCCCTGAAACACTGGAACAGGATGGTACTGTAATGTTACCAGGTATGTTACTCAGCTAGTCATCTGTTTTCTTCACAGGTGATTTTAAGAGATGTGCATGTTAGGCCACTGAGACATATAAAGAATGGTTAGCAAGGAATAGTGCTTGCTTACAAATGGGTTAAAGAAATCTTAACATGCAAAGCATTTTATAGTCTATATAAAATTAATGCATCTGAGAAAAACAGATACCATAAATATAGTATGAAGTGTTTTAATACTTGTTTTCAAATTCTTGCCCACATTCTGTAGCCCGACCGCCCCCCCCGACCCGTACCCCACCATGACTGCTTCAACTCCTCAATTGGTGGGGAGATGTTGCTTTGTTGCTCCCAATAAATCCACGACTCTGGCTCTCAAATAACCTTGATGTAAAGAACCTTCTGTTTATTTTGACTTTACCAACAGTGTACTTTGGGTTTTCCTCTTTATTTTAAAGTGTTTTCAGAGACAGATTTTAGGGTGGGTCAGGAATATTTAAAATTCTATCATTTATACTTTTTAATAATACTCTGATAAGCCATTTTGGACAGAATTCATTTTGCTTTAATTTTGAGGTTGTACATATGTATTTATCCTTCAGATCACTGTGCTGTCTAAGTTCTTAGGCAGTGAATCTTAAATTTTATGGAACACCGGGCAAATGCATAGTATATTCTCCATTGTAAGGTATTTGAATTTGCTTGTATCTTTAATACATTCTAAAGGAGCTTGTTTATACTAAAATCTTGAATGTTTAATGTGTCTACCAACAATTTCATGGTAAGCAGCAATATTACTTCGAGGCACGTGGCCATCTGAAAATGACTGAGAACTTCTGAAGAACACATTGAAAAGGATAATTGCTCCCTGGCTGCTTGTTAATTTTTAAGATATTTTTATAACTTCATCAAACATTTACTTGAATATTACTTTGTCTACATATATCTAAATTAGTGTACCCGATGCCATGTTAAGGTAAATGTCACATTTCATGTGTGTTTCATAAATAAAGCTACTTTGGAAAACAGATAACTTATTAAAGCCATTTTGTAAATAACTGTCTGTTTTCAGATATGTCTACAGGGTTTTATTTGTTTGTTTGTTTATTTGTTTGTTTTTTAATCATCACAAGTCCCAGGCCATGTCTCTGGTCCTAACGATGATGCTGATGATTATGATAATAATAATAATAAAAATATTTTGAAATAATAACATGTACCCCATATATTAAAAGTAATCATATTTATTGTACAACTATTATATAAGCAAAACAAAATAAAAATTAATTGTAACCCCACTTCCCATCTATAAACACTACCAACATATCAGTGAATATCCTTCCTGTCTTTTTCCTGTGTATATTATGTACATACTTGTACATAAGTGATTGTATGCTACATATTGCTTTTTTAAGCTACCCCTTTCACTTAATATTCTGAATATATTTCCAGGCCATTAACTAGTCTTCTGTAACATCATTTTAATGTTATAAAATATATTCCATTGATTAATATTTGAAATGGAGGTCCCATCTAATTTTTTGCAATGTATAATAAATTTCACTGCAATGGGCATCCCTATCGCTCTGTCTTTGTGCAGGTCGTTTTAGGATGTCTTGGAAGAAAAATTGTTAATCCTTCCGTGACTCCCTGCCCAACAGATGAATACTAATGTAAAGGGTTTACTTCTGAAAAACCCTGATCATTCAACAGAGATTGTGACTGAGAAAGACCATTTGAAAATGGTCTACTTACAGCCCTTTTATTTATTCCATCATGGTAAAAAATGACTTGTTAATGTTTCAGTTTATATCCCTCTACTTCATTTAACATATGAAATGCACCTTTTAACAATACAAATGTGGCTTTCTGTGTTTCACAAATATGTACCATATTCATGGTGAAGAAGGAACCAGACTGGGGGAGATAGTCCCATGTTGTGTATCTTGATATTTTCCCGAAGATGCTGTTTTATAACGTTACATGAAGGATACAGAAAGGATAAAGAGAAAAATCTTTTTGAAGTCACGCAGCAGGAAGACTTGCCTTCAAGCCTGAAGAAGCCTGTTGTCATTTTTCCTTTTCTTTGACCTGGGAGGCAGTTTCTTTAATAGTCCTTTTTTCCCTAGCTAGGGGCAACTCTGCTCTGTAGCTTTCCCATCAAGAAGGAGCAGAAGTGAACTGTCAGGTTTATAGATGGTAATGAATACCACGTTTACGATTGACAGAAATCTGGTAATTCCTTGAGCCTCATGTTCCAACTTGTCTTACAGACTAGTTTATAAATAAGTTATTTTCAACCCAGCACTGATGAGCTGAAAACATACTTTTTTTTCCCCTGTTGTCATTTAGCCTTGATGTGTTGGCATACCTTTTATATTGTATCCCTGTGTGGTTTACTCTTCGTGTCTAGTGACAGGTTGCCTCAGATCATGAGGGTTTTTGCTACTCTTCTTGCGCCGCTTCACTCCTCACCCCTGCGTTTATCTGAAATTATAATGAGTTTTTCTTCTTTGCTTTTTAGTTTAAAATCTTACAGCTTAGAGCTTGAGAAGCATCTTTCTTGCGCCTCTTTGTATTCTGTACAGTGGACTAGGAACTCTTTCTTTCGATTTCTCCTCTCTTTGATTACCAAGTCTCTTGGGCTACCAGTGGGCCTTGTCTCCCAGTTTCTATTTCCAGTTTGTGATCACTGAATTCTCTATTTGGTAAGGGTCTGCCTGTGTTTTGCCTATTTATAATAAGGAAGTATGCTAGTATGAAGCTCCTGGGCAAAGATATAGAGTAACTCAGCTTATTTGGGTGGGCTCCATTCCTGCATTCCAAAACCAGAATTTTATGTTTTGCTGATTCAGGTGCAAATAGAAATGAAATATTATTTTTTGGTATTGTAATTAATGGAGAGATTCATCCTAGTTCTCTGCAGTTATTTTGGGAAATGTGTGTGCTTTTATACTTGCTTGCTGAACATTTGTTTTTCCAAAAGGATACAGTTTATACTTAGATATTGAGTTGCTTGTAGTTTCATGTTATTTAGTAGCAATCACTAACACACTGTCCCACCGGTCCTTCTGTAATACTGGTATCCCTTGTTGCAGTTACACTTGTGCATTATTTTGATCAAAGTATAGTGCACTGTTCCACAGAGGTATATACAGTATTGATGAAATATGGCATTTCAGCCAAAATATATGAAAACTTTCAGACAAAAAGAAACACATAACCATAGATTTGTTCTATGAAGGGTGAACATTTAAAAAGTGTATAGCATGCTAAATGCTAATAAATACTGGGAATAAGCATTAAACCTAAGTGGAAACGGTACAGCCAGTTCTATATTATAAAGCAAGGGATATCTGTAGTTGGACACCATAGACCTCAAATGCAGAAGCTTTAGGTCTATCTGTATTTTTATGTGACACTAATGACTGTGATGTATGTCTGAAGGTAGAGTGTTGCCTACCTCGCATGGATTGTATTGAATTGATTATAACCACATTATAGTTTGTTCATTGTGGTGCATGTTTATTATCAGACTGTATCTAATACTAGTTCATTTTGAAATTAGGTGGGCTCTCAGGTCCTTGATTATGGAAGATTTATAAATGTAAGCACAAAATGTAATGCGTATTATTAGTTGGATTGTTTAGTTTCTGCTAATTTGTAACTCTTTATTAAAAAGCACAGTCTCCCTTTGAGTTTAAATTACCTTTATTGTGTGGAGAACTCTCATTCTGACTTCAACAGAGGAGTAAAGTCACTTTGTGAGGTGTTTATATTGTAATGTAATTGCTGTTTCTTCCTCTTGCACAGATTGTCACACTGAAGGTCAAAATATTTTATTCACTGATGGAGAATATATTAATCAGATAGCTGCTTCCAGAGATGTAAGTATTCTGAGTCATGAGAAGCTGGTATAAATGGAATCTTTTTCTCGTAAATTATTTGATTTTTATTAGATGGAAAGTAGAGCCTTAGAAGATCAATTCATGTAACAAAATACTGTGGATGTTTTATTTCTCTTAGGATGGCTTTGTTGTCAGAATATTTGCCACAAGCACTGAGCCTGTGCTACAACAAGAATTACAACTTAAGCTGGCCAGAAAATGCTTGCATGCCTGTGGTATCTCACTATTTGATCTGGAAAAGGACTTGCATATTATAAGTAAGATGGTCAAAAAAACCTTTCTCCTACATTTTAATTTTCAGATTCTTTAGAAAACTAACATTGTGTTTTCAACATTGTAGCTTATATTAGGTAGCTATTTTGCTGTCTGTTACTATGAAGCACACTTAACGAATTGATATGTACAAATAACTAGGAGTAACTTGAAGCCTTTGATTTTTATTTGAACAGGCTTTCAGGATAGTCATAGAATGGTCCCGTGGATTGTGAAAATGGTAATTGGCCTAACGTTTGATTTAAGAATCTTTCATTTGGATACAGAAATGCAGCCGTCCACAGAATATTTCTTGGACTTAGTATACTTACTCTTGCAGTGTCATAGTAGTAGTTAGGATTACTAGTTTCCATGAGGGTCTCAATTTTGGTTTGCCGTACTGTTCCTGGTTTAATAATTCCATTTATTAACTTGTGGGATTCCTTGCAAGACCCAAATTTTTTGACTGTTATTAAATTTATTAAACTTCATTAGTGATTTACTTTGCATTTGTGTAGTATTTTTGTTTTTCCAGAGAAAAATATTGTATTGAACTCACAGTTTTTGGGTTTCAAAATCCCATAAGCTCATTAGTAGTTTGTATAATTGGACAAACTCATAAAATGTGCTATATATGATTATTTACTCATAGTTTCACAGTTTGAAAATGTACATAAGGGTTTTTGTGTGTATGCGCACACATATGTATTCAAATTCATGGATTAGCTACGTGAAATGTTCTCCTATAGAAAAAAGCTTGGAACAGGGAATCTGAAATACCTTAATTCAGATATCTGAATGGCATTGTTCAAGCCCAGACACTTCATGTCAGGACTTACTTCACCAAGCTTTATATATTTGCTTATTTATAAGCCAAGCAGTATAGCTGTGAGGATCAAATAGGAAAAGGCTCATGCATTCTATAATGCCTGATAGCTAATAGATGCCCAATGAAAATTAGTTCATTCATTAATTCAAGAAATATGGCTGACATTGATTTAAACAATTTTTTTAACATTAAAAAAATAATTTGGCACTAATTTGAAACAAATTAAGGAGCTTATGGTGACTTTATCTTTCCTTGGAGTAATGTGGCTACTGTTAATATTGTTTTAAATTGAGGCATATGACATACCCTGTCATCCTTGTTTTTGAGTGATACTAATTGAATTGACTTTTTCATCACTCAAACTAACACGAGTTGTGCTTGAAATTATTTTTATTTATTTATTTATTTTTTGCTTGAAATTATTCATATTAAAAATGTAACAGTATTTATTAAGTCTTGTTGTATTATCAGGTACTGGATTTGATGAGGAGTCAGCAATTCTTGGTGCAGGACGAGAGTTTGCACTAATGAAAACAGCAAATGGAAAGGTAAATTATTCTTTTAGGATTAAAAATTACATTATCTGCTTTAAGAGATAGTTGGTATAATCAGTTGATTAGCTTACGTAGTTCACATGTTTAAACATAATCGTATTTTAAAGTTTGATTAAAATTTTTTTATATAGTAAAATTTTATGTTGAAATAATATAAAAGAAAATTGTAACATTTGAGTATAAAACTTCATAAACTTTATAAAATTTAACCTTTTTACAGATATTTACTTTAATTATGGAGCTCTTTGTGTAATTTTTTGAGCTGGGGTGAATTCACATTTGGGTTTATTTTGAATAGGTTATCCCTTGCCAATTTTTGTTAATGTGCAGACACATATAGACTACGAGGTGGGGAAAGTAGGAGCATGTACAATTAAGTTATAGATTGTAGAGATCTATTTATAGAGATGGAAGATTTTTTTCTTATCTGGTGGGTGTGAGGATAAAGTAAGGTAATTAAAAGAATGCTGAAAATTAAAATTATGAGGCATATACAGTATATTTGTACGTAAGCCTTTTTTCACTGGGAAAAATGAATTGACAGTTTTATGAATTTCCTTCTGTTGTATGTTTGGAGTAGGTTTATGGCATGTATTTATTCATACCTATTCAGGATACTTATGAAAGATGATAAGTATCCTGAGTAGATATGAAAAAACTTGTGAACTGTATATTTTTGGAAAAATATGCCTATTTCTCTCCTGTTCAGCTCTCAGAAGTTGAATAGTAGTAAAGAAAGAGTTTGAGTTCTTGTTATTTTTATTTTCAATAAAGTATGGAGGTTTTTTTCTCTCATGTGAAACCTGGTGCACTACTTCAAAAGGCACTATAATTCCTTTTTTTTTTTTTTAATGTGTTAAGATATATTACACTGGCAAATACCAGAGTCTCGGAATCAAACAAGGGGGTCCTTCAGCAGGAAAATGGGTTGAGCTACCAATTACGAAATCCCCAAAGATTGTGCACTTCTCAGTTGGACATGATGGCTCTCATGCCCTGTTAGTTGCAGAAGATGGAAGCATATTCTTTACAGGATCTGCTAGTAAAGGAGAAGATGGAGAGTCAAGTGAGTGGACTATTCAGTAAAAATACTGTGGAATTTATTAACATAAGATATATCGATTTCAACAGCACTAACCTTCCCAAGTTAATAGAAGATTTTATATTGAGGAATATTCAGTTAATGGTTGCGGTGTACTGTTCATTAAAGAACTATGATTGCTGATTTCATACTAGAGTTCATATTCATGAATTTTTATATGCCTTATGCATTACATACATGGCTATTTATCTGTTTTGTCAATTGGTGTTATTTTTAAAAATTTATTCCAATATATTATTTTAGAAAGAATATTTTAGAAGTAATATATTGGAAATTTTGCAAAGAGTATGTATTTCACAATGAGGTAAACCTTATATAAATTGTATAATAGTGTCAGTTATGAAACACTGTTCTTGGTGTTATTTCATTGTGATAAAATTCCTAAGCAATGAAAAATTAAAGGATTTTTATTGTTTATCTCTTAGCTTTCCTATGCTTCTGTTCAGTTTTCCTCAAAGGGTCATTTTTCTGTTTTTGGAACTTCTCTTGTACATTGTACGTTGTAGTAGTTGGGGTAGCATCTTATGAGGATTAGGTTTGAAGTCAACATCTAATGTAGAAATCATGTGTAAATAAATGTTATCCTGAAAAAAATCCCTTCAAATAACCATGAAGTGTATTACCATACCTCAGAAACTTCAGCCCAGCCAGTTTTTCCTTCTAGCGTTTGGAGGACATCATTCTTCCTTTGCTTAAGCACCAGATAACTTAGTTGTTGTATATAAGTATATAGATCATGTTATAAGAAAAGTTATAGTGGTATTTTAATCCCAGAATTGTACCCAACACAGCAATATGTTTTTAATCAGAAGGGCATGCAAAAACTGGGATTGACTAAGGGAACAAAAGATTGGCATTTCCCATCTTTTGCTCAATTCAGGGATTTAGTTTTTGAGAGCAGAGGCTGCTTAAATCATCTACGTTTAAATTTGTTTGCTCTCCCTCCATATGCATATTTCCTTTCAATCTCTGACTAGGTGTAGCTGCTTAATAAATATGTGTTGAATGAATGAGGAACTGATTTTTCTTTCCAGGATCTATTGGAGGAATACATGTGCAATAGAGTTTGAGAGTAAAGGGGTTTAAAAAAATTATATATATATTTATATATATATATAACTTTATATATTTATATTTTATATAAATATAATATATATATATATGATAATGGAATGGTATTGATAATATAAGTGCTAATCTAGAGATTGGGCTCTCCAGAAGTTTGGTAGAAAATTGGTTTCTTATTGGGAATTTCAGTGTACTACAAAGAAGAGGATCTGATAGCAACAGCCTAATAGACATTTAATGAGATGAGGCTTTCAGATTGACTCATTTAATTGACATGTTGGGAAGCCCAGGCCTTTGTGAAAATAATTAAATAAAGTGTATGATAAGTGAAGATGATATGTTTTTCCTTGGGCTTTATATACAAATCATTATTTTTATTTGTACATAGATGCCTTAAATTAATTTTTTTTTTAAGCTAAGAGCAGACGGCAATCAAAACCTTATAAACCTAAAAAGATAATTAAGATGGAAGGGAAGATTGTGGTGTATACAGCCTGCAATAATGGAAGTAGTTCTGTTATTTCTAAAGATGGAGAGCTATACATGTTTGGAAAAGATGCCATCTACTCTGATAGTTCAAGTAAGTTAACCTTAAACACCGTTTCACTTTTATGCACAGAAAGTCCTATACTAGACTTTATGTATTAAAAAGATATATCTAGAAAATTAACATTTGTAGCACGCTTTCTCTACATTTTTCACATTTCTTTCTAAGTACAGTGTTTTGTTCTTCCTTCCTGCCTTATTGCTGGGAACAGTGTCACTAGTTTCCTGCAGAGCTCATCATGGGGCTTGACTAGGGCAGCTCTACCTTAGCTGTTACTTTCTCTGGAAAGCTCTCCCTAGGCTCGGTTAGACGCTCATGTGACATGTTCCTGGTGGTACCCTGGGGACATGATTTTCATAACTTAGCGAATTTATAACTGATGGATTATTTATCTCCTCCTATTGTTAGGTAGTTAGAGAAAAGCTATCTCTCTCTTATTTACTATTATATCCCCAGTGCCCAGCACAGTGTCTGGTGCATGGTCAGGTCTCAGGAATTACTTGTTAAGTGACTGAGTGACTGATAACTACAAGTAGTGGATATGAGGGATAGAACTAGCCAAATAAAGGGTTTTATATTTATAAACTGTAATCTCAAAAACTTGTCATATTTTCTTTCTAGCATTTAGAAATGAGTATAATGATTGTGGCAACCCACTTGGAAGGATTTTATATGAAGTAAATATGTAAAAGCCTATACATTTCTCTGTAAAAAGGAATTCAGAATTAACGAAGTTTCTGATTAGAGGCTTAGGTGATTGTCTCATGCGGGGGAAATGACATATATCAAACGTTTATAACTGTCCATTATTAATTTGAACTGTGCTCAGGTGACTTATGAGATGGTTTAATGTGGTAATATCTAGAGTCTCAATTGGCCTGACCTGTCAGAGTGAATCAAAATTTGGAAGTGGGCTCATGTATAGTTTAAAAATAATATTCAATGTAACTATTGCTTGCTAAAAACCTCTTGGCTAAGGCTTATGGAAACTTGTGCGTTTATTCAGCATATAGTTTTTGAGAACTAACAATATGTCAGGGATTGGTGGACCAGACAGACATGATCCCTTTCCCTTTGAGGCTCTGAGAGACAGTTGGACATTACAGAACTTAAGTGTTAGAGATCTGTGGTCTAATGGTTATGGATATAGACTCAGACCCTGGCATGGCCACTTTTTATTTGGCTAACTAGTTTAAATTATGTAACTTTTCAGAGCTTTTCTTAACTTTTCATTTTTTTTTTCCACCTGTAAAAGGGAGCTAATGATAATACCTGCTTCCTATGGTTCTTATAAGGTTATAGGAGATAATGCTTATGAAATGCTTAGAACAGAGCCTGGCACATATAAGGGCTCAAGACATGTCAGCTAATACTGTTAATAATAGTAAATACTATTTCTGTATATACATATCTTTTTCAAGTATGCTAAATACTAACAATGGGAGTTTTTGAGGTATGCTTAACCAAAAGACTTAAGTTAGTATAGGGTGAAAGGGAAGGTCACCTTAAGGAAGTGGTATCTGAACTAATAATATAGAATAGTTCTGCCAAAGTGTGGTATGAGAATTATATTATTTGTGATTTAAATAAAACAAATACTTCAACTTTTTAAAAATGTTTATATTTTAGTGTATGTTATAAATACTCAACAGTCTTTGATTTTTACTGTTATTACTACTGAATAAGGTTAAAATGCTTTAGTCAGATTTAAAATTGACGCAAAAAATATTAAGATAATATGAGTGGCACTTGGATATGGCAACTATAATGAATGCAATATGTGAATAAGTGAAATTTAGGAACTACCTGTACGTTGGATTGTGGAAGAAAGCATTGTAGATTAAAAATGATCGAAAAATACTGCTTTGGAAAATCTCGCAGGTTTCTACAAAAACAATGTTATTTCAGAATACTCTGGTGAGTATTTTACTCTGTTTTGCTGAGGCAGGTCAAAGCAAGTAAAGTACATGATTCAAAGGTTCCTTTGTTCTTGGGTCAGGAAAGTTTGAAATCTAGTGACCCTTCTGAGAATTGTTGAGAGGTGCTGCCACTTAGAGCAAGCATTCAGGAGTAGCAGGCTTGAGCTAAATGCCAGAGTAAAGATTTGTCCCAAGTCTAGATGATAACATTTTAAGATTTTGAAGCTTCATTAAAAAATTATAAAATTAATTTACTGATACCCTGCCCATCTTTTGGCTACTAGTTCCCATTTTGGTGGATTATTTTATCCCAGAAATGAAAAGTTCTGTGTTGAAGTGGTCCTTTTATGTTACTGATGATTTAGTAGGCCCAGAAAGGCTTCTTTTGTTGTTTTCTTACCAAGTTTGTATCTTTCCTGTAGGTTTGGTAACAGATTTGAAGGGCCATTTTGTAACTCAGGTAGCTATGGGCAAAGCTCATACTTGTGTTTTAATGAAGAATGGAGAAGTTTGGACATTTGGTGTGAATAATAAAGGACAATGTGGACGAGACACTGGTGCCATGAACCAAGGTGGGAAAGGTAGGTGTTTAATGTGTGGATATTAAATTTTGTGTTGTTTTTTTCAATAGTTTTTCAGAACACCGTGGTGAAGAATCTTACTCTTTAAAAAACAAGTGGCTTTTTGATTTCATACTTAAAAATTATGAAAACTACTAAATTTCTTATTTATTTGTCAGTCTATCACTCACTGGAATAATCAATATACTTTAGACTTCTAATTTCTGAGCAAATGAGCTTGCTTACTTGTATTTTTTTCTTAATTTTATATGAAATGTAATAGCACTTCTTTGATTTAGCATCTTTAGTGGTTGAATTGTCTCAGAAAAGTGCATTTTTGAAATTCTTTGTTATTCGGTCCTTTCATACCCCGTGTTTTAGTTATAACAATTTTTGGCAGCAGTCTATCTGCAAATATTATCTTCCTGTTTAACAGCATGTACTACCTGTAATTTAACCAGTTCTTGACAACTAAGAGTGATCTGTAAGAATACTTGACCTTTTATCAAGAGTGAAATTGTAGATGCACCTTATATACTGTATCCTTTGCCCCAACATTCAGGCTGTTGAAGAAGGATGAGAGGGGTTAATCCTTTGCCATGTTTGTTGTGGGTTTTTTGTTTGTTTGTTTGTTTTTTGGTTATAGCTGTGTCTACCTCATTCTTACTCTCAGGTTTTACTTCTAGCTGCTGTCAGTGTTGTCCTATACCCTTCACTCCAATTTCAGGTTTTCTCTTTTTAATTTTGTATGGATGGAGAATAGGAAATAGAGACGTATTATTAGAATTAAGCACTAAACTGTGTTTAAAGCATGAATGGGTTTGAGGATTAATATTTGTATAAATTAACAAAAACAAGTTTAGTCTTTTGGGGGACTTCTTGATGGCAGGCTCATCTGTATATCAGGAGCCCTCTATTTTTTTCTTCACCTTATTTATATTTGTGTGTATTTAAAATACTTTAATTTTTAAAAGAGCAAGTCTGTTAGAGCATATTGATTTTAAAGAAGAGGGAAGAACAAAATGAAATGAATTACTCCAAAATGGAAATTTTTTTTCTTCTTGCTGAACTCATAAGCCATGAATTTGGATAACACCTACTAGGCATAAAGGAGGGAAGCAGCTTAGTTTTCTATATATAGTATAAATATAGATTAAATTATATTTTATAAGAGTTCTGAACTGAATAAAACTGTTCTTTATTATCCTGAAACTATGTTTACACCTATGTTCTGGATTCTTAAGGTAAATTTTGTAATAACCAAAATGAAATTGTTAAAAGTTGTTTTTACTTATAAATCACACCCACTCTGTTAGTAAGTAATGCATTAGAAAGCAAACTGGTAGCCGTAAGACACATAATGAATACAGATTGCAGAGTTGCAAAGAAATAAAGGATTTTTAAAAGATGTTTTTAAAAAGAAAACAGGAAAAGTACAGAAAATAATATTGCAGTGTAAAAAAATTGTGTATCTACCACTATGTCTTACCATTTTTCAGTAAAAAAAATATATAGATAAGATTCAAGTGGCCCACGTTCCCCTTCTAAGACTTATTATTGTACTCCATCTCTCTCCAGAATTAGTCATGATCATGATTTTGATTAATATCCTTTCGGTTATGTTCCTGTATTTGTACTTGTTTTTATATATTTTGTATATTATATGCTCATACTTTACACATAAAAAGATGATTTTTATAAGTGCTAATCTATTTATATTTTTCTGTAAATTTTTTTTTTAATCTCACCATTGTGTTTGAAATAAAGTGACACTGGCACATATAAATCTAGATGACTCATGTTAACTGCTGTGTAATAAACCGTGTGACTAACATATCACAGTTTATCCATTCTCCTGCTGATAGATGAGTTATTTCCAGTTTTTCACTATTATAAATAATTTTAAAACCTCCTTTATTCATGTTTCCTGGCAGAAGTGTGCGAGACTTTTCTCTAGTGTTGTAGATTTCAGCTTTGCTAGATTTTTCTTGAAAGAGGTTGTACCAGTGGATATTCTTAGAAGGAAAGTCTGATTTTCCATATCCCACTAATAGTATTGACAGACTGATTTTTGTCATTTTGATGGCTATGACATGGTTTTTCATTGTAATTTTTTGTTATATTGAAGTACAACATACCTGCAGAAAAGTACACATAGCGTAAGTGCACATCTTGATGAATTGTCACAAAATGAACAACACATTCATGTAATCAGCACCAAGATCAGGAATATTACCAGCATCCCAGGAAGCCCCCACTTATGTGCCTCCCCAGTTACTATCTAGCTCTGCACTTAACACTATAAATTAGTTTTGCATACATTTGTACTTTATGTAAATGGAATCATGTAGTATGAGTTCTTTCGTGTCTAGTTTCTTTTCATTCAGCTTTATGAGATTCATCCGTATTGTTGCCAGCTAGTTATTATATATTGTTCATTCTCATTGTTGTATAGTATTAAATTGTGTGACTATACCACAGTTTTTAAATCTTTTCTAGTATTATGGACATTGGGGTAGTTTCTAGTTTGGCTTGTGTTAGTGTTGCTGTGAACATTCTAGTAAATGTTGGTGAAAATATGAGTGCCCTTTTTTTGGGTATTTAACTAGGAGTAGAATTACTGAGTCTTTTTTGTAATTTGCATTCCCTCAACTATTAATAGTGAGTTAGATTCTCTTCAAACTTTTCTTGTTTGCTTGCCTTTTTTCCTATTGATTTGTAGGAATTTTTTGTATATTGTATTGTATGCCTTGCAAATGTCTTTGACCAACCTGTGGCTTATCTTTTACATTTATTTATGGTTTCATTCGTTATATATAATTTAAAAATTTTGACAGGTTCTTCATTGTCTTTCCTTACAAATTTTTGCTTTATGTAGTCAGGTTGGGGCCTTTATTTTCCATGTGAATTAGAATCAGTTTTTTTACTTGTCACTGTGATTGGGATTGCTTTGAATTTAGAGATTAATTTGAGCATGATAGTTATAGTACTGTTGGGATGATTAAATGAGTAATACATATAGAGCCAGTTACAAGTAAATGCTCGATGTGGTTTAGCTATTGTTGTTGTTAAAAATATGACTTATGCCTTCTTAAGGATTTCTTTATTCTAACTCTTGACATAGTTATCCAATACTTGGTCATCTAATTTCTCAACCTGTCCACAGATTAGAATTGGCAAAAATAAAAAAGATTATGTCTCCTATGAGTTCATTTGTACTGAGTCTGTTATAAGTGTAAGTGGTCAGAGAATAAGGTTGACTAAGAATAAGTGATGAAGTGAGTAAGATAGAACCTTGTCTTTGAGGATCTAGATCTGCTATGAAAGACAAACATAAAAAATAATTACTTGATTCCCACAGATTTACTCTTTGATTTTATGGACTTGTAGCACTATATGTTCTTCATAATTCTGTCACAGTTGTATGTTTATACCTTGCAGTATGGTTATTTGATTAATGTCAATTTTTCTTACTAGCTTGCAAGCTTTATAATTGCTCATTATCATAGTCCTCAGTGCCTAGAGCAGAGATCTGCAAACCATAATCTGATGCCTTATCTTCTCTGTGGCCTGTTTCTGTATGGCCCTTCAAGCTAAGAATGTATATTATATTTATAAAGGGTTATTTTTTAAAAAATGTGACATAGACTTATGTGACCCCCAAAGCCTAAATTATTTACAACCTAGCCCTTTACAAAAAAGTTTGCTGACTCTGACATAAAGGAATGCCTGGGGCATAGGTGGTGTTCAATCAAAAAAAAAATAGTTGAGTGAATTATAACACAATTAAATAAGTTGTAATTGAGGTATAAACAGGCTTTGAAGAGATAATCACTTACCCTGGAAAAAACTGTAAGTGCTTTCATAGGAAATGACCTCCAAGTTGAGTTTTTGAAGGCTGAAAAGGAGTTTCTCTGGTAGATGAGATAGGAAGAGACATCTGATGAATGAGGCAGAGAGATACAGGTGGAGCAGGAATGAGCAAAGGCCCTGAGCATGTGAAAGGACACAGGATGTTTATAAAGCAGAGGGAATTTAGGTTCAGCTGGAATACAGTTTGCATGGAGGAAATGAGGTTGGAGAAAATCGGGAGCCATGTTGTGACTCACTGTATCTTGCTAAGAAGTTTTGTTCTTTTGAAGACCTTTGAAAGTCATGGGAGGTTTGTAAATTGTGAAGTCATAGGATCAAATGCATACTTTAAGAAGCTGATTTCCGGGCTTCCCTGGTGGCGCAGTGGTTAAGAATCCAGCTGCCAATGCAGGGGACATGGGTTCAAGTCCTCGTCCAGGAAGCTCCCACATTCCACGGAGCAACTAAGCCTGTGCGCACAACTACTGAGCCTGCGCTCTAGGGCCTGTGCTCTGCAACAAGAGAAGCCACCGCAATGAGAAGCCCGCACACCGCCACAAAGAGTAGCCTCTGCTCACCGCAACTAGAGAAATCCTGCATGCAGCAATGAAGACTCAACGCAGCCAAAAATAAATAATAAATTAATTTATTTTTAAAAAAAAAGCTAATTTCCAACAATGAGAGGATGTTCTAGAGTGGACGAACTCTTGGCTTTTAGAATGTGGTTAGGAGACTTTCTTTGGTCTGTTGAACAAAAGTATTGGCAGTGAGGATGGAAAGTAGGGACTAAAATCAGAAAAAATTAGACGTACGAGTGACAGAAAGTAACAGCTACGAGATACTCCTGCCATCACTGCCTCTTTTTTTTTTTTTTTTTTTTTGCGGTACGCGGGCCTCTCACTGTTGTGGCCTCTCCCGTTGCGGAGCACAGGCTCCGGACGCGTAGGCTCAGCGGCCATGGCTCATGGGCCCAGCCGCTCCGCGGTATGTGGGATCTGGGATCTTCCCAGACCGGGGCACGAACCCGCGTCCCCTGCATCGGCAGGTGGACTCTCAACCACTGCGCCACCAGGGAAGCCCTAGATATATCTTTTTGCAGAAAGGAAATGGAGAGAGCATTTATTAGTGGTCCCTAAATTAAATTTTATTTTTGTTCCTCTAATATTTTATCATTCCTGTGTATATCCATTGGGATTAGTATGTGTTCTACATTTTTTAAATTGGGAAATAAAATTACCAGTTTTTTAGACATGGGAATAATCTAGATGAAAATTATAAACTGATCTTTCAAATAGGGTTTGGAGTTGAAAATATGGCAACAGCAATGGATGAGGACCTGGAAGAAGAGCTAGATGATAAAGACGAGAAGTCCATGATGTGTCCTCCAGGCATGCATAAGTGGAAGCTGGAGCAGTGCATGGTGTGCACCGTGTGTGGAGACTGTACCGGTTATGGAGCCAGCTGTGTCAGTAGTGGACGTCCGGACAGAGTCCCTGGAGGGTAAGAGAATGATTAATACTCAAGGTAAAATAATAGTAGAAATTACGCAAAACACATTCCTTTTCAAAGTTATTCTGGAGTTCATTCTGTTGTGTTGTTCTTAAAGGCACACTGGCATATAATTATAATTCTTATAATTCTATAATTTACTTCAGTGTTATTTTATTGTGCTTTTCTTTCATTTGATTTCTTTAAACCTTTTACTTTATTTTTTAACATCTTTATTGGAGTATAACTGCTTTAAAATCATGTATTAGTTTCTGCTTTATAACAAAGTGAATCAGCTATACATATACATAAATCCCCATATCTCCTCCCTCTTGTGTCTCCCTCCCACCCTCCCTATCCCAACCCCCCATCCCACCCCTCTAGGTGGTCGCAAAGCACCAAGCTGATCTCCCTGTGCTATGCAGCTGCTTCCCACTATTTTACGTTTGGTAGTATATATATGTCAGTGCTACTCTCTCACTTCGTCCCAGCTTACCCTTCCCCCTCCCCGTATCCTCAAGTCCATTCTCTACATCTGCAGCTTTATTCCTGTCCTGCCCCTAGGTTCATCAGAACCTGTTTTTTTTTTTTTTTTTTAGATTCCATATATATGTGTTAGCATATTGTATTTGTTTTTCTCTTTCTGACTTACTTCACTCTGTATGACAGACTCTAGGTCCATCCACCTCACTACAAATAACTCATTTTCAGTTTTTTTTATGAGTGAGTAATATTCCATTGTATATATGTGCCACATCTTCTTTATCCATTCATCTGTCGATGGACATTTAGGTTGCTTCCATGTCCTGGCTATTGTAAATAGAGCTGCAGTGAACATTGTGGTACATGACTCTTTTGGAATTATGGTTTTCTCAGGGTACAGACCCAGTAGTGGGATTGCTGGGTCATATGGTAGTTCTATTTTTAATTTTTTAAGGAACCTCCATAACTGTTCTCCATAATGGCTGTACCAATTTACATTCCCACCAACAGTGCAAGAGGGTTCCCTTTTCTCCACACCCTCTCCAACACTTATTGTTTGTAGATGTTTTGATGATGGCCATTCTGACTGGTGTGAGGTGATACCTCATTGTAGTTTTGAATTGCATTTCTCTAATGATTAGTGATGTTGAGCATTCTTTCATGTGTTTGTTGGCAATCTGTATATCTTCTTTGGAAAAATGTCTATTTAGGTCTTCTGCCCATTTTTGGATTGGTTTTTTGACATTGAGCTACATGAGCTGCTTGTAAATTTTGGAGATTAATCCTTTGTCAGCTGCTTCATTTGCAAATATTTTCTCCCATTCTGAGGGTTGTCTTTTCGTCTTGTTTATGGTTTCTTTTGCTGTGCAAAAGCTTTTAGGTTTCATTAGGTCCCATTTGTTTATTTTTGTTTTTATTTCCATTTCTCTAGGAGGTGGGTCAACAAGGATCTTGCTGTGATTTATGTCATAGAGTGTTCTGCCTATGTTTTCCTCTAAGAGTTTTATAGTGTCTGGCCTTACATTTAAGTCTTTAATGCATTTTGAGTTTATTTTTGTGTATGGTGTTAGGGAGTGATCTAATCTCATACTTATACATGTAGCGCACCAGTTTTTGCAGCACCACTTATTGAAGAGACTGTCTTTTCTCTATTGTACATTCTTGCCTCCTTTATCAAAACTAAGGTGACCATGTGTGTGTGGGTTGATCTCTGTGCTTTCCATCCTGTTCCATTGATCTATATTTCTGTTTTTGTGCCAGTACCATACTGTCTTGATTACTGTAACTTAGAGGTATAGTCGGAAGTAAGGGAGCCTGATTCCTCCAGCTCCGTTTTTCTTTCTCAAGATTACTTTGGCTATTCGAGGTCTTTTGTGTTTCCATACAAATTGTGAACATTTTTGTTCTGGTTCTGTGAAAAATGCCATTGGTAATTTGATAGGGATTGCATTGAATTTGTAGATTGCTTTGGGTAGTAGAGTCATTTTCACAATGTTGATTCTTTCAATCCAGGAACATGGTATATCTCTCCATCTGTTTCTATCGTCTTTAATTTCTTTCATCAGTGTCTTATAGTTTTCTGCATACAGGTCTTTTGTCTCCTTAGGTAGGTTTATTCCTAGGTATTTTATTCTTTTTGTTGCAGTGGTAAATGGGAGTGTTTCCTTCATTTCTCTTTCAGATTTTTCATCATTAGTGTATAGGAATACAAGAGTTTTCTGTGCATTAATTTTGTATCCTGCTACTTTATCAAATTCATTGATTAGCTCTAGTAGTTTTCTGGTAGTGTCTTTAGGATTCTCTACGAATAGTGTCATGTCATCTGCAAACAGTGTAGTGTTTATGTGTAAAGTCACGGCTTTACTTCCTCTTTTCCATTTTGGATTCCTTTTATTTCTTTTCCTTCTCTGATTGCTGTGGCTAAAACTTCCAAAACTATGTTGAATAAGAGTGGTGAGATTGGGCAACCTTGTCTTGTTCCTGATCTTAGTGGAAATGGTCTCAGTTTTTCACCATTGAGAATGATGTTGGCTGAGGGTTTGTCATATATGGCCTTTATTATGTTGCAGTAAGTTCCTTCTATGCCTACTTTCTGGAGGGTTTTTATCATAAACGTGTGTTGAATTTTGTCAAAAGCTTTTTCTGCATCTACTGAAATAATCATATGGTTTTTATCCTTCAATTTGTTATATATGGTGTATCACATTGATTGATTTGCGTATATTGAAGAATCCTTGCATTCCTGGAGTAAACCACACTTGATCAAGGTGTATGATGCTTTTAATGTGCTGTTGGATTCTGTTTGCTAGTACTTTGCTGAGGATTTTTGCATCTATGTTCATCAGTGATATTGAGCTATAGTTTTCTTCCTTTGTGACATCTTTGGTTTTGGTATCAGGGTGATGGTGGCCTTGCAGAATGAGTTTGGGAGTGTTCCTCCCTCTGCTATCTTTTGGAAGAGTTTGAGAAGGATAGCTGTTAGCTCTTCTCTAAATGTTTGATAGAATCCACCTGTGAAGCCATCTGGTCCTGGGCTTTTGTTTGTTGGAAGATTTTTAATCAGTCTCAATTTCAGTGCTTGTGATGGTCTGTTTGTGTTTTCTCTTTCTTCCTGGTTCAGTCTCAGAATATTGTGTTTTTCTAAGAATTTGTCCATTTCTTCCAAGTTGTCCATTTTATTGACATAAAGGTGCTTGTAGTAATCTCTCATGATCTTTTGTATTTCTGCAGTGTCAGTTGTTACTTCTCCTTTTTCATTTCTAGTTCTATTGAGTCTTCTCCCTTTTTTTGTTGATGAGTCTGGCTAATGGTGTATCAATTTTGTTTATCTTCTCAAAGAACCAGCTATTAGTTTTTTTGATCTTTGCTATCGTTTCCTTCATTTCTAATCTGATCTTTAAGATTTCTTGCCTTCTGCTAACTTTGGGGGTTTTTTTGTTCTTCTTTCTCTAATTGCTTTAGGTGTAAGGTTAGGTTGTTTATGTGGGATGTTTCTTGTTTCTTGAGGTAGGATTGTATTGCTATAAGCTTCCCTCTTAGAACTGCTTTTGCTGCATCCCATAGGTCTTGGGTTGTTGTGTTTTCATTGTCATTTGTTTCTAGGTATTTTTTAATTTCTTCAGTAATCTCTTGGTTATTAAGTAGTGTATTGTTTAGCCTCCATGTGTTTGTATTATTTCAGATTTTTTCCCCGTGATTGATATCTAGTCTCATAAAGTTGTGTTCAGAAAAGATAGTTGATACGATTTCAATTTTCTTAAATTTACCAAGGCTTGATTTGTGACCCATGCTATGATCTATCCTGGAGAATGTTCCATGAGCACTTGAGAAGAAAGTGTATTCTGTTGTTTTTGGATGGAATGTCCTATAAATATATATTAAGTCCATCTTGTTTAATGTATCATTTAAAGGTTGTGTTTCCTTATTTATTTTTATTTTGGATGATCTGTCCATTGGTGAAAGGGGGGTGTTAAAGTCCCCTCCTATGAATGTGTTACTGTAGATTTCCCCTTTTATGGCTGTTAGCATTTGCCTTATGTATTGAGGTGCTCCTATGTTGGGGGCATAAATATTTACGATTGATCCCTTGATCATTCTGTAGTGTCCTTCTTTGTCTCTTATAGTAGTCTTTATTTTAAAGTCTATCTTGTCTGATATGAGAATTGTTACTCCAGCTTTCTTTTGGTTTACATCTGCATGGAGAGTATCTTTTTCCATCCTCTCACTTTCAGTCTGTATATGTCCCTAGGTCTGAAGTGGGTCTCTTGTAGACAGCATATATACGAGTCTTGTTTTTGTATCCATTCATCCAGTCTGTGTCTTTTCGTTGGGGCATTTAATCCATTTACATTTAAGGTTATTGTCAATATGTATGTTCCTATTACGATTTTCTTAATTGTTTTGGGTTTGTTATTGTAGGTCTTTTCCTTCTCTTCCTTCCTAGAGAAGTTCCTTTAGCATTTGTTGTAAAGCTGGTTTGGTGGTGCTGAATTCTCTTAGCTTTTGCTTGTCTGTAAAGGTGTTAATTTCTCTGTTGAATCTGAATGAGATCCTAGCTGAGAAGAGTAATCTTGGTTATAGGTTTTTCCCTTTTGTCACTTTAAATATGTCCTGCCACTCCTTTCTGGCTTGCAGAGTTTCTGCTGAAAGATCAGTTGTTAACTTTATGGGGATTCCCTTGTATGTTATTTGTTGTTTTTCACTTGCTGCTTTTAATACTTTTTCTTTGTATTTACTTTTTGATAGTTTGAGTAATGTGTGTTTTGATGTGTTTCTCCCTTGATTTATCCTGTATGGGACTCTCTGTGCTTCCTGGACTTGAGTAACTATTTCCTTTTCCGTATTAGGGAAGTTTTCAACTATAATCTCTTCAAATATTTTCTCAGTCCCTCTCTTTTTCTCTTCTTATTCTGAGACCCCCATAATTCAAATGTTGGTGCATGTAATGTTGTCCCAGAGGTCTCTAAGACTGTCCTCAATTCTTTTCAATCTTTTTTCTTTACTCTGCTCTGCAGTTGTTATTTCCACTATTTTATCTTCCAGGTCACTTATCCATTCTTGTGCCTCAGTTATTCTGCTATTGATTCATTCTAGAGAATTTTTAGTTTCATTTATTGTGTTACTCATCATTGTTTGTTTGCACTTTAGTTCTTCTAGGTCCTTGTTAAACGTTTCTTCTGTTTTCTCCATTCTATTTCCAAGATTTTGGATCATCTCTACTGTCATTACTCCGAATTCTTTTTCAGGAAGCCTGCCTATTTCCTCTTCATTTGTTAGGTCTGGTGGGTTTTTACCTTGCTTCTTCATCTGCTTTGTGTTTCTGTGTCTTCTCACTTTTCTTAACTTACTGTGTTTGGGGTCTCCTTTTCTCAGGCTGCACGTTCGTAGTTCCTCTTTGTTTTTGGTGTCTGCCCCCGGTGGCTAAGATTGGTTAAGTGGGTTTTGTAGGCTTCCTGGTGGAAGGGACTAGTGCCTGTGTTCTGGCGGATGAGGCTAGATCTTGTCTTTCTGGTAGGCAGGGCCACGTCTGGTCATGTGTTTTGGGATGTCTGTGACGTTATTATGATTTTAGGCAGCCTGTGTAGTAATGGGTGGGTTTGTGTTTCAGTCCTGCTAGTTGTTTGTCATAGGGTGTCCAGCACTGTAGCTTGCTGGTTGTTGAGTGGAGCTGGGTTTAGCATTGAGACAGAGATCTCTGGGAGAGCTTTGGCTGAGTGATATTATGTGGAGCTGGGTGGTCTCTGGTGGACCGGTGTTCTGAACTCGGCTCTCCCACCTGAGATGCACAGGCCTAAAACCCGGGCAGAGAGCACCAAGGCCCTGTTAGCCATATGGCTCAGAAGGAAAGGGAGAAGAAAAGAAAGAAAGAAAGAAAAGATAATGGTAATAAAGTAAAATAAAGTTGTTAAAATAAAAAATAATTATTAAAAATAAAAAAATTAAAAAGTAATAAAAAAATCAAAAAGAAAAAGAAAGAAGAGAGCAGCCAAACCAAAAAACAAATCCACCAATGATAACAAGTGCTAAAAACTATACTAAAAACAAAAAAACAGGACAGACAGAACCCTAGGACAAATGGTAAAAGCAAAGCTATACAGACAAAGTCACACAAAGAAGCCTAAGGATACACACTCACAAAAAGAGAAAAAGGAAAAAAAATATATATATCATTTCTCCCAAAGTCCACTGCCTCAGTTTTGGGATGATTCGTTGTCTCTTCAGGTATTCCACAGATGCAGGGTACATATGTCAAGTTGATTGTGGAGATTTCATCCGCTGCTCCTGAGGCTCTTGGGAGAGATATCCCTTTCTCTTCCTTGTTCCTGCAGCTCCAGGGTTTCAGCTTTGGATTTGGCCCCGCCTGTGCGTGTAGGTCGCCTGAGGGCCACTGTTCTTTGCTCAGACAGGACAGCGTTAAAGGAGCAGCTGATTAGGGGGCTCTGGCTCACTCAGGCCGGGGGGAGGGAGGGGTACGGATGCGGGGCAAGCCTGCAGTGGCAGAGGCCGGCGTGAAGTTTCACCAGCCTGAGGCGCGCCGTGTGTTCTCCCGGGGAAGTTGTCCCTGGATCACGGGACCCTGGCAGTGGCGGGCTGCACAGGCTCCCTGGAGGAGAGGTGTGGACATTGACCCGTGCTTGCACACAGGCTTCTTGGTGGCTGCAGCAGCAGCCTTAGCGTTTCATGCCTGTCTGTGGTGTCCGCGCTGATAGCCACACTTCGCGCCCATCTCTGCAGCTTGTTTAGGTGGTTCTCTGAATGCCCTCTCCTCGTGCACCCCAAAACAATGGCTTCTTGCCTCTTCGGCAGCTCCAGACTTTTTCCCGGGCTCCTTCCCGGTTGTCCGTGGTGCACTAACCCCCCTTCAGGCTGTGTTCACTCTGCCAACCCCAGTCCTCTCCCTGGGATCCAACCTCCGAAGTCCGAGCCTCAGCTCCCAGCCCACACCCAGGTGAGCAGAGAAGCCTCTCGGTGAGTGCTGGTTGACACCGATCCTCTGTGCGGGAATCTCTCCGCTTTGCCCTCCGCACCCCTGTTACTGTGCTCTCCTCCGTGGCTCCGAAGCTTACCCCCCTCCACGGCTCCGAAGCTTCCCCCCTCCGCCACCCGCAGTCTCCGCCCACGAAGGGGCTTCCTAGTGTGTGGAAACCTTTCCTCCTTCACAGCTCCCTCCCACTGGTGCAGGTCCCATCCCTATTCTTTTGTCTCTGTTTTTTTCTTTTTCTTTTGCCCTATCCAGGTACGTGGGGAGTTTCTTGCCTTTTGGGAGGTTTGAGGTCTTCTGCCAGCATTCAGTAGGTGTTCTGTAGGAGTTGTTCCACATGTAGATGTATTTCTGATGTTTTTGTGGGGAGGAAGGTGATCTCCATGTCTTACTCCTCTGACATCTTGAAGTTCTCTCTTATTTTAATTTTTTTCCTCAAGTTCCTCAGTTCATTTTATTACTTAAGTTTTTATTTCACAAAAAAATGTACTTGTACATATATTATGTTTTTATGTATTGGTGAATCTATTTCTATGGAGTGTATTTCCAGGACTGTTACTGCTTGTTTAAAAACTATTGGTTTTTGTTTTGTTTATGATGGTTAATGTTTTTAAAAAATGAAGGGTTTCTGTTTTCACTAACAGCAGTAAAAGGCAGTTTCTTTTGAAATACTTCCAGCAGCAGATCACATAATTCTTTAATTTCTGTCAACTCAGTGAACGTGAAGTGATATCTCATCATTATCTTCATATATATTTCCATGACTCACATTTTTCCTGGATATTTAATTATACTCTTCTGTGAGTTTTCTCTTAAAAACCTTTGCCTGTATTGTTTTTATCCTTAAAAATTGGAAGATGTTCTCTGAATATTCTTCATATTAACTGTTTTCTGTCTTCTCTACAAATAGTGTTTCCCAATTTACTTATGATCATATAACTAAATTAGGTTATATTCTGTTACACAAAAGCACTTAACATTTTTAAGAAGCAAATACGTATTTCTTTGAAATTTTTGAATTTTCTATCTAGACTAGAAAGGTCTCAGTTTCTAGATGATTATATGATATCTTAAATATTCTTCAAAAAGACTGTTTTATTTCTTTTTACATTAATAAATTTTAAAGCCAATGGATGATTATTGTTCTGATGTGGGCTAGACATCTAACTGTATTTTCTTACCAGTAGCCAGTTGTACAGTCATTACGTGTGAAATGGCTACCAGATTTATCATTTATTATATTCCCTTATATATCAGAATCTATTTTCTGGGCCTTCCATTATTTCCTTGACCTACTGATCTAGTCTTATGCTAATATTATGTGGTTTATGTTTTGTATGGTATTTTAACATTTAGTAAGATTAGCTACTCTCAGCGTCTGTCTTTTTTAATTGTTTGGGGGACTATTCTTAGTATTTAATTTAAAAATATAATTTAAATTGCATTTAATTTATCTATTAGTTTTAGAAGAATTGATTTTTATGGTATTAAATATTCCCACTCAGTAACAGGATGTGTCTTTCCATTTATTCAGATTCTGTTTTTGTTTTGAATTTTGTTGGGATATAGTTGATTTACAATGTTGTGTTAGTTTCAGGTGTATAACAAAGTGAATCAGTTATACATACACATATATCCACTCTTTTTTAGATTCTTTTCCCATACAGGCCATTACAGAGTATTGAGTAGAGTTCCCTGTGCTATACATATACAGTAGGTTCTTATTAGTTATCTGTTTTATATACAGTAGTGTGTGTGTGTCAATCCCAATCTTCCAATTTATCCCTCCTCCCCTTGTTACCCCCCAGTATCCATAAGTTTATTTTCTACATCTTAACTCTATTTTTATTGATATTTTGTAGATAAATTCATTTGTAGCCTTTTTTTAGATTCTACATATAAGCGATATCATATGATATTTGTCTCTGTCTGACTTAAGCCATTATTTTAAAACAGGTCATAAATTTCCTTAATGCTTGGGTCTGTGCCTTCATTTGTAGTCTTTTCGTAAGACTGCTTTAATGCCAAAGATCTATTTATTTGTGTTGAACATGAATTTTTTTGGTGTGGAATTATCAAAATCATATAGAATACTCAATTAGGGGTATATAATTTTCTTTTGAATTGATAAATTATTCGCAATTTTAGGAGTTCGAGGAGCTGTCACTTCTAAAGTTGCATTATTCCTGTTATATTACCCTTTTCATTCTTGTTGGACTACTTTTTTCCCCCCAGGGTTCTATGTTATTATCACTTTAAAGTTAATATGTGAGTTTGGCAGAATCAGAATGCAGGTTTTCCCCTAGAATCTTGGAGAGAATTTCAAGTCCTATTTTTGTGTTGCCGTTTATAGCTAATATAATGGGGTATCCTTTGGGAGATCAAATTAATTATCATACATCTTTGTATTATGATAGATCTGATCTTTGTAAGATCAGATTATTTATGATAATTAGCCGACTTTGGGAAGTAGGGGGAATATTGTGAAAAAAACCCTGAGTGAGAACAGCCACCTCCTCCTCTCTGGCTTCCCTATTTGACACCTCGTTAGTATTCAGGTGCTTCTTCCCAAATAATGTCTGGATTTCCTATGAGTATATTTCTGGGTTTATACTTGACCTAACATAGTTAAATAGATCATATATAATAGGCCTTTTCTTTTAGGCTGTGGAATATTATGATTTTTTAACAATAAATTTTCTTTGCATTTTTAGCCTGTTGAAAAATATTTTGGTTCTCTTTATCAAAGGATAGTATTTCTTCTAGAAAGCTATATATTTGGCTCTGTTTAGTGTATTTAAGCCCCTGACTTGTTTATCTTAAAGTTTAATTTGGATTAAAGAAAGATTCTGTGATTTTTTTTAAAAACAACATTGGAGTTGAAATTTATCTTTTTGGATCTTTCCTAAACTATTTCCATTTAAAATTAAGTGTTCCCAATCTCTGAACCTAAGCCATTGATAAATGTCATAAGTGAATTTCTAAAGTCTTTGGTCCTTTCTGAAGTTAATTCTTTTTTCCCCAGAGATATACTATCAGTTTCCAATAATTATTTACAGATTTAAATGGATAGAATCTAACCAAGTACAGTAATTTCTTTATTAGTGAAGCAGAAATAAACACACAAATAAAGTCCACTTAGGAATAAATATTGGAGGACACTAAGCACTATTACAGATGACTTAAATATCATAAAACTGTGACTACATATCTTAGAATAAATTTAGAATTAAACATTATTTTTAAAATAGTGCCCATGGCCAAGTCAGTAGGGCCTATTATTTTATCAGTTTGTTACTGTTGTAGTAAGTGATCTTCCAAATTGTCACTAATACTGGCTTTTAAAAGCCAGGAGTTTCACAGGGCACCTAGCTATGTGTTTCAAAACTGTTGCCAGGTAGATCCTTTGTCTTGTGTCTCCACAAATCTGGATAACCAGGGAGAGGCTCAGTGAGGCTGTCACAAGTTTTTCAGGACTGATCCAACCAAATAATTTTAAAGCTAGGACTTCGGCAGGATATGTGACTAAGAAATTAGTGTTCACCGACCCTCTAGCCAGCTCCTGGGAGTGTTCTTGTTTTCTTTTATGTTATAATCAAAGGCCATATGCTTAGTTCACAAATGATAGGAAAAGGACAAAGAAGAGGAAAAATAACAGGTAATTGGATGCAGTGAAAGAGAATGGGAGATGATGACATGTAAAGGAGAGGGAGGGGTAAGGAGACAGAATTCATGAAGCTGGCAAGCTGGGCTCACTCATTGAAGGCTGCCCACATCTCCCTTATCTGGGAGATAGCCATGTTGTTTGTTTGCTAACCTCTTAATACTAAAGCTGCTGGTGCCTCGCTAATTGTGAAACCTTTTAAAAGACGTTATTAATAATGGCTTTGAAGATAGCAGAATCCATTTGTATTTTCTGTAGAAATATACCAATTATGCCTATCAGGAGTGTGTAATATCTATTCATACCTTTTAATTATTCATCTCTTCATACCTTTTCTTTAAAATTGACAAATCCTGATCTGAAGGGGTGATTTCATTGCTGATTCATTTAAGTTAATCTTAAAAGTGCGGAAAAGATGTTACGGAGTTTTAAGGAAAGAGAAGGATTTCAGTTAATAATTTATTTGTTTATTTTTAGGATCTGTGGTTGTGGTTCTGGAGAATCTGGCTGTGCTGTATGTGGATGTTGCAAGGCTTGTGCAAGAGAATTGGATGGTCAAGAGGCAAGACAAAGAGGGATTCTTGATGCAGTGAAGGAGATGATACCTTTAGACCTTCTGTTAGGTAGTATTTCTGATAGTCTAAATAATTCCTTTTAGATATGTGTTAAAAATTAAGGTAATAGTTGATTATGCAGTACTCCGTGTTTGGTAACTGGCTGTGTCATTGATTAAGGGATGAGATGCTTTTTCTATTTTTTGCTAAGATCCTTGTGGTAAAAATCATTTGTGTTTTAGACAGTGTTTTTGCTAGCTTTTACTTTCTTGAATTTCATATAGTTCTGTCATATCTATTATAAAACTAATTGACTGACTGACTGTCAATCATCTAGCTGTCCCAGTACCCGGGGTTAACATTGAAGAACACCTTCAGTTACGACAAGAAGAAAAACGGCAGCGTGTAATCAGGAGACACAGATTAGATGAAGGAAGAGGTAAGATGTAGCTGCAGAGAAAATGTATATGAAAATACATTTTCTTACCCTATACTGAGACCAGTTAAAAGTTTACAGAATAGGCTGATTTGGTAAGAAATTAAAATTAGTAACATTCTAGTAACTCATGAAAGTATTATGAAAATATTCAGGGTATTACAATTGTGCTAATAACATGCATTTAATTCGGTAGTGTGTTTATGGCATAGGTCAACCATGTTAAGAATTGTGCCATATGCCAAGCATCAAAAACTATTAGCAATAGCAATCTTTAAAAAAATACAAATTTGAAGAACTGTCCTTCACCCATATTTTGACTCATCTACTTAACTCTGAACACCAAATTAGTTTAGTATTTTAAGTTCTGATTTCTTACTCATTTACAATTATTATCATTTGGGCATAGTCTCACTGCTCTTCCTTCCAATTTAGTGCATAATTATGCTTTTATGTATCTTTCTGGAAAAAGCTTATTCTGGTTATGTACAAGAAGGGTAAGTTGGAGGGTCTGCAGGTTTTAATTGCAAAGATAGATTTATTATCTATCTTTTCCTCATTGTTTATGACCATTTCTTAGCCTAAAAACTACATTTAACAGTGATTATAGTATTTTAGTATATATCCAACAAGCAGAGATAAATATAAGTATTACTAAAGTTATTCTTGCCCAATAGAATCTTTTCTTTGTAGATTAAGACAGATTGTTACAAAGGTCTGTAATTTTATTCCTCTGCTAGGCGAAATTTGATTCAAAATATTTAGTGATATTGTATATTTTAATACTTATTAAAATGGCATGGTATTTGATACAGGAGATAAAACCTATTACTCATTTAACCATCATTACAGACTTTTTTAGGCATTCCTTTTTTTAATATAAAATGGAATAAGTATTGAATATAAAATATATAGCACACATGGTAATTCTGTTTTTATTAAACTTAGGTCATAAGACATCTGCTTAGAGCTTGAAGATTGTTCTTTATAGTGTCTAATAAGCAATGTTGAGGAATTGATACAGTGAATGTTTGCTGTTAGTTTGGCTTTGTTTACATAAAATCATTGCCTTTAAATGATATTTTAATGAGATTAATGTATCTACTCTTATTTATATTATATAAATGTATGAGAAAATTGCATATTAAATGTTATGTAGAGAATAGGGTAAAATTTAAGTTCTGGGTCTTAATTAAGTGATAATTCCTTTTGTATTAATAGTATGATTTGCTTAAGGTTAATCACTAGTGATACTTTTACTACCTGTTTTTTTTTTTTTGAAATATTAGGTTGAATCATATGAAATGACCTACAAAAAACAGCAATTTCCTATGTTTCAACCAAAGTATAGCAAATCCTTGTGATGACATTTAATTACTTGCCTAATGCTATATATCTTATTTTTTTCTCTCCCTCTATAAAAAGCTATTCTTCTCTAGGTATAGTATATATTTCTGTATATCAGAAGTAAACGAACATTGATGATGTACTGGTTATTCAACAAAACTTTGTGATAGCAGAATATTCTTTTGGCTTTTATTTTAAAATGTATCATAGACCTTTAAAACATAAACTCTAACCCTTTAAGAGTTTAAAAAAACTCCATTATTTAAATATTTATGGAAATTAGATTATTGTATCTGTGCTTTAACAAGCTTTCCCAGCGGCTCTGAGGGTGCTGAAGTGTGAGAACTGCTGCTCTAGGGCAGTGATGTTCTGAGTTTGTTACATGGGCCTTCTACATCAGAGTGACCTGGGCCTCGTGCTTCAGCATATCTGCCTGAGGGTCCTCGATACAGATTTGAGTCACACGCACAGTGTTCTAGGGCTCTTGTTTGGCACCATGCTAGCGAGGATTGTTAGTCTCGTTTTGTCCTCATGAGGAACAGGAATGTCAAATTTTTAGTGTTCCAACTGCCACACATACATATTTGTCTTTTCTCCACACACACACACACACACACACACCCACCCCCCTTGGCTTCTGCTTGGTGTTTTTTAGATAACTAACAGTTAGCAGTCTGTTGGTAATTATGCTTATTGTTGAAATTTACCTGTGTTGAAATTTCAGCCTTTCAGTATTAGGTTAAGTTAAATTATTTTACTTGATTTATCTACCATCCTATTTACCAAGTTTGTGTTATTTGTTTTAAAGTTGATCAAAATTTTAGGACCTAGCTCGTGTATCAAAAGCCTTGCTCATCAACCTCAGGCCTATTGATATAGTTCAGCTGCTGTTTATGACACAAATTCTTCTGTTGCTGTTGAAACCCCCGAAAGTAGTGTGGTTACTACTTTTTGATAAAGTCGGAACTTTAATTTTTTTATGTTATTAGTCTTCCAGATAATACTTTTCTTACATATATATTCTTAGGTACCAATAGTATTCATTTACAGATTTTATTTCAGTGGTGTTTGTGATCATTTTTAGTTTGTTTTTTAGATTAGACAGTTGATTGATATATAAGTTCTCTGAGACTTGTATTAACTTTACAAGTGGAGTGCTTGTTCAGTGGGATTTTTAAGTAGAACTCTTTAAGTCATCAGAACTCCTGGGTGATTGTATCAGTGTTCTTATCTTTATATTCCTTCTGTGATTGTATCAGTGTTCTTATCTTTATATTCCTTCTCAGCGCTCTGTTTTAAGGAAAACTAAGCTCAAATAATGTTGCCTATTTTTCCTTCTTTCTTTTTCCCCTAAATGTCAAATCAAAATTCCATGATTGTGAGCTGTCGATGGGGTGAGGTACGTCCTGGTTTGCCTGGGACAGTCCCATTTTATGCCTACTGTTCGGACGTATTTCTTACAGTGCCCCCTTTTGCTCTCGGTAGAGAGTCTCATTTGGATAATAAGTTATATAGTTAGCATAGCTATATAGCATGGTGGTTGAATATATGGGTTCTGAAGTTAGACTTTGGTTCATATCCTGGCTTCTTAAGTTTTACTTGGAGCATAACCACTCTGAACCTCAGTTTCCCTACCTTTAAAATGAAGATTACAACTGTACCTATGTTAAGTGGGGATGAGGATTAAGTGACTTGCATGCAAATGCCTGACCTATACTAAGCCCTGTGTAAATGGTGATGATGGCGATGGTGATGATGAGGATGCTAGTGGTGGTGGTGGGCTGTTTAGTAAACTTCTCTTCTCTTTGGATTTGATTCTTTTCCAGCTCTGGCCTCTACTTGATTGCTTTTTTCGCAACATTGGGATGCTCATCACAAAATTTTGATTATTATTAATAAAACCCCCTACATCTTCTGTAGAATAAAATGATTCTATTTTGATAGAAACAAATCAGTTTCCCATAGTCACAAATTAGAATGTAAAAACAAGTTTATTATAGTCTCTCCAGTTTCAAAGTGATTGAGAAGTTATTGCTATTGATTTTTAAGCCTCAGAAACCATTAAGTTTTCTTGATTTGACATGTCAAATCCAGTAGTAGCTGATCTTCCAATACTACCTTAAAGTCTCCTTTTAAATTAAAATATTATATGAAGCACATGGAAAACATAAGTAAGAAAAAATACCAATGTAATTCTCATCCAAAGATAACCACTATAGAATTTTGGTATACTTTCTTAAAGGTTTTCTATGCATACTTTTTTGTTTAGACATTTTACATCATTTCATACTGTGATATATATTGGTGTACTGTTTTTTCCCCTTAATAATTATATTGTAAGTTTTTTGTGCCTTATTGCAATACCATATTGAACTAATACAGGAATTTAGGTTAAAGGTTTTCCACAAGCCTATCCTTTAATTAAATTATTACTTTTATTTATTTCATCGGTATCTTCTAATTGAGTTTTATACATTTCCAGTTATATCACTGACTGAATCTTTTTTTTAATATATAAGTTTATTTATTTATTTATTTATTGGCTGTGTTGGGTCTTCATTGCTGCATGCAGGCTTTCGCTAGTTGTGGCGAGTGGGAGCTATTCTTTGTTGCAGTGTGTAGGCTTCTCATTGTGGTGACTTCGCTTCTCTTGTTTGGAGCACGGCCTCTAGGTGCGCGGCTTCAGTAGTTGTGACTCGCGGGCTCTAGAGCACAGGCTCAGTAGTTGTGGTGCACGGGCTTAGTTGCTCCGCGGCATGTGGGATCTTCTTGGACCAGGGCTCAAACCCATGTCCCCTGCATTGGCAGTCGGATACTTAACCACTGCTCCACCAGGAAGTCCATCACTGACTGAACCTTATATTTCATATATTTGCTTAATGTTATGTACGTTTTAAAAAACTTTCTAGCAGTTTTTTCCTTGCCCTCCCATTCTCTTTTACCAAGCAAATGAGGTTTAGTCTAACAGGTATATTTCTGTATCTTACTCCATTAAAATATAATCATGTGCAGATATCTATACATATGTGAGCGTGTAGGTATATGTTTATTTACAGAAGGGATATTGTATTAAATATACAGTTGTTTGCAACACCTTTTTCCCATTTTACAGTACAACATGAACACATACTAGTGAATATGGATCTATCACATTCTATTTAATAGCTACATAACATTTCATAATATGTCTGTACCACAGTTTTTTCAGCCATTATTTTGTTCATGGTCATTAAGGTTATTTTCAGGGTTTTGTGGATTTTGCTATAATAATATATTCTTAAACTTGTAGCCATATGTAGTGGAATTTTTGTTTATATAATAGAGCTTCCCAGAAATAGCATATTTGGGCCAGAGAGTGTGTATGTTTTAAATTTTAACAGATATTTCAAATTTTTAAAACATGTTATAGGAATTTATCTTCCTAAGACTAACGTATGAGAGTGGTGTTTTCCTGTAGCACCACCTTTATTAGGTATTATTTTCAATTTTTGCAAAACGGTGAGCGATGTTATGTGCTTGCTAATTTAAATAGCACAGAAGTACTTTTTCTTTATAAATCTTGTTTTAATGGCTGAATATTATTCCAGTGAGAAAATATACCATAGTTTTTTATTAACTGTTCTTCTTTTTGGATTGTTTTAATTTTTCATTACAATTAATAAGGTTATAATAACACCTTTGAGCTGAAATCTTTTAAAAAATATTTCAGTTTTCCTTAGGACAGATTTCTGTTTGTATAATTTACTGGGCCAAAGGATAATAATAATTTTTAGGTTCTTGAAATGTATCACCAGTAACTTTCTGAAAGTAACTCCATACTTTCCCACCCTCAAGCTTTGCCAGCTGCCCCTCCAGTGTGCTAAGTTTTGTCATAGCACACCGTCATAATTTCTTCTTGAGTTTTATGTAAACTTTCCCTCAACCATTAGACTGTGAGCTTCTTGAATCAGAGATGGGGTCTTGTTTATCCATGTGTTCCTAGAACCTTGCATGGTGCCTGAAATTGGTCAGTAGTTAATATGTGCTTGTTGACTAACTGAAAACATTTCATGGACTTCTCATCGCCTCTACAATGAAGTGTAATGGTATCAAAAGACATTAATTATCTCTTTTGTATATTCATCTCCAAACTCATTTCCCACTACTTTCTGCCTCATAACCTTATACTCCATCCATTTCAGCTATGTGTGTGTGGTTTTTTTTTTTTTCCCTCTCATCCCATTTATTAAAGAAACAGTAAGAAAAGATATACTGCAGGAAAACACCAACCGTCCTTTCACATCGGGCTGAACGAAGCACACTGATTTCTCCCCTTCATTCCCCCCACACCCACCCCAATTCACATAACCCCATCCACATCAGTTTAATTTTGAGGTTCTTTGATTGGGAGTACCAGTGGAGAGGGAGTGGGATGAGCAGTGGAGCCTTGATCCTGGCTTCCTCTAAGTAAGTCCCAGGAGAAGGGGGCTGCAGGCCCAGTCAGGCAAGCAGAAATTGTATTTGGTGGCTCTCTGAAGTGGTTGTACTTCCTTGTTCTGTGTTCCAGCCCCCAGGGGAAGGTATGGCAGTAGAGGGTGGCCAGGTCAGTGCTGCTGAAGTGTGGTCCACTCACCAACGCAACATTTCTAGAGAGCAGTGAGCTGATTCTCCAATGGTGAGCAGGGGACCGCATATGAATTGAGACCTGCAGGCCAATGTATCCCTGAGGAAAAGTCCACAAGGAACTAGTAAGAAACAAGGGGCAGAAAGCTGTGGGACAGAAGCACAGCAGGCTTCTGGAAGGCTGGGGATCATTCCCACCTGCCGAAGTCCATGTCCCACAGATAACATTTTACCTTCAGTCAAGAAAGACACAGAGGGGGGGAAAAAGGCTCATTTGAACTTGAACCCCAGCTGTGTACTTCAGACTGTAGCTCCATATCTACCCTTTCACCCAAAACACAGCCCCTGCTCAGAACCACAGTGTCTGGAAACCAAGGTGGTCCTGGAGAGGAAATGGTGCCTAAGGGGGTAACATTCCATTTGGGTACATTGCAGCCATTGGAGCCCCTGGTCTGGGGAAAGCAGCTGGGTTTGTTCCAGGGAGGCTTCCCACTCTAGGAAATGGGACCAAAGTCTTGCTTGCAGGGCCATTCATCCTTGGAAAGGAAGCTGGGTTTAGACCCAGGGTCCCAGTTGACTTTGCGAAAGGAGCTGGGTTGATACCCACAGGGCCTGCTGGTGAAGAGCCTAGGGAGCTGACCTGGGGGAATTAACCTGACCAGGGCCTGATGGGCCAGTAGACCTTGGGAAGGTAGCTGGGCTTGGACCCTGTAAACCACTGGCCCCTGGGAAGGTAGCTGGGCTTTGACCCTGTAAACCACTGGCCCCTGGGAAGGTAGCTGGGTTGGAGCCTAGTGGCCCAGAGGCTCTTGGGAAAATTGCCAGACTTGAGCCCTGGAGGCCAGCAGACCTCTGGAAGTTAACTGGGTTTGAAGCCAATGTGTTAGAATACTGAGAGAAAGCAGCTGGGTTCAATCCCCCTGAACCTGTCCCCCTTGGAAAAGGATTAGCATTTACTCCCATGGGGCCAGCGGGCCTTGAAAAATGAGCTGAATTAGGGCCAGTGGGGCCAGGAGCCCTCGACATGGGGGATGGAATTGGCCCTGGAAGGCCAGTTCCCCAAGAGCCAGGACCCGAGTTTGGGCCTGTGGGGCCAGGTGTGCTGGCCATGGAAGATGGGCTTGTGCCCACGTTTCCAGAAGCGTATGAGAAAGAAGCTGAATTTGCTCCTAAAAGACCAGCTGCTCTTAGAATGGGGGCAAGATCTGGGCTTTGAGGTCCAACCATTCTTAAGACCAGACCCTGTGCCCAAGAGGCCACATGCTCTGGTGTCCAAATTAGGGCTTGGGCCCAGGCCACCTGCCCTTGGATTAGGCCCAAGGCCTGGACCCAGGCCACTTGATCTTGGGTTGGGCCCAAGGCCAAGGCCTGGAAACGTACCTTGGGGCAGGGTTTGTACCTACAAAGCCTGATCTCAGATTGGGACTTGGTCCGGGGCCCAGGCCAACATGTCTAGGATTGGGAGGACCATTCCCAGACGCCAACAGGACACCTGTTCTCAGGTTGGGTCCAGATCCAGGGCCCATGGGGCCACCACTTCTGGAGTCAGGACCTGTTCCCAGAACACCATCTGGCCTTGGGTTGGACATAGGACCTGGCCCTGGGAGACTCCCTAACCTTGGGTTAGACAGGCCCTGGGCCTGGAAGAGCCCCTGCTCTAGGATTTAGAGCTGACCCTGGGCTTGGGCCCAAGAGACCACCCGGCCTTGGGAAGGAAACTGCACCTGTGCCAGTGGGATTCATCCCTCTTGGAGAAGAAGCCATGCTTGGGTCACGAGCACCAGCAGGGAAAGGTGCTGGATTTGAAGCCAGTGAACCTGATGAAGTTGGAAAAGGAGGTGGGTTCCTTGGAAATGGGGCCAAATTTCCACCAAGAGAACCTGTTGCCATAAGGAAGGGATCTGAGTTTGTACCCAGTGGGTGGCCTGTGTTTAAAACAGGACCCCCTTGTGGTCCCAGGGAACTGTCCATCTGTCCTCGAGGTGGCAGCGGAGCATGAGTCCAAGGAGTTGGCTGCTCTCTAGGAAAATCTGGGGTTCTTTCATACTTTCTTGGGGACGTTAGTGATAATGGGCTTGGGGCGAGTTTTGAAAAGGATCTTGTTTTTGATGAGTGCTGTCACCAGGTACGGGGTGCCATTCTCACAGCCAAGATCATCACAGTCTTGCTCCCCCCCCGGGAGTGTGTTTAACAAGGACGGCAAAGGGTTTCTCCAGGTGGATGATTTTCCCATACAGGATATGATGCCCCACGATCAGCACAGGGATTCCCTCAGTGGTGCAGGTCTCCCAGGAGGTTTCCAGCTAACCCAGTGCTGTAGCGAGCCTTGATCTCCCCCTGTAGCTCCATCAGCACCCATTCTGCCAGGCCTCCAGCCCCAGCACTGGAAATAACTATCTGCACCATGAGCTTTGCGTCTTCAGAAAGCAACTGAAAATAAGCTGCAATGGCCGCCGCCGAGCGCAGCGCCGCACAGCCAACGGGTGACAACCAATCCTCCTGCCGCTGTTGCCATCGCCGCCGTGAGCACTCGTGTGTGTTTTTAATGACCATGCAGTAATGTTGTTTATGTCTTCATGCTTTTATAAATCCTATTCCTTTTACCTGGAATGCCCTCTCTTCTCTTCTTTCTCTTGGCAAACTTTTTCTCATTTTTTGAAATGTCTCTTTTTTTTTTTTTGGCTGCGTTGGGTCTTCTTTGCTGTGCGCAGGCTTTCGCTAGTTGTGGCGAGCGGGGGCTACTCTTCATTGTGGTGCATTGCGGTGGCTTCTCGTTGCAGAGGACAGGCTCTAGGCGCACAGGCTTCAGTAGTTCTGGCCTGCGGGCTCAGCAGTTGTGGCTCGCAGGCTTCAGAGCACAGGCTCCGTAGTTGTGGTGCACGGGCTTAGTTGCTCCACGGCATGTGGGATCTTCCTGGACCCGGGCTCGAATCCGTGTCCCCTGCACTGGCAGGCAGATTCTTAACCACTGCACCACCAGGGAAGTCCCTCTTTGAAACCTCTTTGATTCACTCAAGTTGATTTGATCACTTTTCATCCTTCAGGATATGATGTGTATAGATTTACTTTATAGTATTTATTAGAACATATTGCAATTCTTTGTTTTTATTCTGTCTTCCCTGGTAGACTGAATTTGAATGAGATCTGTGTCTTTGTCATTGCATCTATGATACCTAGCATCTGTTACATTAAAGATAATCAAAAATGTTTGGTGAATAAATGAGTGACTTAACTATGTAAGAAAAATTATTTTAGTCCATGGGATACAAGAGTATTTTAGAACCTGGTAACTTGATATTATAAATGGTAACTTAAGTTGAGCTCGAGTGATGTACTTTCTATGTGTGATTGCCAGTGGGCCTTCTGTATTTATGTATAGAAACGACTCTGAAAAGATTGAATTTATGAGAAGCTAAATTACTCTGAATATTATGGGTATAATATTTTTATGGAAAGACATAATATCTCAGGCAGACCACAGAAATTAGAAAATGGTAATACAGCTTAATATTATTGTTATTTTAATATTTACAATTCTTTTGTATAGTTGGAAAGTGTCTTATGCTTTTTAGAGTGATTTATGTTATCTGCTTTAGTAAATCAGTTGAAAAATAGGGCATGTTGAAGAAATGACATGTGTTCATATTTGAAATGTATCTCATTTTATTATATTTTAAAGATGAAGCTTAGTTTATATAATCTTAGTTTGAAAATGATTGATACTGCATTACTGGAAAATAATATTTAATTCTTCTATTAACATTAAATTAGCATATTTCTACCTGTAGTAATCATAGAATATGTTATTGTTGGTTTTTCATAGAATTGATGCTGCTTGTGTTTTTTTCTATATCTAGAGACATAATTTAAATATTTTTTTCTACCCATTTTTTAATGTTTAATGCAGGGTACTTTGGTATTTAATATGACATTTGTCAAATTTTATTACAGAGCAGTAGTTTCATTTTGTTGCATTGTTAGAAAAATTAGTTAAGCTGAAGATGTATAGAGAATCACAGAAATTTAATTAAAAATGTTCAGTGCATATATACTGTCAATTTCCTTTTCAAATACTGTAACTTCTTAACTGTCAAATTTAGTGTTTTGAAATTTGTAAGCATTTTTGATATTGCTAAAACTCAAGGAAGCTGTGGTGCTGTTCTATAAGAAAAGAACTAAAAATTTAAGGCATAATTTAAAGTTTTCTTTTCAAGCTAAACAGTAATGGGGAAAACAGTTTTTAAATTTTATTGAAATTAATTTGGCTACAGAATTTTTCTTAAATACTGTATAAGTAGAAATGACTGTAATCTGTGTCAGTGTATATTTATGTATATATGTATACGTACATAGAGGAGCTTCAGCAAGAAATTGTTTTATGAGAGAACCGTTAATGTTCTAAAACTGTTACTGGGTTTGGAGTCCCCTCTTCATCATCAGTATGAAATTCAGCTTATCCTTGTGTCTGATTTTGTGTATGTGGTTAAAATCATAAAGTTAGATTTATCTTTTTTAGTAAATCAAATCAAATATAGCTTATACAATTCTGTCTTTATAAAGCAGTGATTTTATATATGTACATGTATGTGTGTGTGTATGTTGTATGTATGTATATATGTATATGTGTGTATATAAATGTGTATGTATATAAATATGTATATCTCAGATCATAGGAATTTTTTGTTTTTGACCACCTTGTTTTCTTACCTCTATGACAGAATGTAGTTGTCAGTAACATCTTGGTTTTGTATCAGGATTGATGTGGATATTAAATCTTGAAGACCTTGTTAAAATTTAATCATTAATTTAAAACTTTGTTGGTGTTTGGTATTTTAAAAGGAAAGATATTTGTTTTTAATGGATGTGTGGTTTACCAAGTTTGAATATATATGATATTAAAAGATTTGTAAGATAATTTGATTTATTCTATTTGAACTCTCTGATTATCTATTTGAGACTATTAGTAACTACCTAATAATTTTATAAGTATAAAAGATCAGAATTTTTACTTTATTAACTATATTTAAGATAATAAAACTTGTGTGTAGAATGATGAGTAGGTTGTGATTGGGAGTGGGAGGTTAACGGGGGGGATTTGGGAGAAAAGTATCATGTCCAAAACTTTAATTTCCATGCTTTTTAGTTTGAATTATTTTTGTTCATTGTAGTGTTTTCATTTTGTGAGCTTTTCTATGCACATACAAAATGTTTCTCCTCAGGCCCCCTTGTATTTGCTGGTCCTATTTTTATGAACCATCGAGAACAGGCTCTAGCCAGACTCAGATCCCATCCAGCACAGCTAAAGCATAAACGGGACAAGCACAAAGGTATTTGGTCTTCCTTATCAACTAGGTGGGATACTTTCCCAATTTCTTCCACTTATTTGAATTTTGTCTCTGGGAAAATGCACAAACCTAATTCTTCTACTTTGCTTCTATCATTATTATATAGCCTGAGGAGAAAGAACATGCTGAAAGTGTACTGTTTGTCAATAAGTGTCAATCTTATTTTATTGTATTTTTTTGGTTAACTTTAATAAAAAGAAGACATTTTACAGTATATCTTTTTCTTTTCCATTTCTTTTCAAATTTCCTAAAGTTAAGGGAAGGTGGAAAAAATAATTATTGCTCTCTATTTTATATACTTTATTATCTGCTCTTAGATCACTGCCATCTGGCATTTTGCAGTCCTTTTCTCTTTTTTTAGTTCTGTTTATTTGCTTTAGAATTAACAGAATTGCTAAATTCAGTGTATAAAGTAATAATGAGTTGACTGCTACAGCGCTTCCACTGTTTTAATATAAAAGTTTATATTCACAATACACATGATTTATTTGATATTTGATATATTCCTAAAGTAAGATTATTTTTCCTTAAACCACAGATTATGGGTCAACTAAGATCAGGAAAGAATTTAATGCAGAGAACTTATAAATTTATGTATAAATTCTGCCTTGAATCCTGGCATGGGAACCAAGCACTCTTTGAGTAGTACAACTGAGACTTACTATTTTCTTAAATGCCTGAAATAAAAGCTGCAAAATAGAAGATTTTAAAATCACATATTCCATGCAAATTAATCTTACTAATGTTTTATCGTTTTTTGGGGCTGCAAAACTGTTACAGACTAATTTTTTTTTTTTTTTTTTTTTTTTTTTTTTTTTGCGGCATGCGGGCCTCTCACTGCTGTGGCCCCTGCCCTTGCGGAGCACAGGCTCCGGACGCGCAGCCTCAGCGGCCATGGCTCACGGGCCCAGCCGCTCCGCGGCACGTGGGATCCTCCCGGACCGGGGCACGAACCCGCGTCCCCTGCATCGGCAGGCGGACTCCCAACCACTGCGCCACCAGGGAAGCCCTGTTACAGACTAATTTTATTTTTAAACTTTCATATGCCATATATTATAATCAACTTTATTTTTCTTTGCCTGTTTCAATCCATCAGTTTGTCACTCAAAGCAAAAATGCAAAACAAAACAGACAAAAACCCCTGTTTTTAGTAAAAACACAAATAGAGCACTACTCAAGTTATATTCTGCAGAAATAAAAATTGAGAATATTTTAAGTCTAATGTGATTAACCATAGTAAAATTTGTGATTGCTTTATTTACTGGGTGCTCTAACAATGCCATTAATATTTAAATCTAAGAAATAATATTTGGTGTGTGCTATGTAAATTATTTTGGTTATTGCTAGAATCTCTGATCTCACATTTTCTACTATGCCAGTATTAGAACAGATTTTATCAAGTGTCTTTTTCTTGCCAATTATTTGAAAGTGGAGTTCTTCCAATACTTTACCGGAGGTTAACTATTCACATTTCAATAAACAGTTTTAAAACTTTTTCAGCTCCATGTTAGTATCTTATAGACAGTCATCTTTGTTTTTTTCCAGAATTTTAAAATGAAATGCTAAAGAAAACCAAGTTTCCAAATTTAAAACAGACTTTTTACGATGTCACACTGATTAGCTATAGAAATTACTCAACAATAGCGAGCCTTACTTCCATCTTGTCTGCCACAGGGTAACCTCTTTGGAAGGACTTACTTTGTAGTATTACAGTATAAGGCCATTTTTCTTTTAATCATCAGATTGTATGGTTTTATAGAGTGGAATAGTTTCATCTCTTTACCACCAAAATGAATTTAAAGTGTAAGTAATACTTTATCAGATGGGGTCCCATCTTATCTAGAGTATTAACTTACCACTCACTGTACATCCACAGATTCACTTTGCGTGACTCCCTTTGCATTCACTGTTGCTGTCATTTAATCCCCTTGCCAGTCACTGCTTTTACTCCTGCTGCATATAGTCATAGTCTTTTAATAAATTATTTTTCCTACGTACATTTTTTTTCTCTTTTGTATTACCGTGTTTATCTTGCACTGACAAATTCACTGTATTAATTGCTGTGTTCTATCTTACATTTAATTATGTTGGTTGTACACATTGTAGGATAGTAATGATTTAAATTTTCTAGACTATGACTTTTTTGTAGGGGTGTGTGGAGGGTAAGAACTGTGGATTTATTGTTAACAGGAGTGAGTTCTAAAATGGAAAGTTGGAAAGCTTCTGGCTGATTGGAAAGAATTCAGAGAAGGTCACGGAATCTATCCTATACAGGCAAATTTTGACCAGAGGCAAAATAGTGTATAAGACGGAATCAATTATGTATAACATATAATCCATATAACTATAGTATTTAAAGAATTTAATGTAGACTGTATTTTAAACAGTTATCTGAATTAACATTTGTTTCAACTATTCAGTGCCTTACATAGAAAAAAAAGATTCTAATGTACTACTCTTAGTTAGGAACATTTGAATTATTCTGGAGATAGTCTTAAAGTGACTGATGTGAAAATCTGAAAGCGCAGTCAAAAACATCTGTGTGTATTTTACACCTGCTTTCTGTAAAGAAACTGTGGTGTAATGGAAATACAGCCTTTGCAATTAGGCCTCAGTTTTAATCCTATTTTTCATTTATTAGAACTGTGTGGCCGTTCATAAATTTCTTAATCTCTTTGGTTTCAGTTTCCTTCTTTTAAAAATAGGAATGATAATTCCTAACTGAATATGTTGATATGAAGATTAAATTAAGATGTGTGTGTGTGTGTGTGTGTGTGTGTGTGTGTGTGTGTGTATGTATATACTTTGCAAATAAAAATTCTCCATGAATACTAGCTTGAATTCTTTGAATTGAATTCCTTGAATCCTCTTTTAGAATTATCTTAAAGGTACAAAATTTGAGATTTGTTAAATGTGTAATTAATTTATTTTTACAAAAAATTTAAGATGTCAGCCGTTTGGTGGTGGTAAAATGTGTGAGCCTTATTTTTGATCAATTTCTAAAACTGCTCTACCATTTATTACTTTGGGCTGGCTACTTAACCCCTCTAAAGCCTTGGTTTTCCCAACTGCAAAATGGAATAACAATAGCCTTATCATCAGATTATTGTATTGATTAAGGAGAGCAACAATAGTGAATATTGACTGAACACTTTTCATACATTATTGCACTTAGTTCTCATAAGTATCTTGTGAGGTAATATACCATTATTCCTATCTTATAGATGGGAAAAAACTAAAACTCAAAAAGATCCAGTGTCCAGTTATCATAAAACTAGCAAATAGTAGAGCCAGGATTCCAATCCAAGTCTCTTAGGCTCCAGTGCCCAAAAGCACTATCCACTGTGCTATTTAAATTTTCAGTGTTTAGCACAGAGGTGTTTAGCAAATTGTAATTACTACTGCTTTGCTGTTTTATTTTCATGATTTCGTTCAAAGTACTCACTGTGTTCTGTGATACGTTCAGTGATATGCATGCTTATAAGATTACCCAAAAAGTATAGATTTAAATAAAAATTAAAAGTTAGAGTCCTTTAGTTACTGAATCCTCTTTTCTCTGTGTGTGTACACAAATATGCATAAATAATTGTATATATACATATAATACTTTAGTTACGTATCTGTCAAAACTTTATAGCTATCACAGTTTCAATATCATACTCATATTAGGGAAAAATGCAGATATACCTAAATGGCCAATTATAAGAATATTTAAGCCTAACTTTCCTAAAAATGTGAGATTAATTTTATTGCTGCTCATTGACATTTTACTAATGAGCTTGAGGAGAATTTATCTTGCTGAATTTCACTTGCTAGTTCTTGAATTTACACTAGATTCTTGACTATTTATTAGGTATCTTTTTTCTTTGATAAACTTTTGTAAATTTCTAGATTACTAGAATTGTACTTAATTTTTTGAACTGACATAAAATTCCAGATACAGATGTATATTTAAAAAATTCTGTCACTGCTGCTACTAGTGATCAAGAACCTTATCCCTGTTTTTTTCTTATAATAACAATATTTTCACCATCTATAATAAATGAAAAATTATATAGATAAAGGTTTGTTTAGATGCACTTGAACAAAATGTTTCTAGTATTATTTTTTACCTCTAAATAATAGCTAGTACTCTTTTAATCACTATGATTTTAATCAGTAAATTACTAGGCTTTTTTTTCCTCCTTCCCTGATGCTTTGTCTCTATTGTGGGCTTTGTATCTATATTTAATCTCTGATTCGAGGGAGAGGGCAGAATGCCAGATTCAAAGGTAAAAGCTTTAACTAGGCATCAATACATTTATATAAACTGAAATTAAGGTGTAGCATTGAATTTAGTTAGGTCTGGCACAATCAAATGAACACGATTTGTTTTCTGTATTAAATCAGATTTGGTTTTAATAATTAGATATTTTTACCAATTGAGATAAAGCTGTAAAATTTTTATATATCTGTCATCTTATTTAAATAGTCTTTGGAAGATACTTATTCCTTTATGGGTAGGCCCTTGTTTATACTTAACCATTTCACTGCCTTTCCAAGATGAGGAGTCTTTGAACTAAGAGTATATTGCATTTTGGATGGAGTAAAACTAAATGTTGTGATTTTTTTTTTTAGCCCATCCATTCTTGCAGATTTAATTTGGCAAACCCACATTAGATAATTTAGCAAGAGAAGAATCATATTCTTTTTCCTTTTATAGTAAAACCTCTCACTAATTCAAAATTTATGGTACTTCAGATACAGTATTTGTGATCTTTTTTGAGTAAAAAATTCAAAATAACTTCTTCCTCTGAATTTTCAGGGTCATACTTATAAGGGGAAACCTGTCTAAAATCACTAGCTTTTCAAACCAAGGGCTCAAGAAATGAAGGATTCCTTCAACGTGCCTTCAGCCTCTGGGTCCAGCAATTAATTCTTGTATGTTAAAGGACTTTTATGTTTATGGTACATTTTTTATGTAATATAGGCCTATTTTGAATTATAATATAGGTAACCACATTTTATTTATTGTATCAATAGCATTTAGTTTAATCCATAATCTGTACTGCTTGAAGGTAATAAAACTGAACTTTTACTTAAACATTCTATAATTAAGACCTTTTCAGTAAGTAATATAGGCCATCCCATTCTGTGTTATTCCGAATTAGTGAGGTTTTACTGTCCTAATGTTGTAAAGAGTTTAAAACTTTTTGAAATGCTAGAGTCATTTAGTTATAGAAATGGAACTCATAATTTAGGCCAATTTTGTCTTACCTGGATAGTACTAAAGGTTAGAAATATTAGATAGAAAAGGAAAGGATAATGTGAACATGAAATGATTTGATGTTATTCTGCTTAGTATTCTAAAATGGGTAATGAAAATACAGAATTTTAAAAAAATGTGTGTCTGTAGATCCACATGTGTATCTGCATATTATACACACTTGTTTAGATTTACTATATCACAAAGCAGTTAGCTTAGACTAGCTGACCTGAAATTCCATCCAGATTTACATTTATTCCATGTGTAAGGAATTTGAATCTTGATGACATAGAGGTCGTATTTTAGTTGATGTATAGTATTAGACTAGGAAAAGTAAGTTGCCTTTCTTATTTACACATTCCAAAGCAAAGTTGTTAAATTCTGGAATGTGTTTTTAAAATTTTATGGTTAAAATGGCAGAATATTCAAAGTCAAATGTAGAAACCAGGGTTGGAGGGAGGGCCTTAAAGCAAGCTTATGGTAGGAAATTATGAAAAGAAGGGAGGAGGAAAGAAGGAATAAAAGCAGAGGGTTTGGTTCAGAGTTGTGTTTGGGGGCCAGAAGAAGAGCACAGAGCAGACTGGCTGAGGGTCAAGGTGGGACAGACAAAATGAACGACAGGAAACCATTGAACTGCAATACATTGAGTAAAGCTATTTGGTCTTTAGAAATTTTTTAAAGTTCAATTGAGTTTTAGCAATACTGGCGGACAGAGTAGCCTTTCTAGATGTGTTTGGGAAATCTAAGTCATTTGCGAGTCAGCTAGAAATTTTTTTTAAATGGCTAGCACTAACAATATCACTAAGTTTAAAACAATTGTTAAATGACTTTGCATGCAGTTATTTTTATGTAAACTAAATTTTCCCATATAAACTATTACATTTAGAATTTTGTTATTTCTATAACTTAATGACCCATTTACGTTACATAACTGATTAGATTAATAGGCTTTATCTGTAACCAGACCTTATCTGTGTTTTTACTGATTTAGTGATATTTGCAAACAGAAGTATATAGTATATCTTTTCAAAATTGCTTCTTTGCAGGTAGATTCTTGATCTATCACTTCTAACAGCTACAGATTCTTCTTGCTTGTTCCTTTTAACATTTTCTCTTGTTTTTCCATAGTAAACTGATTTTAAATTTTATTTTGAAGATGAATAATGGCTTAATTACAAATTATAACACTTACAGATGGAAGTGGAGAACGAGGAGAAAAGGATGCAAGTAAAATCACAACATATCCTCCAGGCTCTGTGCGATTTGACTGTGAGCTCCGGGCAGTACAAGTCAGCTGTGGATTTCACCATTCAGGTAGCGGCTGGAACTTTAGGGTATAACTGCATTTTTACAATTGTGCTAAATAACCTATTTGTTTAGTTTTGACACATGTAGTCTGTTAACTGTGTTTAAAAGCTATAGTGTGACAGTATCTCTCAAATCTATGAAAGTATTTATTACAGAATCTCTTTTAAGCTATAAAATGATTGTCTAGAGATCTGACTTCTCTTTTTTTTTTAACATCTTTATTGGAGTATAATAGCTTTACAATGTTATGTTAGTTTCTGCTGGATAGCAAAGTGAATCAGCTATATGTATACATATATCCCCATATCCCCTCCCTCTTGTGTCTCCCTCTCACCCTCCCTATACCACCTCTCTAGGTGATCACAAAGCAGCGAGCTGATCTCCCTGTACTATGTGGCTGCTTCCCACTAGCTATTTTACATTTGGTAGTGTATATATGTCAGTGCTACTCTCTCACTTCATCCCAGCTTACCCGTACCCCTCCCCGTGTCCTCAAGTCCATTCTCTACATCTGCAGCTTTATTCCTGTCCTGCCCCTAGGTTCATCAGAACCATTCTTTTTTTTTTTTAGATTCCATATATATGTGTTAGCATACAGTATTTGTTTTTCCCCTTTCTGACGTACTTCACTCTGTATGACAGACTCTAGGTCCATCCACCTCACTACAAATAGTTCAATTTTGTTTCTTTTTATGGCTGAGTAATATTCCATTGTATATATGTGCCTCATCTTCTTTATCCATTTATCTGTCGATGGACACTTAGGTTGCTTCCATGTCCTGGCTATTGTAAATAGTGCTGCAATGAACATTGTGGTACATGTAGAGATCTGACTTCTAATCTGTCTTCTGATGGACTTATTTTATAATTCAGTTCATGAAATTCCTGAAGGTAAAATAATCCCTGAAGTCCCTTTGAACTCTACAATTCTGTGATTTTTATAATCTGGTCACAAACTTTGTTACTGTTCAGTGAGAGATGTGCATCAACAAATTTCTGTATTTTTTTAAAAAGTAGAAATTTCAGTTCCTAGTAAATAATTAACATTTGGATTATATAGCTTAGGTTGTACTCTTCAACCTAAACATAAAAAATGTTACATTCTTTTGTTTGATACTCAATATATTTCCTTATTTGATAAGACATTGACAAATACTAAAGTTCTGACAGACATATTGATGTTGTACGTATCTGTGCAGAGCTCAAACCCATCTACCTATATAATTATCCTAGATATGAGTGAACATTTTGTATGTAGTTACTCATTATAAAAAGACTTTACAGTTGACCCAAACCAATGTTTTATTAAATATTAATGTTATTAAATGGCATTTGTAAGAATTTTAAAGTGTACATTATGAAAACATTATACATTTTTATAACCTACAAAAATATTTTACAGAACTGAAATTATATTTATTTCTCATTAAATATAAATTTGTCGATGCTTCACTTGCCTACTTTTAATGGCTCTACTAATTTTAAACAGTGAAAATTGCACTGCCTTCAGTATAGTTGTGATAGAAATATGAAATGCATACAATGAAAAAATAAAGCTCTGGATTTTGGTTTCAGTGGTTTTAATGGAGAATGGCGATGTCTACACATTTGGGTACGGGCAGCATGGGCAGCTCGGACATGGAGATGTCAATTCCAGGTACTTTAACTTTTTGTGTGAAGATGCTGAGTGTGTTTTTTTTTCCTCTTTCTTCTTTCCTTTCTTTCCTTTTTTCTTTCTAAGTATATATTTCTACACTTGAAAAAGCATTTATACCACTGTTTTGCAAACTGTGGCCCATAAATTATTGGTTATTCTTGATTTTGTGGTTGAGTGCTTTTGTGGGGATAGATGATTTTGTAGTTTCGGGAGAAAAATTGATTTACATTTTATACATTTAAAATGTAAGAGTGATTATGATTATCATGAGATCTTACTGCATTCTTAAGAATTAATATCTTTTTAAAGGCTGTTCATGGCAATGGATAAGACAGTGACTATCCCCAAATGGCATTTTAACAGATCAGCAATAGATTTATTCATATTCCTTGATGTTATCGTTTTTAAATTTTGGTCTAATATTAACATGAAGTCATTGAAGCTTTTCCATAATTTTCAAACAAAATCTAATGGTCACTCAGAGAAACTGTTTTGACTTATCCAGAATAGTGAAGAACTAATTGTGGTAGAGACTACTAGACATTTTTAATATCCATTCTTTTAATATCCATTCTTTTAATATCCATTCTTCATTTGGTAATAGAGTTTTAGTTGGTGACATGACCATGAAGCCAGAGACTTCATTTTCCCGCCTCCATTGCAGCAAGATATGGCCGAGTAAACTAAAGTGATATGTGCAGCTTTGGGATCATGCTGTGAAAGGGAAGGGGGATACCCTTCCATTTCTCCCTCTTCCCTCCCAGCTTGCTGCCTGGAGTCCATGCCTGGTGGCAGGAGCTGGAAAAGTCATCATAGCGATCATAAGTTGGAAACTATGTATTGAGAATGGCAGAGCCACAAGATAGAAATAGTCTGGGTCCCCGACACCATGGAAGTGCCACATCAGCTCCTTATAATTGGGTGCTTACCTGAAAGAGAAATAAACTTCTGTCTGGTTTAATTCCCTGTTACTTGGCTTTCATTACAGCAGCTGATTCCATTTCTGCTTAATACAGTGAGAGTGCTTTTGGTCAAAAGTATAGAAAAACCCATCTTTGTTAGCTCAGGTCTTCCAAGAAGAAGATGCTAAGATACGATTAGATGTGCAAAGGGTCTATTGGTAGAAAACTGCTGTGAAAGATAAAAGGGAAAAGAGTAGGAATAGGCCCGATGTAGATCTGACCCCTGTGAAAGGAAAGAAGGAGGAAGAATGGGGTAGGAAGAGTTAGGTTACAGTGCAGTTCTGATTGAGTTTTAGCCAGGCCAGTGGGGTGTCCTCAAGCCAAGGTTGCCTTTGGCAGAGTCCCAAATTGGGCAGGATGGGCCAGCACGCATACCTTCACAGTGCTCAGTCCCAGGCTGGTAGCTTCCCAGGGGAAGAATGGCCTCGTGGACCCAAAGGAACAGCATCTGAGGCTGTTAGTCATTTATGTTCCCTGCAGCAGGTGGTCTTCAAGATCTGAGTGGTCTACGTGTGTGGCTGCCCCACCACTGAAACCAGGTTTATTTATAAGTCTGGGGATATATAGGGCAGCTTCAGGCTAGACTTGACTCACCAATTCAGTTTACTTCAGAACCTCCTTTCTTTTTGTCTCTCTATTCTTGCCTGATTCTTCCTATAGTCACAAGATACCTGCCAGAAGCAATTGGAACTATATGGTTTCTCATTCACATATAGTGAATCACTCCAGTCATTAAATAAAATCCATAATTTTCACTTTATTCTGAAATCACTTCATTACTGTGGCAGGGATGATGCCATTTACATGGTAAAGACCAGTGATTCTTAATCCTGCCTGCACAGTAGAATTACTTGGGGAACTTGAAAAATGCCATGCCTGGACCCTAAATCTAGACTTTTTACGAGGTGTGTTGGGAGATGGGCATTGGGGATGGGAGATGGAGGCAGCAAGGGTTGGATAGGATGCCAGCATCAGTTCTTTCCTAAAAGCTCTCCACAGTCTGCTGTGCATCCGGGATTAAGAAACGCCATCCATCCCTAAAAGGCAGGGTCAGGTCCATTTGCAGCGCACAGAAAATGAAGGTGAAAGGAATGTCCTTATTTACTTCGATGACCGTTGTTATTGATGAAAAGAGATGATTTGAGACACCATTGAGTTGAACTTCTCACTAAAAACACAAGTGCAACATACGTTTGACACTTGTTAACACGTTTATAAAACTATCACAATCCTAAGGACAACTATTGTGCTTGGAAAGAGAGCAAAAGGTCTTTGACAGATTACTGTATCAGATGTCACCAGGTATGGCATTTGTATATCGGACATTGGAAATTTCAGAATATCAGTGGCTTTGCAGGGTTGAGCAATTACTGTCACAGGTATTAGAAGGCAGCAAGTACTTTGCAGGGTTGAGCGATTACTGTCACAGGTATTAGAAGGCAGCAGGTACTTTGCAGGGTTGAGTGATTACTGTCACAGGTATTAGAAGGCAGCAGGTACTTTGCAGGGTTGAGTGATTACTGTCACAGGTATTAGAAGGCAGCAGGTACTTTGCAGGGTTGAGTGATTACTGTCACAGGTATTAGAAGGCAGCAGGGACTTTGCGTCGCAATTGAACAACATCACTCATATGCAGAGACTGAGACAGGGCTTGTAATATGCATGGAGAAGAATTTGGAAACTTTGTTCTGTTTCTCATGGAAGACTCGTGACACAGAAGAGAATTTATTATTATCATCATCATCACCATTATTGCTGTTGTTATTTAGCTGGAGATTATTTTGTGGGTCATGACATAACCTGGGAAAGGTGCATTACAGTTAGACATGATGGAGCATCAGTCACGTGTGCCGCAAGGGGGCCACTTTCTCACAAATCAGACTCTGTACTTGTATATCACTCCACAGAAAAGATTTAGCAAATGTATGTGCTTCCTGGTCTTGACTGAGTGGGAGGGAAATAGTGGAAATCATATCTATCATCAAATCACAGCCCTAAGGTGCCTGCACAGTGTGAAGAACGAACAGCGTAAGCACAAGTCCTGCCACCCCACGTTGAGGTGTAACGGCTGAAGAACGGGAAGGATCTCAAGGCAGCTTTTAAGTGAAGAGGCTGCTATTACCTAAAAGCATTGCCTCCTGGTCCTGATGGTCAGCCAGGGGGCATCATACCTTGACTTGCAGTGACTCACTCAGGTGACAGTATCATGGCAATATGCTAAGTATTTTTAATAGTTTAGAATATATCTTCATGAAGTGGGATAGCTTCCAATGTTGAAAATTAAATAATTAGGGTTTTTTAAGGAGATTAAACTCTGGTGGGATTTCTTTGAACCGCCCAAAGTTGTTCTTTTCCAGCATGTGAATTTTCACTCCTGGTTCCATTGATTGAGTTGTAACTGGAAGGCTGATTCCATGGGGGTGGGGAGCTCCAGGCTGGGTAATGCAGTGAAATAACGCCTACACACTGTGCCTAGTGGATTAAATGGAAACCAGCCAGAACCGTCTGTGCCGTGAACACTCCGGTTACCCTGTTTGTCTGGATCTGTCTGGGACTTGGAAGGCAGGAGTCAGGAACTGTTAGGAATTCCAAAAGGAATTGATCATGTGTATGGAGGAACAGTCCCCAGAGGAACAAAGCCTCAATAGCATACATATTAACTAACTACCACGAAGCAAAACATTTATAGATATTTAGTTGAAATAAAGTTGGAAGGTATTTTTTTTTAAGTTTCTAGTAATCAAGCACTTTTAACTGAAATTTATTGTGTAGCACACATTAATACTGTGTGATTAATGTAAGATAAATATCGTAATGTGCCCGTGCTAAAGGTAGAAACATGTTATTGGTACTCTCTTTATTTAATGCGGTGTCTTGCCAGGATGACTGAGTCTCATTATATCACTTGGTGCCCATGCGACCTTGACCACATTACTTAACTTTCCTGTGTCTCAATTTCTTCCTTTTGAATGGGAATAAGTATCTTTCTCTCAGAAGGTTGTTGTTCAGTGAGATGATAGGTGTTGTTTACTTAGCACAGGGCCTAGCCTGTAGTGAATGCTCAGTAAATGTTGGCTGTTACTGTTGCTGCTTTTAAAAGTGAATGTCAAAAAGCTTCTGAGGGCTGTAATACATTCACTCATGACATGAGTCTACCAACCCTCTTTTTCGTTTATTTTCTTCAGTATGCTCCTAAATCTCTGAATTCCAAATTCTTTTAACTCTTTTCAGTAAACTTAAACCTGGATGTTGGGAAAGGAACTATAGCGTTTAGACGCTTTTATTCTCCTTTTTTCAGTAGAATTTGGATAATTCTTATAATGTTTCTGAGTTTCATCTTTTTCTTGCTATATCCTCCTTCTGCATTAATATGCTACACGGTCATGGTGTCTGGAACCATTTAGACAAGGTTCATATCTTTGATTCATCTCTTACCAGCTATGTGACTATAATTTACTAAGCCTTAGTTTAAATGTCCCATAGCATTGTTAAAGAATTAATATAGTGTCTGTAAAATGCCTGGCATGCATACACATACACATATAATTTTTGTTTTCTGTTCTTCCTGTGTTTACCAAATAATTTAATAAATGGGCTCTGGTATCATGAAAAGAGTTTATTAGAAGAATTGCCACTAACTCTGGGAAAATTCTTTTTAAAGGGCTTCAGATCTACCCATAGAGTTATCTTGATAACCAGTGGTACATTTTATTTGAAAATGCTTTGTAAACTGCAGACAAGTAAACAGTTTTAGGTACTGTTTACTTGTCTGCAGTTTAATCCTTTGTTTGAATCCTTTGTTTGAATCGAACTGGACATTTCTGTGAGGACATTAGTTTGCCATACAGCCCTTTGACCTGGTAATTGTTTATTGCCAAAACTCCCAGTACCTCAGATTTGAGAACCACTTAACTTTCACTGCTGTTCCTAGCCATATTATTGTATCCTCAAGTAGAAACTACTCTTTTGAGGCAGGGCCATTCTGCTCTCCTCCCCTTGGGTTACTACCTACCTGTGTTTTAGTCACTGCCTTTCATTCACTGAAAATTTAGTATCTGGCTCACAGTGTTTTCCCAGTCTGAGTCTTGTCACACACTCATGAATGGTCCCATACAATACAGTTACCTTGACACCGTGAGTTAGATCTAGTGAACTTTACTTCCACATTCATGGTGGTCATTCCCAGGACCCATTATGGATCTAGCATAGCTCCAACTCTGAATTTTTAAGTTTAAACAACCCATGATCTGATGACCATTTCTTCTTCTGTTACTTAGCATTACTTTACTTGGTCTTTATCAGTACTTCATTCTCTACAGCCCTCTACTTTCTTAGTGTCTATCACCTGTTTCAGTTTTTTTCCGACCCACGTTAGAGACTGTCATTCATTCTCTTCACCTGTACTCTTACCATTATCCTCAGTTTTCTCACCCTCTTGGGTCTTGATGCTAAGGCATGGCAAAACTTCAAGCGTGAATCGGTCTACCTATATTTTCTATGTCTAACTTAGGCTTCCGGAAGAAGATAAATCACCATACTTATACAGATTGTTATGATTTGTAGATTGGACCAATCCTTCTACAATAGGCAGTGATCCTCCTGGTTTGTAGTTTTGAACTGTTTGATTTTGAGAATGTGATGAAAGACATAGGCTGTCTCTTCAGAAAAACAGACATAAGAATATACACTTAAAAGTTGGCTTCCAGATTTAGAAGATTCACAGATCTCCTGAAGTTCACTTTCAGACTTCCTAACCCATTTGGATCTGGGTTAAAAACTTCTGGTCTAGGTTTTTATTTTTTCCATTCACCACCGTTCCCTTTCCGTAATCTTTAAATTCTCTCCTCACCCATTTCCTCTTCCTCTCAGCACTTGACCTCTGTTCACATCACAGCAAAAATAAAAACATTAGGCGGGAAATTCTTCAGTCCAGCAACTCTGCCAACCTGCCTGCGTCCATTACTACTTCTTTCCTCCTTTTTCATGTTACACTGAAAGAGGGGCCTGTTCTTGTCTATGCTGTGAAACCTCTGCCTTTTTCATAGGGATCCAGTTCTGTTTCTTGTCTCCCCTCTGAACCATATGTCCTTATCTTTACTCACTCTTTTAAACTTCTGCAAATTCTTAAAAAGGACAGAGCTTCCCCTTCAGTTCCATTTTCCCTCTAGCTGTTGGTTCTCCTTTTTCCCTTTTGTGCTGAGGTTTTTGAAGGGGTTTTGCATTAGTTTCTGACCCCACTGTTAACTCTTCCTTTGCTACATAGTGTTGTGCCTACTCCACCAAAGAGACTTCCTTCTTGCAAAATCAGGTGGTCATTTGTATCTGTCTCTAGAGCATTCAGCATGTACATTATTTCCCTATTCTTGAAATGACTGTCTTCATACCACATTTTTCCAGAGTTCATTCTTTGTTATGTCCTAGATTTTATGAGCTCTTCTTTTTCCTCTGTCCGTACCTAAATGTTAGAGAGACTTACAATGAAAACTATCTTTTCTCTCTTCGTCTTCCTAGCTGTCATTCATTCTCATAGCTTAAGTGAATGTTACCACCATCTACCTTGTTACTTAAGCAAAAAACCTTCATTGCCCTATGTCAGTCATTGCCGGAGTCTAGTCAGTTCTGTTCCTTACAGAGCTGTCAAATCCATTCATTTCTTTCCGTCCACACTGTTCCTATTTCAGGCCTCCACCATAACTCACCCAGATTATTGTGACATCTTCTTAACTAGTTTTCCAGCTGCTAGTCTTGCCTCTTCCCAGTTCATTTTTCATTGCAGCCTGAATAATCATTTAAAAATATATGTAATTTAAAAAAATTTAAAGTATTATAACTACATTGTCTCAAAAACAGAGCTCTCCTATTATGTGTGGGCTCTTTCTGTAGTGTGATTATTCTCATTATAGATGATGATTACTGAAAGTGGTAAATAAAGTGATATAGGGATGGTTACAAGGATAGGTACGATGAATACGGGGATACTATTTATCATAATAGTTACCATTTATTAATTGTTAACTGTGTACCAGACACTGATCCAAGCCCTTGACATATGTGAGCTTCTTTATTGTTCATAGGAACCCTATGGGGTAAATACTGTTTAATATTATCTCCATGTAATAGAAGAGAAAACTGAAATACAAAAAGGACGAGTAACTTGTTCAAAGTCATGGTACATTGCTACTACGTGGTGGAGCCAGGATTCACATGCAGGCAGTCTACATCTAGAGCCTGAGCTTGTAGCCACTGCTGCGGTGCCTCTCATGATACTGTATTCTAATTCATTAACTACTGTATATGTTAAAATCTAAAATTACCGTTCAGTGAAAACATGGTAGAAAAGAAGACATAAAAATAATTGACAGTTCAGTGGAAAAAAGAAAATAAGACATAAATTTAATTGTTTCATATGGTTCTTGGATTGAATTCCTGCTAAATCAGCACATGATTTTTATTTCATCTGACAAATATTTATGGAGCTCTCTAACTTGCCATTCACTATATAAGGTAACATTTTTTTTTCTTTTAAAACAAAGGTAGCACCAGTCTTTCAGAAAAAATAAAAATTATGTGTCCATAGTTAGGGTAGTAAACTCAAGAAATCTTTTTAATAATCTCCTTAAAGTCAGTGATTATGTCTTTTTCATCTTTGTGTACCTAACGCATAGGATAGAGACAGGCATATAGTACCTAAGTAAGTGTTTGCTGAATATTCTTATTAGTGCCTTTTATCTCTTCTATTTTTTATTGCATTGTTTATTGTTTTTTATTTCAGTTGGGTCTTGTAAGAAATTGACTTAATTTTTTTTTTTTTTTTTTTTAACCTAGGGGATGTCCCACTCTTGTTCAAGCATTGCCAGGCCCTAGCACACAAGTTACTGCAGGCAGCAACCACACGGCAGTACTTTTAATGGATGGACAGGTCTTCACATTTGGAAGTTTTTCTGTAAGAAATTTTTTAAGCATTAATAATATTGCATTGTACCGTTGCCTTGCAATTTGTCTACGTTAGCTATTTTTTCTGGTCTCAGTGAAATTCTTGTATTATAATTATTGCATATGCATATTTCCTGTCTCCACATCCAACATACACAAAACCTAACAGACTTTGCTTTGAAATGATTTTCTTTTGTAGTGTAGCATTAGAATTTATTAAATTTAACTGTGTTAGAATACTGGACATGTTTATTCCAGGTCAGAATCTGTTAAGCATTCAGTAGAGCTAATTCTGTCACTGAAAACTTATTTCCCAACAGTTTGTAAAGAATCATTTTTCTTAACATGTAGAATTATTTTTATTTTAGAACTTTTTAAAGGCCTGGTTCTCTTGGTAGATTTGTTTAGAGTTATAGTTTACTTTTTCCTCTCCCTCTCTGTGTCTCTCTCTGTCTGTTTGCCTGTCTGTTTTGCTCTTTCTCTTTTTTGCCAAAGCTTGAAAAGAGTGAAGATGCTCGAGAATTTTGTATAGTTTGGGCATAGTAGAGCTCAAGGAAAAGCTTAATAAGACTGTGCTAATAAACCTGTACCATCTGTGATGTGGGTAACTATTCAGAACCCTCTAAACTAAGTCTCTGGGATGTAATTTGCAACTCTTGATTTTTTTAAAATGTAAATGTGAACTTAAAAAAAATCTCTTACTTGGAAAGGATTTTAAGCTTACAGAAAGGTTCCCAAAAATAAAAATAGTACATAGAGCGCCCATATATTCTTGAATCAGATTCACCTGTTGGTAACATTTTGATCCGTTTGCTTTATCATTTGTACATTCATGCTCTCATTCTCTCACGTACTCTGTATGCATGTGTGTATAAAACTTTTTTTTTCTTGTCCTTTAAGAATAACTTGCACACATTATGATCCTTTACTCCTTAAATAGTTTGTGTTTTGTCAGTTGATCCGGTAATTCTTTTTTGGCATTTTTCCCCTCCAGTCTAGGATCAGGCCTTGTATTTATTTCTCATGTCTCTTTAGTCTCCTTTAATCTGTAACATTTTCGCTCCTTTTCTTTGTTTATTATGACATTGACATTTTTGAAGAATATGGTACTTCTTTTTTTTAACAAAAGTTTCCTTATTTTTGTTTCTCTAATATTTCCTCATGTTTAGATTCAGGTTGTGCATTCCAGACTAAAATACCATGTAAGTGACATCATGTCCTTCTCAGGGAATCACATTTGGAGGCACAAAATGCCCACCTGCCCTTCACTGGTGATGTAAATTTTGATCACCTGTAAAATTTTGTTTGATTTCACTGCCGCAGAGTTAGAAGTTTTTCACTTGAAACTAATAAGCAGTCTTTGGGTTGACACTGTTAAGTTTTAAGATACCTGCTTCTCATCAGAATTTCTAGATTTCGCATCTGTTGATTGTTCTTGCCTGAGCTAGTCTTTACTATAATGGCTGCAGAAATGATGATTTTTCCAACCCCAGCACCTCCTCACATTTACCTGTCAGCCCTTTGCGTTTTACTCTAAGCAAGAGCCCGTTTAATATTTGTTTGTTTACCTGTCTACTTATTATTGGTGTAGACACATTTCTCTTTTTTCGTCATTACTGTACTTAATTATTTGGGTGCTTATATTGTCTCAGATTTCACCAGTGGGAGTCCCTTCACACTGACTTCTGTGTTCTGGTGACATGCCTCTTTGTTTTTTTGAGTACTTCCTTACTTCCTGGCATAACAAGTTGTTCCAGGCTTATCTGTATGAGTCCTAGAATCAGCTATTTCTATAAAAAACCTAGGTTGTTTTTAGTGGGGAATAGTACTAGACACCAGCTGAGCACTGGGTGTATTCATTGCATCCCCAGTACACATCTGTGTGCATATATACATACATACGTATATTTTAGAAATAGTAAGTCCGCACCGATACCTCTTAATTCCAGCCCATTCCCATAGGGTTCTTTCTTACCTTGTCTCATTCCATGTTTATGTCCCTTCTTCCACATTAAGAATCCTGGATCCCAACAATATCAATACATTTATTTCTCATTCACTCAGTCCTAAACTATGTCTAAAATAGTTTTATATTTGCTTTGCCCACACTACTATAAAAACAAACGCCCTAAAAAGAGTTCAGGATTTGTTTATCACTCTTGCTTCTGCCCCCCTCTCCCCCGCTCTCGCCCCCTCTCGCCTGTGTCCTACCCCAAGACCGAAAGTATAGATTCAGATACTGTGTTCATAAGTTACTTGGATTCTTTCTTCCCACCCCCTTTCAGTGGGATTATGTTATTCCTTTGGAATAGAGTTGGGTTCATTTGTTTTAGTTTTCTTTGTCTTTAAATTTTATTTAATATGGATAAAAATAGGTAGAACTAGCAGATTCTTTGTAAAGGGTGACAACAGCCAAGGATCACCTTCCTTCCCTTGTTCCTGAAAACGGGCCCTTTTACTGGTTACACTTTGTCTCACCCTGCCCTGGGACAGGGGTTCATCTCCGTAAAGTGAGTAAGATCTGATCTCGGGTGGGGGAGAAAGAGGGATGACCTTTCAGCATGGAGATAACTTTGGCCTTGAACAATGAATGAGGCTCAAGAGGAATGCCAAAGGTAGGGCAGAAAGGGGACGAATTAAAGGACTGTCACTGAGTGGGGTTCTTCTTTTCCCTCTTGTAACAGTCTTCCTGGCCCTTTGTAGGAAGACATTGGTTTAACTGCTGACCCCTACCATGTCCTGCTGACTTGGAGCTCTCAGACTTCCAAGGAGAGTGGTTGTGGTCCAGTGCGCTGTTTCAGTTTGCTTTTAAGTTTAAGGGTCCCTCCTCCCACATCCTTAGATGGAGTTTTATTTTTTGAATGTGTAGAACCTTAACATGTTTCCAAAAGTTAAGTTACACAAAAATGGTATACTCACCCAAGTGTCGTTCCCTCCCCCATCTCTGGCATCCCTACTTCCCACCCCTTCACGCCGTGCTTGTAGGTTATGAAGTTCATTGTTTTCCAGTTTCTCCTTCCTGTGTTTATTTTTTTAAAGATTAATACGTAAATAACCACACACACCGTCTATCTATATCTGCATTGATATAGGTATAAATATGGTATGTATATATATATACATATATATAATTATTTCCCCATCTTTGTTTTTCAAAATGTAGCATTTTATATATGCTCTTCGGTACTTTGTCTTTACACTTTACTGTATCTCCTAGAAATCATTCCTCATCAGTTCATAGCGATCTTCCCAATTCGTATTTTACATCTGCATAGTACACTTGTGTATATATCTTGTAGTTTATTAAATCAATTTCTTGTGCTTGGAATAAGAAGTATTTTCTAATATTTTGCAACAATAGCAATGAATATTGTTAGAGGTGTGCCTTTGAGGTAAATTTTTCGAAGTAAGGTTGCTGGGTTGAAGGCTAATGCCTGTGTAGTTTCGTGAGGTAGTAACGATTCCCCTCTATTTTGCATTCTCACCAGCAGTGTCCGAGAGTGGCTGTTTCTCCACAGCCTTGCCAGCAGCATGTGTTTGTCCCTCATACCTTTTAATCTGTGTCAGCCTGATGGGTGAGCAATCATCCTGCGTGCTTTGAAGCCTTTTTCCTGTGGCTGGCACTGTGAACCTTCAAGCCCTTGCCTGTTATCTGGCATTTTCACGCAGAGGTTCAGGTTTTCCCTTGGGGGATGATTTCGCCAGTTCTTCCCTCTGTTCCCTTCTTGAGCCTCCCCTTCTGTGCCCGGCACCTTACCTCCACCGTCTGGTTTCAGGCACCTTAAAAGTCCTGAGGTCCATTTTTTTCCTGATACTGCTGAAGGCTTGAGTCATGTGTGGTTTTCTTTGCTCTGTGTGGATTATTTATTTATTTATTTATTTATTTATTTATTTATTTATTTAATTTTGGCTGAGTTGGGTCTTCATTGCTGCGCAGGGGTTTTCTCTAGCTGCGGCGAGCGGGGGCTGCTCTTCGTTGCGGTGCGCGGGCTTCTCACTGCGGTGGCTTCTCGTCGTGGAGCACGGGCTCTAGGCACGTGGGCTTCAGTAGTTGTGGCACGAGGGCTCAGTAGTTGTGGCTTGCGGACTCTAGAGCGCAGGCTCAGTAGTTGTGGCGCATGGGCTTAGTTGCTCCGCGGCATGTGGGATCTTCCCGGACCAGGGCTCGAACCCATATCCCCTGCATTGGCAGGCAGATTCTTAACCACTGCGCTACCAGAGAAGCCCGCTCTGTGTGGATTTTGTTGTTTTGGAGGGAATGTGAATGGTAATGTTTAGAATCAGACAATCATCATTGTCCTCTAGTCCCAGAAGCCGTAGCTGTGAACCTCTGTGTATTTAAATGTGGCTTATTTATAACCACGTTCTGAATCCCATGGGGCCTGTCCAGGCAGCTGTCATATTTTTAGACTGCTTTTCTTCACATTAGTTGGTTGATAGGGGAATAGATATTTACTTCAGTAGTCAATGAAAAATATAATTAGTTTCTTTTCCTCCAAAAGCATAATAATACCCCTCAATATGACGTACACATTTTTATGCTGTTGTTGTTGTTTTGTCAAAACATAAGGATCTTGAAAGAAGCTGAGATAAACATTGAAATTTCTTGGCTACTTCTCTGATCCTGTGCTTGCCACTTTTCCCTCCATTGGTTCAACCCAGGGATTGATGTTCCATTGCTTTTACAGTCAGTTTGTGGCTGTGTTTGTTTGCAGTGTTCCTGGCTCCCTTATGCTCTGGGTGTTTTGCTGTGATTTCCCGTTCCCGTTACTTGTAGTGAACCCTGGCTGCCGTGGTGCAGCATTGTCTGCCTTCCAGGGGGTTGTGGAAGGGGAATGCTAGGAGAGAGAGAGAGAGCTCCTGAGCCACGGGTGGGTGAATATTTCCCAATCCAACATTAACATTCTTTTACAGCTACTCGCTTAGTAGTGAGAAACTTCCTATTACTCTTACCAAACAGGTACCTAGAGACAGCCATACTTTTTAAGTGAGTTCACAGTTACTTATTTAAGACATCATAATGATTCTGCTGTCTATCTTGAAAAATAAATGAAATAACTTACTAACACATGATCATGTGAAAAATATGTAATTTCCTAATTGTATTCACAGTGGCAGTATTCATTATTTTGGCCTTTTACCCAAATATTTTTAGACTCTGTGAGTTCGAGAGTGACATTTTACGGTACCGTCAACTTAAAGTAGCAAAGTGATTTTTTAAATGAACAATTTGTATTACCAATTTTTTAACATATTGTGTATTTATTATACTTTTCATTTAAATGTTGGTAAAGACAATCACAGTATTTCAGGGAGATTTCTTACATGGAGAAATATTTCAGCTGTATTATTATTTTTTTAATCATGTATTATGTGGTTTATTAGGGGGAGAATTCCTAAGAATAACAGAAATTATTATACTCCTTTGTAAATGTTTGGTCCAAATTTCATATGAATTTCATTTATTAAAAAATATGGCTAACAACTGATGAAGAATAATGTCTCACAGAGCTATTTTTGTCTACTGTTTCCTTAACTTTATAAAATATTATAAATTGTTTATCCAGTATTATTGTTAATACGATTTATTTAATCTTTTAGAAAGGACAACTGGGTAGACCAATTTTGGATGTGCCATATTGGAATGCAAAACCAGCTCCCATGCCTAACATTGGATCAAAATATGGAAGAAAAGCTACCTGGATAGGTGCAAGTGGGGACCAGACTTTCTTACGAATTGATGAAGCACTTATTAATTCTCATGTGCTCGCTACATCAGAAATTTTTGCCAGTAAACACATCATAGGTAATACCCCAAACAAGCAAATGCCCCTCCAAAATAGCCTTGATAGTAAACGGTCATCTTTCCCTTTTATGAGATGTAGTCCTGTAGCTTTTTGTTTTCTTCTGTTTGAAGTAGTTTAAAAGAAGCTTCTAAGTGTCTTATGTTTATATGTATCTATGTGCTGGAAGAATGAAATAATTAGGAAAGTAGAAACCAAAGTACTTATAAGCTAGAGAGTGGTGGAAATACGAGCTAAATTGTAGTGGTATAAATCCTATACAGTGTATTGGAAAGAGGAATTTTTCTGTGTTGGTTCTTGTCAAGTAAATGATGGAAATTAGTTTTATGGAAGGTTACATAAGTCAAACTTTGACGTTTCATCAAGACCAAGGTGTCAATTTATACTTGTGTCCATGATATCATGAATAATTATATAATAGAGTAGTATTGTGTAGAAATTAAGGGCATGTGTTGTGGACTTAGACAGCCTGAGGTTTTAGTCCAAATTCTGCTACTTAAAGGTTTTTAGTTACTTAAATCCCTCAGTCTCAGTGTCTTCTTCTGTAAAATGGAGATAGTAATAATACTTATCTTATAGGAAATGCTTATCTTGTAAGTTGGGGGAATATAAAAAGGTAATGCGTCTTTAAAATATATAAATACTTTTTCCTAAGGCTTGGTACCTGCTTCTATATCAGAACCTCCTCCATTTAAGTGTCTTCTGATAAATAAAGTGGATGGGAGTTGTAAAACGTTTAATGACTCTGAACAAGAGGATCTGCAAGGATTTGGTGTGTGTCTTGATCCTGTGTATGATGTCATTTGGAGGTAAGCTTCTCTGTTTATAAAATAGAGTAATAAATAAGTTTGGATCAAATTGTGCTTTTGTGGAATATAAAAGTCATGTATAGGCAGACTTTTCATAGATGAGAACTCTCCTATTTAACTGTTAACTACACTTCTATCACAGTGACTCTTGGGGACCTTCACTCTTGCTACCTTTAGTGTAGTGGTTCAAAGCATGAATTCTGAGCCAGACTGCCTAGGTTTATCCCAGCTGCACACGTTGCTTTCTGTGGACAAGTTACTTTGACTCTGTGTGCCTTACTTTTGTCATTTATAAAATAGGTATAATAATGGTACCTTATAGGCTGTTATGAGAACTTAGGGTAGAGGCGCATAGTAGGTGCTGTAGAAGGCTTTGCTACTCTCATTATAATAAGAAATTTTACTCTCAAGAGTTCTCTTGTTAATTATTTTTAGTCTGTCAGCATTCTTGTCTGTATTGTATAGAATTCACTCTATTTCCTGGTCCCGTAAATATCTAATCATTACCAGCTATGTAGAAGAAATTATGCCGAAGACAATACAGAATAAATATGATCAATGAGCTTGCCCTTTAGGAATGTATGTAACAAAATCCCCATATTGGTAGAGAAATATACAGGGTTATCAAACTCTGGAAATTATAAAAATGTAGAGATGGATACAGGTACACAGGCGATTCAAGAAATTATATTGTAACTTGTTTAAAATTTATTATGGTGCTTTATATACATAATGAGTAAAGGAAAGATTTATCCTCAGATTTGTAGCTTTGAATGCTAATAGGGGGTGTATACTGCCCTTACCAGAGTGGCTCATCACAGGACTTAACCATTTTTTCCCCCTTGCGTTGTTTATTTGGCCAGCCTTAGTAGGAATCCAGGTAAGTTGAAAGGTTGAAGTGGCATGAGTGAGGAGGGGGAAGACTTCCTCTGTCTTCTTTATTCTGCCCATTCCTGCTTTCATTTCTACCAGCCATCCAAGTCTTAAAAGGCCATGTTTTCTATCAGTCCTGAGGCCTGATTCCTAGTGAAGGAATTATAGTGTTTCCCAGGTTGCTCACAAGCTTGCTATCTCACTTGGGCATTTTGTGGGAAGACTTGGAGGCCAGAATTGAGTTGGGTAGTGCTTTTAGATCTCCGTAGCAGCAATATACAGGGTAGATTAGATGACAAGAGACTAGAGGTGAGTAGTCTTAGAGTGATTCTTATGAAGATATGAGATACTGAGAACCAGAATTAGAGTGGTCACAGTGGAATGGAGGGGATAGAGAAACAAATGATGTAAAAATAGAATTATCCTCAACTATTTACTGATTGGAAGTCAATGTACAAGAGACTTAGTTACCAAAGAGCAAGCTCTGGTTTGGACCTAGGTTTAAGTTGATATTTGATTTTCTATGATCCTTACATGTTTTATTTTTAAATGAAGTAAATTTGCATTAACAAAATAAAGTAAAAACTGGCAGTATGGAATTAGTTTCTGGATACATTTACTAAATTAGAAATGCATTCTCTAAATTAGAGAGAACAGTAGAAGTAGATTCTAACATTAGAATCATTTCCCTGGGGTCTTAACAGAACTCCAAAGTGCGGTATCTGATTACTTGAACCTTGCCTTTTTCACATGTGGTAGCAGTAGGGACAGATGATCTCAAATGCTTGCCAGGTCCTTGATCATTTACCCTTTATTCTAAAACAGAGATTAAAAGATGAAGGACAGTCTCCTCCTGTGTTTGAGTAAAACAGCTGGAAGGTGGAGAGTTTGTTCCTTTATCCTGACTTCTGGCTGCTTTGTGTCCTTTGTGTTTTTCAGTAGGGTATGTGCATTTTACAGCTATCACAGACATTGCAGATTCAGTATTAGCTTACTGTGACGGCCTGAGTCTGCCTCCTTTTGTATTCTTAACAATAACTTCTCCTGAACAATTAGAAACTTTTAACATTTGAAAAGAGCAGGTAAATGTTAATAGCAATTTTATTTCCCATGTCAAAATTTACAAAACTAACACATGAATCTGTGTTATTTTTTAAAAAGCAAAGCAAAAATACAAACAGGAAAAATGATGTGGTCCTTCTCCAAATCTTTTTCTTCCCCTGTACCAAATCCCACTAACCTTCGCTATGGGTCACAAGTATTAGGTTTGGTTTATATTGTTTGATACCTTTTTTTTTTTTTTTTTTTTTTTTGCGGTATGCGGGCCTCTCACTGTTGTGGCCTCTCCCCCGTTGCGGAGCACAGGCTCCGGACGCGCAGGCTCAGCAGCCATGGCTCACGGGCCTAGTCGCTCCGCGGCATGTGGGATCTTCCCGGACCGGGGCACGAACCCGTGTCCCCTGCATTGGCAGGCGGACTCTCAACCACTGTGCCACCAGGGAAGCCCTGTTTGATACCTTTTAAAATGCATGTATTTTGTTTTTTATATAAATAAGACTACAAGTATCACTTAGATTGATAGATTAAATTAAAAAGCAGTAAACCAATAATATTAATGCTACTAATTATAGCAGCTATTTTCATAGAATTTATTCTGTGTGAAGTATTATTTTTAAGTGTTTTTTAAAAATAATTTAAATTTTTTAAATTGTGGTAGAAATAACATAAAATTTAACATCTTAACCATTTTTAAGTGTACAATTCCGTAGCATTAAATATGGTCACATTGTTGAACAGCATCTCTCCAGAACATTTTCATTTTGTAAAACTTAAACTTATGCAAAGAACAGCTCATTTCTCCCTCCCTCTCACTCCTGGCAACCACCATTCTACTTTCTGTTCCTTTGCATTTGCCTACTTTAGATATATATATATATAAGTGAAATCATACATAGTTTGTCATTTTGTGACTAGCTTGTTTCACTTAGCATAATGTCTTCAAGGTTCATTCTTTTTTTTTTTAAGCTGAATGGTATTTCATTGTATGTTTCTACCACATTTTCTTTATCCCTTCATCCATCGAAGGATGTTTGGGTTGCTTCCACCTCTTGGCTATTGTGGATAATGCTGCTATGAACATGGGTGTGCAAATATCTCTTCAAGATCCTGCTTTCAGTTCTTTTGGATATGTACCCAAAGTGGGATTGCTGGATATAAGTGCTTTTATATTTAGTAAATTTGGATCATCAAGTGCAATTGATTGAGAAGACCAGACTTAAATAATATACTATTTTGATACAAACATTTGAAAAATCATAAAGAAAAGCCAGAAAATAATAAACTTTTGAAATTCAAGATAATCGTTACCTTTGAAAGGAAAAGGAAAGGAATTGAGTTGGGAGGGAGACACAGAGTACTTAATAGATAATGGTAGTGTTCTTTTTACTAGTATATATTGTGTCATTATTCTTCATACTTTATTTTGAAAATATTTTGTTACTTTTCTTTTGTGTGTACTCGATAGTTGATAAAAACAACTCTTCCGAAAAGAATTTATAGGATAAAAGAGGTAAAGAAGTGGAAACTGCTTTTTGAGAATTTTGTTATGAAAGAGATAAAAGGAATGAGATAGTGGCAGGAGGGCATTGTGGGTCCCTCACGGTTTTTGTGACTGCTTTACTGTTTATTAGTAAGATTCAGCATCTGCATACATTCTGTTTGTGCTTCCTTCCTAAGAACAGCATTCCATGTGCTTTGCCCACTTTCGATATGGGATTGATTATCTCTTACTGGCTTGCGGGAGCTCTTCTAGGTTGTGGATATTGCAGTTTTGTCTCATATGTTTGTTTCATGTATTTTCTTTTGACTTATCTTTTGTCTATACACTTTTTTATGGAGTTTTTGCTGTACAAAAGCTTTACATTTGTAAGTACACATTATACTTTTAAGTATACTGTTGCTCTGTTATTCATGAAATGTGATCTATATTACTGTTTTGTTCAAATTATTTCATTTATAGTGACATAATCACTTTATTTATATCTTTAGCTCAGATATGGAAAGTCATGAGCTATGTTTTGTCCTGTTTAAAGCTGGCCGTATTATTCTCTTTTTATTGTCAATTATACTTCACAGGTTTTATTATACTGTAATTATTCTCTTTCTTGAAAGGTTTCGACCAAACACTAGAGAACTATGGTGTTACAATGCAGTGGTTGCTGATGCCCGACTTCCCTCTGCAGCAGACATGCAGTCCCGATGTAGTATCCTAAGTCCTGAACTTGCCTTACCAACGGGATCAAGGGCTCTCACCACCCGGTCTCATGCAGCTTTGCACATTCTAGGTAGGGTTGGTATTTGATGATCAGCTAATTTTCATTAATGTGTGCTGAGGATTTTTTTTTAAGAGTATTTAAATTTGTATATCATTCTGTCATGTTTGTTAAACAGTAATGCGCTAGGTGCAAAATAAGTTAAATCCTCTAACTTTAAGAGGTTTACCCTACAGAAAACAGTACATCAGACTTACACCAACACCCTGAACGATTCATATATGCCCAAATATAAAGCAGCCCTGAATATAATTTTCCTAATATGTGTCTTGTAAAGTAATGTTTTTGCTTAACTTGAATATATAAACTTTAGTGATGTAGGTTAAATATTCAAATGTATAATTATAATATTTAATTTTTATACATTATTTAAAATAAATTCTATAAAATATATGAATTTTATAGTTACCACTTGTTTCTTCTTACATAATAGTTTTCCACAGCACATCAACTTCACTTCTAATTAATTAATTTGAGATCTAGCACTTTTACAACATCTGGTAGCCATTGTAAACATCCAAAACTAGCACTGATTAAGGTTATCTCAGGCTACTGTGTCTTCCTCAAATAGTACTTTAAGAATCAATCTAAAGTGATTCAGAGAGTTTGATAAAAGGAAGAACCTTGTAGGGACTCAAAGATTAAGCGATTCCAACTTTTCAAAGAGAGAGTTTTGTGTGAAACATTGTCATATAGCTTATGTTTAAATATGGTAATTACCCAGGCAGAGGGTAATTTTTATTGGTTGTAAAAGTATCTTCCATGAAATGTTAAAGCTTGGAATAAATTTGTAGAGCACAATTCAGAATTTATTGTTTTAATTTATCCCCTCCAGCATCTCATACTATAAGTACTCGGGGAAGTTTTAATTTCAAGGAGTTGAATTTTTGTTTGTTTGCTTTTAGGTTGTCTTGATACCTTGGCAACTATGCAAGATTTAAAGATGGGTGTTGCCAGTACAGAGGAGGAGACTCAAGCAGTAATGAAGGTTTATTCCAAAGAAGATTATAGTGTAGTAAACAGGTTTGAAAGTATGTATATTTATGTTTAGGAAATATTGTCTTATAAATGAAATACGTGGATATTTTAAAGCATAAGTTATCATTTGCATCTTTTAGGTCATGGAGGGGGCTGGGGTTACTCTGCTCACTCAGTAGAAGCTATACGTTTTAGTGCTGACACAGACATTTTACTTGGTGGTCTTGGTCTGTTTGGAGGTAGAGGAGAATATACCGCTAAAATTAAGGTAAGCAGTTCATTCTCACTGTTGCCTTTTGTGTTTGAAGATAAGTATTTTGACTTAGTTTATTATTTTATAGAAGGCACCTTTGCATGTGCCTACTTTCTTGTAGCCGTTTTAATGATAAGATGCAGGGGCATTTGGATGTAGCTTTAAAAAGTTTTTAGCATTTTTACTGCCAAATACTGTGTAAACAGACATCATCACCACAGGCGTGGGGACCAGGGATGAAGTGAGTAAGGGGATGGATTCCATCTGGTAGAGAGTCAAAAAACAATCAAAAGTCCTAAGTTTACTGCACTATTCATCTCAGAAAGGGCAACAGTTATACTAAACAAAGGATGTGCTCAGTCTTTGAAAATTTACTAATAGCTTGAATTTTCTGTTGTCACATTATCCGATTTTGCTCTTTAAAGTGAGAGAGACGACTAGAGTTTATGCCTTAATTTCAATAGCAGGCTTCTTAAAAAATTCTCAGTTAAGTACTACTGGAGTCTCAGTCCTTATCTTCCTTAACCAGTCTACAGAATTTAATCCAGTCGAGCTCTTCTTCGATATGGTTTCTTCACGTGGCTCCCAGGACACCACACTTCATTTTCCTCCCATCTCCCTGGCCGCTCTTCTTAGTCTCCTGCCGGCCACTCATCATCTTCCCGACCTCTAAACGCTGCAGTGCTGGAACTCAGTCTTGGACATCTTTTTAAAGTCTACTCACCCCCTCCGTGATCCAGCCTTACGGCTTTAAGTATTTTTTCTCTTATCGTTCTCACACTTAATAGACCTCCAAAGATATATATACAGCTGCCTACTCTGCATCTCCATGTGGATAGCTAACAGGTATTTGGGATGTAACATACTCAAAACTAGGCTTCTGACCATCTCTCTAAACCTGCTGTTCTCTTGTCCTTCCCCATCCCAGTTAACTGACTTAGAATAGAGTTAACTTCATTCTTCCAGTTGCTTAGGCCAAAAATCTTGGAGTCATCCTTGCCTTCTTCCCTCTTTCTTTCACACCCCACATCCACTCTCACAGCAAATATTGTTGGCTGCACTTTGAAAATAAATCCAGGATCTAACCACTTCTAAAAACTGCCCCTGGTACCAAGTTGGTCCAAACCACAGCTGCTTGGAGCCTTACAGTAGCCTCCCAATTTGTATCTGCTTCTGTCCTTGCTCCCTTCAGTCTGTTCTCAACATAGCAGAGTGATTCTAATAGTATTAGAATAAAAACCAGAGGGCTTACAAGGGCCTGAAAAACAACATCAGAACTGACTTGCATCACCACTCTGACTCTGACCTTATGTTATACTAGTTGCTTCACTCTAACCTAGCCATACTGACCGGCCCTTGTTCCTCAGACATACCAGGCATAGTCAGACCTCAGGACCTTCACACTTGCTACTTACTCCCTCTGACGGCAGCTCTTCACTCCGGTACCTGCAAGGCTCACTTCCTCTTTACCTTAAGATCGTGACTCCTTGGTGAGCCTATTTAAAACTGTAAATCCTCTCCCTTACCACAGACTTACTTCCAGTAGCCCCCCCCGCCCCTTTTTTTTGTTTGCATTGTTCACCCCTGTATGCCCGGTTCTTAGAACCCTGCCTGGCACACAGTATGTGTTCAAAATTATTTGTTGAACATAAACAGGGGAGCCAAGTTAGGGGCAAATCATTTAAGGACCTTTATATCATGCTACAAAGAAGGAGAAGAGAAACCATTGAAGACTTTTAGATTAAGGAAGTATTCTAATCAGATACTCATTTTAAAAAGACTGCTGTGGGTTATTCAAGAAAAGCAAAAACCCTTAACTTTGTGGAATATGGGTTAGAGCAAGGAGAGAATGGAGAGAAGAACTAATTAGTTCATATTGAACTCTTCTAGCTAGTAACACTGCTAACACTGGTTGCACTGACAAGCTTTGGTACCAGCAATAGGAGAGATACAGTGCTGGTGGAGAGATTTGGAAAAAAGGATTATCCCAGGTTTTTTAATCTGAGTGAGTAGGTGAATGATAGTGCCATTAATCAGAGGAGGGGAGGCAGGAGGGAGGAGACATGAGTCACTTTACAACTGGTGAGATCGAGCTGCCCTGGGGCATCCCAGGCGCAGACTAGGATCTGAGGTGGAGACAGATCTTTTAAACTATTAGCATATATACTTGAAAAATGGAGACCTCTAACAGAGTAATTGTCCAGTAAGTTTTAATATCCCCATCTCTTCCTTTTTAGTCTTTTACTCACCTTTCTTGTAGTTCACCTACTATAATCATCAAGAGAAATAAGGGTTTTAAAAATATGTATTAGTCCATTTTTTTTAAAAAAAGATCCCTTCCTCATAATTCTCATTTATTTTCACTTAATTTCATAACTTTTCCTATTTGATATCTTCTCTTTTATTCTTTTCCTGTACTCTGCAGTCCTCTCCCTTTTTTATAACTGTTTTTTTCCCCCTCACTCTTTCTATCTCCTTTTCGCATGCCATTTGAGCTATTTTTTGTTACCTGTTTTCTTAAGGATCCTTTCCTTTTATTATTCCTCAGCTAATATTTTTCTAGCCTTTTTTTTTTTCCGCTGGGTATTTTTCTAAGTGTTCCACAAACATCGTTTCATTTAATTCTCACAATTACAATGAAGTAGACGCTGCTAGTGTCCATCTCCCTTTAATGGATGAGGAAACTGGGTCCTAGGATCTCACAGCTAGTTATGTGTTGAAGCAAAATTCTACTACATTTGGAAGCTCACTTAGAACTTAGAGCTCTCTCACCTTCAGATGTTTATATCTGGTACAGAACATTTTTGGAGCGTTTGCTTTAAGTAGGCAAATATATAAAATAAGGAAAACTGAGGTTAGTACAGACCATAAGACATGTGTTTCTTAATTTCGATGTATAGATTTGTACATTTCACTGAATAACATTTTTTTAAAAGCAGGTACTCTTACATTCTGTAGTGTCCAGCATCTACTGGAGACATGAAATTATAAACATATTATTCAGCAGGTCTGCATGACTGAGTGACTGGGCACAATATGTTTTTCTCCTCTCCCCAGCTGTTTGAGTTAGGTCCTGATGGAGGAGATCATGAAACTGATGGAGACCTTCTTGCAGAGACTGATGTGTTGGCTTATGACTGTGCTGCTAGGTAAAGATTTCTTCAGTATTCAGTGTAATCCTTTCATACTTAACATGGCATATTTATTATAAGTGAATAACGCAACTTAAAGAGAAGGTTTTAAATAATCTGTGATCAGATGCTTAAGAAACTAAATTATATCCTAGGTAATATACCTGTTACTTTTAATAATGCTACATTAAAACTAATAGTATCCTTCATATTTGTATTTCACAAGATAAATTGACTGTTTCTACATTGAAGATGGAAATATACACATATTTTGCACACATATTTTCATGCATCACTTAGAGAACACCAAATATGCTAGTGTTCTAGTGATGCAGTACAATTATTTACTACCGGTAGCGTTATGTATACTGTGTCAAATAGTCATAGTGGGTCGTACTTCAAATCACCTGTATGCTCTGACACCAAGCCTATAGTATTTGCTTGATTATAACATGCTTGGAGAGGTGGCCAGCTTTACTGAAACCTCTCAGGAGGTAACCAGAATCAGGATGTTTATTTATGAAGGTTCATTAGATAATAAAGAGACTTAGATTTTATCAGTCTTCTCTGTGTAAACTTAAGAATTATCTCAAGACTGTTATGACAAGTTAGTGATTTGAATCAGGGAATATTATGATGAGAAAAAGAACGGATTTGGACTTCATGATAATGGTAGTATACTGTCTTTCCCAATGATAAATAACTACATTAAGAAAACCTTCTGTGGCATTCATAAGCTTTTGGTTAATGAAAATGTATATTTTCTGAAGATGGTAGTAAGGCATTGAGTTTACTTTTAACAGACAAATACTTTTTGAGAACAAAATAGTAAACCTAAAGAAAATTTTGACTGTTTCTTCACTTTAGGCATTAACCAGTATCAGGAGATACTATTTCAGTACCTTCTTAATGTTACACACAAATGAAGATTAGGGAAATGTCAGGAAAGTTAATTGATTAATTAATTTTTAACAAAGACTTAAGATGCCATTGTTATCACTTTTTTGAGCATATGATTGTGAGTCAGAAATACAGTGTATGGTTTTATGTATAGAGAATCATCTAGATATTCTTCATTTGCCTCCTAATGAAGCCCAGATTCCTAAGGCTGGTGTTAAAGGCCTTTCACAGTCTTTCACAGAGTCTTTTTAAACTTTCCACCTACTACTTTTCTCTATCTGTCTCAGTGCTTTAGCCTAACTGGACACCATGCCATTTCCAGACCCTGTTTTGTACTCTCAGACCCCTGCCGATCTGTTCATGACAGTCTTCCCCTTCCTCAATATCTTTATTCTTCTCTCTGTCCCAGCTACAACCAATATGCACTCCTTCCACGCTATTACCTAGAACTTTGTAACTTGGGTATATCTTTATCAGATGCCCTTATTTGTATACATGTGTTTTCTCTCCTGCTAATTTAATAAACTTTTTGTGTAGTTACTGTGTGACAGGCTCAGTTCCAAACAATTTGTCTAAACTCAATTCCCAGAACAGTCCTATCCTATGAGCTAGATATTGTTTTTATTCCTATTTTCAGATGACAAAACTTAAGTCACAAAGACGATGTAGTAGTAACTTCCCCAAGGTCACCCAGCTAGCGAGTTACAAAGTCAGGCCTTGAACTCAGACCATCTGACTCCAGAGCTCTCGAAAGACTTTAACTGAATACATGAACCTTAAAGTTCAAAGTTTTCCAACAAAGCTGGCATGTTTTTTTTAACAACAGTTAAAAAAAATTGTCTTATTTTAGTATGAAAACTTTATAATATTTAAGCAAGTTTTAGAACTCAGGATGAGGAGGAAGAAATATAATGCCATCACTGTAGCACCAGTAACCATTATTTGTGTTCTTGTCCAGACTTTTTAAAATGGAGGGTTTTTAATGTTGTTTGACAAGAATCTTATAATAATACAGTGTATTTCATGTTTTGTTTATAAAGGATTTAAAAAAATAAATGTATGTAACAGAGAAGTACAAAGGCATTGTCTTTGACACATAAATTTTCTTCTTAGAGAAAAATATGCAATGATGTTTGATGAACCAGTCCTCCTGCAAGCTGGCTGGTGGTATGTAGCCTGGGCTCGAGTGTCAGGACCCAGCAGTGACTGTGGATCTCATGGACAAGCTTCTATTACCACAGATGATGGGTAAGCAGAATGTTTAAGTATTCCTTAAGCAACTCCCTTTTTTGTTAGTGGAATATTGTTTTGAAAGCTCAGAGGTCTTTTTAGTTTTTAATTTTTTTGCGGTACGCGGGCCTCTCACTGTTGCGGCCTCTCCCGTTGTGGAGCACAGGCTCTGGACGCGCAGGCTCAGTGCCCATGGCTCATGGGCCCAGCCGCTCCACGGCATGTGGGATCTTCCCGGACCGGGGCATGAACCCGTGTTCCCTGCATTGGCAGGCGTACTCTCAACCACTGCACCACCAGGGAAGCCCTCAGAGGTCTTTTAGTAGAGTAAAAAATCTTTGTAGGTCTAGAGCATAATATGACCTGCTAAAAATTAAATTCGTATAATCGCATGCCAAATTAAGGTAAGACAGAATGTGGAGATAATAGAACTGCTATTCTTTGCTCTTGTCAGTTGGCATTTGTGTGTATTTCTGGATGTTACCTTGTTTAAAAGCTTGTTTGCAAAATTAGAAATTATACAGAGGAAAATGACAAGGATAGGGAGTTTGGAAACCATGAAAAAGAAATATATACATGCCATAAAATTTGACAGTGCTTATGAAAATACTTTATAAATTGCAAAGCCTTAATGATATGAGATGCTACAGTTTTAATAAAATGTAAAGGGAAATTTACCGTTTAAATTTCAGGTATAGAGCACTTCCCAGTTTATAAAATACTTTCGTTTATATTATCTTGTTTGATGCCCTCAGTAGCTTTGTGAAGTGGTTATTAGCCCCGTTTTTACACTCGGAAATAGAGAGACAAAAGGTGAAACGATTTGCGTCAAACTGTATGGCTACTGTGTGGCAGAACCAGATCTGGACCTGGAGTTTCTTGACCCTAAGTCCAGCCTTCTCTATACTCTGTACTCTGATTGATGTGAAAGGACCATCATTTATAAGAGAAATTCAATTTATTCTTTATTATTCCTGAGCATAAACTGTTCGAAATGGGTAGAAGTTATGTAATCATGTATTTCATATAGTTTCATTCAGCTCATAAGAGAGCTGACCAGAAAAAGAGCAGACTAATTTATGAGGTGAATTCTGTGTTCCTGAATGTTCGAGTAGAGTGCTGAAGATAAATTAAGTCTATTGTTGTAACATATCCTTTTCAGCTTACTCTAAGATTGTATGGTAGAACTGGGGAGAGTGCTTTGGTCCTGGACTGTATGATTCCCATATACAGTTCATTCAACCTTGGAATATCATAGCATTTTGAAGATAAAGTTTATGTTATATCTATTTAAGCAGATTTTAAACTGTAAGTTGAAATATTTTGTTAAAAGCTTATTGTTCTGGTTAAAGTTGAGCTTTAACCAGGAGGGAGGGAGCAGAGCAGCTACTCACCTAGGAGCTCCCAATCAGGTTCAACTCTTTCATTTAACCCATTAAGGCATTCAGAGCTAGAATTAAAATCAGAAATGTCTTTTAAAGTGTATTTTTGGCCTTAAAGAATGAATCTCTCTTCAGTAATGTAAGATTTGAAAGCATGATTGTTAAACTTTTCATTTCCTTCCATGAATCTTGAATAGTGTTGTCTTTGGTTATATTGTTATTTTTTCTCTTCTTAGGGTTGTTTTCCAATTTAAGAGTTCAAAGAAATCAAATAATGGTACAGATGTTAACGCTGGTCAGATACCTCAATTATTATACAGGTATTTAGCGTATTTATAATCAACATGGTTTATTCTTTTAATATAATGAGCTAGGATCACTGTAAAATATATGGCACAATAAGGGAGAAATTATTCGAAGCATTTAGCTACATTTAATACAAACAATTTATGTTTTGTATATTTTTAAACATTTCTTTACCTCAAGTTAATTTTAATAAAATATCTCTAATGACTCAGATTATCTGTATTATGCCTATAACAGTATTTTAATAACTTATTTTTTAAACCTTGATTTTCTTACCAATTTCAGAATGTTTTAAACTTTAAAATAATAAAATTTGTCTTAGAGAAATGAAATCTGAGTGTCAGGTGGGGATTTTACATGTAGGCCTGGTTGATTCGTTCTACAGTTTTATATTTCTTGTTCATCTTGTGATGGAATGAATTGGAAAATCCCTTGCTGCTGAAAAATTTCCACCTTTAATTAAAATATCAAACAACAGCTTGCTCATATGATAATACTATTATATTTTAACATTAAGAATTTTAATTACTTCATGGTAATTGAGACATATATGGGAACAATGCCTATGTGTGTGCCCATCTATATCTAGGTGATTACTGCAATAATTTTTATTTTTTTAAATTTTATTATTTTTTTTGCGGTATGCGGGCCTCCCACTGCTGTGGCCTCTCCCGCTGCGGAGCACAGGCTCTGGACGCGCAGGCTCAGCGGCCATGGCTCACGGGCCCAGCCGCTCCGCGGCATGTGGGATCTTCCCGGACTGGGGCACGAACCTGTGTCCCCTGCATTGGCAGGCGGACTCCCAACCACTGCGCCACCAGGGAAGCCCTACTGCAATAATTTTTAGATTAAAGAATTTAAATAGATATAAACCCTCAGTAAAAACTGGCATTCTTACTTTAAATAGTAAAAATCAAAGGCAGTACCTTTAGAACAGTGATTCTCTGTCTTCTATATCTTTTATACTAATAACTTTAAGAATCTAGGTGGTATAACCTCACTTTTTCCAAGAGGACATTTTTGTTTGTTTTTATGCAATCTGCTATAGTCAGTATTTGTAATATGTAGCATTATGAACATAGCAAGTTGCTTGGACTACTCGTGGGTACAGTGGTTGAGTAACTCTTTAATGGTAACATTTAATAGTAACATTACTAGAGAACATAAGTTACATAACGTTGTCTAGTAAGAGAAGAGAGTTTCTACTACCCAGTCTTACAAAGGTGAGATTTAGAAGATGAGGTACTTATGTGCTAAAAATTTTGCTTAGCATTGGAAAATGTTTGTAAAAAGCCCCATATTGGGATTTTTCCTAACAAAAATGCTTAACTGTTTAATTTGTTTTGCCATTGCAAAAATGTATATTTGAGAATAAAAATGTCGGTGGACTTTCCAACATAAATTTATGTGTGTATGCTACCTTCAGACTTCCAACCAGTGACGGCAGTGCTTCAAAAGGCAAACAGCAAACCAGTGAACCTGTACATATTTTAAAGAGATCTTTTGCAAGAACTGTCTCAGTGGTAAGCCATTTTTTAAAATTTCAGCTTTTCTGTCCAGTGCTGAGTTTTGTTTTGATGTTTAGCATTTAGCCACTTTTCTAAGAGTTTATCTTAGCATAGCTTTATAATTCAGATTTGTTTATATTAGCTTTGACATCCCAGGCCAAAGAATAGTCACATTAAATAATGGAAAATAGAGATGTTGACTGATTTTAACATACCTTGCTATTTCTGAAATACATGGTGAATTTTCTTATAAATTATGTATGAACACATATGCTGAAGGAGTTAGAAAGTGAAGGAAAAGTTGAGTGATATTAACCAAGAATGTTACTTTAATGCTAAAGAATTAAGTAGAAGGGTCATATATCTAACAAAGGACTTTGTTGAATTACCTGACCATCCCCTTCGTACATTTCAAGACATGATGCCATTGGGGTTACCAGTGTAGAATGGAAAGCCAATAAGATGTAATTGAAACACCATGGTGTTTCAGCTCAGGAAGTCTGAGTTCTTGCTCTTTCATTTGTTAGTTGAGGACTCTTAGGAAGGTTATCTCAACTATATCATAGCATCATTATGAATTTCTGAGTTCAGGGATATAAAAATTCTATTTAATTTGTAAGGCCCTATATGAATATGATTTATTAATGTAGCTGGTAGTCTGTCATGTTAGTAAAATGCATAGGGAGAAGGCTTTTTTTCCCTTTTTTTCTTAGTTTCTTTTTTTTTAAACCACAAAATTAATACACGTCCCTGGTGGGAATAGGGTTAAAACTATACTAAAATTATATTGGAGTTCTTTTCCCATCACCCTTTTATCACCATATATAACTGCTGTTTCCATTCGGATGTATATTCTTCCAGACTATTTTTTGTACATAAACAAATTTATTAGTCTCTGTTTACTGTATGCTGTATAGTCTTCTTGTTTGTTTTTGATCATACTTAAAGTTCTGCCTATTACTTTTTAAAAATTTCTTTTTTTTTAAAAGTGGTAGTAAAACACTTCACAAATGACATGATTTTTCTTTTATTTATTTTTTTATTCAATTGTAGTTGATTTACAATGCTGTGTTAGTTTCAGATGTAGAGCAGTGATTCAGTTTTATATATATATATATATATATATATATATATATATATTTTTTTTTTTTTTTTTTTTAAGATTCTTTTCCCTTATAGGTTATTACAAAATATTGAGTATATTCCCTGTGCTACACAGTAGGTCTCTGTTGGTTATCTATTTTATGTATAGTAGTGTGTATATGCTAATCCCAAACTCCTAATTTATCCCTCTCCCCTTTTCCCTTTTGGTAACCATAAGTTTGTTTTCTATGTCTATGGGTCTGTTTCTGTTTTGTATATAAGTTCATTTGTATCATTTTTTTTTTTAGATTCCACATATAAGCAATATCATGATATTTGTCTTTCTCTGTCTGACTTACTTCAGTTAGTATGTAATCTCTAGGTCCATCCATGTTGCTGCAAATGGCATTATTTCATTCTTTTTTATGGCTGAGTAATACTCCATTCAATTCCATTGTATTACATTCCTTATTTATCCGTTCATCTGTAATAGCAGCACTAGGGCTGCTGTGAACATTGGGGTACATATATCTTTTCGAATTATGGTTTTCTCTGGATTAATGATAAAAATTTCATCAAATACGCTACGGATATATTCCATGTTAATACATTTGGCTCTATCTGAATTTTTTTAATGTTTGCTTAGTATTCCGTAGAATGGTGTACTCTAATTTATCCAGTTCTATTCCTACCAGAGGACTGTTTGTTTCTCATTTTTCACTATTACAGTTGTCCCTTGGTATTTGAGGGGGAATTGGTTCCAGTACCCCCCCCACAGATACCAAAATTCCTGGATGCTCAAGTCCATTATATAAAATAGCACAGTGCTTGCATATAACCTACACTCATCCTCCTGTGTACTTTAAATCATCTCCAGCTTACATATAATACCTAATACAATGTAAGTGCTATGTAAATAGCTGGCAGTGATTCAAGTTTTGCTTTTTGGAACTTTCTGGAACTTTTTCTTTTCTGAATATTTTCGATCCCTGGTTGGTTGAATCTGCAGATGCAAAACCTGTGAATACAGAGGACCGACTGTATATCCATATCTGTACATATGTGTCTTTGATACTTGCGTACTTCTGTGAATATTTCTACTGGAGGTGGGCTCATTTAAATTTTGATATATCATGTCAAATTCATCTTCCAACAGAGGGTGTGCTTTGAATAAGAGGCTCTTAAGAGATTTGGCTCCTTGGTACCTTGGCATCCTTTTAGTATTAAGATCAGTTTGGTGTATTTTGATCCAAATAAGTATCTTTGCCTCTGTTATGTCTTTTTCAGTGATCTCTTTTATCTGTGTCTAGTAATTCTTTTATATTTATGTCTAAGTGATTTTGTGGTCATTAGGTAATTGTAATCTTTGTATAAGAAACTTACTCAATCATTTCTTTACAGTGTTAAAGTACAAACCTTTATTCTTGGTTTTGCCATACCAGAGGACTGATATTTGGTGGAGATGAGGGAATAAGTGCTTTACTTTGAGATTCATCAAGTATCTGTCATCATAAGCATGATAAAACCCACAGGCCAACTAGAATAGCAAGGGATGCTCACCACCCTAAACTCATATTCTAGAATTTTTAAAGATCCAAATAAGTGTGTTTTTGTATTTTCTAGTCAATTTTAAACTTCTCTTAACTTGTTTATCAAGATTTGGCTGTAGTTTGTATTGTAAAATTTAATATGTAGACAAAAAATAACTTATTTGATATTGTCACTGATATCTAATACTGGAATACTTTATTATATTCAAAGATTATTAAAATGCTTAAAATACTTTTAGTTTATATACATAATACTACATTGACAATATAGAGTTTAATTTTTCTTTCAAGTAAACATGTTTATAAGTGTTTATAAGTGTTTTTCTTTATTTATATGATAAACTAGATAGGTTGGTAGCAACTTAAAAAGTTTTTTAACTTCTTTAACTTAAAAATGTATTTTTAAATAGGTAAATATTGAAGAATGTTGTTTTTATAGATGCCTAACTACTTCACCTTTTATTGTCAAAGATATTCCTAATGGTAATGTAATGAATGAACTAATAGAATGTCTATTATTTGGGCTACCAAAACTCAGTACAAACTTCAAGGTAAACTTTTCAAGTTGAATGTCATCTTTCCATTTGATTCAACGTATGGTACCATTTAAACTAATTGTTATCTATTTTTTCATATTCTGGATTAGGAATGTTTTGAGTCATTGTTGAGTATTCTTCACTGGAGCTGGACCACCTTAGTCTTAGGAGTTGAAGAACTAAGAGGATTAAAAGGATTCCAGTTTACAGCCACACTTCTAGATTTAGAAAGACTACGCTTTGTGGGTACCTGTTGTCTGAGGTTATTGCGTGTCTATACCTGTGAAATTTACCCAGTGTCAGGTATGATACATTTTTTAAATGACTTTTGAGGAGAAAATGTTTTGAGACATTGAGAAGGTTTATATAGGGATTACCAAAAGTTTAAGATCCCCAGCTGCCTTTATTTATCCTGCTCGCTTCTGAATTGAGGGGAGAAACTTGGCTTGCTGTGATGCTTATATATTTACTTATAAAGAATATAATAGATTACATGTCATTATGATAACAAAAAGTCATGTTAGACTAAAGTTAAATACTCTAATAAGTTGTTGTTATAAACAGATTCTGTCAGATATAAATATTTTGAATGACTGATTTGGACTTAAATGCGCTGAAACCTGTGCAGGGTTTTTTTTGTTTTTTTCCCCATTTAAGAGTCCTATTTAAAAAGAAATAATTTTGGACCACACATAATCTCTATATTGTTTCATTTCTAGGTTATTAATACTTATGATTTTTAGCCATATAGGAAATTACTTGAATTGTATTGAATGTTTTCATACATATTTATTATTCTATTTAATTAGCAATCTGCTTTGTTCTCTTAAAGCTGCAGGAAAAGCTGTTGTAGAAGAAACTAGCAAATTAGCAGAATGTATTGGAAAAACCAGAACTTTGCTAAGAAAAATTTTGTCAGAAGGAGTTGATCACTGCATGGTGAAGTTGGATAATGATCCCCAAGGATATCTCAGTCAACCCTTGAGTCTCCTAGAAGCTGTCCTTCAGGAGTGTCATAATACCTTTACTGCCTGTTTTCATTCTTTCTACCCGACTCCTGCCTTACAGTGGGCTTGCCTTTGTGATCTACTGAATTGTTTGGATCAGGTAATTTCAGTTTGTAAAATGTCAGTTGAAAATATGTTAAAAAAAAAAAAAGAAAGAAAATATGTTATGCTACTTAATACTTTTCAAGAAAATATATTTCAGTTACCTCGATCTTTTTAACTTGTATAAAAGGTAAATTAAGAAATCAGTTTGGTATATGTGATTTAAATAATTAAAGTTAAAAAAACTGTTTTTCTGTTTGCTTTATCATTTCTTAATTATAAAATTGGCAGGCACATTGTATAGCTGCTGGGTTGTTCTTTGAATCTGTAAGTGAGAGCAAGGACAGTTCATGGTAGCCCCTGCCACTCCCATATCTCCAAAACAGTCAGGAGAGAGAGCTGCAAATGAATTTGCATGCTAACATCATTCATTTGCTCATGAGGAAAGTGCAACCCTCATGAATGTGTATGTCCCAAATCAGTTTCCAAAACCCTGAGCAAAATACTGGCAGAACTAAAGGGAGAAGTAGACAAATTCACATTGATAGTTGGTGACTATCAGTAATTAATAGAACGTAGAACTCTTTCAGTAATTAATAGAACAACTAGACAAAAAATATCAGTTGGAATACAGAAGATTTGAACAACACTATCCACCACTTTGGCCTAACTGACATTTATGGAATAGAATGTGCAAGTTGAGTATACGTTTTTGTTTCAAGTATACATATTATGTTCACAAAGGTATATTACATGCCAGGTCATAAAATAAGTCTTAGTAAATTTCACAAGATTAAAATCTTAAAGAAAGTGTTTTCAGACCACAATAGAAGTAAATTAAAAATTAAATGCAAAATATATCAAGGAAAACACCAAATATTTGGAAAATAGACAACACTTCTGAGTAACCAGTGAATCAAAGAAGAATTCCAAAGGAAATTAGAAGTTTTTCACACTGAAGATAAAAATATATCGGAATTTATGAGAAGTAGCCAATGTGTTGCGTAGAGAAAAAAAAATTTTTTTTAATGCTTATACTACTAGCAAAGAAGAAAAGTTTAAAATCAGTGATCTAAATTTCTACCTTAAGAAGCCAGAAGAAGAGCAAATCAAACCCAATGTAAGAAGAAAGTAATAAGGAAAGGATCAAAATAATCAAGAGTCAAAATCAATGAAATAGAAAATAGAGAATATTAGCAAAGTCAAAAGTTGGTCCTTTGAAAATAAAACAAAAATTTTAAAACTCCTAGGAAGTCTGATTGAGAGATAAGAGAGAAGGAAAAAACACAAAATACCATTATCAGGAATGAAATAGGAACGATCACTAAAAGGTTGTTTATCTTTTATATATCAAAAAACTTGGATTATATTGATGCAGTATTTCTTTAGTGGGGTGTATATTTTTGTTTTTAAAAGGATATTCAAGAGGCAAACTTCAAGACATCAAGTAGCCGGCTCCTTGCAGCTGTGATGTCAGCTCTGTGTCACACTTCTGTTAAGCTGACTTCTATCTTCCCTATTGCATATGATGGAGAAGTACTGCTACGATCAATTGTTAAACAAGTTAGCACAGAGAATGACTCAACACTGGTTCACCGTTTTCCCCTTCTGGTAGCACACATGGAAAAACTCAGCCAGGTCGGTCTTTTTCTGAAATATCTTTTATGTTGAAGCAATAAAACTGTAAATGGAGACAAACCTAGCTTGGTGCTTATTCTTCTGTATCAGTATGTATATTTACCAAATAATTATGAGTTTTACGAGAAGAGTTAAAATTAAGAAAAAAAGGGCTTCCCTGGTGGCGCAGTGGTTGAGAGTCCGCCTGCCGATGCAGGGGACACGGGTTCGTGCCCCGGTCTGGGAGGATCCCACGTGCCGCGGAGCGGCTGGGCCCGTGAGCCATGGCCGCTGAGCCTGCGCGTCCGGAGCCTGTCCTCCGCAACGGGAGAGGCCGCAACAGTGAGAGGCCCGCGTAACGCATAAAAAAAAAAAAAAAAAAAAAAAAAAAAAATTAAGAAAAAAAAATTTCTCTGTTTACCTGTAAATGAGCAATCTTTTTTCTCTAGTTTTTCATTTTAAATGATCCCTAACCCATAAAGAACTTGATAGAGTTATGAGATAAATTCCTGTATGTTTGTTTTTTCCTGAACAATTTAAAAAATTGCAGATACTATAAGCAAACTTTTATATTCTAATATAGTATTTTAGATTGCCAAGATAGAATTTTAGGGAAATAAATAATTTTAAAAACATCTTTTTCTATAACATTTTGGTATGTTAAGATAAGTATTATAAAACAGTAGTCATAGGAAACATTGTTTAATAAGTGCTTCTGGTTTATTAGAAAGCATTATCAAGAAAAATTAAATATACATGAAAACCATATATAATTACTAACACGTTTGATGAGAAGTAATCTTTAAAATTAAAGCAAAAAAAAAAAAGAGTAGAAAATAGAACAGTTATCCCAATTAGTGTACAGTAGCAATTTTCTGTTGACTGAAGAAACAGAAAAATTATGAGAAAAATTTCAGTGACATACAGAAACAAAAAACAGGACAATAGCAGAATGGGAAGAAAATTTGCAGTTAATATAATACCTTTATAGTATCCCAGTAGACATAATAAAAGTAAATATAAGAGGGAATTTAGAGAGTAAGGCAGCATGGGAAAATTTTCAGCCTTACTAGTAATTAAATGTGGGTGAAAGTTCTATCAAGGTATCAATATATTTGTAAAAAATTAGGAGAAATAAATTCTTTCTCTTATAAAGCTCCTGTACTGGTGAGACTGTGAGGCAACCTACTAACCTTGTTTAAGTGAAATAGTTGAATTTGGATATATCAACTTGATAGAATATGGTTCTATCAGCCATGAAAAATAACTACATTTACATTTAATATCAAAGCAGATGTTTTTAAGTTTTTAAAATAAAAAGTCAGAAACCAAAGTGTATATATATATATATACACACACTATGATGACAAACTATGTAAAATATGTATGCAAATACCTGCATATTTTGAAAGAATACTGGAAGTAAAAATAATATTTAGGTGATAAAGCTATGGATAATCTGTTTTTCTTTTTAAATTCCCTTTAGTGTTGCAGTGTTTTCCTTAAAAATATAGTAAAAGTTCAAAATATTAAAAAAAATTTTTTTTGAGAACTGCTAACATTTGGTAATTATTAAAATTAATAATTGCATATTTGCATGTCTGTATTAATATTCTGTGAAGATATATGCTGGTTATTATATATTCTTCTACCCTCTTTTTAGTGGATAATATAGAATTCTACCATTTGGATGTAGCATAATATAGTCAACCAATCCTTTCTCTATATATATTTTTAGATTTTCCCAATATTTCAGTATTTTAAACAATGCAGCTGAAAATATCATTGACTATATTTTTATGTGTATACAAAGTGATTTTTCCAGAATAAATCTTCAGGAGTGGAAAATTCTTAAGTCAAAGGAGAACACTTTAAGACTTCGCTAAAATTGCCAAAATGCCCTCCAGAAAGCTAATGTCAGCTTGCATTCCCCACCACTAGTGAATAAGAGTTCCTTTTGCTAAAATTTTAGTGGCAGTAATGTGCTAATATATATATACATATTTTTTTTTTTGGCCTTTTAACTAAAACATATTGGCACTCTTGATTTCATGTTTAAGATTTTATGGGAAGCTTCTCGTATTAATCTTTTAATTACTAGTTAGAAACTTAAGTGGACGTAACTGGATAAATGCACTCCACACACCCCCCTATGCCCCACCCCCCAAAGAAAGCCCTTCTAGATTACTGATTATAGAGTACAGTTGGGGATTAAGTTTCATCCAAAGCTAATTTTATGAGATGTTCCAAAAAGTAAAGTTTTTGGAGAATGAAAGTGATGTAAAGGATAGAAGAATTGTAATTTTAACAGAATCAAGAATTGATTATTTTAAAGCCAGGAAGACGAATTACATAGGATACTGACCTAAATGTTATGGAAATTTTATTCAAAGATAATAGAAATAACTTAAAAATTGAAGATTATCTCTAAGTAACTTTGTATTTTCAGCCTAAGATTGGACATTAAGAAAATATGAGAAATTGTACACATTGTTGAGAGTGATTCATAATAATGCTCATGATGATTTTAACTGAAAAGTTACTTAATTTTTTCTAATGGATTGAAAGTACACTCATTTACATATTTGGTTTGTCTCGGGGAGAGTGATTTAAGACCGTTTTCCACCTCGAGATTTTTATGACTTTATGAAATCTGTTGAACCTGCGATATCTTGTAATACAATATGGAATGTAAGTATTATGGAAAAACTTGCTTGCTCAGGGGCAACAAAGTGTTTTTTGATAACGTACTCATAGCAAATGGTTCCCCGATTTTACAGATGAGGTTGAGGCACTGTGAAAAAGCTGGAATTTACAGATGAGGTTGAGGCACTATGAAAAAACTGGAACTAGATCTCAAATTGTTTGATTCCCTAGTCCACAGGACAGCTGAAAGGGTCATTGGTCACGACTGGCCCTCTGATGAAACTGAATGCATCTTGTTCTCTGTTCACAGTGAGCTAAAAGATATTGAGGATGGTAAAAGAGATAAAGAGTGTTCATGCTGGATATCAATTAAATTATTCATCTTTTCCCCTTTTTTTTTCTGGAAAAAAAAGTATTTTCCCACTGGTCTTTAATGCGACTCTGTAATTCCTTATTTTGAAAGTTTTTCATTGGTAGAGGTTGGAATTTCTTATCTTCACTTCTGAAATCAAGTACAATAGGAATTGTAAAGCTGCACAGAAGTATTTATTGAACAACTCCATATTTTTGTTACATGCATGTACAGAAAGAATTTTATTAGAAAACAGATTTGTATAGACTATTTCTCAGTTGCTTTGTCTTTAAATCAGAAATCATTAAATTATTTCATACCAGAAATAATTATCTCAGTTTGGAATTTTGTCCTATAGAAATAGCTTTTTAAATAGGAGGAGTTTTTTTCTGTCATATATGATTCTTAAATAAGAAGGTAGGTGAAAATGACCCTAGGTTAATAAAAACACAGATACCTTGTAAATGTGTGGTACTTTTATGATGCCCAGGGACTGATAACTTAACAAAGAACTTCTATGGGAAAAGTAGATATAGTGACTCCACATACAACTGGATAGATACATAGACATAGACTCAAGTCTGAATTTTAAAGGTGTCATCTAGAAAGACAAGATTTTGCAATTGAGTACTCATGTGAAGGAAAATAAAGCAATATCTTAGAACGTTTTATTTTCATGTATCATAGAATGAAGAGAATATCTCAGGGATGACAAGCTTCCGTGAAGTTCTGGAGAAAATGCTGGTTATTGTCGTGCTCCCAGTCAGGAACAGCCTGAGGAGAGAAAACGAGCTCTTCTCCTCCCACCTGGTCTCCAACACTTGTGGATTACTGGCCAGTATTGTCAGCGAACTGACAGCATCAGCCCTGGGATCTGAAGTAATGTTATATTTTGATATTGGATAATGAGCACATGTTTAAACTCTCCACATTGTTTCTTTTTTCATATATTTTGGCTTTGTAGAAACTAATTTTTTTTAAGAAAAAACATTGAAGCTAGGCTGTTTTGGGGGTTTTGTTTTTTTTCTCTCCCTTCCTTATACTCTTCTCTGCTCTTCTTTGCTTCCTCTCTCTCACCAGTTTACCCAGGATGTTGCAGTAATACAAAGCATACATTTTCCCCTCAACTGCCCCATTGCACAACCCACCACCATGCCCCAGTAAAAGCAAAACTAGTTTTCACTGCTGGGTAATGAGAAGTAGAAGTAGGACTACTAATGAATATGCGGTACGGAAAAGGTAAAGAGGTTCAAACCTTAGCTCTGCCAACTTGATTGACCCTAGACAAACACATATGTAAAATGGGAATAATAATTTTTATCTCACTTATATCACAAAGGTTTTTCTTTAATTGTAGTAAATTAGGTAACAAAAAATTTATCATTCTAATCATGTTTATGTGTATAGTTCAGTGGCATCAAGTACATCCACATTGTTGTACAGCCGTTATTACAGAGTTTTAAAAGGATCAAATATTAATATGTTTGAGGAAACCACTTTGAAACATTTTAAAGTGCCTTTACATTTTTGTAAAGTAATTATTTTTCACCAGTTCACTGCCCTGCTCACTCTGTTTTATAATTTATCTAAATGTTTTGACTGAATTTGGTGAATGTTTCTATTTTTTTCCTGAAAAAGTAGGTGGTAGATTGGTTTTGAAAATCATGTCATAATGTGAAATATCTTATATCATTCAAATGAATGTTTAATAACCAGGATGTACTGATTGACCCCAGGTCTCTCGTTTCTTGCAAAGGAACGTCTATTTTACTTCTATAATTCCTAGTCTTTGCTTTTACTTACTTAAACAGATTTATTTCAGAATCTATTCTCAATTAATCCATTCAGTCTACACTCATTACTGATTCATAGTGAGAGTTTAGCCTTTAGGATTCCTAAATGATTACACATACCTGAACAGGTTTTAGTATCTCACCCTGGCCTAGGAGGTGAAGCCCTGGTCAGAACATTTTAATTTTCTTTTTCACTTATTCATTCAGTCTATAATATGCTTCCCTCTTGTACTAGGCCGTGGAGGAGAAAGTTTATAAGGCCTCAGTCCCCGTCAGAAATTTGCTGTGTAGTAATACCCTGTGAACTTACTTTTCTAATGAAAAGGAATGCCCAAAATTGCAAGTGCCTAATATACAACCTTGGGAGTTTCTAAAGGTCCTGTCTTAGATATCCACATTTTTTTTTCCTCAGAGGAGTTTGTCATTCTTGCTAGAATCATAAGCTTCAATTTTTAACCCTTGTAGGTCTTTCAGACTTCTGCAGCCAACTTAGATAAGAAGCAGGCTCTATAATTAAAAAGATAGTTTCAAACCAAAATAAGTGCTCTGATCCTCTCTAATCAAAGTCTGTAATTAATGATGTTGTACAAGTGTGTGTGTGTGTGTGTGTGTGTATTTTCACATATTGACTGCCAAGTTATCATAGTATACATTAGCGATATTCAGACTTAAGGCACAGAACATTTTCTGCAATGACGTCTTAGCTTGAAAACTCACAAATAAGAGGAAGGGTGGTCTGACTGAAGAGGGGGACCTTGAGTCTGCCTGCCTTGAATATCCATCTGTCCAGGATTCCTAGTGTTCTATGTGTAGCATAGTTTGAAAACTATTGGTCTGTAAAATATTGATGAAATTTTTGGTATCTCTTTGCAAAGTGAATGATAATTCATGCATATGTTATGACTGTGATAACTTACAAGTTTATAGTTCTGACATAAATTAAGTGAAAAGTATAGTTTAATATGACTAAAAAAATATACTGTCACATGATACTGATTTGTGAATGTAGAGTAATAAAATCTGATTTTATTCTTCGTTAATCTCTTATTGGAATGTACCTTTAGGAAGGTTTAAACCCTCTTGTTAAAGGTAGGTTATTTCACTGAACTTCCTAGAAACCTTTGGATAGTTTTGTTAAAGGTATATTAGTAACGCTCAGGTCCAGACTACTGATGTAGTTGCTTTCGTTGTTCACAGGTTGATGGGCTTAATTCTCTCCACTCCGTTAAAGCCAGTGCTAACCGATTCACAAAGACAAGTCAGGGGAGAAGTTGGAACACTGGGAATGGGTCCCCAGATGCAATCTGTTTTTCAGTAGACAAACCTGGAATAGTTGTGGTTGGTTTTTCTGTCTATGGAGGAGGTGGAATTCATGAATATGAATTAGAGGTGTTGGTTGATGATGTGAGTACCACTCTTACAGTGTTCCTCTTGCTGTGTGGGTTGTGTGTCAGGACATATCATCATTATAATGTACAGTACAGTACAGTGGTCCACATCCTTGAGGGCTTAGCAGATTAGTCATAGATGGACAACGTTAGAGAAATTGAAAGGGAGCGATTCTACATGATTGCTCATGTGCCATTTTGGACCTCTCTTGTCTCATGTTTTTTGCACTTCCTGGGAGGATTTTAAATGAAAAACCTAGAAATTATATAGCTAAGCCTCTGACTATAAATCTTGAGTAATTATTTTTGCTATTGTAGTATTTCAGAAAACAAGAACAATATTCAGACTGGTATTATTACCCGTATCAGTGATTAAGCAATTTTGTCAGAGTGCCAGTGGATGATTCTTGGTAAAGATAGCGGTGCTGACTGAATTAGCAGTATCTTGCTGTATCCACTATAAATTTTTTTTAAGTACCTGAGTTTTACAAAGTTTTATTAAAATGAGACAGACAGGTAGCATATAAATCATTTGCTGGTAAATAACATTGTATCTGTATTTTGCTTCTTTTGAGCAATTAATTTGAATTATTTCCTTACTTCACTAGGCTCTATAATTAGATATAGCATCCTTATGAAGAAGGGGGAATCATTTTAAGACAGATGAAAAAGCCTATTTATATGATATAATTTGTAGATGTCTCAGGAAATCAGATAAAAATGAATAGTTCTAGAGGACCAAAAATGTTTTCTTTAGTACGTATGGATACATGCTAATGGATAATTTTATATGCAAGGAAATAAACTCTTAAAAACAATCATTGATAAGTCAAAATTGTTCATTTAATGAAATTAAGAGCATGTGGGTTTTGTTTTGTTTTAATTAGAGTGAACATGCAGGGGATTCCACTCATTCTCACAGATGGACATCTCTAGAATTAGTCAAAGGAACTTATACAACAGATGATTCACCCAGTGATATAGCTGAAATCAGACTTGACAAAGTTGTTCCTTTAAAGGTAATTTTAACAGTATCTTTCTTTTGTAACTAGGATGTATTATTATGAGTTTACTTAAAAATAGTGAAAAGTATTCCTATATGTGGTCCTTTAAATGTTTCTAGAGTACCAACTGTATTCCTGATACTGTACTGTATTATATTCTATCTTTGCAAAAGATCTCTTCAAGTCTGGTATAGTGGAAAGTATCCATAGGTTCTGGAGTCAAACAAACCTAGCTTCAGATACCTGCTCTTCCAAATATTAGCTCTAAGACATTGGATATGTCATCATTTGCCCACTCTGAGGCTGATTTGTACTGAGGCTGATTTGGGAAGGATAATACCTCCATTGTAGTGTTGTTTAGATTAAACTAAGGAATGGAATAAGATACTTGCCTCAATGTCTAGCACAATATATTAGAAACTCAATAAATATTAGTTCCTGTTTTTCTTCTCCTGTTGTGCCAAAACTCATGTAAAGAGCCAGTGGTCTTAACAGATTGTATTAAATAACTATTAAAGTTATTATTATTTTATATAACTTGACTGTCTCGCAGAAAATAACTATTTAGCAAAACAAATTTTACTTAACATTAAAGTAATAATTAATAGAGTATTTCTGAATCCAACTATAATAATTTTTATTATACAGCAGAACTTTGGATGAGGTAAGTTCATCAGTTACTTCATCAAAAGCATAAATGATACCAAAAAACAAACAAAAAGAAACCCATCATTATGAAGTTTATGTCACGGATCATTAGGCGCCAGTATCTATGTCTCACGTTTTCTATATACAGTGAATCTTGTTTTGGAGAACTTTTTCTTACAGATATTTTTTTTCCATGTCTGTCTGCCTGTCTACTTCTGTCTCTGAATGTCTCTCTTAAAATAAAAATATAATGGATTCACCATTATTATTTCCCATATTTAAAACTGTTTCAAAAGTTAAACTCATCAAAGGAAAATATTAATTCATGTATTTAAAATCTTTTATTATGGGTAATATTTTTTACAGTCTGATTAAGAACTAGAGGCAAGAACTAGAGCCCCACTGCCTGTATTTAAATCCTAGTTTCATCACTTACTAGCTGTGTGACTTTGGGCAAGTTACTTAACTTCTCTGTGCTGCAGAGTCCTCATCTGTAAAATAGGGATAATAATGGCACTTACCTTATGAGGTCATTTTAAGTATTAATTTAATTAAAGTAAATTACAGAAAGTACTCAGGACAGTTTCTGTTAAATAATAAACATCAATAAGTGTTAGTTATCACCCTGTTTGATTCGTTAAAAAAACTCATTTAACCAAATTGTCTATAAATATAATAGATTCATTATACAGTTGACCCCGGAACAACGTGGGGGTTAGGGGTGCTGACCCTCCTCACAGTGGAAAATCCAAGTATACCTTATAGTCAGCCCTTTTTATACCTCCCTATACTGGTTCCACATGTGTGGATTCATCCAACCTCGGGTCGGGTAGTACCGTAATATCTACTGTTGGAAAAAATCCCGTGTAAGTAAACCCAGGCAGTTGAAACCTCTGATGCTCAAGGCTCAACTGTATTTGCCCAGTTTGCTGCTAGAGCTCGTTTTATATATCCTCTGTATATTATGAATAAATATAAATATGCCTTACATCTTTATCATGAAGGAAAATGTTAAATATGCTGTGCGCTTGAGGAACTATGGAAGCCGCACAGCAAACGGAGATGGAGGAATGACCACGGTTCAGTGCCCTGATGGCGTGACGTTTACATTCAGCACGTGCAGCTTGAGTAGTAATGGCACAAATCAAACCAGAGGACAGATTCCACAGATCCTCTACTACAGGTAGGTGTGTGTATAGAGATCAGGGAGCTATTCTGCAGTGGTAGAACATGTGCAATTTACTACCCAGGTACAAAACGCTAAACGGGCAGTGATAACTGTATTATACAGCGTATCTTCACTGCACTTGCTAATTTGTATAAAAAGATCTCATTTTCATATGTAAATTCAATGTTTACTTTAAAATGTTCTTTGTCATTTCTTTAATATCATTGAAATGTTTATATACTGGGCATATGTGCTTGGGCATATGTGTTTGTTGTCACTCTTATAGTTTTGTGGTCTGCATTTTCTAATTTTAATGGAATTTATTCATTTTTTTTAAATACCAAAAGTTAATGATCAAATCATCTCTACCAAAGTATTGTTGTTACCTTGAACCGGTTATCCAGTCTGCAAAATATTTTGGTGTCTGTGAATCTAGTCCTTGGATCCCTAGAATATATAATGATGTGTTTCTAATATTTTTAACTAAAGCCATTCCTTAGGTAAACAGTGGAAAACAAAGAATTACAACAATTTTGAGTTAAAAAAATGCTTTTAAGTATACATTTCTCACTGAGGTCTGAATTTTTCTTTTAGCAACTTAGCTGGAATCGTAGGTAGTAGTGAGTACCATTCACCACATTGGTCCTCAACCTGACTTGACATCAAATCACTGAAGTTGCATATCACTTTCAGAGGCTTACTGCTTCCTCCGTTTCCTTCATAAACAGTCAAGAGGACACTGCCTAGGCACAAAATGTTTTTCCCTAGATGTAGATGATCTGCTTTCTTTCTCCATGTAAAATAGAATAGAAATAGTAGGCATTAAATAGCTACATAGTGGCATGTTGCTGCTGAGATACAAAAGCTTTCTAATCTTTTTACCCTAATGAAAAACCTTTTCTGTTACACAGCCCCACAGTAAACAGTACATTATTTGCTTTCTCAAAAAGTAGATTGGAAGCCATATCAGACACAAAAGAAGAGTTATATGTTTCGAAAAGCTAGAGAGCCCCTTAAAAGCATCTGCTGTCCAGACTTTATATCTTACACAAAATACAGTGTTTTTGATATTTTCCACCAAGGTTTAAATATCTTCAGCTTTAATTTTTTTTTTTTTTTTTTGTGGTACGCGGGCCTCTCACTGTTGTGGCCACTCCCATTGCGGAGCACAGGCTCCGGACGCGCGGGCTCAGTGGTCGTGGCTCACGGGCCCAGCCGCTCCACGGCATGTGGGATCTTCCCAGACCGGGGCACGAACCCGTGTCCCCTGCATCGGCAGGCGGACTCTCAACCACTGCGCCACCAGGGAAGCCCAGCTTTAAATTTTAATTAATTAAATTTTAAAAGATTAAAATCACTTGACCATTAAAACCATGCTACTCTGATGGCTCCCAAGTTTATATCTCTAGCTTCCATCTCCTCTGAGCCCTGGAATGAATATCCAGGTCCCTCTGATATCTTCATCTGAGTGATAGTAGTGGAGATGGTGATGAGAGTTCCTATGTACTGAGCACTTCCTTTATACCACGCAGTGCTCTGAGGGCATTCCTTGTCTTAGCTCAGTCAGTCCTCACAGGAACCCCTGTGAGGTGGGCAGTTTCCTATCCCTCCTTTACAGATGAGGGAACCTGAGGCCTGGAGCGGCTCCACAACCTGCCTGAAGTCTCACTCATAGTAAATTATGGTAAATTATGGTCCTGGCAGGAAATTGGACTCCAGATGACCTACCTTTAACCACTGTACCACACACACGTCCTCTTTATGGTTGGCTAATATACGTCTTAGTGGTACTCGTCCACAGTCCTCCTCCCCACCCACAGGTACAGGTACAGCAAACACCTTGGGGGCATTCTTGACATCCCTCTTTCCCTCATACTTTACGTCAGTAAGTCTTGGCAGCCGTACTTTTTAAATGTCCTACATCTGACCTTTTCTACCGCTCCCATAATTAACAGTCTAGCCCAAACCATCACGCCAACCTGGGTAGCTACCTGGAGAACTGGATCTTAGAGGAAATAGCTTCCAAACAAGTCTCCCTCCTTTCACTGCTGCTCTCTTACAGTCTGTCCTCCACCGCACAGCCAGAGTGACCTTAGAGAAATGTAAATCATATCAAGTTCTGCCCTTGCTCACATTCCCCTCATAGCTTCCCCTTCCTGTTCCAGGATAAAATGTAAAGTCTTTACTGTGGTGTTTAAACCTCATGTGATCTGACTCCTATTTACCTTGCCCACCTGTCACCCTTCACTCTCTCCCCTTTCATTCTAGTCGCACACACTCTTTCTCCTTTCATTCCAGTTCAAGGAACTCACAAGAGGGGTTCTGTCTTCATTCTGTCTTCATTCTATTCCTTGAACTCACCCATCTTGTTCCTGTCTGAACTTTTATCTTACTGTTCTTTTTGCCTGAATACTCTTCTCTCAGCTCAGATCTTTTTTAACACAATTCAGGCCCTTGTTTAAATAGCAGTTCCATCATGATCTTATTTAAAATAACTTTGTGCCCTTATCTGGCTTTATTTTTCTTTGAAGCCCTATTACTCCTTAAAACTATATAGCTCTATATTTACTTTTTTTAACTGGAACTTTTTTAACTTAAATGAGCTGTGATCCAGATATGATTCCTAGAGTTAGATCGTGTTTTACCCACCATGGAAAATGATCTCATGTGTTACTTATGTTATAGGAGTGAATTCGATGGAGATTTACAATCTCAACTTCTGAGTAAAGCCAATGAAGAAGATAAAAATTGTAGCAGAGCTCTCTCTGTGGTAAGCACTGTTGTTCGAGCTGCAAAAGACCTCTTGCACAGAGCTCTTGCCGTGGATGGTAAGACTTCTCTTTTACTTCCTTAATAGTCATATTTTAGATTCTTTATTCCCCAGCTTGTGCAGAGAGCTACTGAAGAAGAACCATCTTGTAGAATCCCAGAAGGTTTTATTCATTATAGATCTACACATATACGTACATTAATTTGGGATCAGCCATACTCCATACACCAATGCAGAATTTTTTAGAATGTTCAGAAGTAATGATTTTACACTGTAGTTTTCTTAGTTAGCCCATTAAGAGAAAAACTCTTGGTTAAACTGAGTCTTTGCTTCTTTCAGTAGTCAAAAAAACATTTCGTTTTCTCCTTTAGACCTGTTTTTCTTTCTCTGTGTTCTATTTCTAGCAATAGTATCACCATTCATCCAAAGGTCTGGGTAATCCCAAACATCTCCCCAGATTCACTTGTCTCATTTGAGTTCTGTAAATTCTTCCACTGGAAGTTCTCCAGTTTGTATTCTCCTCTCTATCTGTTCTCCCACAGTTCAAGTTGCCATGGTTCAAGCACATGTCCTCTTTTTCATGGGTTGAAAACATCCTAATAATCTCCCTGCCACCTTTCCCCAACTCCCCATCTAGTTATCTAGTCATCTTCCACACTGGCAGCAGAGTTACATTTACAAAAACATTACTGTTAGCTATAACATTTGTTCCTAAATGTAGTTGCACATCAGAATCACCTGAGAAGCTTGCTGAAAATAAAGAATATTTGGTCCATCCAAACTAGGGGTTTAGGCTGAACTAAGAAACTATTGCCCAGCCTACTCTGATGCAACAGCAGATCTAGAAACAAGTATTTGGAAGTAATTGGCCTTCAATATAAAGGTCTTCATAACGTAGATTCAACTTATCTTCCCAGCACCATGTTCATGGAGAAATAATTAAAATGTTCATCAGCGAAGTGCTTTTTCCTTGGAAAAAATAGAAGGCAATATAGCTAATAACAGCAAACAGTTTTGGAGTACTTAATATGTGCAGGCATTGTTCTAAGCATTTTACATGTATTAACTCACTGGATCATCACAATATCCAGTGAGGGAAGTATTGTTATCCTGTCTTACAGATGAGTAACCTGCACACAAAGATTATGTGGTTTGCCTAATGACAGAAATATAGCTATGTGTTGCACCAAGATTAGTGGTTTAAAATCATGACCGTTACCCTAAGTTCTAATTCTGGCTCTGTCATTTTACAGGTGTATGATTTTGGATAATATACTTAAACACCGTGTGCCTTGGTTTCCACTTCTAAAAGGGGCGATAATAAAAGTACCTTATTGTAAGGATTAATTGAGATAATGTATGTAAAGCCCTCAGAGTAGTGCCAGGTCCTTTATAAGCACTCAATCAATGTCAAGTATAATTTTACTAGAATACAGGCTTAGTACAGCATATATACATTACAATGAAGTTACCTTCTAACTATAGTTTTAATGCCTTTTTTAGCTGATGACATTCCAGAACTGCTTAGCTCTTCCAGTCTGTTTTCCATGCTGCTTCCCCTTATTATAGCCTACATAGGACCAGTAGCTGCTGCTATTCCCAAGGTGTGTGATTTAATTCTCTAACTTTGAATCTTTTTTGTAACTATAATTTTATTTAGACTTTATATCTTTCCTTTAAAAATACTTCAATATTTGAGGCATCTGGGTTACAGGTAACAAGCAGGTAGACATGTAAATGGTAGAAGTTATTAGTTAAATAACTAATTCTCTGATCTTAGTATTGTTTACTGGATTACCATGCTTACTTAATTGGCTTTACATTTGAAGAACTTGGGAATAGGAAATATATTTTAGAATATGATATGTAAGGAAAGCTTAAATTCACTGAGATCTTTAAAAGTTATAATGTCGATGCCAAATCTCCATTTTGAATAAAAATAACAATGTTAAAGGATAGGAGTGTTGTAAAATTGTGAAATATTCAAGACATGGAAGAAATTATAAACTACTGATTCTTTGGCATAATTAAATTTGAGTAAAACCTAGTTTACTGCAGGTCCCAAAAAGGCAGAAGGGTTTACAAATATGGACTAGACTATATGTAACATCTAAGATAAATTTAAGATAAGTCTTTTTTTTTCTTTCCATAGAACAGATTTCTCTTTGAATGAAAACTTAGCTAGAAGAAACTCTAAATAGAAATTCCGATTAATAAGTATAACCAACAATTATAGTAATTAATCTTTTTAAAGCAACTTTCACACTTATCTCATTTAATCATTTTTTTTTTATACTAGGTGGCTGTAGAAGTCTTTGGCCTTGTCCAACAGTTGCTTCCTTCAGTTGCCATTCTGAATCAGAAGTATGCACCCCCTGCATTCAATCCTAATCAGTCAACAGATAGCACCACAGGAAACCAGCCTGAACAAGGCCTCTCTGCCTGTACAACCTCTAATCACTATGCTGTCATAGAGAGCGAGCACCCTTATAAGCCTGCATGTGTGATGCACTACAAGGTGGGCACCAGTTCCTAGGGATAGTTTAAACTTAAAACTTGATTTGATGTTCTATACTGATATCTCAAAGGATACTTGGTCTCTGTTCAAGTATAACTTCTATATGTAAATAAAGAGAATCAGCAGGTGGTTAGACACTGTCAAATACACACCAGGGTTTAAGACAGTCTTTACTGTTAAAGAGTATAGTTTTATAGGGCTTAGGAAAGTTGTTCTCGTACCTTTTTGTAAGTACAGGGCATGTGTAATGCTCAACTGCCAGTTATATATTGTAATAGTGGATATCAGCATTAAAATTTAAAAACCACTTTTTTTGAACTGATATTATTTGTACCACAGACTGAGCTCTAAAAATTTACATACCCAGTGTAGGATTTAAAATACTATACATAATGTTAAAATGTACGTATAAAATATTTATAAGTATAATGTTGTTATTATAGAGTATCCAAAATCCTATTCCTTGCTTTCTAAATTGTATCACTTAAATTAAGGGAGAGCAAGAAAATTTGTCCACTTAAATTAATTATAAGTTTAAGTTTTATGTGCTTGTAAAATATTCAGCTTTTTATTGTAGAATATGGTAAACATATGAAAGGTCAGCCTAGTACAGTTTACCCCTTTTCTCCATCATCCCAGATTCAGCTGTTATCAACTCTTGGTCAGACCTCTTTCATTTATTCCTCACCCTCTTTGTCCCTTTCACATTCATGGATTTTTCATTATGTATCTCAAAATGTAAGGGCCTGTAAAAAATAACCATGTTATTATCACACTTAAAAGAACGAATAATTCCTTTAGGTTATCAAATGTGCACATTTTAAGCTGTTTGAATTAGAATCCAAATAAGATTCATACATTGTGATTGGTTATGTCTCTTAAGTCTCTTTTAATCTGTTGATCCCCCTCCATCTCTCTCTTTTTTGTTTCCTTGAATTTTATTTAAGAAACTGGATCATGTGTTTTTTTGATAGGATCCTCTTCAGCTTGACTCCTGAGTCCTTTAGACACACCCCTTGTAGTCATTCATAACATGCTCACTCACTGGTGTAAGATGTTATAAGATGTTAACAGGCTCTGGTATAAGACGTTATAAGAGCTTACACATTTCTCGCCTCAAATCTGAAACCCACCATTTTTTCAAAGTGCTGTGATTCCTTTAAATGGTAATGAGTCTTTAAAAGCCAAAATATGGCACTGGGAATGCTCATTTCTCCTGGGTTGTCACTGTTTCTAGATATTTATAGTGTATAGAACTAGTACATACACTCACACGTAAACACACACGTATTTATATACACAGGCATATATTATTTGTATATATATTTATGTATGTGGGTGTATTTATGAACAGACATGTCTATGTGTATACATATTTTTTTAAAGATAAAATACCTCATGAGTTTGTACTGTTGATACTCATTCAAAATAAGGACCACAGGATGTTACATCTGAATCTCCTTTCTCATAAACCAAAAGTTCCTGTTCTCGATGGCACTGGGAATGTTAGAATTAGAAAATCACTTAATTATTCATTCACTCTTTGTGTGTGTGTGTGTGTGTGTGTGTGTGTGTGTGTGTGTGTGTGTGTGTTTTGTCTTTTGGGCATATTCCCAACTAGGAAGTACAGAGAAATGACCATGTTTTCAAAGTAAGTGGGTATGGTCAACTACTGTGTTTTAAAGTAAATTGGAATAATCCCTCTCTCTGTGATTATGCTGCTAATTGGATCATTTATTTTATTTTATTCTAGATTTTTAGGAATTGCTTTTTAAGTTTTGTTTGATAATAGTTCAGTTACATAGTTTTAAGTCAAATCTGTAAAACAAAGTGTATTCAAAGAAATCTAGCTTTTATCTCTGTCCCCTCATTCTGCTCCCTTCTTCCCTGTCATGTCTTCTTCTCAGGTAACATTTCATATTATTATAATTTTACAGTTTAGCCTTCCATTATTTCTTTTACTGTAAGCATAGACACACAAATACAGATGCAGATGTGTGTGTGTGTGTATTCATTCCTCATGTTTTTCAACTTTTTATTTTGAAGAATTTCAAACCTGTATAAAAAAGTAATAAGATTTGTGCAGTGAACACCCCCATATGCCCTTCACTTGGCTTCATTAGTTAACATTTTGCCATGATTGTTTTATTTATCTATATTTATTATTGTCAGACCATTTAAGAGCAGGTTGCAAACATCATGACCCCTCACCTTGTTCCTAAGAACAGTTAAGTTTTCTGTATAACCCTAATGTACCAATCGAATTTAGGAAATTTAACATTGGAACAGGGTTATTACCACAATAAAGAGTAGTAGTATATCATGTTGTAAGCTAAACATTTTGCCTTTTTTCCCAACAATGGTGTTCACAGAATCTTTTTAAACCCCGACCAGGACCCTATCGGGTTCAAATATTGCATTTAGTTGTTAGGCCTCTTTGATCTCTTTTAATCTACAGTAGTTCCTCAGTCTTCCTTCATCTTTTATGACATTGGCATTTTTGAAGAACACAATCAGTGGTTTTGTAAAAATATCCTTTTAATTTAGATGTAATTGATTGTTTTTTAATGATTAGATTCACGTTGTGCGTTTTGGGTGGCAACACCACGTAAGCGATGTCCTGTTCTCCTCAGTGCATCCCATCAGGAAGTACTTAGTCACTTGATTAAGTTGATAGCTCCACCAAAAAAAATCTTTTTTTCCCTTTGAAAGTGTCTCTGGGTAGATATCTATGGGTTAGAGACTGTGTAAAAAATACTGTCTCGGGCTTCCCTGGTGGCGCAGTGGTTGGGAGTCCGCCTGCCGATGCAGGGGACGTGGGTTCGTGCCCTGGTCCGGGAGGAACCCACATGCCGCGGAGTGGCTGGGCCCGTGAGCCATGGCCGCTGAGCCTGCGCGTCCGGAGCAACGGGAGAGGCCACAACAGTAAGAGGCCCGTGTACCGGAAAAAAAAAAAAAAAAAAAAAAAATACGGTCTTTCAACAAATTTTAGTATCCATTGGTTATTCTTACCCAAATCATTCATTACTATAAAGACGGTGGCTTTCTAATTCTATTATTCCTCCCAGCTGGTGTTCTGTTGTAAAGGAGAATTTTCCCATCCCTTTCCCTTTAAAAATTTATTTATCTATTTATTTTATGTGTTTATATCAATATGGACTCAAAGATTCTCTTTTTTGCTCAGTGTTATAATCCTTTGCTGTCATTCAGTTTGATGCTCAAATTTTAATTGATTTGTCCTGGGAAAATCTGTTCAAGCTGGATTCTGTGTCCTTTTTCTGTGTTTTCATCAGATTTTGAGCACTCTTCTTAGTTCTAGTCAACACCACTGAGGTCTTTTCTTTATACCCTTTTCATTTACGTATGCCACTGTGAATAATAAAAATATTGAATACTATATAAAATTAACAGTTTCTTTGCAAAAATTTTGTCTTTTGTTAATCCCACTGACATTAGGATAATCAAAGTACTTCATTCAGAAGTTGCTTGGGGTAGTTCATTTTATGTATATGTGTAAGTGGGTAAATGATCAGTTTAATGTAAAGTTAGGCTTATTTTTTTATTTGTACTTAATTTTTATGAGTCTTATTCCTATCCCAGTTGATTTAATTTTACTTTAAAAATACGTGAAATATTAATATGCCTCCAGAAATAAAATTATACAAAATAACATACACAGAATTATAAGTCTTTTTCCTTCTCTGCTTCTCACTTACTCCAGTAAGTATCCTGGTGTATCCTTCCTGCATTCTTTTTTGGAAAAAATCAGAACGATAGATAGATTGATTTAGTTGTAGTATTATTTTCCATCTTTATTTTTAAAAGGTAACACACTATGTATACTACTTCGTACTTTGCTTTTTAAATTTAACACTGTGTATAGAAATCTCTCCATATCCATTTACAGAGACCATCCTCATTCCTTTTTTACAGCCTCATAGTTCTCCACTGTAAAGATCTCTCATAGTTTATTCAGCCAATCTTATGTGTGTGAGCATCTGGGGTGTTTTCATTTTTTTGCAATGAATAACTTTGTGCCTGTGTTTAGAGTTTTTTGTTTGTTTTTTTGTTTCCGTATTGTTAGAAGCATTTCTTCAAAGTAAACTCCTAGAAGTGGGATGGCTGAGTTAAACAAATATAGAATGAGGAGCCTTGTGCTCAATAGATCTGGGATTGCTGATTCAGAGGGTGAATGCATATGTAGCTTTGCTAGATGTTGACAGTTCCCTTCCATAGAAGGGACCTACATATGTCTCTTTTTTTTTTTTAATATTTTGTTTATTTATTTGGTTGCTCGGGGTCCTAGTTGCAGCAGGCAGGCTCCTTAGTTGTGGCATGCAAACTCCTAGTTGCAGCATGCATGCTGGATCCAGCTCCCTGACCAGGGATCGAACCCTGGGCCCCCTGCACTGGGAGTGTGGAGTCCCACACACTGCGCCACGAGGGAAGTCACAGAAGTTATATCTTTTTGTGTCCCACCAACAATGTATGAGAATGCTTGTTTTCTCTCAGCCTCCCCAAAAGAATTTGTTGTTAAATTTTGGGCCTTTTGCCAATATAATGGAAGGAATGGTGGGAAAATGGTGTCTCAGTTTAGTTTTAATTTATGTTTATGTTATTATGAATAAAGTTTAGCTTTTTATTTAAATAGAGATTGTAAAAAATCCTCTACTAAAAATATTTGCCATCTTCCGAGGTAATTTTTTTTAGATTAATATAATATTTAGGAAATTCCTTAAGGTTTATATCATGTCCTACAACCAGTTCATAGTTTACTACTTGACATGGTCCTACTTAACTGTAATTTGACTACCATTACAGCATTCCTTCTACCATAATGGTGACAGAAGCTTAAAAGTGGCCTTAAAAATATATATAATTATGTGCCATCATAATCTCATATATACAGTAAAATTTCAGGCTAGGAAAATATAAAAATCTAGGCTTTTATCAAGTGTATAAGTGTGTGTGTATTTATATTTATTCTCATAATATATGAAGTTACAAAGTTTTTTTGTTAATGAAAAGAAACACTTGTAATGGATACTATGAATGGTAGATAACCTAAAAGTGACTAAAACCTTACATGTTAATGATTTATTAATTTCCATCAATGTATCCTTATATTTTACCTATCAAATTATATTGTGAGTTACTGACTTACATTCCTTAAATGCATACTGACTGAAGTGGAAAATTTATTATATAAACTCTTCCACAGGAAAGTCAGATAGCTGAATGTTTATGGAAATTAAGCAGCTTTGTAAGTGTTTTTCTAATGATATCAGTGTGTACTTAAAAACATTAATGCAAATATTAGATAGAAAGCAATTTTCAAGTGAGGAGTCGAGACAATTGATACTGACCATTAATACCTTGATTTCTGATCATTTAATTCCTTACTTAAAACTTATTTTACAGTATGTTGAAGGCATCATCTTTACAGTATGATGTCCTGTTTCTAAACTAGACAAAACGCTAAAATCTGATTCATCTTGTCCGAGTGACTTTTTGCCTGTTGACCTCAGGTGGCATTCCCAGAGTGTGTACGGTGGATGACAGTCGAGTTTGACCCTCAGTGTGGTACTGCACAGTCAGAAGATGTTCTCCGCTTGTTGATTCCTGTCAGAACTGTTCAGAATTCAGGATATGGACCAAAATTGACATCTGTTCATGAAAATCTTAATTCCTGGATAGAATTAAAGAAATTTTCAGGATCCTCTGGGTGGCCTACCATGGTTTTAGTGTTGCCAGGTAAGTTATTTTTTTTCTTTTTTGTTTTATATGGTAAACTATATGCATTTATGATAATTATGTTTAGTAAGGATACATCATTGAAAATGTTTATTTAATTTTTAGAAGAATTTCTTCAAGACCTGCTCTGTATCTGGATTACAGTTGGGTAGTAAAGAAGACTCTGGGCATGGGGCATAACATGACCAAGTTTTAGGAAAGAGAATGTTTTGACGATCTTGTGAGAAGAGATTAGCTTGACAAAAGCAGAGAGTTAATACTGAGGAGTGGCTGTCTGTATAGTTGGGGCCAAACTATAGAAAAAGTCGATCAGGTATTTTATTTTCCTAGTAAGTGCTAAAATTTGAGAAGTTACCAAGGACTTCTTCCTTTCAAGAGAACTGGTGAATCACCGAACCCACACTGAGTTATGTGAAGTTATTGTTTTCGAGCTTGAGGGTGTATGTGGCCGGGTGGGTGGAGGCACTTTTGCTATTACAGTCTGTTGTTTTTTTTTAACCAATTAACCATAACTACTCTTGTGATCTCTCAAACTAATACCCAATTTGAATTTAGAAACTTCTTTCTTCTAGTCTGACCTGCCTTGTTTGTTTGTGGAGAAATCAGACAAAGCCAGATTTTAGCCTAGAGAGGACTGCTCACTCTGAAACAGAAGAGGCTAACCTAGGTCACCTTAGTAATTGACGGATAATTGACAATTATCACTTGTGTGTAACTTAACTTAGAACATGTGATTAAGGAGAATTAGATCATAAAGAAAACAAACAACTGGCATGGTTCTATTGTTTATACTGTCGTTTTTAAGCACAGCTTTGTTCAAGTAGATATAGGGACCCCAAAACGGACTTGGTTTTTTTAGTACCTGATTTGTATTGCTACCTATCTTGAGATAGATAAAAGTAAGGAAATTTTGATAAAGTTGTTTCAGATTTTGAACTCAATGTTAGCTTTTTTCTTAGGAAATGAGGCCCTTTTTTCACTGGAGACTGCATCAGATTATGTGAAAGATGACAAAGCTTCTTTCTATGGTTTCAAATGTTTTGCAATTGGATATGAGTTTAGCCCTGGACCTGATGAGGTGAGAATGAATTATCTTCTCATTCTGTTAAGGAAGATTGTGTTTCTAAGGGCTGCTGTTGACTTAAATTGTGTTTGCTCTCTGTATTCAAGAAGTCTGAAATTTATTTTAAGCTAGAGTGTATAATTTAAAATACTCTGTAGTTTAATTTTGTGCAGTGGTCTGGTTTTGCTACTTTTAATATGTGAAGAGAATGGAGTCTGTGCAACATGACCCAGCCTTTAAAGACTTAGTATAGTTGTGCCTGTTCCAAACCTGCTCTGGTAGCTATACCTTTCTAAGTAAATTATAGAACCTAATTTCACCATGGGACTAACTTAGTATCTCTTCTAAATGTTTCAAATCATACAATAAAAAAAAAGTCAAGGTGAAAGACTGATCATGTTCCTTCAAAGTAATGAATGAAAAATTCTTTGGACAATGAACCTGTAGGTCTGAAACTTACAACCAGCATGAGACATAATATTAAATCTCTTACACTCTTAATTAACCATTAGCTCCTAACATATGCTTCCTTTTAGTTTCAAACATTACACTTGAATGCAAGTCACATTTTTTTTGATAATCCACATCATCTTTCAAAAATTTCATCTTGCAAACATTTTTAAAAGCATCTGATTTTGTTTTTGCAATTCTCCAGGGAGTCATTCAGTTGGAAAAAGAACTAGCCAATCTTGGTGGGGTTTGTGCAGCAGCTTTGATGAAAAAGGATCTAGCACTTCCTATTGGTAAGTGTGGTCAAGTACTCGGTGTTTGTTTATGATTTAAAAAAAATTTTAAGAATAGAATATGTTCATCACAGAACATTCTGAAAACAGATTAGCAAAATGAATTCAGTAGTCACATACATTCATGAGCAACTGCTTAATATACTGGTTGTTTGGGTTTTTTAAATGGAGACTGAAGAGTATCTCTCTAGTTTTTTTATTCACACACATATATGCATACAAGCACTTTCTTATGTACATACATGCTATATGCCAGGCCCTGGGTTAAGCACTGGAAATAGAGTATTAAACCAAAAGCTTGAGATATCTCTCAGAAATCCTAGTGGACATATCAAATAGGCGATTGGATGCTTATTGTCTGGAGCTCAGGGGACAAGTCAATAGAAATGTCATTTGGACGTAGTTGGCATTTAAAGACCGTATGAAAGAACCATATGAAAGATGAGCTAGGAAGAGAATGCAAATGAGAAAGAGAAAATAGCCAAGGGTCAAAGCTGGAACTTGTCAAAATTTCAAAGACCGATGGAACAGGAGGAAGAGGCTGCAGAAAAGACTGAAGCAGCAGCCAATGAGGTAGATGTAAAACCTCAGAAGAGTGGATATTGGTGGGATTTTTTAATGAAACTGAGAAAGCAATTAAAATTTGTCATTGGGTTAAACTTGTTGGCTATTTATATACTCAAGAAGAAATACATATATCAGTAAAAGGAGAGAAGTATAAGGACTTTTAGAGCGGGGTGAGAGAATGGAAAGTCAGGAGGGGGAGTCAGGTTGAACGTAGATGGCTCTTTAGAAGAGTTTTCATGTGATGCACAACAGAGAAATGAGGCAATGGCCAAAGAGTACCTATTTCTAGGATACGGAATTGTGTGATACATGAGTTGATTTATTATCAGAGTTGTAAAGTTGAAAATAAGGCTTAAAATATTTACTAATTCTATGATGTTTATCCATGGTCAAACATTTTATTTTTACAGTAGTTGGGAATAAAAGGCATTATTATTGTATTTCCCCAATTCTCACCTCCAAAAGTGCATCTGTATCTCCTCCCTCTGGGGCTACCCTTCCCACTTTATTCTTTCTTTCTTCCCTTCTCTTTCTTTACTCCTTTCTTCCCTATCTAATCCTTCTCCTCTTCCTGCTCCCTTCCACCCTTCTCTGTTCCCTTGTTCCTGCTTCGTGTTGACACATGATGAGGAAATGAGACAATGAGACATCTGTGTTCTATTCATATGAGGGAAAATGGCATAGCCTCTTTGAAGGAGATGTGTCAACAGCTATTCAAATTTTACATGCATGTAGCTTTTGATGTAGCAATTTTTTATGCATACTTGCACAAATACTCAAAAAAGGTATGTTGTAAGATAGATTAATATAGCACTATTTGTGATTATAAAACCTAGAAGCAACCAAAATGCCTGTCATTTGGGAACTGGTTCAATAAGCAATGGTAAGTCCATACAGTAGGAATGTATGCAGCCTGTTAAAAAGCAGCAACAAAAAAGTAGACCTCTATGTCCTGGCCAAGGAAGATGTCCAAGTTATATTAATTAAGAATAGCAAGCTGCAGCAGAGGGTCCCATTTTTGTGAACATTATATTGTAAGTATATAAATATATGTGTATGTACCCACAATGTACACATGTGTGTACGTTGACACATATGTACATACACATTATTTGCACACAAAATTTCTAGAACAATACGTGAGAAACTGTTGACACTCTTTATCTTTGGAAGGGAGTGGTAGCAGAATTTTTCATTCTACACTTCTGCATACTTTGAATATTTCGCTTTGAATATGTATTACTTTAGTATTAATATTTTATGAATTAATTAAACTATCAAAGAAAATTCAATAAATAAAATATATTCTACATAAAGCAGTAAAGGAGAAAATGGCTAGAGAATACAGTCACTATCTTACATTTTCCTCTAAGTAACTGTTGTTTACTAAAGGTAAAGCTCTTCTACAATATAACCAAATTAGAAAGGCTCAGATTCTGAAAATTCAGTTCCCTTATTTTTCTTTTGTTTTTTTTTTTGGTCTAAAAGTAAATACGCTAAAGTCAAAAATACACATTTGTGTACATAAATATAGTATATATCTTTTGAAAATCCCTTGATGGTTGCTTTTTGAGTATTGTCTTGAGAATTACAGCTTATATTCACACTGAAAATAGCATTTGAAAATTTAAACCACTGAGATTTATCCAGAATGATAATAGTTCTCTTCAATTTGGAATATCAACTTTGTGGGAAAGATGTCATGAATACAGAAGACTAGAAAGATAAACTAAGGATGAATATATTTTAGTAAACCTTTTCATTTACACAACAGGTAATGAATTAGAAGAAGACCTTGAAATTCTTGAAGAGGCTGCATTACAGGTATTGTCCTGATAATTGTAAGGGTAAACTTTGTACATTAATTTTAAGCAGAATTTTCACTCAGATCAACCTTATTTTTCTTGAACATAGCACTCATTCATGAAGTATTTCATTCCATAATTGGCAGTTATAGAGATAAATAACTCATAATTTCTCCCCTTGATTGGAGAGACCCACCACATGAGCCCCTGTTGTACTGTGTGGTGGGTGTTAACTCTGGAGTAAGGCGAAAGCCCTGCTGGAGGAAGAAGAGCTACCAAGTGCCAAGGGTCCAGGGGAAGGCTTTGCCCAGCGTTGGACATTTAAATTGGATCTTGAAAGAAGTTTTATTGACCAGTTAGAAAAAGGGGGAAAAAGCTGTTAGTAATAGTAATTTAAATAACATCTGTAGAGCATGTTATAGTTTACCATGTCTTTGACGTTATTTGTCTATTTCTGCAATTACACTTTGAGGTCAGTATTTTCTCTTGTATCTTACAATTATAATAACTTCAGTTCAGAGACGTTTTGTGATTTATCTAAGAATTCAGCTAACTGGGAGATAAAGTCTAATATCCAGGTCTTCTAATATCAATACTTAGAGTTAGTGGTTTATATTTTATTTATTTTCTGAAATGAATTGATCACAGCAGTAATAATAAAAACAAACATTTATTTGATCTTATCTTTATCACTTACTATTCCAAACACTTTTCATATTTTTAACTTAGTCCTCACAGCAACCCTATGAATTAGAGACTCTTATTTACAGGTAAGGGAACTGAGGCACAGAGAACTTAAGTACCTGGCCCAGAATCACAGAGCTAGTAAGCAGCTGGGCTAGAATTTGACCTCTAGCAGTTTGGTGACAAAGTCCATGATCTTGATCACTGTGCTCTAACCATAGGGAGTCATGGTGTCCTCAATAATGTTAAGAAATGTCTGTGTCTTAAAAATCCACCAGCTTTTGTTTTTTTTTTCTTTTAAAAAAGTTAAATCTCTGTATCTTAAGATACAAAAAATAAAAATTAATTTAAAAAATATTTAATAAACATACTATGTGTCAGATAACATTCTAGCTAAGGAAAACCATCAAGTACCTCATATTATCATTACAGGGATTATTACGGCTTATAGAATGTCATTTAGGCCAGATATAAAGAGGTCTTTATCGTACCCCTGTAAAGAGAAAAGTGATTTCCCAAATTACCCACCGTTTTGGCATGTAGGGTTGTCACTGTGATGGTGTAACACCTACTGCTTGTTAGGCAGATGGTGGGCATTTAAATGTGTTATTTAATTTAAATTTTATAATAACCACGAAAGAGATATCATTTGATCACCAGTTTATACATTTCACTGATTCAGGAATGGTCAGTAACTTGTTAGCTCGAGAGCACACAGCAATAGCTTGTCCAGAGTCCGGATCTGACCTCAAGTCTGTTTGACTTTAAAGATTACGACTTTGAAATTGCGTGGCTTATAGAATGCACAAGTTACTTGTGGTAGAAATTGATAGAAATGGAAATATAATCCTTCTCTATGAAAACTATTATGTTTTGAAATTTATTATATGGTCATTAAAAATTTTCTAGAGTTTTAGCCCTTAAAGCAAGTCTTTCCAAAATATAAGGCTTGCTTCTCATATAGGTGAGAACTAAAATTTCAGTTTTATCTGCCTTTTTTTCTTAACTTTAATAAGGCTTACACAGGCTAATGCAGTGTATGTGCAGCCACAGTCAGACTTCCATCTACTTTTTGCCCAAGTCAAGACCTTGGTACCCACCTGCCCAAGAGAACAAACACAACGTACCCAGGATAGCTACCAGTAATGGAGACACAAAAAGAGGGAGACCTTTACAGCTGTCTTTGAAAGGGAGCCCTGGCCCTGACAAAGAGGGATGTGGCACATGTAGAAAGCTGGAATGGGAGGAGATGCACCATTGCATCTAGCATGCAGATCTCTGATAAATCACTTCTTTTTTGTGGGAAGAAAGACACTGGAAATAATATCCCAAGTTTTTCCCTCCTGAAAGTTTTCTACTTTATAGGCTAAAGGAGCACTGGGGCATGGGAAGAAAATTATTTCCCCAGAAAGGCCTATCTAAAATTGGGTGCAAATACAAAAAAATTCATGAAATTAAAGTTTTATATTTTAAAATATACAAATTTCAGATAGCCTTATCCACCAGAGGGAAGACAGCGGAATCAAGAAGAACTACAGTCCTGCACCTGTGGAATGAAAACCACATTCACAGAAAGGTAGACAAAATGTAAAGGCAGAGGGCTATGTACCAGATGAAGGAACAAGATGAAACCCCAGAAAAACAACTAAATGAAGTGGAGATAGGAAACCTTCCAGAAAAAGAATTCAGAATAATGATAGTGAAGATGATCGAGCACCTCGGAAAAAGAATGGAGGCAAAGATCGAAAAGATGCAAGAAATGTTTAACAAAGACCCAGAAGAATTAAAGAACAAACAAATGGAGATGAACAATACAATAACTGAAATGAAAACTACACTAGAAGGAATCAGTAGCAGAATAACTGAGTCAGAAGAACAGATAAGTGACCTGGAAGACAGAATGGTGGAATTGACTGTCACGGCACAAAATAAAGAAAAAAGAATGAAAAGAAATGAAGACAGCCTAAGAGACCTCTGAGACAACATTAAATGCACCAGCATTCGCATTATAGGGGTCCCAGAAGGAGGAGAGAGAAAGGACCTGAGAAAATATTTGAAGAGATTATAGTTGAAAGCTTCCCTAACATAGTAAAGGAAATAGCCACCCAAGTCCAGGAAGCACAGAGAGTCCCAGGTAGGATAAACCCAAGGAGGAGCATGCTGAGAAACACAGTAATCAAACTGACAAATATTAAAGACAAAGAAAAATTATTAAAGGCAATAAGGAAAAAAACAACAAATAACATACAAGGGAACTCCCATAAGGTTATCCCATAAGGTTAACAGCTGATTTCTCAGCAGAAACTCTACAAGACAGAAGGGAGTGACACGATACATTTAAAGTGATGAAAGGGAAGAACCCACAACCAAGATTACTCTGTCCAGCAAGGATCTCATTCAGATTCAATGGAGAAATCAAAAGCTTTACAGACGAGCAAAAGCTAAGAGAATTCAGCACCACGAAACCAGCTCTACAACAAATGCTACAGGAACTTCTCTAAGTGGGAAGTTTAAGAGAAGGAAGCACAAGAGAAGGAAAGGAACTACAAAAACAAACCCAAAGCAATTAAGAAAATGGTCATAGGAACATATATATCAATAATTACCTTAAATATGAGTGGATTAAATGCTCTAAACAAAAGACACAGGCTCGCTGAATGGATACAAAAACAAGACCCATGTATATGCTGTCTACAAGAGACCCTCCTCAGACCTAGGGACACATACAGACTGAAAGGGGATGGAAAAAGATATTCCATGCAAATGGAAATCAAAAGAAAGCTGAAGGAGCAATGCTCATATCAGATAAAATAGACTTTAAAATAAAGAATGTTACAAGAGACAAGGAAGGACACTACATAATGATCAAGGGATCAATCCAAGAAGAAGATATAACAATTATAAATACATATGCACCCAACATAGGAGCACCTCAGTACATAATGCAAATGCTAACAGCTGTAAAAGAGGAAAACGACAGTAACACAGTAATAGTGGGGACTCTAACAGCACACTTACACCAATGGACAGATCATCCAGGCAGAAAATTAATAAAACTCAAGCTTTAAATGACCCAATAAACCAGATAGATTTAATTGATACTTACAGGACATTCCATCCGAAAACAACAGGTTACACTTTCTTCTCAAGGGCACACAGAACATTCTCCAGGACAGGTTACATCTTGGGTCACAAATCAAGCCTTGGTAAATTTAATAAAATTGAAATCCTATCAACCATCTTTTGCGACCACAACACTATGAGATTAGAAATCAGTTACAGGGAAGAAAAACGTAAAAAACACAAACACATGGAGGCTAAACAATACATTACTAAATAACCAAGAGATCACTGAAGAAATCAAATGACAACGAAAACATGATGATCCAAAACCTATGGGATGCAGCAGAAGCAGGTCTAAGAGGGAAGTTTATAGCAATACAGTTCTACCTCAAGAAACAAGAAAAATCTCAAATAAAAAATCTAACCTATACCTAAAGGAACTAGGGAAAGAAGAGCAAACAAAACCCAAAGTTAGTAGAAGGAAAGAAATCATAAAGATCAGAGCAGCAATAAATGAAATAGAAACAAAGAAAACAGTAGCAAAGATCAATAAAACTAAAAGCTGGTTCTTTGAGAAGGTAAACAAAACTGATAAACCTTTAGCCACACTCAATAAGAAAAAGAGGGAGAGGACTCAAATCAATAAAATTAGAAGTGAAAAAGGAGAAGTCACAGCGGACACCACAGGAATACAAAGCATCATAAGAGACTACTACAGGCAACTCTATGCCAATAAAATGGACAACCTGGAAGAAATGGACAATTTCTTAGAAAAGTATAAATTTCCAAGAATGAACCAGGAAGAAATAGAAAGTATGAACAGACCAATCACAAGTAATGAAATTGAAACTGGGATTAAAAATTTTACTACCAACAAAAGTCCAGGACCAGGTGGCTTCACAGGTGAATTCCATCAAACATTTAGAGAAGAACTAACAGCCATCCTTCTCAAACTCTTCCAAAAAATTTCAGAGGAAGGAGTACTCCCGAACTCATTCTACCATCACCCTGATACCAAAACCAGACAAAGATACTTCAAAAAAAGAAAATAACAGACCAATATCACTGATGAATACAGATGCAAAAAACCTCAACAAAATACTAGCAGATAGAATCTGACAACACATTAAAAGGATCATACACCATGATCAAGTGGGATTTATCTCAGCGATGCAAGGATTCTTCAATATGCGCAAATCAATCAATGTGATACACCATAGTCACAAACTGAAGGATAAAAACCATATGATCATCTCAATAGATGCAGAAAAATCTTTTGACAAAATTCAACACCGATTTATGATGAAAACTGCAGAAAATGGGCATAGAGGGAAGCTACCTCAACATAATAAAGGCCATATACAGCCAACCTACAGCAACCATCATTCTCAATGGTGAAAAACTGAAAACATTTCCTCTAAGATCAGGAACAAGACAAGGATGTCCACTGTCGCCACTATTATTCAACATAGTTTTGGAAGTCCTAGCCATGGCAATCAGAGAAGAAAAATAAATGAAAGGAATATAAACTGGAATAAAAGAAGCAAAACTGTCACTGTTTGCAGATGACATGATACTGTACATAGAGAATCCTAAAGATGCCACCAGAAAACTACTAGAGCTAATCAATGAATTTGGTAAAGTTCCAGGATACAAAATTAGTGCACAGAATTCTCTTGCATTCCTATACACTAAGAACAAAAGATCAGAAAGAGAAATTAAGGAAACAATCCCATTCACCATTGCAACAAAAAGAATTAAATACCTAGGAATAAACATACCTAAGGAAGTAAAAGACCTGTGCTCAGAAAACTACAAGATACTGATGAAAGAAATCAAAGGTGACACAAACAGATGGAGAGATATACCATGTTCTTGGATTGGAAGAATCAACATTGTGAAAATGACTATATTACCCAAAGCAATCTACAGGTTCAGTGCAATCCGTGTCAAATTACCAATGACATTTTTTACAGAACTAGAACAAAAAAATCTTCAAATTTGTATGGAGACACAAAATACCCTGAATAGCCAAAGCAATCTTGAGGGAAAAAAACTCAGCTGTAGGAATCAGACTCCCTGACTTCAGACTATACTACAAAGCTGCAGTAATCAAGACAGTATGGTACTGGCACAAAAAACAGAAATCTAGATCAATGGAGCAGGATAGAAAGCCCAGAGATAAACCCACACATCTATGGCCAACTAATCTTGACAAAGGAGGCAAGGATATACAATGGAGAAAAGACAGTCACTTCAATAAGTGGTGCTGGGAAAACTGGACGGCTACATGTAAAAGAATGAAATTCGAACACTCCCTAACACCATACACAAAAATAAACTAAAGATGGATTAAAGAATTAAATATAAGACCATAAGAAGAACACTCTTTGCCATAAATCACAGGAAGATCTCTTTAGGCCCACCTCCTAGAGTAATGGAAATAAAAACAAAAATAAACAAATGGGACCTAATGAAACTTAAAAGCTCTTGCACAGCAAAGGAAACTATAAACAAGATGAAAAGACAACCCTTAGAATGGGAGAAAATATTTGCAAACGAATCAACAGACAAAGGATTAATCTCCAAAATACATAAACAGCTCATACAGCTCAATATTAAAAAAAAAAAAAACCCAATCCAAAAACAGGCAGAAGACCTAAACAGACATTTCTCCAAAGAAGACATACAGATGACCAAGAGTCACATGAAAAGCTGCTCAACATCACTAATTATTAGAGAAATGCAAATCAAAACTACAGTGAGGTATCACCTCACACCGGTTAGAGTGGGCATCATCAGACAATCTACAAACAGCAAATGCTCTCGGGTATGGAGAAAAGGGAACTCTCTTGCACTGTTGGTGGGAATGTAAATTGATACAGCCACTATGGAGAACAGTATGGAGGTTCCTTAAAAAACTAAAAATAGAAGTACCATATGACCCAGCAATCCCACTACTGGGCATATACGCAGAGAAAACCATAATTCAAAAAGACACATGCACCCCAATGTTCATTGCAGCACTATTTACAATAGCCAGGTCATGGAAGCAACCTAAATGCCCATTGACAGATGAATGGATAAAGAAAATGTGGTACTTATATACAGTGGAGTATTAGCCATAAAAAGGAATGAAATTGGATCGTTTGTAGAGACATGGATGGACCTAGAGACTGTCATACAGAGTGAAGTAAGTCAGAAAGAGAAAAACAAATATCGTGTATTAACACATATATGTGGAATCTAGAATAATGGTACAGATGAACCAGCCTGCAAGGCAGAATTAGAGACACAGAAGAAACATATGGACACCAAAGCGAGGAAAGCGGGGTTGTGGGGAGGTGGTGGTGGTATGAATTGGGAGATTGGGATCGATGTATATACACTAGCATGTATAAAATAGATAACTAATAAGAACCTGCTGTATAAAAAATAAAATTCGAAAAAAAAGTCTGTTATATGATACAAGAATATATATATATAAAATAAATTTAAAAAATAAAATATACAAGTGTTCTGTTTTACCCAACAGGTGTGCAAAACCCATTCTGGTATTCTTGGAAAGGGTTTAGCGCTTTCTCATTCACCAACTATATTGGAAGCACTAGAAGGAAACTTACCACTTCAAATCCAAAGCAACGAACAGTCCTTTCTGGATGATTTTATTGCTTGTGTCCCAGGATCAAGTGGTGGAAGGCTTGCGAGGTAATGTATATTAAGTACTACAATGACTTCCTTTCAGGGCTTGCCTCAGTCTTCATTTCTGAAGAGAAATGAGAGGGGAATCGTTAGGATGTGACAGTGCTGCCTAAGATAATCTAGTTTATGTGTTTTGGACTTGCCGAAGTATAAAATGGTAGTTAATATTTCAAAGTATTTTAAAAATATATAATAGTTGTTAAAAATATGTAGAACACCTGGTAAAATTGAGAAGTCTGTGTACTTGATGGTAGTATTTAATATCTGTACTAACCTCCTAAGTTTATCACTATATTTATTTTAATTTGAGTTTTTTTCCAAGTCTACAATTAATACAAATATAAATTTAGAATTTAAATTAAATCATTTGAGGTTATGGAGTTCTCATTTATTTTGTTGCTGTCTGCTTTTTTGTGAAGATGAAAAGAACAAATATGCTGACTTGTGATTTTACTAGTAAATATAGAAATCTGACTTCTTTCTGGCTTTAATTTTAAAACTACAGAGATTACTCTTTAGTTTCTAAAAACCAAAATGGTGATTGGAGAAGAATAGAAAAATCTTTTTTTCTTTTTTAGAAAATCTTTTAAGTCAGCCTCCGTGCTATCTTTCTGGACTTTTTATGTAACACATGGCAGAATTACTCATTACTCATCTCACAGGACAACTTGAATGTAGATCATGGATATGATGATCATGAATTCAGGCATGGATATCACAGAGTACAGAAAATAGGCCAAATTTACATGGAAGAGAGGGTAGTAAGGGAAGCTAGTTAAGAAATTGTGTAAAGGGAAGCAGCCGCATAGCACAGGGAGATCAGCTCGGTGCTTTGTGACCACCTAGAGGGGTGGGATAGGGAGGGTGGGAGGGAGACGCAAGAGGGAGGGGATATGGGGATGTATGTATACGTATAGCTGATTCACTTTGTTATACAGCAGAAACTAACACACCACTGTAAAGCAGTTATACTCCAATAAAGATGTTAAAAAAAAAAGAGAGAAGATAGACAACATATCTTTTAACCTGCTTGCTCTCCAGCAAGCAGAATGTCACTTCTGTCCCTGCTTTGACAGACACCCTGCTCTTTTCCAGGTTTTCAGGTTGGCAAATTCAGCAGGCCTCCCTTAAAGAGTGTATTTGGGACTTCAAAGTATATGCAACCTAAATTCATTTTCTTATTTTAACTCAGCTATAGTTAAAATTTCAAATTTCCTGATTTTACAATTATTTCTATTTTATTTGTAATCATCAGAAATCTTATATGCTTCAGCATATTTTTTAATGAATTTGTCATTAACTATTTCCAAGGGATACACTTGTGGTCATTATCACTGAATCAGAAATGAAGATACCATTTTAGCGTTTTGTTTGATACAAGTTTTATTCATTTGGCTTAGTTTCATGTTAATCATTGAAGATGTTGATGAATGTTTGGTTTTTTGTTTACTTGTTTTTTTCATTACTGCTAGGTGGCTTCAGCCAGATTCCTATGCTGATCCTCAGAAAACATCTTTGATTCTGAATAAGGATGATATTCGTTGTGGTTGGCCTACCACCATCACTGTTCAAACAAAAGACCAGTATGGGGATGTGGTACACGTTCCCAACATGAAGGTAATTATATTGGGATTGTATTAGTAGACAACTATGTACTGACTGTTGTAACTAATAAAATTTTAGAAATGGCAAGTGCTTAGAGACCATATGCAGTACGCTCTTTAGATATACGTAATGAAGGAAGCCAAAAAATTGCTTAAATGGCTTGTTTATATTAATCAGTACTCAACTTTCCAAGGTGTCTATTTTTTGGTTTGTTTTTTTACATTTTGCTAGGTGCTGTGGTGATTCCAAGGAAGGATAAGAAAGTGTCCGTACAAAGAGTGCTAAGCACACAGAGGGAAGGCCATTAATACATAAGTGACTGAATAAATCAATGAAAGAATACATTTAAAAATCTTGTACCTATCTTTTAAAAGACTCAAAGACATTTTGCATTTGGTACTGTTGAAACAAGCTTTAAAATATAATATTGATACTTATACATAAATTTGGATTGTAAAAGAGTGAGGATTGGAGCTAGTCATGTGCTATATTGAAGGATATAGTTCTTTGGATACCTTTTCCCTGAAACATGAATTAATAATAACATTTCAGAGCATATTGTAATGCATGATATTAAGTCCTTTGTGATATAATCTATTAATTAAATATCTTATTTTAAACTTTTATTATATTTCTAAAAATAGTCAATATTGAACGAAAATTTGTATAGGCAATCCCTAGCTGCCCCTGCCCCCCAAAGTTGTATTACAAAGTGATTTGGTTGTTTGGAACTTAGAGTTGATTAAGCCACAAAATCTTTTTTACTCACAGAGCAGCTGATTTTACCTCAATATTACTTTTTTTTTTTAAGACTTTTTTGATGTGGACCATTTCTTTTTTTCTTCTTTTTTTTAAAAATAAATAAATTTATTTATTTATGGCTGCATTGGGTCTTCGTTGCTGCACGCGGGCTTTCTCTAGTTGCAGCAGGCGGGGGCTACTCTTCACAGCAGTGCACGAGCTTCTCATCACAGTGGTTTCTCTTGTTTCAGAGCACGGGCTCTAGTGCTTGGGCTTCAGTAGTTGTGGCACACGGGCTTAGCTGCTCTGCAGCATGTGGGATCTTCCCAGACCAGGGCTCGAACCCGTGTCCCCTGCATTGGCAGGCAGATTCTTAACCACTGCACCACTGCACCAGGGAAGTCCCAGAACTATTTCAACTACTTGATTTGTACCATGAAGAAGCACAGTGCCACTGGAGCCTCTAACTTGACTCATAGTAAAAAAAGACAAGAGACATATAGTTCACATGTCTTAAGACCAGTAAGTAAAACTGTATGGAAAAGTATTTGACCCTGATACTCAACAAAAATCAGGCTCTTCACCAGTGGCTTTCAAAGTTTTGGCCATGACCCCCAGCAAGGATTTGCATTACGACCCAAACGTACATATATAGGGTGGAAGAGTATGTACTCTTAGTTACATACAATATACATAATACACATTCATACAGTATGCTGCACTCTTATATTTTCCCTTATATCTTACTTTTTAAAGGAAGATCACACCCCATCAAAGTGATTTCAGGCCTGCTAAGAATTACTCTTTAGAATGCAAAAAGCATCACAGATTATAAGAAAAAAACTGAACAGAGAAAAAAGTAATTCTGAAAGTGATACAAAAAATCACTCCACTCAAGGACAGAGTTTTGATCACAATACAATATACATTAATATATTGAGGGGTTTGTGTATTCACTGATGAATTTCTCACTTAAGTGTATGTAGTGAGTTGTTAAATCCAGTCTTTGAGCCCACAGTAAGTTCCTTATTCATGTGACTATGTTGTAGTTACCATTTTCCAGGTAGGCATAACATTTCATTTCTTTTTAATGTTCATACTGTTATGCCTATAGTGTATCTTCAGCTGTATTTTCCTGTGTTTCCACCTTGCTTTGTTGTCTCTTACTCCATTCTAGTACCTGGGTTGTTTACATCTTACATTTCAGAGTCAGACTTTATGCTTTATCTTTCGTTCTCCTCTTTGGGTTCTTTTTTTTTTTGTGGTACGCAGTCCTCTCACTGTTGTGGCCTCTCCCGTTGCGGAGCACAGGCTCCGGACGCACAGGCTCAGCAGCCATGGCTCACGGGCCCAGCCGCTCCGCGGCATGTGGGATCCTCCCAGACCGGGGCACGAACCCATGTCCCCTGCATCGGCAGGCGGACTCTCAACCACTGCGCCACCAGGGAAGCCCTTTGGGTTCTTTTTTTAGCCACACGATCTGTCTTTCTTTACTTCCTCTTTTTTTCCTACCTATTTTGCTTCTTGAGGGCGAGAAGCCCTAAATCTCTTACTCATTATGCTCAAGTTCATATCAGATTTATGTCTAATTTAGAAACCGTATCTAGGAAACTCCAGTAAATACTATTTAGGAAAAGTGATTTGCATACCTCTTGATGTTTAATTTATTATATCGCGTTATCATATTAGCTGAAAACAAAATTAGTTCAATCTGTTTTGTTTTCAGCCTGATAGCACATGAAGTTTTAGGAGCATTTTAGACTTCTCAAAAACTATTGAAGTATCCTTATGTAGTAATAACCAATTATTTGGAACAAAGAAGTTGGTTTGCAGGTAATATTTCAGTGAGATCCAGAATCCTTTTTAAAGCAGCAAGTGTTATTGGGTTTTTTTTTTAACTTATAAAGTGATTATTCCAAGGAAATCTTATTTAATGAAAAGAGAAAATTGTGTCGGAAATAAAAGAATAACAAATTTTACAAAGAAGCACAGTTTATGAAAGAAAGCAGAATGGTTATCATTTTATATCTCAGTACTCCTAGAGTATGAAATTATTCAGTGATTTACTTCAAGGTTCGTAGAACATAGGCAGATGTACTTCTGCTGTTAATTTACTTAGGGTAAATATAGTTTAAAGAAAGATTAAATCAAAATAGTACGTATAAAAATAGTGGCTATAATTTAAAATCAAACGTCTTAGAATTTGGAAGCGTTTGCTTTTTTTTCCTTTTTATTACATTTAAGTTTAAAGCTTTTAATGGTGGCAATGTATATGAGCTGAAGAATTTTACCATGTATCTTTAAACTTCTGTGTTTTAAATGTAAGATGGGTTTTTAATATTTTCAGAGCATTATATCAACGCAAATACTGATTTCTCATAACCGCAACTAAAGATTGTGGTTATTTAATGGAATGTATTTGCTAGCTACACTTAACTTTATATATAGACACTGAGAGTCTCAAACTGCTGGCTCCGTAGAATGGCATTAATAAGAATAATACACGTAAAGACATTACACATTTCTCTCAATTACTTAAGTAATATTGTCACTTTCTTTTATGCAATCCTTTCTATTTCTGTGAAGAGCTTGATGTTGAATTACCTGTTCTTGCCAACCACAAAAGTAGTGTCTGAAAAGAACAGAAGAAATTTTGGGTGACTCTCAGAATGATAAAGAGCTAAAGTGGTATTTAAATTGTTTGTAACTTTGTGGTTGCCTAGGGATTGAGTGTATTTTGCCAATGCATAAACAAATAAATAACAATAAAATGTTTTGTTATAATTTCTGGAAAGTATTTCTGAATATTGTTTATGAGACAATTTATACTTTCAGTGTTTTAAAATGCCTTAGGAAGTCTGTTCTTCGCATCTCTACAGTAAAGTATAGATAAAAGATATCCCCATATTATTGTTGAAGAAGCTGAGTTGGAAAGTTTAATTATCGATAGGTTGCTTAGCTCTAATAGTTTGTGTTGGTGACAAAACTATCTAATAGTACTCTTTTTGCAGAGTAAATAAACATCTTTAAGTTTTAGGTATAAGATTTGTTTTATTAGCTGTTAATTTCTAAGATACCTATCAATGGAGTACTTTTTCTTCTGCAAAACAGTATGGCTAAAATTGAGATCAGTGCTTTAAAATATGTGAAGATTGCTGGCAAGTATTTATACCTGAATTACCGGATAAAATAATTTAATGTTAGTCCCTGCAAGAATGTAGATTCGTTTGACTATCCTTTCCTGGACTTTATTAATGGCTGCCTTTGTTTTTATTTTGTGTTTTGATATTTTTGATTATTTATTCCCAAAAACAAGGCCTCTCCTTTACACTGTGTTCAGTATCCCTACTGAGGTGGAACCATCTTGATCATTCTGGCAATGTTAAATAATCTTTGAAAGGAATGCCCAAGAGGGACTAGTGGTAACAAAATGTATAGGATTGTGAGTTTACAATTGTGTAAATTGCTTCTTTTGATGTGTTATGGACAGTTATATAATAATAACATTTGGTTTTTATAATATCATGGTTAGGTGGAAGTGAAAGCCGTTCCTGTTTCTCAGAAAAAAACATCTTTACAACAAGAGCAAGTAAAGAAACCTCAAAGGATTCCTGGCAGTCCTGCAGTAACAACTGTACCTTCTAATACTGACATGACTTTTGGTGGGCTGGCATCACCAAAGTTGGATGTTTCATATGAACCAATGATAGTGAAGGAGGCTCGATATATTGCCATAACAATGATGAAGGTAATTTGTTTTACTTATCAGAAAAATTTTATTTTTTCACCATTCATTCATTTAACAGACATTTCAGTGATTCAAACTCAGATACAAATCACAGGTCTAGAGAGTTGTTGATAGATGTCAAACTTGCAATGTTTTTTTAAGGATAATGTTCTTTTCCTACAAAGAGGGTTTTCATTTGTTTTTGGCAGAAGTCTAGAGAGGTTTCCAGTTGTAGATCAAGTTAATTCAATCAGAGATTGAGATGTTTGGAAACTGGATTTCATTTCCTGCAAACGTACTTGTCTATTTTCAATTTACCAGTACTCCTAGGACATAGCCCTTCAGGGATTCAGAGTTTACCTAGGTCCCCTTTAACTTTGGGTTCTTCCAAATGCCAGGCTCATCTCTTTGGGTTTCTTACTTCTTTAGGCTTTTTACCTCTTTGGTGCCTTTAGACAGATTTTTAAAAAAAATTTTTTTTTGTCCAGCTTTTTTAGTTATCTTTAGAGGCAATGTTAGTCTAAATTATCAAGATGGTTGTTACTTGAAATAGAAGATAGGAATTATGCTATTTTCAGAGAGCAGTGGTGAGCCATTGAAGGCTTTCAGTTGGAGGAATGGCATGATTAGATTTGTGTTTTATAAAGATCATGGTGGAATATGGAGAATGTAGTTGGGAGGATAATCAAGAGACATGGTTTGGTTTAAGTCTCTTTAGGAGACTGTTGACTTAATCTGGTGAGATATACTGATCCCTTGGACTAGAGAGTTGTCAATTAGGGTAGATTCAAGAGATATTTAGGATAGATTAAGACTTAGTGGCTAATGGATATGGGGTAAAGAGAAAGGTAGGAAATAAAAAATGGAGTTCACACTTTGAGCTTGAGTAGTGAGATTGATAATGTTGGAGAAGGGGCAGATTTTGGTTGAGGAAGATAACAGGTCCAGCTTTTGATGTGATGAGTTTTAGATATCTCTGAAATATCCATGTGAGGATATATAAAAAGAAGTTGGAACTACAAACCTGAAGTGATCACAGTCTTACCTCAAGAAAAGAATTGGAGAATCATCAGTACTTGTATTACTCATGAAATTATGGAAGCAGATGATCTCTATCTAACGTGGCGAGAGGAGAAGGAAGTTCCAGGACCGCGTCCTGAGGAACATCAATATCAGTGATTCTCAAACATTTGTCCACATCAGAATCATCTGGAGCTCTTATTTATTTATTTTTCTTTTAAAAATAAATTTATTTATTTATTTTTATAAATAATTGCTTCATTGCTGCGCGCGGGCTTTCTCTAGTTGCAGCGAGCCAGGGCTCCTCTTCATTGTGATGCGTGGGCTTCTCATTGCGGTGGCTTCTCTTGTTGCGGAGCACGAGCTCTAGGCATGTGGGCTTCAGTAGTTGTGGCACGTGGGCTCAGTAGTTGTGACTCGTGGGCTCTAGAGCACAGACTCAGTAGTTGTGGTGCACGGGCTTAGTTGCTCCGCGGCATGTGGGGTCTTCCCACACCAGGGCTCGAACCCACGTCCCCGGCATTGGCAGGCAGATTCTTAACCACTGCGCTGCCAGGGAAACCCCGTGGAGCACTTATTTAGAACGGAGATTTTCCTACCATCCAAAGATTTAGATTCAGTAGGTCTGAAAAGAGGTTCCAAAATTCACGTATAAAACAAATATGCAGAATGATTCAGGTTCAAAAGCTATACTTTGAGAAATATTGATTTACAAGACAGATAAATTAAAAAAAAAGAAAGAAATGAAAATGGAAACAACAACATTGGCAAGAATACTAGCCAAAGGGCTAGTACAAAGTAGGACACCAGCTCTTACCTTTGCCACTTTTCCCCCCATGTTGCATATGGCAACTCATTTCATCCTCATAACAACCCTATAAATGGCTATTTCTTATTCCCATGTTACACATGTGGAAACTGAAGCACAGAGAGGTTGAATAACTTGCCCAAGGGCACACAATGACGGAGAGTCTGATTCCAGATTTGATTTTCGTACTTCCCCCAACTACCTTATGCCATGTCCTGAAAGTCACAGAAAGCTGTTTAAGATGGGTTAACAATGTTAGGCTGCAGAGTGAAGTCCTGAAAAGGATCTAGCAGTGATCAGTGATCTTGGCAGGAGCAGCTTTAGAGGCATAGTCAGTTGACTAATTTGTAGATGAAGAAGAAGTGAAGATAGCTAAAGACAAAACGAATGTAGATAAGTCTTTCAAGGTGTTTGGTTATAAAAAGGAACAGAGGAAATGGGATTGAGTGAAGGCTTTACAGTCTGAGACTGAATATAGAAAGACATGTTTTAATACTGAAGAGGAGACAATTGAGAAGAAGGGAACAGTGTAGATACTCCAAGAGATAATAATAGTATCTGTTGCTCAGGTGGAGGGATTGGCTGTACATAGGAGGAGTATTGCATCTTTCACTGTACCAGGAGAGGGAGAAGAAAAGAATTAATACAATTGCTAATAAATTTGTAGGTTGTGCAGGAAAGAATTATTTATGGCAGCGATTATATGTTTTAGATTGGAGATGGGAGTGATTAGTCTTAGGGGCAAGATTTTGAAACAAAGGGAAAAAATGAAATAGTCATTGTAGAGAATGGAGAGAAACTGATCAGAAAAGACTTATCAGACATCCTTGGAGAATCAGTTGAATTGAAGATCCTGTGTGAACAGTGCAGCGTGAGTCTTATGAACTCGAATAAGATAATCATTTGGATTGAGTCGGCATGGACCTTGTGCCAGATAGTTCAACAAAAGAGCAGTGACTGAGAAGGAAGTTGAGCATATGGTGGTTAAAGAAAAGACAGCGGAACCCAGCTGGTTTGGAAGGGAAAATAAAAGTGGATTCAGAGAGAGAAATTTAAGGAGGTGAGAAGGACTAGAAATCTAAGAATAGATATGGTAGGAGTTATGGAGGCAGAGAATGGAGCAGGCCATTTTATTTTGGTATCAGAGATTGAACAGTTCTGAGTAACATCACAGGTCTGTGACTTTTGGTACGAGTGGCTGAAACAAAGTTGAAGTTGAGATTATTGAGGTTGAAGAAATAAAGGAACTGAAAAGCTAGAGTTTTGGATGCGTTGTCCACGATTAAAGAATTTGAAGCTAAATATTCTCATTCATTTCAACTTTTTTTTAAGAGATTTAGTTTCTGAACTCCTTACCTCCCTAATTATTCTTTTAGTTTCCTATGAACATACTTAGGTTTGTGTAATTTCTTTTGAAAATCTAGTTACCAGAACTGAATTCAGTATTTCAGGAATGTTCTGAGAGGCCCAGGTTAAGGCAGTTACAGAATACCATTTCCAAACTGTCTCTTTGAGATATTAATTCACGTTCCAGGAAAGGGGATTCTCTTATATCAGCCATTCACAGATACCGTGTGCTACCCAGTAGTGAACTAAATATGGTGGAGTATGTAAAAGTGAGATATGATCTATCCTTTCGTTGTTAAATAGAATAATATGTATTTGAGGGAAATTGTTGGAGTAGAAAACCCATTGTACTGTGAATCTGGAAACTTGCGTTTTCCTGCTATTAACACCGTTGTAATCTTGTTAGACTTACCCTGAAATTGCATTTTCCTCACTTGGAACTTTTTAGTAGGTGACAGAAGCTAGGTCATTTCTAAATCACTTTCATGAAAATAGCGAGGGTGGGGCGAAGGAAGGGGGCTTGTGAGTGGTGTGGGTGTGCTTCTCTTTGCTGTAAGTATAGTAGTAGTTAGAAATGAATGAACAATTGGAGAACTTTACCTGAACCTTGAAAGGTTAATTTGGAATTGCTGCAGGAATGTAAAAGTATTGGAAATAATGCGACAAGTTTCATGTACCTACAACCCATTTTTATCTTTACATTTCACCAAACTCTTTCAGATCTTTTTGTTATTTCTGTTAAGAAACAGATTGTTAACAGTACAATTGCAACCCTCTGTAAACCCTTCTCCCTGGACCCATTCCCATCCCTTCCCTAGAGGTAACCACTGTCCTGAAGGTAATTAATGGTTCTTCTTCCCCAGATACATTTTTTTGTATTTTACTGAGTACAAATTAATCTATAAGGAATATAGTATTTAGAATTTTGTGTATTTTTCAGAAATTTATAAAAATGGTACCATATGTACCCATCACTTTGCCAGTGTTTGTCCAACATTGTTTTTAAGGTTTAGTCATGTAGCTGTAGTGCATTCAGTTTATCTGCTTTGAAGTATTCCAGTGTATTACTGTTCCATAATTTGTTCAGTCCTCTTCTGATGGGCATTTAGGTTGTTTCTAGTTTTTTTCACTACTGTAAATTGTATTGAAATAAACATCCTCGTATATGTCCTCTTTTGCACATGAGCGAGAGTTTTTCTAAGATATATATCTAGAAGTGGAACTGCTGGTTAGTAGGACATACCTGTCTTCAGCTATATTAAATATTGCCAAAATTTATATGCCCATGAGCAATGTATCAAAATGCTAGGTACTTCATGTTCTCACCAGCATTTGGTTCTTACCAGCACAACTTGATGACTGGGATAGGATCATTTTGTTGTTTTAATTTGCATTTTCTTGATCCGCAGTCTAGTTGAATAACTTTTCAAATGTTTATTGGCCTTTCAGATTTCCCTCTTCAGTGACTTGCCTTTACTCACTTTTCTTTTGTGTTGTTTCTGTCTTTTGTGTTGATTTGTTCTGTATATATTATGGATTCATATCCCGTTAAGGTTAAGTGAATTACGAATCCCCTTCTCCCAGGTGAAGGCTTAACTTTGCCATTTCTTTATAGTGTCATTGTTTTGGAGAAATTTAAAATTTTAATGTGCTCAAAACATATTATCTTTTTCTTCTTCTGAATTTGTTGATGTTTTATTTGTTACATCTATGTCTTTAACACACCTAGAATTTATTTTTGTAAATGGTGTGATGTAGGTAATTGAGTTTTTTCTTTTTCTCCTGTATGGATAACCAGTTGTCTCAGCACCACTTATTGAATGTTCTATCAGTGCATTAGTTAAGAATGTTTCTAATGATTTTGTGATTCTTGCTCATCTCTTTCTTAAAGGTTTATGAAAATTACTCATTTGAAGAACTGCGTTTTGCATCACCGACTCCTAAGAGGTGAGGATCATTTTCTCAAAGCGTAGCCAAAACATGTGTTGCCAACTGCTTATAACTAAGATCACCCTGCGTTCCAACCTTATTTTCTATAAATAAATATAGGATTTAAAAATTTCTGGTAGAGATTTTTTTTTTAACATCCTTATTGGAGTGTAATTGCTTTACAATGTTGTGTTAATTTCTGCTCTGTAACAAAGTGAATCAGCTATGTGTATACATATATCCCCATATCCCCTGGTAGAGATTTACAACAGGTTTTATAATGTGTAGATTCACAGGTAGAATGTATTTATATTGAACTATAGTACTGCCAATATGTTACGTAATACTAAGGTAATAAAGAAATAACTAATAGCTAAAAGTATATAAATTGGCTTGTAAAACATTAGTTAGTTTGTTTTTTCTCTTTTTGTTTCCCTCTCTCCTTCACCTAATGAGTGGCAGAGCGATTTCAGTATATGTTGTATTTGTATTTTCAGTTATGAAGTCCTTTATTTTTAAGCCCCTGGGTAATTCTTTTAACTCCAGATTGAAGCAGATTTTCTGAAACAGAGTTTTTGGCTTACTATTTTAGTTGCTTGTTAGGAGAAGTACTTTTTAAAACAGTTGCTTGGAAAAACTTATTAGATGGATTGTACTTTAGACAGACCACCTCCATAGAATTTAGAAAAAGCTCTGAAGTGAATCTGAAACAGCATAAGTACTTGTATTTATCATATATCAATGACTTATTAGACATTAACAGGTTACTATGACTTTACTCTGGTACGTATGCAAAGGAGAGTTTTAATGCACAATCTAGAAAGTGTTCTGTCAAAATAGCGAAGTTTTGAGAATGTATCTTTGTCTAGGAATAGGGAAGTAGCATTTTGTCTCTGGCTTAGTTTTAGTTACAAAATGTCCATTCAGTGGAAGCATATGATTTTTGTAAACTAAATATGGACTCTGTAGGTATAGCATGTTAAATAAGAACAAATTGGCCATTTGCCAATAAATAGGTTTTTCTATGCTTTGGGCATTTTAAACTCAATTTTAAAAGTCTCTTGTCAAAGTGAATGCATTTATTCTTTCAGCAAATACTATTAGGCATCCACTCTGTGGAAGGCACTGGGATATTTCTATGAACAAGATAGAGACGGTGCTGGTTCTCATGGCAGATACATTTCTGTGGAGAAACAAACTATAAATAAGTAAACTACATAGTAATAATAAATAAGGGTATTTGATAGAGAGTGATGGGGATGGGATAGGTCACCAAAGTATTGGATGGCAGGGGAGGGCTGTTTGAGGAGGCGTTATTTGAGTGGAGAGCTAGATGGTAGTTGGTTGTGTAAAGGTTTGGGGAAGAGAAAATCTGGCTTAGATGGAGCTTGATGTCTTTGAGGAACAGAAAGTGGGGCTGGAGAATAGTGAGCAGGAAAGAAAATGGTGGAAGATGAGATCAGAGAACCAGGCGATGACCATATTACATAGGGACTGGTAGGCTGTGTTAAGTTTGAGTTTTCTTGTAAGAAATTTATTTGGAGGGCTTTTAGCAGGAGAGTGATATAATCTGATTTATAGTTTTAAAAAGATCACTGTGGCTGCTCTCTGGAGAATGAATTTCAGGGGAGCAAGAGTGGGAATAGAGAGGTGAGTTAGAGACTCTAAGGTGGCTTGGACTGGCGGTGGAAGGGCCTTAGCGGTGGAAGTGAAGAGGGGGTGGATGGATTCGGGATATACTTAGAAGGTGAAGCCAACAGCCTGCTGCTACAATGAAATGGGAGGTGAAGGAAAGAGAAGATCCAAGAGTGAATGTAAGTTTCTTCAGCTTCAGCAGCAGGATAGATTATCCAGCAGAAGAGGGGTTTGCCAAGATTGGCCGGCCGACCCAACCAGGCATGTCTTTGTAAAGTCATATTAGAGCACAGCCTTGCTCATGAGCCTATGTATCATCTGTGGCTGTTTTTACACTACAGTGACAGAGTTAAAAAGTTGTGACAAAGACTGCTTGGCGCAGTAGACTAAAATACCATTACAGAAAATGTTACTGACCCCTGGTATCATGATTTTTATGAGGATCAAAAAGTCTGAGAAATGAGCAAGAGTGTTTTGTTTTGCTGGGTGCTGGGATTAGGAGGAAATAATAATTCTTCTTTGGGTATATTAAAATTGAGATGTCAAGATGCCTCTTAGTTATGCAAGTGGGGATATTTCCAGGGCAGCGGGAAATACCAGTTCGAAATTCAGGGGAGAAATAAATGTTTGAGTCATCTTTATACATATGGTATTTAAAACTGAGGAATGGATGACTGGTCAACTAGAGAGATGACACTGAAAGAAAAAAGAAGATCTAGACCCAAATCCTGGGGCATTCCATAAGTTAAAGGGTGCTCAGGAAAGGGAGAGCCAACAAAACACTGAGAAAGAATGGCCAGTGAGGTACAAGAAAAACCAGAAAAATGTTGCAGAAGCAAAAAAAAAAAGATTTTTCAAGAAAGGAGGAGTTGTCAGTTGTTATCAAATGCTACTGAGAGATTGCTGAGGATGAAGAAGCAATGATTGGATTTGGGGACGTGGTGGTCATTGGTGACTGTCACATGATCAATTGCAATGAAGTGTTGGGAGCAAAAGCCTAGTGAGGGTAATAAGCTTTGGAAGAGAATTGGAAATGAGGGAATGGAGAGTGATTGTAGGTAATTCTTTAGGTAAGTTTTGCTGTAAATGGGAAAAAAGATATGAGACCATATTAGGGAAGGCTGTAATATCAAGGGGAGGTGTTTAAGATGGAGGATTCTGAGTTTGTTTGTATAGAAAGGAAAGAGAAATAGAAATGATCCAGAAAAAGTGGGAGAAATTGACGATGAATGAGAGACAGCAAGATAATCGCATCACAGAAGTGCTGACGGAATGAGATTCACAGCACAAATGGAGTGGCTGGCTTTGGACAAGACCCAGGACACTCCTTCCATTGTAACAGAAGGTAGAGGAAAATAGGTTTAATCTGATTGCAACTTTGAGGTTGTATCTGATTGCTTCTGTTTTTCACTGAAGAAAGTGATGAGGTCATGATCAGCTGAGAGTGAGGAAGACTGGTGCTAGAGGTTTTAGGTGAGGAGGAAAAAGTAAATTCAATCATGGAGAATAGGAAAACGTGCTATGATAGTAGGATTGCTATTCATTGTGATAATACAATCAGAAATTTTATGTTTGCTGATACATGTTAATGATGATGTCAGCTGTTTAACCAAAAGTAAATGTTGCAGTACCCATCTTATTTCCTTTCAGACCCAGTGAGAATATGCTGATTCGGGTCAATAACGATGGCACTTACTGTGCAAATTGGACTCCGGGGGCTATTGGACTCTACACCATTCATGTTACAATCGATGGCATTGAAATAGGTATTTTTTTTTTTTAAGTTGTGAGTTACTTAGTGCAAAGAACTAGAATCAAAATCCTCTTTCTGTTCTAGTTTGTCCTTTAACATGTATCACAGACATGGACAGATTTCATAACTTTTAGGGGGCTTCATGTCCTCCTTTATAATGAGTACTTAATTCGTGCATTGTTAAGGTCTTAAAATGTTGTAATAATTTATGGGTCATTGTAGCCCTCATGATTCCTTCCCTGCATTCCCTGATGTGGCTGGTCAGGTTCGATCTCCTCCATGCTGTGTTATAACCATATTCATGCCTCATCTCCCTACCCCGTGGTATGTCTGTCTTCCCTTCCTGGCTGTGAGCAGACACCTCTTTCATCTTTGGATCTCCCAGTCTGGCTCAGTGCCTGGCGTATGATGGCTGCTCAATAAATACTTGCCGAAAGGGTGAATTTTTTTTTACCTACCACTAACTTTGAAAAATATACTGCTTTTCCTTTGGGCGTTAATCTTTCTCTTTTCTTTATTTTTAAACTATCTGTATAATAGGACAATAGTAGGACAACAAAGCTCTAATAAGTGTTTATCAATATGAATTCCTTATAACACTATCTTTCCTAATGCTCCTCAAGCAAAAGGATTCCTATGATCAGGCAGATTTAGAAAGCCCAATATATTGTAGTCTCATCTTAGACATTAATACAATTCATATTATCATATTTGGGATTCTAAGAAGTCTTGAAATTAAGAATCCTCTCTAAATTTGTTTAATCCTTATCTTGAGAACCTTACATGTAGGGAAGAGGAGACAGGTTAGAGATAAAAGTAATACTGATTAACATTCCACCAAGATACCCTTTGGGAAACTTTCAGTAGTTTGTTTTTACAGTGAAGATAAAGAGGTACTTTACATTGTTGTAACCATAGATGTATAGAATATACATTAATGTAGCTATAGGATCAGATATGTTAGATTCATCTATACCATCCTAGAGACATTCAGTGGCAGCCTTTGCTGCACTCTTTTATTTCAGCATATCTTTAAAGCCTTTAGTTCAGCAAACTTTCACTGGTTCTGGGCAAAACATTGTTCTAGGTAAGATAGTTCCTGGCAAGTGTTGAGAACTTACTGATGATTGTAAGATAAAACAGCCAGACAAAATCACATGAAGTAGAATATAAGTAGTGACGTGCAAGGGGCACACATTACAGCAGTTCAAAAGTGGAGATAGTCAAGAATGGTTTCTTCTTGGCTAATAGCGGGTAAAGGAAACTGATACAAAGTAGATAAGAAAAATCCACTTACATTTATTTTCTGGAAAGACACTGAAGAAAAAGATTCATAGTTACTTAGAATCATTCATTTTGTTCCCCGCCTTCTTAGCTTTCTCCAGAGGTGACCAAACTGTTAGTAGACTAGGATCTTGCTTGACTGCAGTCAAGGACAGATAATAATTCATTAGAATAAGGAGGATGATAATAGCATTTAATATATATCTAAAAATTTTTATACACACCTTACATATTTTATATATTTTTTAAAATCATTTCATTCTCACAGGATCTCAGTGAGATAGGTGCTATTCTCATCCCTATTTTATAGATTAAAAAAATGAGGCACAGAGAGTCAAACGGTTGGTGGCAGATGTGGGAACAGCCGAGTCTAACATGAGAAGCCCAGCTCTTAGACGCCATGCTGTGCTGCCTGTTTCTCATGAGATGATTGGTATAGATGACGAGTAGTGTTCCGATTGGGTGTTATGAGATAACGTTTGATCACACAAGGGTTTCTTGTTGATTATTTTGAGTTTTTCAGTATTATTTTACATATTCCATAGCCCCTCCTCTTTTCCTTGAACCCCTGAGACACCCCTTTGGAATCTTAAGGTCATTTTTCAGATATTTCTCTCTTAGCTATTAAATATTAATCACCTTAAGAGGACAGAATTCAGATATTTGTTTTAATTGTTTAAAATAGCCTGTGAATGTATATTAAGTTAGGTTTAAGGGTCCTCCCTCCCTTGTGTTCTCAAGTGTTACAGTTCCCTTCCTTTTCTTACAGATGCTGGCCTCGAAGTAAAAGTAAAAGACCCGCCGAAAGGGATGATACCGCCAGGAACTCAGCTGGTCAAACCAAAGACTGAGCCTCAACCAAATAAGGTTAGGGTAGAATGAAATCAGAGCATGAACTGGTCTGAGATTTATTAATTTTCTTCATTGATGCTTCAAGGTAGCCATCAAACACCTCATAGTTCACTTTATTTCAGTATTCGAATTCTAAGTATTCCTAAATGAACTTGAACAATAGTTCATGGTAATTCTAATCATTTCTCAATTGTAGAACCTGTACTTTTTGGTTTCTTTGTATAATGCTATAGTAATTTATAGGTCTTGTGTATTTTCCGTTATTGAAAGTTTACAATTGGGACTTCCCTGGTGGTCCAGTGGTTAAGACTCTGCACTGCCAATGCAGGGGGCCCAGTTTCGATCCCTGGTCAGGGAACTAGATCCTGCATGCTGCAACTAAAGATCCCGTGTGCCGCAACGAAAGATCCCGTGTGCCGCAACTAAGACTTGGTGGAGCCAAATGAATAAATAAGAGCTACCCTTTAAAAACAAAAGTTTACAATTCACAAAACGTCTACCGAAATTGAGTGTATAAAGTTGACAAGGTTAACGTATCTTGTGCTGTTAAAAGAAAAAATTCATTTCCTAACATCTAAAGAGTAAACACTATAGGAATTTTAGTAAACTACTTATTAAAAATGAAACGTGGATAATGGAATTTATATACCTTCCTGAAAGGAAAAAAATGGCTCTTTTCTCCTTTTTATCATGTCTTCAAAGTTTAGAAAAGAAATTATAAACGTATATTAATAATTTTTTTTTTCAATAATTTTTACACATTTTGAAAAAAACTTTTTTTTAAATGTTGTTTTTATAAATGTTTTCTCTTGTTGTTTTTATAAATTAACCACTGTTATTTGCACAGGGAAACCAGCTACAGATAATTTTGGAAACTTTCCCAGAATTATACTTTCAATTCTGCTTAATTTTCTCTCTTACCACTTACTTATAAGGTCTCTGTTCTGTGATTTCCCCTGTATCACCTGTCTGTCTTTGCCTTTCTCAGGTTCGAAGATTTGTGGCCAAGGACAGTGCAGGGCTCCGTATCCGTAGCCACCCTTCCCTTCAGAGTGAGCAGATAGGCATAGTGAAGGTCAATGGAACCATCACTTTCATTGATGAGGTAATTTGTAAGGAAACACTTGGTAATAAATTTTGGACAGAAAGTTTTTGCATTGTTTGCACAGTGTAAGTTTACTAAATTGTTTGTTAGAATGTGTTTTAAGCAGTTTGGGTAGTGTTTGGGAAATCATTTCACAGAATTTCAAAATTCTGTTGTTCATTGAGTTTCAAACATTGCATTCATTTTTCTTTATCAATAAAAAAGTAACTAAAATTATATTTTTAGCATAAAAGGAATTCAGTTAACATGGTAGTCAGAGCCTGTACAAGGTTTCAATGAAAATGAGTACAGTTTTTCTTGAATTTTTAAAATGTGGTTTGTTTTTGAATGTGTTTATTATATTGCCTTAACTTTGGACAGTACATTTTTCTAATAATACAGTCAAGTAACTTCCAATTATGAAAATCTAAACTGAGGGAAAGAAAGTCTTAAGTTCTTTTGGGAAACATCTGATTTTATGTTTGAAATATTTATCTTAAAGTGTGATTTTTTGGTGTGCTTTTTACTCCTAAGTGACATTGTTTTTTTACAATCTCACCATGTGAATTATCATGTTGCTTGGCATTCCCTGCTGGTTTTTTCCTTAAAGGTTCTCCCATTCTTACCTTCTGCAAAAACTAGATGCTTAATCTCCATGTCCAGCATTATTTGCCTGCTTTGTAGCCTTTCAGACCTTGCTACCCTCATAGGAGTTACAGGAGGGCGTGGCTTGTTTGTGTTGCGTGTATTCCGTAGATCCACAATGATGATGGTGTGTGGCTGAGGCTGAATGATGAGACGATAAAGAAGTATGTTCCTAACATGAATGGTTACACTGAAGCCTGGTGCCTCTCTTTTAATCAGCATCTTGGGAAGAGTCTTCTGGTCCCTGTTGACGTAAGTAAAAGGCGGTTTTAAAAAGCTTTCTAGGTATACTCTGTCCTCATTACAGGGCTTTCTTTAATTAAGGCTTCTCAGTTCTGAGGTAAACCACAACTAAATAACTTTAAGTGCTTGAATTCTGAGAGCTTCTGTGTAATAAAGAGGGAATTTGGCAAGGCTAAGGACCTTACTACTTACTATGATCCATCACAAGCAGGAAGTAGTAAATTAAAACTAGGCCTGCTGAATTCCTTACACAGAGGTAGGGAAAGAGAGCGGTTACATTTTTTTTTTCCCCTTTCTTATTCACACTACTGTTTGGAATGAATTCCAAACTAAAATTTAAGAATTCAGTGTTACTATCCATTTCAGAAATATGTATAATGTATTTTTTTTATGTTGGCATTTTGTAATTCTGTGTTGCTTAAGTTTGAATCTTTTCTTTCTTGGCATGTGATACTGCTGTGTTAAAATAAGGTGGATTTTTAGACTTGTGGTGCTGTAGTGTTCTCGTTGAAGTTAAATCTTAGTGTCTGAGAGAATTCACTGAGCCTCTTTGACAGTGCAGTAGAATACTTAGAGTGTTCAAAAGTTTTCTATATCACTAAATATGATAGGAACCCACAGCTCTTTTTATAACTTAAAGAGAAATATATGATTTTTTTCTTTTTCATTTCCATCAAATGTATTCCTTGTGACACTGCTAATGAATAGAACAGGTAAATTTCTATTTTGAAAAAACCTTAGTGTTTTAAACAGTTGAATTTCTTAAAAATCAGTATATAAAACTAGGTCTTTATATCAAATCATTTAATATATTGTTTGTTTTTCTCCTTAATAGTTCAGAGTAATGTTCTCCAAAGGGGTGTATACAAGATGATTCTTTGGGAAAGAAAATAACAGAACTTCTATTTAAATTTATTGATTTCATTCTTTTCTCTCTTCCTTTGTATATGTTTTATAATAGTACAGTGGGGAGAGATGTATCTGTCTATATACCTTTTACAAATAGATGCGTGATAAAGAAAGTTTGGAGAGTGTTGGTCTACTGCTTTTTTGATTTTTTTTTCATCTGTGGCTCGAAAGTTGGCCTTAAATGGTTTGAACCCACCTCTCATTATGGTAACCAAATGTTCTTCAGGATTACGAAAATGATATTTTAAATGAGATAATTATAATAGCCATTTTGTTTATGTCATTAACAGCATATTTTTAAAATTTTGACCAATTTAGAGTTTTGTGTATTTTAAGGCCCTAATAAGGCATTATATTAGATTATATTATCTTTACTACCTTCCCCACTTCAAAATTTTCTTCCTAATTCCTTTGTTTGCTCATTTGAGGAGGTGGTTTTGGAAGAGGAAGATATTCACACAGATAGAACAAGAGAATAAACAAAGGTAGAAAGGAAGAGCAAGAAGTGTGCTGTGTGTTGAAGTTCTGAATCCCATGGCTTCATTTTGGACCACTGCTGTTCTGTTATTTGATGCTTTTAAACTCTAGCCAAGAGACAGTTTTTAGTAGGCAGTCTTGAGGTCAGAGAGAGAGGACATAATAAAGGTAAGAGGGAACGCTAAATGGAGTGAGCCGTACAAATACTCATTGATGGCTTTTCACTGGTATTGAATGAGGAGATTATCACCGACTTATTTGAAAAATCTAGATGAAGAATATTGGAGATAGAAAGTAAAATGAAGTAGTTTTTGGTATTTTCTAGCTTGTCTTTATGTTGAAGAATGACATGAGTTCTCTTTTAATGTTAAGTAACTCAGAGTATCTGGTATCATTAAGAAGGCTGAAGTTTTTCTGGTTCCTTTATTTCAAGGATGGTAGTGACTTGAGATCCTTACAAATTAAAGGAAAGATGCCAGTAGAAAAGGGAGACATTAAAGATGTAGATAAGAAATCTGAAGGCTGAAAGAGGAGGAGAAAATAGAATTGAGGGCACATTGGAGAGTTGTTTCTGTGAAGGAGGAGGGGGTATGTATGGCAGTGGGTAAGTTTTTAGGGTTGAGGGAGGAAGGGAAGAGGTTGAAGGAGACCGTGATTTCCATATAGAAGGGAGAAAAGTCATCTGTTGAGACTGAAACAATTGAGTTAAGCTAGAGAATTTTAAAATGCCATAAAGATTTGGAGTAATGTTTGAGAGAAATAGGAGCAGGATCTGACAAAAAATTACTTGCTTGGGGATTATTGGGCCACTAAGGACCCAGTGGGACCACTGGATAGATCCATTCTAGATACCCTTCCTCTCCCATGGCCCTAAGTATCCAGCATTAAAGGAGCCAGGAAAACAGATGATAGCATTGGCTGGAATTTCCTGAGCTGCTATGACAGGAAAATAGGGACAAAAGGGAATTTCAGATGCTGATGAAAGAGCAATTGAGATCACCAACTGTGGGATCCAGCCTAAGGTGGAAATGTGAAAGGACAAATGGATGGTCCAGGGGACTGGAGGACTTAATAAAATAGAACAATATAGTGAGTGTGCTATACTTGAAGAGCTGGAAGGAGATAGGCAATTTTTGTGATAACATAGCATATTTGAATTTGATTTCATACTTAGAGCATTTTATTGAATGAAATGGCTCATTAGTGTGGCTGTGAGAGGGCAGCTGAAGTATGTTGGAAGTAAAGGTCATTGGAACTGCCCAAGTCTAAGAACTAAAAGGCTAGGCAGTTGGATGATATCCACATCGACACGAAGACATACCAGTGATGGCAACACTGTGACCTGCAAGGTTTGAAAGAGAGTTTGTGTACGAATGGAAGAAAAGTCCCATTAGATACAATATAAAGTCATGGGACAAATGGGAATAAGTAGATGTTGGATCAGGAAGAAGCCTAGAGTAGTTTTGGTATAAAAAGAGAACAGGTAGATGACATAAGGGTTTATATTTTATGTGGTGACCAAAGAGGACAGAGGGGATGTGTAACAACTGGCCTAGGGCTTCAAATAGATCTGGTATAAAGTTGCTTCAATGAGGGTGTTATATGAGGACCCACGGAGTCAGAGCCTGGCATAGGCAAGAACAGGCTAGTTTTCCAAGGTTTTGATTTTAAGGACCAGGACAGGCCTCTCATATAGTCAATAAGTTTTTAATGAGTACCTTATTCTACAGGGCAGAGCATGATAGGACATAGAGGGAATAATGATTCCATCTCATCTCCTCAAGGAACTAATAGAGCTAAACAAACGCATCTTGCTGCTTCTTCCCTTTACATCTCTTACTTCATTTACTACTAGAAGAATGCTGGCCACCTATTCTCCCTTTTTATACTTCAGTTCGTTTGTGAGTAGATCAACTATAAATTATGGCTAACCATTGTGAAACACTACTCAATTAAAAAAAGAAAGCTAGGAGATTGGAAATAAAATTAGAAATTATCGAGGACTAATGCCACTAACTTAAAGAGATGCAAAAATACCAAAAAGTTGCCTTGAGCAGCCCTTAACATCAACCTCTTCAGCCTTTTCTAGTTACAACAATTTTGTATTCACATGAGTGCGTGTACCCTATTTGGAGCCTGACTCAAACAGACTGTTGGAGAGAATGGGGGTAGGGATTGGAAATTGAACGCTGACTAAATATTTGATGAACTATTTTTTTTTTAAAGATTACCATAAATAGTCATATTTAGAATGAGCTTTAGAATGATTTTTGTTGCACTGTCTTATTTATTTACTCATACTGTAGAACTATCATTTTCATTGTAGATAAGTACTTTAGCTAAATTTTGGCCTACCTAGCAGTAGTTCTATTTAAACATCATTACTTTACTAAGAAATAATCACATCCTAACTTAGTTCAAATATGACTTTAACTGTGTTTTAGTACTTTAGTAATGCTCTAGTTTAGAGATTAAATAGCATTAGACATCCATATTATGACTATGTCTTTTTTAGAATATTTTTAAATCAAAAAATATTTTTTACATCAGTGGGAAGAATAGGGATAAATATGAAGAGTGCAGATTCTTTTTTGTGAGGTGCTCACGGTCTCTTAGAACTTGTTGCCCCTTTTAGAACACACTGTTTAATTTTACATCTTAGAGTCTTTCCTCACGTTGTTTCATTTGTCTAAAATGCTTTTGCTTCCATTTTTTTTTCTAACTTTTCTAATATTTTCCTAATTGGCCAGGCTCAAAAGTTTCTGTCAACGTTTCTCATCCCTGTACATCCCAATAATGCTGTAGTTATCAGTTCATTAATTGTTCACTCAGCATATATTTATTGAGTCCTTATTATGTACCAGATACTAAGCTGGGAAATAGGTGTTGGGTGGAGAGGCAAAGGGGAGGGATACAAAATAAGTAAGTGCAGTTCTTGATCTTGGGGTACTCACTATGTAATGGGATAGACATACAATATTCAGATAATTAAGTTGCATTGTGTTAAGTTATAGAGTGACTTTACTTAGGAGGTGACATTTGAGGAAATCTTAAAGAAAAATTGCCAGGACAAAGTAAAGTAATTTCACATTAGAGAGTCAGATGTCCAAAGTTATGGACGCATGCTATGTATGGGGACTAAAAAATGGTCGATACGTGTGAAGCAAGAATTGAGGGTAAAAAGCATATAAGTACTGGGGAAATTAGCTTTTTCTCTCCTTTCTCATGTAGCACTTTGTCTGTAAAAGCGGAAAAGGCTTATAAATGTCTTTCTCCAACTACCCATAATGTTTAGTTTGGATTTTTTTTGGCCTTTAGCCCATTTGTATTTATATACCTCTTATTTCTGTTAAGCTGCTCAAGGGTTGGGGCTCATTTAGAATCCCTTCTTATATTTTTTCTTCCAGAGTGTTAAATATTACATTTTGCTTGTGGTAGGCTTTCAACATTTGTTAAATACTAAATTTTAGTTCTTGGCATTTGGCAGGATCATACTGCTTAAAATAATTTCTGACCCTCTTATGCTCCATATCTTAATTCTCTCATTTAATTTTCATTGTGCCCCTTCGATGTTAAGTTTTTATCATTCTCATTTTTCCAGTGACAGAAGAGAGCTATTCTCCCAAGATCATAAGTAGTAAGTGGTGGAGCTAGCTCTGGAACTCCAGGTGATGTGATTCCAAAGCCTATTTTTTTATGTTTAGTCTACCTTAATCTAGTGGAGCCATGAGGATAAATAGTTATAAAAGGATAAAGTAAATCTAGCTATAAGAATCATATTACTTTGGCTAGAACTCCACAATTAAATAAGTATGAATACTAATAACCTTAATGGCTGAATGAGGATGAATATCGTGATGTATGTTGAAGGTATACCTGGGGAAGGCTGATTTTAAATTAAAATTCTTAAGATTTGGAAACTACAAATGGAAGCCAATAGAATGTTTCAGATAACCAAGGAAAATATGTTTAAAAAGAGAGAGAAAATCAGTTATGCACATGACCTGGGAGACATTTGACTGCCTATAATAGAGCCTAAATTTTTTGGAAGCAAGTTTGCTTCTAAAGTAGGAGATATTACTGATCTGAAACTTATAGGCCCAGTTCTTTGGATTCTTTGTCAAAAATGAGGCCTTTTAACATTGTGAATGAGGTTGAGTGGTAGAGAAAGTTTATATCAAGGAAAGTAGATGATACCTCATTAGAAGTATTCAAAGATATCTTTATAATGCCCATATTATCCAAATTCTTGCAGAAGCAACTTGAGTCTACGAACACGCCGTGCAATTAAACAAACCACTTTCCACCTACTTAGTGTTCACATATAGAAAGTAGGCTGATTTTTCTGAATTTGGGGGCTCTGAAGATTTGGGGGAGAGATGAAGGAAAAATATCATTTGGTATTCTCTCTTATAACGTTACTCAGGGTAATTGGTAAAATTAGCAAATGTTTCTTGCATTTTATGTCAGTTTCATTCTTTCGGGATACCTAATGATGCCTGATAGTCACAGCTTTAATATACCCCAAATTTCTTGATTTTGTCTCGTTAATAAATTTGTGTGTATATGTATGCATAACCTGTTTTTCAGTCCTACTAAATACTAAGTATTTACTTAATACACCATTAGTAAATATGCTGTCCTTAGGTGGTTATCAAAAGCTTCGTTTCATACTTTAGCTTGATGTTTAAGTTTCCTAAACAGAATGGAATTAAGGCTTAAATTCCATTTAAGCCTCTATTAAAATAACACTATAATTGTTTGTATATATGCTGTGTTTAATTTCTCTGAGATATTTTATCTTTTTCACTTTAAAATTGGCAATTTTTAACTCTGTGATCATCCAGCACAATGAAACAATTACTATCTTTTTTTTTTCCTTTTTTTTCTTTTGCGTGAGCATTTGGCATGTTTGGTCATGTATTTCTCCATTAAAATTATTCGCTTATTTGGTCTCTTCTCTGCCTTGAAAGATTATTGTCTTAGAGTTGCAATTTGGTGCTCATCAATTTAGTTAGGTTTTTAGCATGCTTCAGTTTCTAATTTTCTTGACAGAACTTTTTTGCCTTCACAATAGTCTTTGAGAATAAAATGATTTAGATTATTGTAGATATGTGTGTATTTGTATATGTGTGTGTATATATATACACACACTTTTACATACATATATAGTGGTGTTCATATTATTCTATAAAATTATACAATATGAAAGCTAATTTATATATTTTAATAGTGAGAAATTGAGACTTTGGAGAGATTAATATTTTCATGAATGTTCGTGTCATTAGACTAAACTTTCCTAAATTTTTGAAAGAAAACTATGCAAGTACATTTTAATTTTAAACTCCAGTTTTCTGTCTGGTGCTTTTCTGATACTTGATAAATGCAATCTTATTAGGATAACACATTTTAAAAATAATCTTATAGTAAACCAGTGTAGAAAGAATTTTCTACAAATGCAGAACAAAAGCAAAAAAGAGTCAAATTGAATCCACATATAATTAACATGTACAAAATTGATTTTATTGGCAATTTGTTACCATGGTTAGCAGTTACATCACTTTAAGGTATCATTGTATATGTTAACTCATGTCCTCAGACTGAGGAGACCCTTGAGTTTGCACATTGAAATAAAAGAGAGGGAATTCCTTGGCAGTCCAGTGGTTAGGACTCCGCGCTCTCACTGTCAAGGGTGCGGGTTCAGTCCCTGGTCGGGGAACTAAGATCCCACAAGCTGCATAGCACAGCAGAAATTTTTAAAAAATAAAAATAAAAGAGAGATACAAGCTTTAAAGTTGTCAGTCACCACATTGCTTCTTTATTCCTAACTCATCTGCATTGCTTTTTACAACGCTTTTCACATTGCTTTTGATGCTCGAAAAATTTATGCTAAAAAATAGAATATGCTAAAAAATATTAATATTGTTTTATGTCAAAAGGTTTGCACCGCTATTCTCTGCAAAGGAGAAAAACCATTGAGCAAATACTCCACAAATTCTTACATACTTGGACGAACCAGTAAGGACATCTTTTTCCCCCCAAAATAGCATTTCAAAATACTTTGCAACATGTTTCCACTTCACCTAAAGAGAAAGTGCCCCTGCCTGCTGTCTATTTTTAAATGTGAAGGGGGCTTTGGTTTTTTGTTTTTTTCTTTTGTTTTGCATTTACCTGTAGGCACACTAATAGAAGCTCATTTTTTTTCTGGCTTTTATATGTTTTATATTTCTGTATTAGCATATATGTATGTATATGGGTCTGTATCTACATCTGTCCCTACATGTACATACATGAGGAAAATACAGAACTGGAGAATATTAAATAAATTCTCATTATCTAAAATGGCTTACAGTTGGTTGGGAATTGTGTTGTTTCTTTTGTGCTGAAGTCTTGGATAATGACAACTTCCATTAACATTTTGAATGTCCTCTTTTTTGTATTTATATAAGCAGTAAAATTGTGTAATTGCTGGTTTCTGGAACGATTTTAATTTCCGATCAAATAAATATGTTCAATAGGATGATATGTCTATGTAAATGTATATCATTTTAATTTTTATGAAAACATTTTGTGAAAATGTTGATTTTTCTGGGACCATGTTGCTGTGAATTGGTTGTTCTGTAACAAAATATTTTTAGACTCTAAAGCAGAGATCCTAAATGCTCTGTGCATTTCCTAAGCTTTGAGATGGAGAAAACTAGGTCTGCCTTTTGATAAAAGTTCAGATTGTATGCTTTTTCTCTATGCTTTTCTTAACAAATTTGCTAACAGCTTTCAGTAACATTTCCAAGTGACTGTTTTCTCATTTATAGAAGAGAGCAGAATTGAAAAATGACTTCGATTTTTTTTTTCTTTTTGACTTTTTTTGTACTTTAAACAGAGATAACGAATTCACATATACTACATGCCATTATTATTCATAATAATATTTGCTCTATCTATACAATCTCTGTTAGTCACATTTTCTTTATAAAACAGCAGACTGTCTTCTGTCATAAAAGAAATCTGGCTTGTACTGGAATAGACACATCATCATTTAAAGGAGTTTGAAGGTGTCCTTCTTGCACTGACTGTCTTAAGGTTTAAATCAATGTCTGGCTCTTAATTGTAGTAAATGGCATGACACACTATATCCATGGAGAGCTTTTGACAAAAACTTATGTATTGGAATTTCTTTGCTGTGTGGTTTACTCAGGTGGCTTCAGTTTCCCTTTAGTGAAATAATATTCCAGTGCTGGTGCTAGAGTATAGAACATTGTTGTTGCTGTGAACGCATCTTCTGCAGATGATATCCTGTTCCCTTTCTTTGTTGATATTTTTCTTTCTTAAACTTTGTTGCTCAGAATATCTTTAATGCTAGCCAAGGAGTCAGGGATTTGGACGTATTTTCATGGACTTCCAAAGCTTTTTTCCCCCAGGTGAGTTAACTGTAAGGAACAGTCATACATTATTCAGGTATTTCAGCTTGTATAACAAATTTTACATTGTATCTTTGAAGCCTTTACTTAAGATTAATTTAAAAAAATTTCTTTTTACAAAAATCGATCTATACAGAGTTCTGCAATTGAGTTTCCCCATAAACCTTTCCCCTCTAATTCTGCCAAAGACTGTATTACTAGTGTAAGTTCAACTTTTACTTGACTTCAAATTTGGTATATCTGACTTTATGACTAGCTTCTCCAACAATTATATACAGGTCTAGCTTTTTCAGAACTTACTTATTTAGGTGGGAGCGTTCCAACCCTATGGCTCTTCTGTTTTTTTCCTAGCCTTGCACAGTGGCCTTTTGAATGCTGGGGTGGGATTGCAGGGAGCAAAAATTAACATTGCAGTTCATCAATTTCATGTGCTGGTGCCCAGGTCTTAAATTTCTGTATAGAATAAAACATGCATTTTAGGATTTCTTGAGAATAACAGACACAGTTCTGTGACTTTAGGTCTATCAGTTCTTTTTATACTGTTTAGTATTAAGAAAAAGGATAGACTTTGCTGTGCATTTATTAATTTATATAGTTTCTTTAACTAATCAATAAAGTATTAAATATTTTAGGACAGTTCTCCTATATTGCCTTTCAGTGAATAACTTGCAACTATTATAATTATTATTAGTGTTTGCCAAGACTTTTCTCTCACTGTTACCCTGAGTGGTCAAATTGGAAATATTGTTATAACTTAATTAAATGCTCGAGATGTAACATTAAAGACCAGTGAAATTGTTTTTTCACTAAATCTGTGAATACTTGTTTAGTTTTTACATCATGCCATGTAATTTTTAAAAGATCATTTGTACAGATGACTAATTTGACTCTTCCATCTATGAAATAACATCATGTATTTGCTAAAATTGATCATTCACAATGACATTTTTAAATATTTACTGAAAATCTCATGAGTAAAACAGCACAATTTAAAGTTTAGACCTTACTCTCCATTTTTATTTTGAGTGCTTTCTTTGTATTCATATAGTTGTACACATATATAAATTTTTACAAATATGCATGCATGGGTATATAAAATGCATATTTTATTTTAGATTGTAAATCTAAATTTTTCAGGTACTTAAAATTCTCCTTTCCATTAAATTGCCAATATATAAATAAGGAATGTTGGACAAATACGGTACAGTAATTATAGTAAATGTAAATAAATACTGTCCGTAGTACGTATTTGTGTAAGTAAAAATCAATGATTATTCATCACCACAATGAAATTTATAAGATATTATGTGAAGGTTAATAATGGATTTAAAATTTTTTCTGACCAACCATATATTAAATTAAAGTCACAGGTACGGAGAATTCTTGAATCCACATTTTTTTAACCTTATGACTTTATTTTTAATTTTCCACTATGTAATGGACATTTCTTTTGGAATGAGACTACTCATAGGGATAGAGCTATTCAGTAATATTTTATCTTGCATAATATGTTAGTGGGTTTTTTCATTTTTATCCTATTTATAACATAACTAAATATTAAGTTAATTTTAACCTAATGTGTGAATAAGTGTCCCATTATGATCTTTTACTGTATTTGAATAAAGCAATTTGTAGAGTCTATATTGCTGTATTTAAAAATGCAGTTGAAGTCTGTTTTAAAGAAGTAATAATGACAGTGGAAGAATTTCCAGTGTAGTACTTTCCTTTACATTTAATTGGGAAAAAGAGCAAATATGGGAAGGTTATTATTTCTCTTTATTGCATTCACGTAGGAAGTAATTTCATCACAGCATTCAGATTCAACAGGAAATTTAGGGCATGTTCCTTTCTTTCATTTTAGAAGTGACTCTTTTATATCCAAATGTATTATATTTATATAAAACCACATCTTTAATGTTAATCTCTCCGCTCTACTAAAATATAATCATCTTTTTCTGTTAAAAGCATTAGTATATCACTGTTTAACAATGGTCTAGCAAATCTAACAAGGCATTTTTATTTGTACTGTATTAAGAAAGTGTGAGTTGTTAAAATTCTATAAGCATTCTTATTTCATTCATAACTAGTAAATATTAACATGTAGCTATATTTCATGCACATTTTTTCATCATTGTTATCTCTGTTTATAGATGAGTCTCCAGAATCTTCATACCTATTTTCTCTATTAATAGTTATAAACAAAAGTACAAGGAAATGAAGGTTTAGACTTTTTAACCCACACCGACAGGCAGTAATGCAGTAATAATGATTCAAAATTATTCAGTTGTGGTTCATATAGTAAATTATTTTTGTTTATCCTACTGTTAAATATTTCACTAAAAGATAAAAGTAAAATCAAGTACTACTGTGTTTCTCAAATTATGGTGGACAGAAGCTAGAGGTTCAGTTCCTCTCCTGCTATCTTTTCTTCTCTTCAGCTCTATTTTAAATATTGTTCAGAAGTGAATAACTGAAAGATTCTTTAATAGTAGTATTAACCAACCCTTGAGCTATCTTTGGATACGTGTTCTTTTTCTTAATTGATGCATTATGGACTTGCTGTAAAAGCAATTAAGAAGGATGTTGAAAGTGATAATAGATTGTATTTTGTTTACTTTGTTTTCCTATTCAAATTTTCAGGAACCTAAAACTAGTACTGATGACTTTTTCAAAGACATAAACTCCTGCTGCCCACAGGAAGCAACAATGCAAGAGCAGGATATGCCGTTCTTGCGAGGAGGGCCAGGCGTGTACAAGGTAGTGAAGACGGGACCTTCCGGTCACAACATCAGAAGCTGCCCTAACCTTAGAGGTATCCCAATTGGAATGTTAGTTCTGGGAAACAAAGTCAAAGCAGTGGGAGAGGTATGGATTCTTGTAGCTTCATGACTTCTAAGATATTTGTTTTTAATATAATACAACCAAAGCATCTCTTTCTTCCAAAGGTTGCCATTTCCATCCCAGGTCTTTAAATGTTAATGTTCTTTATCTTTACCTGTATTGAAAATACTAATGCAATTTTTCTGTGCTTCTTTTTTAATAATTTTATTCTCATAATTATCCTTGTGAAAACAATATTTATATAACAAAGTGATTTGTATTGTATATATAAATGTTCAGTATTTGCAAATATCTTTTCACTATTGCAAATGTGTACTGTACTGTCATGGATGAACAGCACTTTGAAATATTTGCTATGAATCAGTTTGGAGATGTGTTATTTTCAAAGGGTTTCATTTCTTCGTTCCCATATATGGGTGTCACTGAAGTCCTGAGCAAATAACATTACTCTTTAGTCAACTGTGGCATTTGCCTCAGCTGATGAGCTTAAAGATGTAGTGTGTCATGCTATTTCTCAGCGTCAGGGTTATTTTCAAGTTGCATTTTAGGCACTACCAACCTAAATAATAGAGAGTATGCTGTGTTAGGACATTTCAGGTGCCAAACAAAGAGCCGTGTGTTTTGGGGTAGCATTTAAAATTATTAAGGGATTATCCTGTGCCTTAAAAAAATATTTTTACTGACGTCATCAGTGAGCATTATTTTACAAGACTGTTTATTGATTTCTGTCTTACCTCAGGCTGTGGTCTTAATTTCAGAAACTAATTTGATGATAGAGATTTATTGGAATAATTACTCACTTAAACTTTTTGCTGGTTTTCAGCCTGAATGCCCTGAAAGAATCAAGCCAATCAATCATGCTTTTTGTTATGTACTAGGTAACCAATTCTGAAGGTACATGGGTGCAGCTGGATAAGAACAGCATGGTAGAGTTCTGTGAGAGTGATGAAGGAGAGGCATGGTCCTTAGCTAGAGACAGAGGCGGAAACCAGTACCTCCGACATGAAGATGGCAAGTTGGCTTAAATTTGTGATTTATTCCGATTTACCTTTGCAGTGCAGAAGTTTAAACTGTACTGTATTTCTTTTGTTGTAAAGAGCTTTTTTGTGTGTTTACTTTTTAAGTAAAATCAAAACTAAAGGTTTAAAAATCTTGCAATTGTTAAAATTCCTATGTAAAATACATAGGTACTAAATGAATACACATAAAAGAAGAGAATTAGAAGGAAATGTGAAACATATGAATTGGTCTTTGTAAAACATACTTTTTATTTCATTAATACGAATTTAAATGATAATTCTTCTGTGCCAGTTCGGGACTAAACCTTTTACTCTTTCTACCACTAAATGGAAGTTCAGTTTTCAAACCACTGATTGTAGTACTTCTCCCAGGCAATTTCATTCTATTGAATTCTGTCTCAGGAAAGGAGCATTGAATATATGCTTAGCTTCTTCTGGGGGATTCCTATTTTGTTGTTAGAGTTTCAGCTTTAAACTTTATTTTACCGTTTTTCAACAATGATCTCCTTTAATAAAAGATTTTCCTTTTTATCCTCTTCTCTTCATTCTCCTGGTGGCGAAATCTTGTTCAGACCATGTCATCACTTAGGTGAAGCTTTAACTGATTCTCACAGAGTGAAGAGTTACCTCTCATCCTAAAGAACTGAATTCACCACTAGAACAAAACTGATACTATATTGAAGTTAATTTTTATTTCTTCGTACCCAGATTGTGAGTCCCTTGTGGACAGGCAGAGGTTTTTTATCTTTGTATTCCTAGTTCTAAAGCAGTTTTCGCACATACTGGTTGCTCACTAAGTTTTCTAACTATACAGGTTGAGTCACAGAAGTATTAGTTAGGACATCACAATGAGTGGATAAACCAAACATAGACTTTTCTACCAAACCCCAGAATTTATAGGAGAGGGTCAGACAATTAAATGAATATGCTTCTTTATCCAAAAGAGTATAAAGTTAAAATAACCATTATCCAAGAGGTAATATGACCATAGTATATAAATAGATTCAAGAAAGGTTTGGAACTTGTGTGAATGACAGAGTACGTTTAGATATATTAACATGGTACATTAAACATTCTCCCCTTTTTCCCCACAGCAAGCCTTTGAGATTAGTTATATAATCTTCATTTTACATTTCTAAGCTCATAGAATTTAAAATGACTTGCCTATGGTCATACCACTGGAAACAGGGCAGGTGAAAGACTTGAGCCAGAACCTTCATTCATATTTCAAATGCTGTGCTCATTACACCACACTGCATCAGTAATCCACTGAACCCAATTTGAGAACCTACTTCCTCCCTTGTCTTTACAGACCAGTTTTTCTTAGTCAAAGATGATGTCATCATAAAATAATATCCTGAGATGGTAGAACTATTCTTCATTATGTTTTGAAAAGCAAAAGTCTTCATTTCATGTAAATCAGACATTTTACAAAACAACTTTCCCATTTACAGTATACTTGCTACATATATAATTATTACGTATTCATAAATTCTTAAACATTTTCATTATATAGGGATATTCAGATATAAATGATAATAACCTAAAGCGAGATCAGCTTTATATAAGACATAACTAAATAATCTGAGAATGGTTTAAGTGACTGTCAGGGTCTTTCTAGCTTAGTAATCATTTTAACTAGCAATGAGCATAATGTGTAAGAGTAGACTCTGGGACTGGACTGCCAGGGTACAGATGCCAGCTCTTAACTTTTCAGTTGTCCAAATTACCTAATATCTCTGTGCCTTGGTTTTCTCATTTACAAAGTGAAGATACTTTATAAGTTCTATATGAAAGCTAAGTGAAGAAATAACAAAGCTATCAGACGGTAAGGTTAGCAGTTGTATTCCCATATACTTAGAAGGTAGAAGGTTCTTTTTAGATAAAATGCTTCTTAAATTAGGATATCGTTTCTACTAAGATATATACGCAACCCGAAAAGAGGTGTGAGAGAAGTTTAAATTTCTCTGTGATCACTTAATGATTTTTTGCCATATATATATATATATATATATATATATATATATGGCACAATAAAAGCAAAAAAAAGCAATAATAGCAAATGTTAATAGCACAATAAAAGCAAATTGACTCCACAAGAGCATATCCCGTGTCTAAATATTATAGTGATTTTGATTGATGAAAACAAAAGATTTTGTCATATACTTTACTTTGTTGGTGTCAGTGACCTAATTGGTAGATCTATTATCAAATCTAAATGTGAGGTTATTTTAAAATTTAACCACCAGAAAAATCTTTCTTGCAATTTTCTCTCTTTATAAATGGAGAATAGCACATAAGAAACTAATTTTATAGATGTTCTTTTTATTGTAGAACAAGTTCTTCTGGATCAAAATTCTCAAACTCCTCCTCCAAGCCCTTTCTCAGTACAAGCTTTTAATAAAGGGGCAAGTTGCAGTGCCCAAGGATTTGATTATGGACTCGGAAATAATAAAGGTAGGTGTTTTAAGTGAGTCTTTTACTTACCTAACTGTAATATTTTTATTACCTTCTCCTATAACCATTTTTATTACTGTTCACACACAAAACTTTAAGTTTGTTCCTAGAAAACTAACAGTCAAAATGTTTATGACAGTGTTCTTTTTACAGTATTGGTTTTATCCATTTTAGCTTAAGTTTATAGTTCTTGCTTACCTGTTCTTATTTTGTAGACACTCCTTTTGAATTCACATCATAAAGATTCTGTGTCACTATATCCAGTAGAAGAACTTTTATCATCCAGTTATTATTAAATGTTAATGAGCAAAACCGAACTTTCCAAAATGATCCATTTAAAATCAAAATATTTTAAGTAATATTTTTAAGTAATATTGCACATCAGCTTTATTAAACATGTGTGGTTTTCAATGTCTAATCAAGTTATCTTAGTTAATTTCGAATGACATGAATTGATAGCTTTGGGTTTGGTATGTATAATGAAACCAACAAATTGTAAAAAGAAAAACAAAACCCCTAAGCCATATGGATATAAAATGTATACAACTTGTTTCGGTTGCATTAATAGAAGAGACCAGCATCATGGACAGGCCAAATAATAATTATTTTGGAGTAATTTATGCTCGAATTTCATCCGAAATTCCATTTGTATGTAAATTTGGACACATTGACATGCTTTCTTATGAACCTGCTCCTAACTCTTAGCTTCAAAATCGACGATATTGTCAGAAGGTAGCATATAGCTGGACAATGGGTAGGAAGGAGAAGATAGCCTACATGGAAATACTTTTACTTTAAAATGTTATTTAAACTAATTCATGAGATTTGATTTCCAGACACAAATACAGTTGTTTTAATACCTGACTTGCAGAGCAAGTGAAATAATGAAATAGTCAACAAGATACAGAATTACATCAGTATAGAGGAAATATTCAATTTAAAATAAAACCACTTTCTGTTTGATACCTTTATTACTTTCCACAAAGTATTTTTATTAAGAAGGAAGCCTTAGCTACAAGATTTCTTTTTGGCTCTTCCTCCTGCATCGGGTTGCTCTATCCTACAGGCTTGGGTACTATCTGCTTGCTCATTTCCGGTAGCTCAGATTTCAACTAACTTAAACTAGACCTTCATGCTTAAGTAGGGTAAATGCTTTGTGGTGTTTTCTTCATGTCCCTTTCCTTCTGCCGCTCCCAGTCCTTAAATTAAAATCTCAGTGTTTACTTACCACTATATACTTGTATAGTAATCTGTTTTAAAGCCATGTTTAATTCAAATTGTACGCTTTCAGTCTCTAAAATGTCTAAATTGTACTGGTGGCTGTCACATTAAATCAGTCTTTAAAACAGAATTTGTTAAAACATCATAAGAATAAAAACCAACTTTCAATAGAGACAAACATTGCTGAGAACATTTGTTATTAATTAGAAATAATGTATTACTTTTTTAAAGTGATATTGCTAATATTGTTCAAAAATAGCATGTACTTCTTAATAGGCTTTTAAAATATTTAGATGGAGTGAAGAAATATTAAGAAACTTTCATCCGATTAAATATATCTAACCTTTATTTATTATCTTACCTTTAATTGTAGTTCCCATTTTCTTTAACTCTTTATGCTATCCAACACCAAACAATTGTTTTTTGCAAAAATTCTTTTTCCTTAAAACAATTTTATAAAATTCTTCATCACCTCTAAAATCCTTTTCTAATCCGCAGCATTAATTTTTTTAAGTGAAGAGATGTAGCTTATGTGCACAGTTCTCCATATTAATCTGTTTCTTGTTGGTGTTTCATTTAAAATTTTATTTATGAAACTTTATTATATCTAGAAAATATTCCTGGAAAGGTACTGTTTTCCAGTTTCTGCATCAGCTAGTCTCCATATGGTTCCCCCCCAACCCTTCTTCTTCAGCATCATTTAAACTATTTAATATTTATATTCTCATAAATAGGGAGCTATCATCCATCCAATATATCATTTCTTATTTTTAAAAGTATTTTTCTGTTAATGTCCTTTGTATTTAATTTTGAAGAAAATATCGGAATTCATGTCTGAGATACTATTCAAATAAGGTACCTCATATACCTTTTTTTCTTATAGGTCTTTTATAAATTTTTACATTGCCTATCCGAGCAAAAGAGTTCATGCTTTTAAAAATGTATAATTTCTCTGGCAATAACAACTTTAAAAAAGAAAATATTAATTTATAACTGTAATATAAATGTATTACTAAATTAATAACATATACTTTGCCTCCCTTCAGTCCTACATTGAACTATTCATATTATTTGCATATGTTCTGCACGAAGTGTACTGCGTATGAGGCAGGGTGATAATAGTCAATGTCAGGTACTGCACAGAAGACATCATCGACTTAGATCTTCCTTTATACTTGTATGGTATTGAATCAACTTATCATACTTACCTCATAGACTCTGTATTCTCTCCTGCTGCTGCTAGATGTTTGTATATGAATTTAAATGGATTTGTTTTTGTAAGTGGGCCATTATATAAAATTTGTTGGGGTGCTTCCATTATTAAAACAGCATACAACATTCGGTCCCTAATTTGAGAATAACAGTCACCAACTTCCACAACAGTTCTGAATTGGCATTGTTTTATTTAGTGTTTAACTTTATCTGAATGTCATAAAGCACCATTTACTTTGCCATTTTGGATGTTAATTAATAACAAGTTGTAGTTTTGACTGTTTTGCCCACTGCAGGTGACCAACTGAGTGCCATATTGAATTCCATTCAGTCACGGCCCAATCTCCCAGCTCCTTCCATCTTTGATCAAGCTGCAAAACCTCCCTCTTCCCTAGTCCACAGCCCATTTGTGTTCGGACAGCCCCTTTCCTTCCAGCAGCCTCAGCTTCAGAGTAAGTCTTGTCAGCCTTACCTGCCTCATCAAACCATTTCTGAAGCTTTGTTCTGAGTTGTTTATCAGTTACTAATTATTTATCAACTCACCTAACTGGTTTTATTTAATGAGGACGTTATCCCTTCCCACATTTTTGAAGCACTTAAGCTATTCTGACCTACGACATTCTGCAGCTAAGACATTTGTTTTTAATCACATTTTTTTATTAAGTGTAGTTATTAAAATATGACTTTTATATTTTCTATTCTAATTCCAGAATAAGCAAATCATACTATAAAATATATTAAGAAAACATTGATTTAAAAAAAATTTTTATAATATGCACGACTATGGTAAGCGTCAGTTATAAGGATAACTTTCATTGTTTTACACCGGATTTTTGTTACTTAGAGATGCCCCAAGAGAATGGACCTATTTCACTCTACCAGTGGGTGGAGGAGAGGCTGTACTGGGCAGGTTTGTTTGTTTCTTTTAAGTGAATTTGGTGTCTGTGAAATGTATAGCAGCTTAGGTTTCCAAATGTTCTCACAGTGTTGTTTCTTCTCTTGCTTTTTGCTGTTCTTGTTCTTGTTCTTGTTCTTAATAAGTTAAGCCAATCAGTTGATTCCAGTTCTGCCTTCTAGGATTGTTCTAGCCCTTTATCCATGATAGTAATTCATACTGATCTGGAAAACAGACCCAAAACAAATTACATGTACCTGGGTCTTCTTTTTTCTTAAGAAGCTCCTGAGGCTTCCCCATAAACTTCTCAAACCTCCTAGTATGACAACAATATGCTCTTCTTGGCCTTCAGTTCACATGTTGGCTATACAGTGTATAAACGCACTCACTGAATTGAGAGAGTTTTTGGAAGTCTCAGCTTGTACACCCATTTGTTTGAATTCAAATGCATGACCTCTTCGCTTTACTTTAGTAAAATACATCCACACTTAGATCTAAGTTATTTTTCTACAAAAATACTTTTATAGCTATTATTAGGATTACTTAAGAGAATGCCAGCTGGTTTAGTTTTTATTAGGAACCAGTGTAGTGTATAGTTAGCAAATGATGTTATTCATTATGATATTATTACCTGTCTTCGGAAAAGAGTATACAAGAGTATACTTTTTAGGTTTGCACTATACGTTAGGCAAGTTCAATTAATGAAATTAGTTTGTAAATATAAGTATCAATTTCTAGCTAATCATCTCTATTCGTGTGTAATATTCACTTTAATGTCTCTTAAAAGAAGAATTTCAAGGAAACATAATAGTGTCATGTGTGTGAAATAGTTTTTTCCTCCTTGATAAGCATTATAGAAGAATGAAAGAGAAGTGAAGACTTAGTTTACCCATTTAATGGAGTGACAGACACTTTACATTTAGACGTACCCAGGTTGCAGGAAGCTTTAAAGGTAAGGACAAGGAAATAAAAGGGAAAAAAACATCATAACCGGGCAGAAAATCATATGAAAAATAAAATTGTAAAAGAGAAATTACCCTGATAATGTCATAGTGGCAGCAGACAAGAGAACTAAGGAATAAGAACCGTTTTGTTCTACCTAAAGGGTTATTGCAAGTCTTCTTGAAAACTTCTCTAAAAAAAAGTATTTTTATTAGTGTTTTTATTTTACCAAATTACTTAATAAAATATTGTAAAAGAAAATGTAAAGACCATAAGAAAATCAGATTTGCCTCTTTTAAAGGATAATAGGTTTCTAACTGACATTGTGTCAATATAATTTTGTTCATATTGTGTCTAAGTGTTATCAGTACCACCACTTCCTTTACCACCATCTTGGAGCAAATTTGAAATCATGGCCTAGAAATGTCTCAGAATTACCAGTTTTCTGAATCATTATTTGCATGTACTCCAATGATACAGACTTCTTATTCTCAGCAGAATATCACTGAAGTTTGACTACCCAGTTCCAGAAACCAGAAGGCTTAATCTTTAGCACAACTAAAAACAAGTATGGAATCTAAAAATAGTTTAATGTTTTGTAGATATATTAGAATTGTAGTAAGTACATCATAGGAAGATTAAATATGGCAGAGTTAAAACTACCTGAGTAAGATATTCTTTCCTGAATTTCACTGCCGTCCATCACACTAGCATTTCATCTTGCTTTAGAAGATGGCTTATTTATACTGAACTTCCCTTTACTAATTAGTAAAATGAGAATCATTTTTGTCTTATACTTTTGTGATTCTAAAATATTGTATAAAATATTATGCATAGAAGACTGTATTTACTAGTTCTTGCTTATTCTGATAAGTCGACTATGTACTTACTACTGTGGAGCACTTTAGTACATCCTCATTTGAGATAATGTCTCCATTTTACAGTTAAGGAAACGGAGGCTTAAAGAGGATAAATGATATGCCCTAGAAATATACATAGTAAATGGTAGAGTCAGAACATGAGCCCAGTTCTCCTGACTACAAAGGAGGCCATGTTTTTAAATATCTAGCTTTGCCTACTAATAAATAATGTAAAAATTTGTTCTTTAGTATATAGTTTTTACATTTCTGTTTCCATTTGGTTCTAGCCTCCAGAGTATTAGCTTGGTTTGGATTGGTTATTTTCCCCTTCATAGTTTAAGAATGTAGCATGGTTTAAAAGGAAAAGGTTTCCTAAATACTGTAACTCAAGTTCCCAGCTAAGTAGATGACATACATAAAGTAGGGACATACATAAACTGCTCCACATGTCAACTTTATGAGCATTATTAATCAGTATTTCTTTAGTTTTTTTTTTTTCCCCTGAAGCATAGGGTTTTTTTAAAATTAATCTTTGGAAATGAAAATAATCTGGCACATTAAATTCATTTGGTAATTTTTTTAAGTTGCAAAATTATTTTATACATGCACACATACATATATACATAGAAATTACTTCACCTGTTATTCTAGTGAAATAGAATAATTATAGAAATAAAAGTCACACAGTTTCCTTGTCTTAACCATATTTATATGTGTGCAAAGGCATGAGAGAGAAGAGAGATGTGTATATAAACTTTTCCTTTACTGTTCCATAATTTACTTTTTTATTTCAAAAGTATTTATGTAGGTTTTAGAATTGGTAAGCCATTTGGCAGTAAGTTTCTAGTGGACTGAGGTGGGGAATGATATAGGTGCCCGCTTTCTTTTAAGAATATTACATTCTGTATTTTCATTATCTTTTCCTCATTTCTTTTGAAAGCATCATTTTATTTGTCCCATATCCTCTGACAATATCTTATACATCATAAGCATTCAGGGAGCATTTATTGACTGGAAATGCCTAAGATGATCATTTCTTCAGTGTAAGCTATGAGTTTAAGATCATGTGTTTCTTGTTATCTTATGGTTGATATTCCTGTCCTTACTCAGAGTACATCTTCAAAATAGAGGAAGAATACTTCAGTAGTAATTAAATTTAACTATAATGTGATGATGTGATATCTAATAATTCTGAGTTTATACTGATGGAATTTTACAAAAGATCCTCCAGCTGAAAAACTGTATTTCACGTGACTGTTTAATATAAACATTTTCTAGCTACTGTCCAGGGAGCTAAATAATTTGCTTTTATTTTTTTTGTAGAAAAAAATGGTAAATAGAACATTAAGACAGTTTACGATTCTCCCAGAGATTTTAAATATGTAAACATATAATATATATATCAAAGTATGTCATACTTTCAAGCCCAGATATGACAGCTCTAGGTTACTTTGCAACGAGTTTTTCTGTTATACCCGTAATCACATTCTCAAGTGAGACAAAACTTTTGCTAAATGTGACAAAAGAGTCCACCTGAGTATCTGCATGCATATTGGTTTGTGTTCAAGAATACTAACATATACTAAAGCACTGTGTTTACTTACTTAGCTTATAAAGATGTAGTGATGGAAAGCCTTAAGCTCAGATTTCCTTTCCAGCCACTTATTTAGTTAAGTTACTTGATGCATCTGAGCCCTTTTTACCTCATCCATAAAATGAGGTGCCTAATAAACGTTATCTGTTGATATTGATATTGCCTTTTGATGCAAACATTTAACATCTCTCATGCTCCAAGGAAAAGTGGAGGAAATCACAGTCTCAGGGAGAGCAGTCTATTCTCTGTGGAGTGAGTTGCAGGAAAGGCACAAATGAGGTTTCCTAGCTACTCCTCAGTACATTTTCACAGCTTAACTTCATTATTCGCTTTGAGATTAATTCTTCATATGGTAACACTACATTCAGACGTTAGTATGAATATCAGTATAAAAGCCAGGTTTTTTTCTAAGACTTAGACTTCATTTTTATCCTGGATTATAATCCCAGCCCAGAATCTGTCTACTTATTTGCTTGCCTGGTGTGAGCTGTGGCATGGATGGAGCCCTTGACTTGGGAAAGAGACCTGTGTTTTAATCTCTGTGCTCCCTCCAGTTAGTTTTGTGACACTAAGCTGATTTCTCATACCCTTTTCCTCTTTATAATTTTTCTTAAGGAAAATTAAAGGATGATATCAACAAAGATTTCGTAAAATCAAATAGTCAAGTGCAGTAAAACTTTTCATACTTGAACCGATAGCGTCTGTCCCAATGGCCAATATATTTATTTCAGTTTGGGCTCTAACATCTCTAGCATCCCTACAAATCCTTGTCATTTCAGTCACGGGCCAGAATTTATCTTGACTCAGTGTCTCCATCTTCTCTGTGGTAGGAAAGCTTCAACCCATGTTCCTTTCCCTCTTCATCAGTCCTCACTTCATCCTAGGAATTTAGACCACAGAGAACGCTGGTGTTGTTTATAAGACAGTGTGCCCGAGTGCATCTGTTTGCTTTCTCCTGACCAGATCTGACCTTTTGTCTCTCTCTCCCTTTGCTCCCATCTCCTTACTGGCTACTAAATTTATTCCACCCTTTATTACCATTTTTCTTCAGATGGGTCATTTATTCTTCCATCATTTATTTACCTGCGTTTGTTAAATATCTAGTCTATGCTAGGCTATAGGGAGCAATAACGTAAAGAAGATATTATCACTGATCTTGAAGGGCTTTTGGAATACTGAGGAAGGCAGCCATGTTGAAAAAAATGATGGTATTATTTTAAGTCTGCAGGAGCACTATTCACAGGATGCATTGGAAACATAGGAGAAGAAGCTGCTGACTCAGCTAGGAAAGGTTAGAGAAGGCATTAGATAAAGAGATGGCCCCTAATCAGAGTGTTGAAGGACTCATAGGAATTTATCAGGCAGCAGTGGGGGTGGGGAAGGAGGTTACAGGTGTCTTTCCTCTCTAAGAATAGCATGAGCTAAGTTTTGGGGATCCATTGACTCAAAAATATTTACTGACCACCATCTACATGTCAGGCACTCTTCTAAGTACTGGTCATGCAAAGAGTCCAGTTTGGGAGGCTTTCATAGTAATCCAGGTGAGATATGATGGTGGCTTTACCAGAGTAGTAGCCTAAGAGATGGTATTAAATCATGGAATATTGGATATATTTTGAAGGGGAATCGACAGGATTTGCCTGAAGATTGAATAAGCAATGAGAATACCAAAATAGTGGAGGGCAAATCTAAGATTTTTGCCTAGGCATTTGGAAGAATGTAATTTCCATTTAATATGGGGACTGTAGGAGAACTGGGTCCAGAGGGCAATAACAAAGGCTTAATTTTGGACATTATATTGGTAAGCTACTGTTGCATAACAAACCACCCCAAAACGTAATAACTTAAAATAAGCACTCTTTCGCTCACAATTGTGTGGGTTAGCAGAGTAGGCTGGGTTCAGCTGGGTAGTTGTTGTGATCTTGCCTGGGATCCTTCATGCATCTGTAGGTCAGCCAGGTATTTTTTCCTTGGGGATTGGCTGGCATGAAAAGGGTGACTAGGCCAAATATCTCTTGTCATTCAGTGGGCTAACCTGGGTTTGTTTGCATGGACATTGCAGGATTCTGCGAAAACAAAAGCATGCACAGTCTTTTGAGGCTTAGGCTTGACACTGACACAGCATCACATATGCCATACTCTGTTGGTCAAAGCAGGACACCTATGTTCAAGGATGGAGAAATAGACTTCACTTCTTGATTAGAGTTGCTGCAAAGGGGCATGGTACAGGGATAGGGATAATTGTCACTGTGTTTGCAAATGATCAGATATGTTAAGTTTGAGGTTCCTTTTAAGTCCAGTGGAGATATCAAGTTGAGATCGATGTAAGACCCTGGAGTTCATGGGAACTGTCTGGGCAGGACATATAAGTTGGGAGTTCACTGGCTTATAGCAGAATAATTTGAGAGTTGCCCTAAGGGTGGATTAAAGCAGCAGGAAAGTAGGTATAGGGAGAAAAGAGAAGATGCCTAAAGACTGAGCGCTGGGGCACTTCAGGGTTTAGACATGGGAGAGAGGAGGAGAAGTCAGCAAAAGAGACTGACAAATGGCCATAGAAATAGGAGGAAAACCGAGTCAGTATGGTGTTTCTGGAAGCCAAGTGAAGAAAGTATTTCAAGGAAATAGTGACAAGCTGTATCGGATGTTGCTGATGGGTCAGGTAAAGTGAGGATTGAGAAGGGACCATTGGATTTAGCAACGTGGAGGTCACTGATGATCTTGATGAGAGCAACTCTAGTCGGATGAGATGCCAAAGCTCCATTAGAGTGGGTTCAAGAGAAAGGGGGGAAGAGAAATTGGAGACAGTTATTATAGATAAATTTGTCAAGTTTTACTGTAAAGGGAAGGAAGATACATAAAGTGAAACCAGGGCAGAGGATGTGAGATCTGGAGAGATTTTTGTTTGGTTTGGTTTTTAATGGGGACAAGGTAACATCAGGGTTGTTTTTTAATGAGAATGATCCAATAGAAAGAAAAATTGCCAGTGCAGGAGAGAGGGGAGGATTGCTGGAACAGTATTCATCCGTGGCAGAGGGGATGGGATGTAGCGCAAAGGGGAAAGGTTGGCCAAGTAGGAGCAGAAATAGGTGATCCACCATAACAGGAGAGGAAAGAATGTTTAGTGTTAGCAGCTTGAGAATGTTGTCCATTTGTTTTTTGTTTTGTTTGTTTTCTCAGTAAAATAGGAAGCCATCATCAGCTCAGAGTTAGCATGGGGAAAGTGTTGGTGGTTTGAGGAAAGAGAAGATATGAAATGGTAATCGCTAACACATGGCAGTCATTTACCACATAACAGGCACCATTTTAACCACTTCAAATGAATCAACTCATTTGATTATGTTAGGAAACATGATTCACTTGAGAAACTTCACGCGTTTGTAGCTTAGAGTGTTAGTGTCCTAGTGGCGGTTTCTTACACTAGAGAGGGTGGGGCCACATCATGAAGGGTCTTATAAGCCACTCTTAGTAGTTTAGACTTTGTCCTGTGAGTAAAGTGAGTAAAATGGAGGGAGCAGATGAAGGCATATATACTTCTGCAGAATTTTAAACAAGAAGAATGATATGCTCAGTCTTACATTTGTGAAAGATAACTAAAAATATTATGAAAAAGGTTCTGGAGAAAGGGAGAGCGTTAGAGGCAGGGATTCCAGAGAAGAGCTTGAGTAGGGCTTATACTAAGGTAAATTACAGTGGACGTATAGAAGAAGGGACAAGTTTAGAAACACGTAGGCAATAAAATTGTACAGGACTTGCTAATCACAGTTGAAGGAGCCAGTCTAGAATGGCGTCCATTTTTCTGTCTTTGTTTTGAAAGGTTATATGCTTACCTAATGCCAATACACAGAATAAAAAGCAGATTTTAAGAAAAAATGAGTTCAGTTGGGTAACTTAGCCTCCAGTAAGCTGTAATATAATTCGAATGTGGGAAACATACTTAGCATTTCTGTAACTGAAGATGGCATTGTTGACTGACAGTTTGAAAATACATCTTTACAGATTTTCATCCATCTTCCTTTCTGCATTTGTATCATATGGATGAATGTTATGTTCTAGTGAAAAGCTTATTTCTATTTTAGCCTTCAGTTGGAAATTTTGTTCTAGCTGTCATTCTTTTATAATTCATGTAGTATACTAACATTTATATAAGTAAATTTTAGTTCCTATTCTGTGTCTTAAGCTCTTTTTCTTCTGATACATTTAGTAGGATTCCACATTCTGTTAGTGCTTATACATATCTACATTTATGTGTGTATATATTTTTTAAGATATAGAAAGAAACCTAATTCTATAGATCCTTCACAAACAATGATAATAACATTTTGTCAAGTTTACAGTAGAATGACAGGAACAGTGTTTCTGACTTTCTTCACTCAATTTAAACCCTGGTAATTGTACATTTGCATTCGTCTCTGAATAGTACTACAGATATTTTGACAAATAGACTCTTAAAACAGGCAGTAAATGGTTAAGCTTAACTTATAATTCAGATATTCTGGAAATTACTTATTTTAAAACTATTTATTTTTAAAAATATAAAAAACTAGTTTATTGGTTAGTGAGGAGACGATATATAAATTATACCTTCACCCTGGCCAAAAGATGTGAGCAACCAAACAACATGCAGATAAGAAATAAGTACAATTAAGTGTAGGTATTATTCCCACGTCTGTCTATTGATGTTTTGGAGGATTTAGAATAAGGTGATAGTGATGATAATTACGTCCTCTAGCCAGCAGCTGCCAGGACTGACAGCTTTAAATGCAAATTCACTGGGTATAATCCGAAGAAAATGAAAACACTTACTCGAAAAGATACACGCACTCCAGTGTTCATAGCAGCATTGTTTACAATTGCCAAGGTATGGAAGCAACCTAAGTGCCATCAACAGATGAATGGATGAAGAAGATCATTACTTCGTTGTTGACTCAAACCTGAAAGAGTATACGCCCCTTTCTAAATCTCAGAACTGCAGTTTTGTGTACTGCCACCAGATGGTGACAGGTGCCTTGATTCTTCCAGTGTATTGTCCCAATAACAAGGTCAAGGTCCTGATACAGCAAAACCACAATTTGTCTTTGTCCAACTGAAATGAGAATGCTTTCCTTATTAAAAAGAAAAGTTATACTGTTTTATTATTATCATTAGCCTAGGGAACAATTTTTTTAAATACAACTTACGATGAGCTCAGAGTTTCTATGACCAGAGAATGAATGAAGTACCCCAGGGAACTTGATACTCGGGATTTAAAACAAAGAAAACAAAGAATAAATGACATGTAAAGAACCGTTTTGTTAATAAGGGGATACTTTATACCAAACAAACAACGTTGACTTCAAATGAGTACTGGAGGAAAAATTCCAGCTTTTTATATTGTTTTAAACATTATTCTCCTTAGTTAACTATATTATGACAAAAAAATCAAAATTCTACAGACATTAATTTAATAATTGATTGTTTTATCTACAAAGCGAGGTAAAAAGGAGCATGATTAATCTTCATCAGATGTCTAAAAGTTGATCAGTTTTTTCTTCTGTGCATAGATAGCAAAGTATCTCTTAAGGATTACTTCCCTTTTTAAATTGAAAGATATAAATCTTTTTAAAAGTTAACTATTTCAAAGTATTTTAAACATGAGCTTGTGAAAATTAAATGTCTAGAACAAGTGTTGTGTGAAATCACAGCTTACTGTACTTAGGCATTTAACAGTAACCTTTTGTAGACTTTCAAAAGATGTTTCTTTCATCTTATTCACTCTGAATCATACCTAGGACTCCAGTCTCTTTAGGTTTTGTAACATATTGGAAAGACTTTAAAGGATGATTTGGCTTCAAAACTTTTTCCAGGAGTTTGTCCTTAAACCTCTTAACATCTTATCTAATAAGTGTCCATGTAGTTTTGTACATTTATGTTACGGGTGCTTGTAATTAAGATAGTATCTGATTTCCTGCTCCTGTGTCCTCCTGCTAAACCCAGTCTTCACAGATTTTAGCGACCAAGCTACGAGACTGTATCCTTACATTGGCAGTTTGAGTCGTCCTTGAATTCCAATCAAAACCTGGCACTCTCCTAACTGACATTTTCAGTGAGAGTTGCAGAGTAAGTATTATATGAGATTGAAATAGCATAAGACCTCATTTTGCAGTTCCTGGTGCCTTTGAGTTTTACACACTTTAAAAAGAAGAATGCTCAAAAATATTAAAATTTTAACATTTCTTTAACTTAGAGGAACATGACTTGTTGGCATGTGTCTCCATCCCTCCATCCACTCCTACCATTCTCTCTTGAACCAACTACAGGGGGTGTTTGCAGTTGTCCTTATCCACAGAAATTGCTCTATTCAGTTTTTGACTTTTGTTTTGCTAAGTTCAACTGTCAGTTCTAAGATTTCATTTTACTTGCTCTGTTGGCAGTGTTTGACAGGATTGATCTTTCTCTTTTCCTTGAAACACCTTCTTCCTTTGCCTGCTGGATATCTCCTACCTCAGCTCTTCATGTCCAATCTCTTTTCTACATCCTCCTCTATTCTGTATTCCTAGGAATGTCCCAGGGGTTTGGTCTCTTCTAGGCCTTGCTACCTAAGTTGTCTTATCCAGGCATGGAGTATTGCCCAAAATCTGCGTGCTTATTACTCTCAGGTTTATCACCGCTCCATCTAGGATGTATTTGTTCATTGTCTCTCTCCTTTTACTGGAAGATAAGTTCCATGAGAGTAGGGACTTCATTTCTGTTCATCATCTTATGCTCAATTCCTAGGACAATGTCTGACACATAATACATACTCAGTACCTTATATGGAAGGATTCTTGGTTTTATGAATAGTTCATCTTTAATCTTGGCCATAATAATGAATCAGTCAACTATTACTTTTTCTGTTTTGAGAAAACTGTGTGTTGTATTCATTTTTTTAATTTCAATAATGTTAAGAAAGTTGTCTCCTTATTACCTGAATTTATTTCAGCTCACTTGATTACATTTATTTTCATTGCCATGAGTTAAAATTTTAAATAGTGGATTTATTTTCAGATTTAGATAGAGATTTTTTTTTTAGCATACTGCTTTTGAAAGACCACTTTAAAGGTTCTGTTAATTTTTTGAAGAAAGATAATTTTTTTTTAATTTTAAGTACTTCATTTTCTGCATGGTGAATCATTAATGTGTCTAACATTTTCAGTGACTTGTAAATCTTTTTTGCTTTGTGTTGTGAGACTTTTTATAAACAGAATTTGGTATCTCAGTAATAAGATCGACAAAACAAACACCAAATATTGGGATTAGCACTAACATTTTTTACTGAGGATGGACTCAGAAAAGTAGTTGACCATAAATGTCAAGTTGGGTCCATTCTGAGATACATACTGGAAAAATTATAGTCATGTGTCCATACAGAAAAACAGGTGACAATAGGTTAAACTGTAAGTAACATCTCTTTATCTCCCACTATTTACAAAAAAAAATTACTTATAAACTTTCATTTATAAGTAAGTGAGCACCAAATTAAAGAAAACTGAGTTAAAGAAATATTAGTCTGAAAAGAAATGCTCAAATTTGATTTATCAGTGCTATGAATGTTATTTAACTTTTAGGCTAACACATTTGGCGCTGTCGTTATTAGTCTAAATTAATTAATTTGACCTTTGTATTCAGTTTTTAATTTTAAAGAAATAATAAACTTGCTGGAAAATTTAGCAGAATATAAACTTTTTAATAAGTTAGTAGTCGCGCATACCATTTGAAATGCTTTGTTTCTGCTTGTGTTCTCTGCTAAATTTTTTTTCCATTGAATCTGTGCTGCTTCTTTGCCAATGTTTTCCACTGTAGAATCTCCATCTCGCAACCTTGCTTCTCGTGAGCGCATTTACAAAAATTATGGTGTAGCTGGGCCTGCCTCTGCTCTCTCATCTCTGTCTCACAAACTGAAGGGTGGGTATGCGTGCCTTCACGGATGGGCCATTCTTAATAAACCTAGGAGGTTTCAAGAAAGAAGTTTTAGTTCACCTCAGTCATTTTCATCTCATTCCATTTAAGATTAAAGTTTATAATTTTATTTAAAATTTGATATTTTGGGGTAATTTGTGATGTATCTGTTCAATATTGTATTGATTATCCTAATTGATATGCCTGTTTACTATATGTAGGTTAAATAGAACTTTTGCTTAATTTCAAACCTATATGAGATATTAAATAAAATAAGTACGTAGAACTAAATGCCTTTGGGGAATTGTAACACCATTATTACCAGAGCGAGGTGGTACATGTGTAAGCCGTAAAGCACATTGTGATCTATAAGAATATAGTATCTCACGTGACAGGTTAGTCTTCAACTCATTTTTTCTGTTAGGTAATGTAAAAATCACTTTCCTGTTTTAGTTTTTTTATGAGAAACAGTTTGATAATTAAATCCTTTAGTTTACCTTACCTTTTCAGGGCTGTCCTGTCTGGCATGAGTCTTCCTTGTAGTATTTTCTTAGCTGCTTAGTTTTAATACTTTAAACTTAGAAATGTTTAAACTATTGACAATTGATAAAATGCCAGACGATTTTAAAATATGCTCTGGTGTTATAAAATACTGTAGATACCTAGTCACATATTTTTGTCTTAGTGTAATGTTTAATTAAACTTTTAAAATCTTGTATTCCTAGAAATGAGTAAAACAGTTTTACATTTCTCCTTTGTACAGTTGACAGTGATACTGTATAATATTGTAGTATAATTATAGAACCTGATCTCTGTAGTATATAGTCTTGTGTAACCTGATATATAGTATATACCATGGCATATCATATTACAGTAGTATTATATTATGATTATATTATAGGGTGGTATTATATAACCTTTTATTTATAATTTTGGCATAAAAATATGCAGGTTATTAATGAATACCTAATATTTAATATTTTTACTAATCTGTTTGAATGTGCTACATTTTTATCCTGTCCTGTATTATTTTTTCTTTAGAATCTTTTGAGATTAAAAAAGTGTCCATTATTGCTTAAACTTACATATGATAAACGTTAAACAAAAGTGATGAATGTGAAAGTTTTTACGATCTAAAGCTTTTTAACATATTGTGTTGATATTTATTGATACTTAAAGCAGCCACATGACCATTTTTAGTAATACTTACTGCACACCTCAAAACTTTTGAAACCCAAATGAAGGAGATGAACATCAGTTAGTTAGTATGTGGGTTTACCACACTTAACTAACTTGACGTATTTGTTTTTTTAAAATATATGAAATATATTTTGGAAAAGTAAATTTTTTCGGCAGGATTTAACTGTAATCTGACATCTTGGGAAGAAATAATTTGGCATTATTTGTGTGCCTAGACTCCAACAGGTATTCAGCTGTCACCACTTACAGATCTTAAAAAAATATTCACCATTACTTGAAGCATAGAGATAAGGTACACAGCTGCCCATACTCTCTGGCCCTCTCTATATAACAGACATTTTTGCTAGTGTATGACAGGTGGTGTTCCTGATATTTGGAAGATTCAATTGTTTAGCCAGTCACAGTGGAGATTTCCTTTATGAGGAATTGTGCATCATGAATTACAAAGCAAACCTCTTTCAATTCACGAATTAATCTTGTAGAGAGAGGGGTGCCAAATATTAAAGATTTACTGCTCATTTGTCTAGATTCAGCATTATGTATGTTTCAGCTCATGAAATAAACGTGATGATGAAGGCATTTCCAGCTGTCAGAGTAATAACGAAAGCTAGTGCGCCAGACATCAGTCACTCCAAATTAGTGGCCAGGACTAAGCTGATGCTTGATTCTACCAAATACAGTACATTGGTTTATAAAATGTGACCCTCACACAACAATGGCTGCTGTCGCCTCTGCCCTGTGGCCGTGGGAGCCATAAAAGTAAAAAGTGAGTTTTCAGAGAATCTGAAGATTTGTGACTAGCAGAAGGGAAAGAAACTAAGAAAATAGGAATTTGTTTGCTCATTTAACAAAAACACTTACTATGCTGACCCATTCTTGACATGACATCAGTGGAGTGTAGTAATGAGTGAAAATGCCAGCCCTTGCAGGCCTTCCGTGAGGAGGCAGATGCCATGGCAAAGCTCTCTTGACGTATAGGTAACTAGGCTGCGACTCTACAGACACACATTGCAAGCAAGCCCCAAAACACGTTTCTACTTTATCCACATTTGTTCATATCCCTGTAAAAAGGAAAAAGAAAGAACTACAGTGTAACCAGAGTCATCTCAATTTACTAAGTATCCTTTTTCAAAAAATATAAATGCTTCTAGCAAGGTTTATGGATTTTCCGTTTTTCATGTCACTTGAATCACTTCAATCAGGTTGCTCTCCTCCTAACCAATGAACTAGTATCACTTGCACTGAGGGTAGAAGTTTTGATTTTAGGGAGGAAAGATAATCTTGAAGGTTGTACCGCGGACTGACAGCAAAGACGACCTGGCTCTAGTGCCTCAAAGGAAAGCATGAAGTAGTAGGAAGGAGAGACACTGAATGAGGGCCAGGATGCCAAAAACAAGTGGTGCTCATGTAGAAACATCTAATGCTTTGCCTAGGAAAGAGCGAGATTATTTTTCTTTTTTTCCTTTTTGTTTCTGTTACTCTCCTGACTCCTTGTTGAAAGGCCCCAGAATTCAGACTTGTAATTCTAATTCTGAGGATCCCACCATTTTTCTTCTTCAAGCTCTGAGTTCTAACCAGCTAAACTTACGAACTAAATAAGCTTTTAGAACATAACCTCTTTACAGATAACAGACTGCCTGCATTACCTGTAATTAAATAATAGCTTTAGGGCATTCATACATTAATTATAAATGATTCTAATCCAAACATTAGAATATTAGGATTATAAAATGATGTAATCGAAATTTGACGAGAATTCCCCCTTTTTTCTTTATTCTTGAAGTACTTTTGTCTGTGACAAGCAATACAAATTTTTTTAGCTATGTTTTTAATTTCATTGTTTAGTGGATAAATCATCAGTAAGTTATAATTATATTAACAAGTTTCACTATGAAACGGACCATACAGGTGACCGAGGGACTATCTCAACATCTTCTAGACCCGTCTGTACATCAGGAAAATCAGAACTGTCCTCCAAACACAGCAGAACACTGAAACCCGATGGACGTATGAGCCGGACTACCGCTGACCAGAAGAAGCAGAGGGGTACGGAAGGGCTGTCGGCTAGTGAATCTCTCATGTTGAAATCCGACGCTGCAAAGTTGAGGTCAGATTCTCACAGTAGGTCATTATCCCCCAACCATAACACCTTGCAGACACTAAAATCTGACGGGAAGATGTCTTCTAGCTTCAGAGCCGAATCCCCAGGACCAGGTTCTCGGTCATCATCTCCTAAGCCAAAGACCCTCCCAGCCAGCAGGTCTGGCGCATCCAGTGCTAGCTCTACACGTTCCTCCTCGCCTCATGATAAAAGTCTACCTCAGAAAAGCGCTGCTCCTGTTAAGACGAGACTTGATCCTCCTCGGGAACGTTCCAAATCGGACTCTTACACCCTTGATCCAGATACCCTCCGCAAGAAGAAAATGCCCCTCACAGAGCCATTAAGGGGACGATCAACATCACCGAAACCAAAACCAGTACCAAAGGATTCTAAAGACTCCCCTGGATCCGAAAATAGAGCTCCTTCTCCCCACGTGGTACAAGAAAACCTCCACAGTGAGGTGGTTGAAGTCTGCACTTCAAGTACTTTAAAAACAAATAGCCTAACAGACAGCACCTGTGATGAAAGCAGTGAGTTTAAGAGTGTGGATGAAGGTCCGAATAAAGTTCATTTCAGCATAGGAAAAGCACCACTGAAAGATGAACAGGAAACGAGAGCATCCCCCAAAACAAGTCGGAAATGTGCTAATAGGCACACCAGGCCCAAGAAGGAAAAATCTAGCTTCCTCTTCAAAGGAGATGGAGCCAAACCTTTAGAGCCAGCCAAGCAAGCCATGTCCCCTTCCGTGGCTGAGTGTGCCAGAGCCGTCTTTGCCTCTTTCCTGTGGCACGAAGGCATAGTACACGATGCAATGGCTTGTTCTTCTTTCTTAAAATTTAATCCTGAACTTTCCAAAGAACATGCTCCTATAAGAAGTAGTTTAAGCAGCCAGCAGCCTTCAGAAGAAAAGGAAACCAAATTAAAAAATAGACACTCATTGGAAATATCATCTGCACTGAATATGTTTAATATTGCACCTCACGGACCAGATATATCTAAAATGGGTAGTATCAACAAAAATAAGGTATTGTCTATGCTTAAGGAACCTCCTCTGCATGAAAAATGTGAAGACGGGAAAACTGAGGCCACTTTTGAAATGTCCATGCATCACCCAATGAAGTCTAAGTCTCCTCTTCCCCTGACTCTGCAACATTTAGTGGCTTTTTGGGAAGACATCTCTTTGGCTACTATCAAAGCAGCTTCCCAGAATATGATTTTTCCAAGTCCTGGTTCTTGTGCAGTCCTTAAAAAGAAAGAGTGTGAGAAAGAGAACAAAAAGGCCAAAAAAGAAAAAAAGAAAAAGGAAAAGACAGAAGTTCGGCCCAGAGGTAATTTGTTTGGTGAAATGGCCCAGCTGGCGGTAGGAGGACCAGAGAAAGACACCATCTGTGAGCTCTGTGGAGAGTCACATCCATACCCAGTGACATACCACATGAGACAGGCTCACCCAGGTAAGCGATGTTATTGAATATATGTAAGTACTTTGTGTAGAAAAACAAATTAGGTCACTTTGACTTAAGCTGTTCCATGAATTATGTTAAAGTACAGGAAAACGTTTGCCCAGAATTTATAGTGTCTTACAATGTAATTTTTAAAGTGCTTTATCAATACAGTATAGGGTTCATGAAAAATAGGTAAAGAAATCTAATAGTATGGTGGTAAGGCAATCTAGTACTATTTCATTTTAATGTGTCACATTCTAAGATACTGTTAACTTTTTAAATATTTTATGTGTTACCCAAAGGACGCTGTTAAGGTGTCTCACACAATAGAAATAAGGACGTGTCCTTTCACACAATAGAAATAAGGACATGTCCATACACACAGGAAAGACTGCAACATTAGGTCTCCTTTGATTGTATTGTTTTCCTGTTCAGAATTGCAAATTCAATTAGATTATACGGATTTCTTTGGGCATTTTCCTGTGGAAGAGATATTAACTGTTTCATCAGAAGACAGTTTTGTTTTAGGTAAATGTAACGATTTCTGTAACAATATTCCAAAATTCACTTATTATGGATTTGGGTAAATGTTTTTCTCTTCCGACATATTACACTGTAACCTTTTGTAAAATACATGATTTGTAAAATACATTATTCTCACAGAGTGTTTTATACCCAATACCTGTCTTCTCCAATTTTTTTTAGCATACTTAAATAAATCTAAATGTACCCATATCTTAACAGTTCTTCTCATCTGCCTGTATAGAGTATCGTCAGTATTTTAGGCATCATTTACTTGATTACTTTCGGTTACACCTGCAATTTGGCTGATGTAATTAACAGCCCAGGTGGCGGTTAGATATTTGCTTCAGTATTTTGCTTACTTTGAGAAGGAAAAGCCGTCATTTATGTACAGGTGGCAAGGAGCAAACTACTAAGGACACTTAAAGTGTTAAATTTTTATTTATGTTCTTACTTCAAGGTTGTGGCCGGTATGCTGGTGGACAAGGTTACAATAGCATTGGGCATTTTTGTGGAGGATGGGCTGGTAACTGTGGTGATGGTGGCATAGGGGGAAGCACGTGGTACCTGGTGTGTGATCGCTGTAGAGAAAAATACCTCCGTGAAAAACAGGCTGCTGCAAGGGAGAAGGTATTTTTATTTTGTTCTGGCTGTGCTATTAGTGATAAGGATAAACCTTATAAAAATCTCTTTTTATGATCATATTATCAGACAACTCCACATAATCGATATTAAAGATCAGCCTTCATAACAGGAATAATATATACATTTATGTACCAGGTCAGCTGTTTTTAATTACAAAAACAAATTATATCTTGGGATAACACAAAACAACCCTCCTGTAGCATACATACCTTATGGACAGATGTTTACTGCGTAATTTTTTATTATTAATTTGTCTGCTATTCTACACATGTATATAGCTTTCCCTCTTCACCTTTATCTCTCTTAACTCTCTCTTTCTCTTTTTCCTCTTCTTTTTCTACTCTTTATCTCCTCTCTCTTTTTCTTAATCCTTAATTATGTTGAGGACTCATGGAAAGTCAGGATCATTCACACTAGTGACACACCTAGCTAAAAATATTTGCCAAATATACACACACACGCACGCACACACAGATTATTTACTCTTTTATTTAGATAACTACATTTAGATTTTACTACTTAGGTTTTTTAACTTTCCCAAGGAAAGAGAAAAATGTAGTTTGCTATTAGTTTTAATAAAAGTTCAGGAGAAGCATGAAGTGAATGTTGTTTTTGGGAATCACTATTATTCTTTTAAAGCAGTTCTACAGTATTGAATAATTTTTATTGGAAACTCGAAATATTTAGGTTAAGAAATTTAAAATTTGAGTAGAAGTAGGAAAAGATCCGTACAAATTTCCTTTCCAGGTCAAACAATCTAGGAGGAAGCCAATGCAAGTCAAGACGCCTCGTGCCTTGCCCACTATGGAAGCTCACCAAGTGATTAAAGCCAACGCCCTCTTCCTGCTGTCCCTGAGCAGCGCGGCCGAACCAAGCATTCTGTGTTACCATCCTACAAAGCCATTCCAGTCTCAACTTCCCAGCGTGAAAGAGGGCATTTCTGAGGATCTTCCAGTTAAAATGCCTTGTCTCTACCTGCAGACATTAGCTAGGTAATATAACTCGGCTGTTGTTTTTTTAAATCACTTTGGATTAACAGCTACTGTTTAATATCATGCCCTGAATTTCCACACTACAGTACGTATTGTATACAGTAAAGTGACCTCCAGGAATTTATTTTCTGAGTTGCCTTAACTCAGAAATAGGACTGGTAGAGGTATAAACTTTAGAGTAGTAGGTATTTGAAAAAATATGTAAATACTATGTTGATCTGTCTTATTATTAATGCACAGTATGTCTTAGTAAGACTTCAGCTATCTTTTACTCTTTGGTAGGCAGACGTCAGTGAGTTAATAGCGGGAAATGCTAAAATGGAAATAAACCGATATTTGCTATCCAAAATCTTTCATTTTTCAAATTATTCTGTTAGCGTTTAAATGTTGGTTAGCTGAGTACCAGCTTTGTGTTACACTAAGATGAATATAATAAAATCCTGACTTCGTGTGTTCACACTCTGGTGGAGACAGATATGTAAAGGAAACATTTAAAATGTTACGTGAGGAGTACTTATGATAGAAGTGTGTATAGAATACTGTCATAGCATAAAAGGTAGAGAGTACCTGAATCTTGCCAAGGAAATAAAGAAAGGTTTCCCAGAGGATCTGATATTTTAGCAGTCTTGAAGGATAACTAGAAATCAATCAAGCAGGAAATGAGAGGAAAGCAATTCCTGACATAAACCACATATGTGAGGACACAAATGAAATAGCATTACCCATTTAAGGAATACAGGCTTATTAAAGTATTGGTTACCAGGAGAAATATATGAAGTGTTGTTTCCCAAGACCAGGTAATGCGTGGCTCTGTAGCCCATGCTAAGGTTGGATTTTATCCCATAGAGGAAACAGTGGATAAAGAAGAATTTTAAACAGGGAAATGCGTGAACTGGTTTGCAGTTGGAAGATCACTCTGCTGCTAATGTGGAAACCGGATCAAAGGGCTTAAGTGAAGATGGAGAGAAGCCTGTTAACAGTGTACTGTTTTTCCTATATTGGGCTTTGCTGGTGCAACCCATATGTTCATGCATTGTACACTGATACTCTAAAACAGCCTTTCATAGGCCAAATTCAGATTTTTTTCATCAGCTGACAAATGAAGATTCCTAGAAATTGCCTGCTGCCGTGGCTTACCAACCAACAGTTCCATTTTGAGAAGCAGAGTTATGTAGTTTGTTTGTTTGTTTTTGTACTTATTATTCAGTAAAACGAGTGGGAAACAAAAATGAAAATGTGAGACTAAGTACATTTGGGACTGCAGGGGAAATCATCAGGAATGCCGAGTACAGCAAGCCTTCAGCTTCAGTCACCTGTTTACTGTACTTAGGCTAGTACCTCTCTGTTCCAGTTTGAAAAGGATAGAATCAAATGGTAAAACATGTAAAAAATGCTGGCATACTCTAATTATGGATTTTATATTTTTAGCCCTATGGGGAATAGATATCCCTCTAACCCATGGAACATTTCATATATCTAATCTTTTTCAAATTTCACTCTTAAAAAAAAAAAAAAACGGTCACCGCCTGTGCTCTAGTGGTCCACGCAAGAAATGTCATGAGCCTGAAGCAAGGCAGTGATGATGGGGAACAAGAAGGGGAATAGTGAGAGGGAACCTGGTATCCACAGGCCTAAGTGACTGGTCGTGGTCGAGGGCTGAGCCTGCTGTGACACCGAGATACTTCAGTGTAAGGCATCTGGATAGCTGGTGGGATCACTCACTAAAGCTAGAAGATGGAAAAGTTCTAAAAAGGAAAGAAAATAAATTCAATTTTGGATTTGAAATGTTTATGGTACCAGGAATATCTATGTGTATCTCCTTTGGCTTACATCTACAACTCTTTTAATACTTTAATCCTCAGTTACAGACTTAATGAGTTGCTTTTACTTTTATGAAGGAGATTAAAAATAGAAAGTTATCTGTATTGCCATCATACTTTTTAAGTTATTGGGTTTAATTTAATGCAGGCATCATCATGAAAATTTTGTGGGTTATCAAGATGACAACCTATTCCAGGATGAGATGAGATACCTGCGTTCAACATCTGTACCTGCCCCGTACATATCAGTAACTCCTGATGCGAGTCCTAATGTATTTGAAGAGCCAGAGAGCAACATGAAGTCCATGCCACCCAGGTACTTGAGTTATTGTCTTTCTGTTGAGTCCAGTGTTTGGTGGAAGAAAGACTGTAAGCTAGAAGAGAATGCTCTAGAAGTTCTTTCACACATACCTCCATCTCGGGAAGGAAGTTGTGTCAACTCTGCTAACTGTTAGAGCAGTAAGAAAAAGCATGCATTCAAGAATCAGGTAAGGTCCTTGACAGCAGAGGCAGATCCGGTTGGAGAGAAAAGATCAACTAGTGAAGTAATAAAGGATTCCATTTCCATTGTGTATTATATCATTTAATGCTGTAGTAAATCAGACTAGAGAAAGGTCACTTTGAGGCCGTACTTAGAGAAGGTTTCATGGGAGAAGTAGCACTGAAAGTAGATCTTGAGCTTCTTGGATTATTACCTGCACTGCTCCCCCCCGGCCCCACCCTACCCCCTTGTAGTATCAGAGTAAAGGGCTTCTTGAAAACTAAAGAGAAGCGCATATATATATATATATATATATATATATATATATATATAATGCAGAAGGAAGCAAGGTACCACTGAGAGTTTTTAGAGGAGGAATGACATGGTACAAATGCAGAAATAGTCTCACAGTGTCAACTGAGAAGCTGAACATTTCAATCAAAGATTTCAGCTGTGTGTGTGGAACCGGATTGTGTTGGCAATGGTTGTTAAAGACAGATGGGTAAAGGAAATATTTTGGAGGAAAAATCAGTGTGACTTGTTGAGTGACTGGATAATGAAAAGGATCAGTTTAGGATAGCATCAAGAGTTCAGGCATGAGTAACTGTGAACATGATGTGAGTAGAAAGGAAACCTTTGGGTTTTCTTGTGTTGCTTCAGTTTCTTCACAAGCTTGATCAATTTTATGAGAACAAGTCATTATTTTTTAGGTTGTACAACAATATTTTACGTTGATAGATAAAACTTCCTCTAAAAGCAGAAAAAATGTCTTGTGCTTTATAGTAACACCATATATAAAGTGAATTAAATTAACATATCCCTATATTCTGGTCATTCTGGAGCCAAACAGCGGAAACTGACATCCAGGCACCTTTACCCCAGTTAGTTATGTACAACATTTATCATCTGTTCAAACAAGAATGTGCACACACTTCAGCAGTGAGGAAAGAAAATGGCCAGGGCGTTAGCCACTTACTAGAAAGTATATAAGCTTTACTGAGGGACATAGGATTTTAAACCTGGCTTGAATGATGGAAAAGAAACAACTCTAGAACTCGGGGTGAGAGCGAAAATAGCCCAGTATGGAATGAGGTGACAGAGAAAAGAATACATGAAAAGAATAGTTTATAAATTTGCCTTAGAAAGTAAAGAAAGGTATTTCTCTTTCTTATAAAGTGTCTCAATAAAGGAAATTATATAACCATCTTAATACTTTTTCAAGTGTTTTTTAATGCTGCTATAGTACATAGAAAAGTGTTGGTTTCCTAAAGCCCGCATGAAAACCATTGAGTTCTCATATGGATGTAAGCATAATATAACTGACACTGGAATTCAGTTTGTCACCTCTCAGTACACTTTGGTGCAGCCATGCTCTGGATAGGGCTTTGGGCAGCACCCCCAAAGAATGAGGAACCTCACAGAACACTCAGCGCCAAAGGAAAATTGCGTCCTTTCACTTTCCATTTTATTAGGTCTCTGTATGTACATATCCATTTTCTTTCTATTAAGTGCTGTTATGAATATATCTGCCTGATTTTCCTGAATATCATGACACACGTCGTCCGCCACGGTACTTTAGATTCTGAAAGGAGCTAAGAACATTTGAAGCCTTTTCTTCTTTTTCATTTGAAATGCAAAGTAGATTTAAGAAAACTAAAAGTTTTAAGATGCAGTTCTGAAATCAGTCAAAATGTGGCTACATTTGGAAAGATCAAATTATGATTTAGAGAGGGATTGTCAAGTTGGCTTTGAATTTGTATTCTTCCACATGAAATACAGGTTCCCGTATTTGACCACACTGTTAAAAACTAAATAAATATAGTTGTCACATCATTCACTTTTTCTCTTGAGTTTTTATCTGTCATCTTGTTCTATCTGCAGTTTGGAAACCAGTCCCATAACTGATACTGATCTTGCCAAGAGAACTGTCTTCCAAAGATCATACTCAGTTGTTGCTTCTGAATATGATAAACAACACTCCATTTTACCTGCACGAGTTAAAGCCATTCCTAGAAGAAGAGTTAACAGTGGAGACACTGGTAAGTATAAAATAAAAAAGAAGATTGAGTGATCCAAATGGTTTTATTTGTAGATATTTTTTAAAATCTATTTTTTTTAATTTATTATTTTTTTTTATTTATTTATTTTGCGGTACGCGGGCCTCTCACTATTGTGGCCTCTCCTGTTGCGGAGCACAGGCTCCGGACGCGCAGACTCAGCGACCATGGCTTACAGGCCTAGCCGCTCCGCGGCATGTGGGATCTTCCTGGACCGGGGCACGAACCCGCGTCCCCTGCATCGGCAGGCAGACTCTCAACCACTGCGCCACCAGGGAAGCCCTAAAATCTAATTTTTGAAGGCAGAGGAATGGATTAATTTTAAATTGTGGTAGACATTCCTTTTATGTGACTTAGCCATAAATGTGCCTCTCTAAATTTCACATCTCAGTTGGAAGAGACACCCAGAGATCATCCAGTGTTATTTAAGAATAAATTGACCTTTAAAGTACATTACTTGTTAGATATCTAAGCCAAATATTGCTACCACTCTCCCTTCCTCTAAGCTTCAGTGAACCAGCAGTTTCAATGACTTAACACTTTCACAGTGATCTTCCCACTCGCAATAGAAGCTTATAACTCCTGTAGCTACTACCACTCCAATAGATAATAAAACTGGGGATATGGCTAGCTCTTAATCAGTAAAAATGTTAGATAATCTGGACCAATTGGTATCAACAGCCTCAAACTAGGGCTGATTGATTCTGTCTCAAGAATAAAGAGGAAAAAAAGGATAATGTGTTAATGATTTATCAGGCCGACCACTTACTAAATGAAGATCTGACCTAATATTTATAGGTACATAATTATGTATCTTATTGAAGATCTTCAAGGAAAATATTATTAATAAATCAAATATTAATGATTTATAGGTTCATTCAACAAGTATTTTTGAGCTCTTATTGAAGTAACATTTGTTATAAAGCAGTCCTGTAGAAAATGATGGGGATAAGATGTAGATTCCATTTAGGGAGAAAATAAATCACTTTGTGTTTAGTGCTTTAGAAAGCATGGACTTTAGATTCAGACCTGCAAAAATAAAAACAAAAAAACTGCAAAGACTCTAAAATGAATAAGCTAGATACTATTCATTAATATCACCTTAAATACGTTAATCATATGTATTACCTATAAAAGTTAATAATTTTCTTTTTTTTTTCCTTTAAATAGAAGTTGGTTCTTCCCTCTTGAGACATCCATCTCCTGAGCTTTCCCGGCTAATCTCAGCCCACAGCTCTCTTTCCAAAGGAGAACGAAATTTCCAGTGGCCAGTTTTAGCCTTTGTTATACAGCATCATGATCTGGAAGGTCTTGAAATAGCAATGAAACAGGCCTTAAGGAAATCTGCTTGTCGAGTTTTTGCTATGGAGGTAAGAATACATTAATAGGATTATTGATTCATTCATCATACAGTTCATGTGATGATTCTATTTAATGATGAACTTTTCTACCAGACAGAAATTGTGACAAATTAAGAGGCTTCAGTGAGTAGAAAATATCATGTTCGCAACAAAATTAAACTCAAGTTTATGAATAGAAATGAATTTAGAGTTTCATAGTTAAGTGCTCTAAAAAACTTTATTTCTTCATTGCTTCATTATTTGAATCCTGATAATATCTTTTTTAAAAAGCTTTTTGTAATCACAGCGTCTTTTCAGTTAGAATAATCCTGCAAAGGGGATGAAAAGTGCGCTTGTGAGTTGTAAATTTAACAGTAATAACTTATTTGAGTCTCTGGAAATGGATTGCTATATATCATAGACTTGTATGTAATAAATGTTTTTCTTTATCATGGGTAGGAGGTAACCTGCCATTTCATCAGTGGGAGCAGTATGAGTATATTTAAGTAAATGGTAGCTTGTGTAGGACTTAAGAAACATCCTGTGTTGATCCTGAATGCAAGTTGGAAAAAAAATGTGCATGGGTAAATTAATATGAAGACAAATTTTTGAAATAAAAAGTATTTTGGTATTGCATTTCATAGGTATTATTTTCCCTATTATTATTAATTTTCTAATTAGGCCCAAAATTATCGACTGTGTAAGTTCAGTGTACTTGCAGTGAAATGAAGATCAGACTTCCTAGTATCTTTCCTTAAAAGACTTAGTCCAGGAAGGTTCTTTGTTTCCGAATAAGAAAAGTCCTGCTATGTTCACTCGTGTATTTTCTTTTTATCTTGGACTTATTTAACCATCATTTATTCAGGCTTTCAACTGGCTTCTGTGTAATGTCATCCAAACAACTTCTCTCCATGATATTCTGTGGCATTTTGTGGCGTCACTGACTCCTGCTCCAGTGGAACCAGAAGAAGAAGAGGATGAGGAAAATAAAACAAACAAAGAAAATGCAGAACAAGTAAGTGAGGTTCTTGGTTTTTTTAATTGTCCATATTTTTATAGAAGAGTAGAGCTACTTTCAGATAGTGCAGTAATTTTCATGAGGTCATTCACAGATTATATAACCTAAAGGCAGGAATAAAATTTCAGTGCTATGAGCAACATATTAACTATGCTGAGTGAAAGTCTTCTGTCTCCAAAAACGCTGTCAGTCAATTCTGATTTCTCCCTAGCCATCACTGTCTCGAAGCAATCAACTGCAAGATAAACACTGTCACAGTGCAGTATAAGACAGATAAACAGGGCAACATTATTACAGAGAAGATCAGTCTCCTTTACAACATTACTGTACGGTACAGAGAGTGAAAATGATACTGTGTAGGGACATGAAATTCAAAAACCTCTGGCTAGAAGGGACTTGTATTTTATAGGAGGCAGGCTGTATCATGGAAAAGCATTGAACTTGGACCCTGGAAGCCTGGATTCCAGCCCCATTTCCACCTCTGTAGCTGTGACTTGTGGGCCTCATTTCTATTTCTAGAATAAAAAAGTAGAGGACTAAATCCTCCATTTAAAAGACTGTCAGAATAGGCAGAAAAAAACAAAAGCTAGATACTGTTTATAAGCATCACATCTAAAACATAAGGATAGAGGAAGATTAAAAGTAGAAAAAGATATACTGGGTAAATACCAACCAAACTTAGCTAGTTGAACATCAGAAAAAAACAGACTTCAAGACATAATTATTAATAGGGATAAAGAGGCTTTCTACAAAATGATAAGAGTAGCTCTGTGTAGTTAATGTAGGTTTGTAGTTAATAGTATAGCCTTTAAAGAAGTAAAAATCAACAGAGCTGCAAGTAAAAACAGAAAAAAAACCACAATTACAACGTGAGATTATCACGCATTCACGAGAGCTGTCTATTCCTGTGTAACAAACCGCCCCAAAACCCAGTGGCTGAAAACGCTTGCTTATTGGCTTACAGCTCTGTAGGTCAGCAATTTGGGTGAGGCTCAACTGAAGGGAACGGCTCATTTCTGCTAGTAGACTAGTGAGTACACTGGAATTGATACTCATATGTGGCATTTATTTGTCTGGTGATTTTATTTATAGGTGACCCTATCATTTTTTCCTTTAAAATAATACAAACATAATTAGTTAATCTTAACGGATGCCTTGGGTATGGTTTGATTTTGTTTACATTTCTGTTACATGAATATCCTTAAAGTATACATTTTTTGTGTGGGGGGAGAATTCCTTCCAGCAGACAAATTGATCAACTTGCTTTCAATTTCTGTCTTAGGAGAAAGATACAAGAGTATGTGAACATCCACTCTCAGATATAGTGATTGCAGGGGAAGCTGCCCATCCTTTACCACATACATTTCACCGCTTACTTCAAACGATCTCTGATCTTATGATGTCTCTCCCCAGCGGCAGTTCGTTACAGCAAATGGCCCTGAGGTAATCTTATATCTAAGTATTGTTGGTACCCTGGAAAAGGGATTTTGTGGAGTAGTCAAAGCACAAAATGCTTGAAAGACCTCTTTAAATAGTAAGATAGAAAGAATACCTGCATTATGTGAATGGTGCCCCCCTCATGACTGTCATAATTTAGAATTGTCCTTCTTCTTAGTTCGTGCCTGTTGGCCCCTCTGTAAAATGTGGATAATATACTACTTAGTCCTCTAAATTATCACAGTCTGTAACAGTCCTCCTCACTTTTCCCTCTCTTCTACCCGAAGTCACGTGTCTCAGTGCTACTCAACAGTACAGTCTTAAATGTCACAAAAAGGGAGAGGGAATGAAATCTCAAAAACAGAAATCAAAATAGGATTTTGAATTGAAAAGAATATCAAGAGAAATAGAGCCTAGTCATATGCAGCCAATCCTAAAACTACATTGAAGAGCATCGCCTCCTTTTAAGTCCAGACCTGCTGAGATTCAACATTACTTTTACATTGTGGACCTTGTCATTAGAGCCGTGTACTAGACTACACATATAAATAAATCCTCCACTGATTTTTATAAGAAATAGGTTGAAGGAGTGATTTTGGCTACCCACGTGCCTAACGATAAGACCAGCAGAGAGGAGATTTTGTTTCCTCCTCACAAGATTTTTGAAGTACAAAGTGTGTTATACTATGATGGATTAGTATGGAATTGTAACACTAATACATTTAAGAGGCTCTTATAGTTGGGGTAACACTTGTCTACAAAGCTGATTTGTTACCTTTTTTGCTTCTGTAGCCTTGACCTTCATGTATCCAGTTTGAAAATGTGTGAACTTTCCTTAGAATTTATATTGTTCGAAAGAAATGACCTTTATTTCTCAAAAAAAAAAAAAAAAGGAATGAATAAAAGCCAGTAGAAATAATTTTGTTTCTTGAATTTTTAAAATTTGTATTTTTTGTACCTAGAGCCTTAAGATTTCTTGAAATATTAGCTACAGAGTGCTTTTTTCCCAGGAATCCCTTAGAGGTTCCCAAAAAAGAATTTTTTAATGTATTACTTATGCCTTTTTAGATGCTGGAGTCTGAAATTCAAGCAATCTGATCACCAGTTCCTCCATCAGAGCAACGTCTTTCATCACATTAACAATATTTTGTCAAAATCAGATGATGGAGACAGTGAAGAGAGTTTCAGCATCAGCATACAGTCTGGCTTTGAGGCCATGAGTCAGGTCAGTCATTTAGCATTGTTAATACTCAACGATGTATTGAAGGAGAAACTGAAAATTACTTCTAAATAATTGGATTCTTGCTGCTATTTCTTATCTCATGTCTGTTCGTTTTATTATCATGCGAGATGTCCATTTGAGTGTTATAATTACGTGTATTTGTTTCTGGTAGGAATTATGCATTGTAATGTGCTTAAAGGACTTAACCAGCATTGTTGACATAAAAACTTCTAGCCGACCTGCCATGATTGGCAGTTTGACAGATGGTTCCACAGAAACCTTCTGGGAATCAGGAGATGAGGATAAAAACAAAACCAAGAACGTCACCATCAACTGTGTGAAAGGAATCAATGCCCGCTATGTATCTGTTCATGTGGACAATTCCCGAGATCTTGGGGTAAGAAAGGAAACTTAATTTGTGGTTCGTTAGTTCTTTTCAGACCTTTATTTATCATGCAGTCTCATTTCTGAGTTTTAGCAAAGAGATTTTCATCTGGAATTCACCAACCAAACTATATTTTTATAGTTCTAAAATAAATCTTAAGTCTAAAAACAGATGAATATGACTGGGAGCACTGTAGAATACCAATTCTAAGAAAAGGTCTGATTACAAATATACCATGGCTATAGCTAAGCAATATAAATATCCATTCCCTGATTGTTTACCTCCATGCCCCCTGTTCAGGCTATTTCCTTGGCCTGGAAGTCCTCTCCTTAAACTCTGCTTTTCATATCCTTCCCAAATCTAAGACCCGATAGACAAATCCTCTCCCAGTACCTCATCTATAAAAATTACTCTTTCTCTCCTCTGGGTTCTTTTTTATACTACTCTGATGGCACTTAATACACTTTGACCGATAGTGTAATTAGCTTTCAGTTTTTAATCCTCACCCCCCGGCCATCATGAGGGAATTAGGGGAGGTTCCTGGACTAACCTAAGTAATCATACTTTATGTTCTCCCTAGCTCTAGCTTGTCTACATGTTTCCACTGAATCGAGCACTCTTCTACAAAAAGCACTGAAGAGGAAAAAGCATCCTATTTACTTGAGTGTTCAGAGCCGAGAAAAAAGTAGCACCAACTACCAGACTCCCACGCTTTTACCCCATTCCTGGGGAAGAATACTTCTTGGGATTTTTTTCCCTCTGAATGGAAGTGGCTTGCTAGCAGATATAGTATTAATAAGTCCCCTTGGGCCATTGCCAAGCTTCTCTGATCCCATTTGTGTATCTCCTTTCCCAGGGACAGCCAAAGTGATGGGTTTGGGTCTCCTGTACGGAGAACGCCAGCCACAGAAGTTCAGTGTGCAGTCAGAGCACTCCTTGCCATCCACGGTCACCCCAACTTCTGTCCATCAGCTCAGATTGAATAAGGAATAAAGGCTTAGCTAGTATATCACTAGCTTACCTCCTCTTGAGACCCAACAGTCCAGTTGGTACAACTACTTTATCTTACTTGAAAGTCAAGTATAACAAATCAAAACATTTTTCTGTCAGGAACTCACTGCTCAGTGCAGTGCTATCTTTGATGCATGTTGTAAGCTAGGACACACTTTCCCTCAAAACAATGGTTGCACTCAATTTGACATTTTTGTCTTTTATGAGAGATAATCATGATAATATTCATTTTTTAAAGCCCCAGTATGTATGCTGACATCAGCTTTTCTTTTAGGAAACCTCCTCTAATTTATATGCATCATTAAGACTTACATACCTCTGTGTCCCCGCAGCCTGCCCACCACACTGCCTTAAACACAGCACTTGTTGATTCGAATTGCATCAGCCTATAGCACTTAAAAGTATGCAGCTCTCCAAGGAATTAGTAGATCAGTCTCTTTCTTGATGTGCTTGGCATAAAACTTACTCAAACTTAAGGTCTCTGGCTCTAGTACCAGTGTGACTCTTTTCAGTACTTAAAGGTATTGAATTTCTTTTGATATTTTACTTTGTGTGTTAATGTTCCTTCCCTAGTTTGACAAGGATCTCGAGGGGGTAGAACCCATCCCTCTCATATATCCTTCTCCAAGTCCCTAAGGCCGTCTGGGTCCATCATGTTACTCACAAGTATTTGTTGCCTAAGCTACCTGTCTTCCTCCTTTTTACAGCTGGAAACAATGAGAACAATGTGATAAAAATGGCACATGAGTAGCAAGGCAAGTTGCTGAAAGGCTTCATGATAAAGATAGAATTTAAATGATTAGACTTTGGATGAAAAGAGGGAATGCCAACCTCCTCTCTCAGAGCCCATAGAGAAGGGCTGAAATGTGAGATTCAAGATGGAGTTTGTGAGAATAAGAAAAGAGTGGAGTTGTAGGAACTGTTGTTGGTTGGGCAGATGGAATGAAGTCAGTTCGGAAGGACCATAAAAGACAGGCAGAGGTGTTACATTGATAGGCTGTAAGAAATCACTGTCAGTTCTGGAGCCAGGAACATGGCATAGTAACTCTTTTGAATTGTTTATTTTAGAATAAAGTTACCTCGATGACCTTCTTAACTGGCAAAGCAGTAGAAGATTTGTGCAGAATAAAGCAGGTAATTAAAACTTTGTCATTAAATGTTTTACTGCCCAAGGAGAAATTTCTTCTTCTCAGTATCCACTGTTGAGTTCTAATTTTGGCATGCCACCCAAGTACAAGTATTATAGGAAATCGTCTATTTACAAAACACTCAATTGGCAAATGGTCCATGTATAGGAATAGTTACAACCATCTCTGTTCTAAACATCTTACCCATTATTTCCCTAAATCTCTCTAGTGATGAGCAGGTACACCGTGCTATAGCCCTCCACCCTGACTCCTGCTCCCCTGCGGCGACTCAGGGTGCCTTAAAATTCATCATAGATCCGCTTCACAACTGTCACCTTGGTTCACCCACACTTCAGGTTGAAATGTAGGTTGTTGTCTTGTAGCTTGAAAATCTTTCAGTTACAACACTGTGACTATATCCAGGTTGAAAGTCAATTTACAAACCAACTCTAGAAACAAGTTAAGTTCTATTTGGGCATGTGACTGAGATTCTGTATAAACTCACTTACTTGTGAGTGAATAGTGTCAAAAACCATTTTACAGTACACTGAAATTTAATCCTTGAAAAAAAGTTGTATTCTCAATGAAATATACTGAAATAAGTAATGACCAATGTGAATTTACATATTATATAATTTTTCTTCAAAAGTAAAATATATTAAGTAACTGCACAGCAAAAATCCTTGCTTTAAATGTGCTTTCATGTGAAGATGCACAAAACAGGACTTCATTGCTTGATCATGTGAGTATTTCTACTTACAGTCAGTGTAGGTACAGTCGTGTCAATTGTTTGCAGTGGTTTCACTTACGTAACTTGTGCTCGGAAGCCATACAGTAAGCAGACCTGCATTTTAATTCTCAACTCCATCACTTACTAGACGTCTGCCATCTGTGTTAATTAACCTCACTTTTTTCATCTGTAGCTGCTATAGTATTGTATTATCCTCACAAGGTTTAAATAAGATAATCAGTGTGAACTAATCTAATAAGCTTTTCTGTGGCTACAATTATTTGTTATTTGAGCTTGCCGTTATTAATGCAAAGTCTAGGACAGTGGTAAAATAGTAGTACACCTGTATCAGGTTTCTATCCCTTTTCTGCTCTCCTAGGTCGATCTGGATTCCAGGCACATTGGTTGGGTAACAAGTGAGCTTCCAGGAGGGGATAATCACATCATCAAAATTGAATTAAAGGGCCCAGAAAATACACTGAGAGTTCGACAAGTTAAGGTTCTGGGCTGGAAGGATGGCGAAAGCACAAAAATTGCTGGCCAGATTTCAGCCAGTGTGGCCCAGCAAAGGAACTGTGAAGCTGAGACTCTACGAGTGTTCAGACTTATCACATCACAGGTGAGTGTCCCTACTACACATTTTCTAGCACAGGATAAGTTGAAATAATATACTACTTCAACAGTAATATCAAGAGGTTAACAGAATATTTTGGAAAGCTTGTTAGAGATTGCTGGCTACCAACGTGGCCCCTTTTTTTCTTCTCATAGCCCTGAATTCTTGTATTTCACTTTGCATTCACCTCCTGAAGAGTAGAGGTGTGCAGTAGGAATAGCCTAGTAGCATAAAGCCCACAGAGCCAGCTACTGACTCCTCTCTAGCCTTCTCAGAGGAGGTTCTGCCATTGAGTTGTTCTCACCTCCTTCTCTTCTCCACCAGGTATTTGGAAAGCTCATCTCTGGAGACGCTGAACCCACACCAGAACAAGAGGAAAAAGCACTATTGTCATCACCTGAAGGAGAAGAAAAAGTATACAATGTATTTATTTATATTCTAAAAATACTTATTTCACTTTGTTACTTTTGTTCACTGAAATAATCCATGTACTGCTGTGTATTTTAATGTATATGGGATACTAGTTTCTGTATCTTTAACTAAAACTAAACTTAATAGTTTTTACTTTACTTAGAAAGAAGATGAAGGAACTACCAGAAGATATTCACTTTTTGTTCATGTATGATCTAGCTGGTATTTTAAGTAACAACAAAATTTGCTCTAAACCTTGGGCTGTTGTGTTTAAATGTTGGCACTTGTAAAATCAGCTTCATCATTGACTGTGCTGTGCGCCTTCCGCCATCTTCTCTATCCTTCACGGTTCAGCTCAAAAGTACTGTCTTCTCCATGAGCCTCCTTTATGATTGTTCAGGGGAAATCATAAAGAAGGTTGCGGAGAAGACACAAAGTAGTATGTCCTCTGCTAAGCTTCATAGTAATTTCTGTGTCTCTTCTTGGTTTCTCTCGTTAGGTTTATTTGTATACATGTTTTATATCTTCTACTTAATTATACCTTCTTAAAGACCAAGTACATGTCTGGTTTGTCTTTATATCCACCATGGCATAAACACACGTGTGTTCAGTAAACTTTTATTGGAATAACCTGTTCTTTATACTGTTCTTGAAATTTCTTCTAAAATTCATTTGCCTAACTTATTTGGTCTAAACTAAAGCACTATATCTAAGAGGACAACCTCATCCATTTTCCAAAAGAGAGGTCAACCCTGACTAGTCTTCATATTCTTGTGTCTTTAGATGCTGTAAATAATCAACTTGACAGCCCTTTGAAAGATAATTTCAAGGACTTACCTAGGCTAACCCTGTGCCTTCTGATACAGTAGCATCTAAATCATCCACATTTTTCTGTTTGGGTTCTGTAAAAAAAAAAAAAAAAATGGGATTTCATAAACTCTGGTGATTTTTTTCAGCATCTTTAGGAGATATTTGCACGACTGCAAGACTGAGTAACTACTCATTAAATCAGCTGAATCTTAACAGATGTCAGTTCTTTGCTAAATAACCTTACGAGCTGGTAACAAGCCCTCAGAAAGCTTACCTTCTGTTCTTAGATGTGAACAGTCCATCCCCTCCCTCCCAAAAACAGATCAACAGGAATACTCTACAGTATATAATCTACTTATTAAATGTGTGAAAAATTGCACGTCAGTTGCATATCAGGATTTCAGAGTACATTGAGGTTATTGTTTGTGCCCTGGAGTGGTCAGAGAAGGCTTCTTGGGGGATATTAGACTTTGTGTTAGACCCGAAAGAGAATGGATGAAAGTCAGATTAATAGGATGAGAGCAAGGGCGCCTTGATGAGGCTGGCCTAACTCTAGGAGAGTGTATGCTGAGGCATTAAGATTGAATAGGAAAGGTTATGCTAGTGGTTTGATGGCGGTGAGATAACGTAACATTTAAGGGAATCATTTTATAAGTCAGGTTTTTGAAGTAAATTTAACTTACAAAAAATTGATCTTTTTAAACTGCGTCGTTTCAAATTTTGACCGATGTATACAGTGGTGAAATCATTACAAGCAAGTTTTAAAACACATCTCTCCCAGAATTTCCCCGTTGTTCCTTTGCATTCAATCCCCTCATCTCATTCCTAGCCCCTGGCAACCACTGAGATATTTTCTGCCCCTATAATGTTGCCTTTTCCCAGGTGTTATTTAATAGAACCCTGTAGAAAGTAGCGTTTTTATTTTTTTATTATTTTTTAAATATGGTCTTTTTTTCAACATCTTTATTGGAGTATAATTGCTTTACGATGGTGTGTTAGTTTCTGCTTTATAACGAAGTGAATCAGCTATACATATACATATATCTCCTCCCTCTTGCATCTCCCTCCCACCCTCCCTATCCCACCCCTCTAGGTGGTCACAAAGCACCGAGCTGATCTCCCTACGCTATGCAGCTGCTTCCCACTAGCTATCTGTTTTATATTTGGTAGTGTATATATGTCCATGCCACTCTCTCACTTCGTCTCAGCTTAACCTTCCCCCTCCCCATGTCCTCAAGTCCATTCTCTCTGTCTTTATTCTTGTCCTGCCCCTAGGTTCTTAAGAACCCTTCTTTTTTTTTTTTTTAGATTCCATATATATGTGTTAGCGTACAGTATTTGTTTTTCTCTTTATGACTGACTTCCCTCTGTATGACAGTCTCTGGGTCCATCCGCCTCACTACAAATAACTCAGTTTCATGTGTTTGCTGGCAATCTATATCTTCTTCGGAGAAATGTCTATTTAGGTCTTCTGGACTGGGATGTTTGGTTTTTTGGGTTTTTTTTTTTATATTGACCTGCATGAGCTGCTTTTAAATTTTGGAGATTAATCCTTTGTCAGTTGCTTTGTTTGCAAATATTCGCTCCCATTCTAAGGGCCCTCGTTTCATCTTGTTTATGGTTTGCTTTGCTGTGCAAAAGCTTTTAAGTTTCATTAGGTCCCATTTGTTATTTTTGTTTCTATTTCCATTTCTCTAGGAGGTGGGTCAACAAGGATCTTGCTGTGATTTATGTCCTAAGACTGTTCTGCCTGTTTTCCTCAAAGAGTTTTATAGTGTCTGGCATTTACGTCTTTAATCCATTTTGAGTGTATTTTTGTGTATGGTGATAGGGAGTGTTCTAATTTCATTCTTCTATCTGTAGCTGTCCAGTTTTCCCAGCACCACTTATTGAAGAGGCTGTCTTTTCTCTATTTTATATTCTTGCCTCCTTTATCAAAGATAAGGTGACCATATGTGCGTGAGTTTACCTCTGGGCTTTCTGTCCTCTTCCATTGATCTATATTTCTGTTTTTGTGCCAGTACCATACTGTCTTGATTTCTGTAGTGGCTTTGTAGTATAGTCTGAAGTCTGGGAGCCTGATGTCCAGCTCCGTCTTTCTTTCTCAAGACTGCTTTGGCTATTCCGGGTCTTTTGTGTTTCCATTCAAATTGTGAAATTTTTTGTTCTAGTTCTGTGAAAAATTCCGTTGGTAGTTTGATAGGGATTGCATTGAATCTGTGGATTGCTTTGGGTAGTTTAGTCATTTTCACAATGTTGATTCTTCCAGTCCAAGAACATGGTATATCTCTCCATCTGTTTGTATCCTCTTTAATTTCTTTCATCAGTGTCTTATGGTTTTCTGCATGCAAGTCTTTTGTCTCCTTAGATAGGTTTATTCCTAGGTATTTTCATTCTTTTTGTTGCAGTGGTAAATGGGAGTGTTTCCTTAATTTCTCTTTCAGATTTTTCATTGTTAGTGTATAGGAATGCAAGATAATTCTGTGCATTAATTTTGTATCCTGTTACTTTACCAAATGCATTGATTAGCTCTAGTAGTTTTCTGGTAGCATCTTTAGGATTCTCTATGTATAGTGTCATGTCATCTGCAAATAGTGACAGTTTTACTTCTTTTCCGATTTGGATTCCTTTTATTTCTTTTTTGTCTCTGATTGCTGTAGCTAAAACTTCCAAAACTCTGTTGAATAATAGTGGTGAGAGTGGGTGACCTTGTCTTGTTCCTGATCTTAGTGGAAACGGTTTTAGTTTTTCACCATCGAGAACGATGTTGGCTGTGGGTTTGTCATATATGGCCTTTATTATGTTGAGGTAAATTCCCTCTATGCCTACTTTCTGGAGAGTTTTTATCATAAATGGGTGTTGAATTTTGTCAGAAGCTTTCTCTGCATCTATTGAGATGATCATATGGTTTTATCCTTCAGCTGGTTGATATGGTGCAACACATTGATTGATTTGCATATATTGCAGAATCCTTGCATCCCTGGGATGAACCCCACTTGGTCATAATGTGTGATCCTTTTAAGGTGCTTTTGGGTTCTGTTTGCTAGTATTTTGTTGAGGATTTTTGCATCTATGTTCATCAGAGATGTTGGCCTGTAGTTTTCTATTTTTGTGACATCTTTGTCCGGTTTTGGTATCAGGGTGATGGTGGCTGCGTAGAATGAGTTTGGGAGTGTTCCTCCCTCTGCTATATTTTGGAAGAGTTTGAGAAGGGTAGATGTTAGCTCTTCTCTACATGTTTGATAGAATTCACCTGTGAAGAAGCCATCTGGTCCCGGGCTTTTGTTTGTTGGAAGACTTTTAATCACAGTTTCAATTTCAGTGCTTGTGATTGGTCTGTTTATATTTTCTATTTCTTCCTGGTTCAGTCTTGGAAGGTTGTACTTTTCTAAGAATTTGTCCATTTCTTCCAAGTTGTCCATTTTATTAGCATATAGTTGCTTTGAGTAATCTCTCATGATCCTTTGTATTTCTGCGGTGTCTGTCGTAACTTCTCCTTTTTCATTTCTAATTCTATTGATTTGAATTTTCTCCCTTTTTTTCTTGATGAGTCTGGCTAATGGTTTATCAGTTTTGGTTATCTTCTCAAAGAACCAGCTTTTAGTTTTATTGATCTTTGCTATCGTTTCCTTCATTTCCTTTTCGTTTATTTCTGATCTGATCTTTATGATTTCTCTCCTTCTGCTAATTTTGGGGGATTTTTGTTCTTCTTTCTCTAATTGCTTTAGGTGTAAGGTTAGGTTGTTTATTTGAGATGTTTCTTGTTTCTTGAGGTAGGATTGTATTGCTATAAACTTCCCTCTTAAACTGCTTTTGCTACATCCCATAGGTTTTGGGTCGTCATGTTTTCATTGTCATTTGTTTCTAGGTATTTTTTGATTTCCTCTTTGATTTCTTCAGTGATCTTTTGGTTATTTAGTAGCATGTTGTTTAGCCTCCATGTGTTTGTATTTTTTACCGATTTTTTTCCTGTAACTGATATCTGGTTTCATAGTGTTGTGGTCAGTAAAGATACTTGATACGATTTCAATTTTCTTAAATTTACCAAGGCTTGATTTGTGACCCAAGATATGATCTATCCTGGAGAGTGTCCATGAGCACTTGAGAAGAAAGTGTATTCTGTTGTTTTTGGATGAAATATCCTATAAGTATCAATTAAGTCCTTCTTGTTTAATGTATCATTTAAAGCTTGTGTTTCCTTATTTATTTTCAGTTTGGGTGATATGTCCGTTGGTGAAAGTGGGGTGTTATGATTGTGTTACTGTCGATTTCCCCTTTTATGGCCGTTAGCATTTGCCTTATGTATTGAGGTGCTCCTATGTTGGATGCCTAAATATTTACAATTGCTACATCTTCGTCTTGGATTGATCCCTTGATCGTTGTGTAGTGTCCTTCTTTGTCTCTTGTAATAGTCTTTATTTTAAAGTCTATTTTGTCTGATATGAGAATTGCTACTCCAACTTTCTTTTGATTTCCATTTGCATGGAGAATATCTTTTTCCATCCCCTCACTTTCAGTCTGTATGTGTCCCTGGGCCTGAAGTGGGTCTCTTGTCGACAGCATATATACGGGTCTTGTTTTTGTATCCATTCAGCCAGTCTGTATGTTTTGGTTGGAGCACTTAATCCATTTACATTTAAGGTAGTTATCGATATGTATGTTCCTATTACCATTTTCTTAATTGTTTTGTGTTTGTTATTGTAGGTCTTTTCCTTCTCTTGTGTTTCCTGCCCAGAGAAGTTCCTTTAGCGTTTGTTGTAAAGCTGGTTTGGTGGTGCTGAATTCTCTTAGCTTTTGCTTGTCTATAAAGGTTTTAATTTCTCCATCAAATGTGAATGAGATCCTTGCTGGGGAGAATAATCTTGGTTGTAGGTTTTTCCCTTTCATCACTTTAAATCTGTCCTGCCACTCCCTTCTGGCTTGCAGAGTTTCTGCTGAAAGATCAGCTGTTAAGCTTATGGGGATTCCCTTGTATGTTATTTGTTGCTTTTCCCTTTCTGCTTTCAGTATTTTTTTCTTTGTATTTAATTTTTGATAGTTTGATTAATATGTGTCTTGGCGTATTTCTCCTTGGATTTATCCTCTGTGGGACTCTCTGCGCTTCCTGGACTTGATTGACAATTTCCTTTCCCATATTAGGGAAGTTTTCAACTATAATCTCTTCAGATATTTTCTCAGTCCCTTTCTGTTTTCTTCTGGGACCCCTATAATTCAAAAGTTTGTGTGTTTAATGTTGTCCAGAGGTCTCTGAGACTGTCCTCAATTCTCTTCATTTTTTTTTCTTTATTCTGTTCTGAGGTAGTTTTTAATTTTGATAAAGTCCAATTTATCTATTTTTTTAAATGACTCATGATTTTTATATCTTATCTAATTACGGTCACAAAGATTTTCTCCTGTTTTCTTCTAGAAACCTTAGAACTTTAGTTCTTTTATTTAGAACTATATACATTTCAAGTTTTTCTATACAGTATGAGCTAACGGTTGAGGTTCATTTTTTTGGCATGTAGATGTTCTCTTCTTCTACTACCATTTGATGAAAAGAACCCTATTCTGTTTCATTAATCTACACATATATTCTTACACCAGGATCAGGCTGTCTTGATTACTGTAGCTTTATAGAGAATCATGAGACAAGATTCCAACCAAGTCTTTTTCAAAGTTGTTTTGGCTATTCCAGGTCCTTTCCATTTCCATAGAAAGCTTAAAAGCAAATTGTCAGTTTCTTCCTCCCCAACAAATAAATAAATAAAAAGAAACCTACTGGAATATTGATTGGAATTGCACCAAAGTGCTAAGTCGGTTTGGGGAGAATTGACATCTTAATATTGAGTCTTCCTGTCCATGAATATGATATTTATTTAGGTCTGTCCATTTATTTAGATCTTCTTTAATTTCTGCCAGCTGTATTTTATAGTTCAGTTCTGTGTACCTGTCTTACACATTTTATTAAATTGATCCCTAAACATTTCATGGTTTTGATGCTATTGTAAATGATATTTTTAATTTCACTTTCCAGTTATTCATTTCTAGTGTATAAAGATACAGTTGACTTTTGGTATTAAACCTATATCTTCTGGTCCCCTTAAATTCACTTATTGGTTCTGGAAGCTTTTTTGTGGTATCTTTGGGATTTTCTTTATAGATAATCATGTAATCTTCAAAGAAAGTCAGTTTTACTTCTTCCTTTCCAATCTTATGTTACTGCACTGGCTAAGACCTTCACTACCATGTTGAATAAAAGTAGTGAGATTAGTCTTCCTTTTCTAGATCGTAAAAAGAAAGTATTCAGTCTTTCACCGTAGTTTTTTTGTAACTGCTCTTAATCAGTTTGAGGAGGTTCCTTCTGTTTCTAGTTTGCTGAGAATTTTTATCAGAATGGATTTCTTATGTATTTTTCTTTTTTCATTTTCTTTTATTAAGTAAAATAATCCATATATTGCTATGTATGTTAATGGATATGCTGTATTTGCTTATATGCAGTTTATTTTTCTTTAATAAAAAAGAAGATTAACTAGAGGCGTGATAGCTGAATGGCACAGTGTTTTTTTGGGGGGTGATGAAAATGCTCTAAAATTGACTGTGGTGATGGTTGCACTGATTTGTGCATGTATAATATATAAACCATTGAACTGTACACTTTAAATGAATGAATAGTATGGTATGTCAAAAAAGCAAAATGAATTATGAAAGAAGTTAAAAGGCCATCCTATCTAAAAGGAATTCATTTGTTAATGTAAAATCTACTAGTATTTTAAGTAGCAAAAAAAAAAAATTATTCTACAAATTTACTCTCCTTGGTAGACACAGGGATATTGCAGTTACCCATTCTTCTTGAGTGAGGTTTGGTAGTTGTGTCTTCCAAGTAATTTGCCCATTTCATCTAAGTTGCTGAATTTATTGGCATAAGTTGTTCATAATATACTCTTATTATCCTTAGACTCTATAGTGATGTATCTTCTTTTATTATATCTTTCCATCTGTTTGCTCTGGATTCGATTCGTTCTTTTTCTGGTTTCCTAAGGTCCTAATATGATGACTCGAGACCTTTCTTTTCTCATATAAGTAATGCTGTAATCTTCTAAGCACTGCTTTAGTGTCACACATTTGGGTGCATTGTTTTTTTCATTTCATTAAATTTAAAATATTTTCTGACTTCTATTTTGATTTCTTCCTTGACCCCTGGGTAATTAATTTCTAAATATTTGGGAGCTTTCCTGATAGCTTTGTATTATTGATTTCTAGTTTATTTCTATCATGGTAAAAATATATATAAATTTTGTATAATTTCATCCCTTTTAGAACTGTTAAGACCTGAATTCTGACTCATAGTATGGTATAGTTTAGTGAATGTCCATGTACACTGGAAAAGAATATGAACTCTGCTGTTGTTCTGTGAAGGGTTCTATAAATATTGATTAATTCAGTTGGCTGATAGTTTTGTTCAGGTCTGTAAGAACCTTGCTGATTTCTGTTTCTTTGCCCATTTTCTTGTTCTGTCAGGTACAGAAAGAATTTTGAAGTGTCCGACTATTTGGATTTGTCTTTTTAGACTTTAGTTTACCTGGTTGCCCATCTCAGCTCTCTGATGGGCACCCAAAAAGTTATGGTTTTGTAGATTATCAGCTTTTCTCATTGTTAAGGTGGGAGTGATATTCTCTTGTGGCTTTCTCTATCCTCAGAAAAGTGAAACCAAGAGTTATTTTTAATTCTAATACAAGGGTGGTTTGCCTCCGTTTTCTTACCTGTAAAACAGGCAAAACATCAGATCTTACCTTATATGGGGTTTTTGTGAGGATTAAATAAGATTGTGTATTTATGTGTTTGCATATTTATCCACCACTTGAGAGAGTGCCATACACATGCTAAGCACTATAAAACGTCAACCTTCATTTTTCTTCTTATGAGATGCTTCTTTGTTTACTGTTGGTGTTGGAGTAGCTTGATTTAAGGTCACCGTCATCAGAGAGTTTTCTTAAGACACTTTCCTTTTAACCAGATGTCATTTTCCTGAGTTGCTCTTCTAATAACCAAATGTAGAATATGAACTAATAATGTTCAGAGTTGAGAAATAGATTCAATCAAACTGACACAGATTGACTAGATTAAAGAAATCCATGAAGTATACTTCTCTGGATTTCTTAAATTCAGAAATTTTGCACTTTTTATAGCCACCTTAGCCAACAGTGATTTCTTCAAGCTTTTTATGCTTTGTCCTAGTATTACAGATCTCCATTTGGAATAAATTCACCTTGTAAAAATACCTGCATAATTGTTTCTCAAGATGCTTCAAAATGTCAAATATACATATTTTATTGAAAGAGCCCGCTTCCTTTTTTTCCTTTTTGCTGTATAAAGGCAACTTCAGATGCTGACCTGAAAGAACATATGGTTGGAATCATATTCAGCAGGAGTAAACTGACTAACCTACAAAAACAGGTTGGTTAACAGCCATTTCATTGTCTTCATCAATTTTTGTTTGTTTGTTTTTAGGGTGTAAAGCATTTTCCAAACTTTATGGAGGCTTTTCTATGCTGACTCTTTCATAGGTCCTGCAGAATGTGTCTGCCTTTTTCTAGAGAGAAAGGAGCATATTGGCATACCTGCATCACTTTAAAGATTTTGTTATGAATGTTAACTTTCTTACCTTGATGCTCTTTTTTTTTCTCATTTTCAGGTAGCTTGTTTCATTTTGGTGTCAAGTACCCAGCTATATCAGATTTCATTTGCATTTCCTGTGTTCCTTCCCCCCCCGTTTTTTTGTTTGTTGGTTGATTTTTTAAAAATTATTTTGCTGAGCAATTATAATGTTAACTAAACCAGTGTTAATATTTTTAACTATCAGGAGATGGGGGAGTAGCCCTAGATCATTCATATAATGGGGGTTCGTTTAGGGGTGCCTACATAACAAAATTAGCCCTTCAGAAGTCAAATAAAATATTGACTTTTGAATTAGGTTTTAAATTGGCCATTATTTTAACTTTCAACACCATTAAATCTTTTAAATAAATCGCATAAATTTATGTGTGCTTTATCTTTTTAACAGCATTTTATTGAATCTTAGAAGCTACCAGTTGTAAAATGTGCTGTTATTTTATGTATCGCTAAAAAAATTTGCCACCAATTAAGTTATGAATTGCATCAATTATAAAGCACACTATGAATAGAAATGTTAGCGTGTGGGGGGAAATGTGCCTTAGAAGTGATTAAATATGGTGATTTGTTTTCATTTCATGTCTTAAACCACAGGCAGGGGAATTGGTAACTAGTATATAATTTGTTTCTATACTAGTTGGTTTAAATACTCAGATTTTTAATCATGGTTTGCCTAGTTTTCCTTAATTGTTTTTAAGATGAGTTAAGAGAATGGTATGATGGAGAATTAACTGGGAGGAAGAGTATTAAATTATCAACTAGTATTCTTGTTTTGTTTTGGTTTTAACTAGGCCTTACAAATAATGTTTTTACATTTTCTTTATGTTGCCCTCAAATAGGTGTGTGCTCACATCGTCCAGGCTATTCGCATGGAAGCCACCAGAGTTCGTGAAGAATGGGAACATGCCATATCAAGCAAAGAAAATGCCAATTCGCAGCCCAACGATGAAGATGCCTCCTCCGATGCCTACTGCTTTGAGCTGCTCTCCATGGTGTTAGCCTTGAGTGGCTCCAACGTGGGCCGGCAGTATCTGGCCCAGCAGCTGACTCTGCTCCAGGACCTCTTTTCACTGCTCCACACCGCCTCTCCACGCGTCCAGAGACAGGTGACTGATCACACCACTTACCTGTAGGCTTATTTTGTTACTTGAAACAGTGTTAAAAATTACTCTAGCAAAGAGAATCAGGGGTTTTTGTTTGGTTATTTTTTGTTGTTATGTTTTGGTTTTTGGATTGTATTTTAACCCCATGTTTTTTCTTTTTGACTCATTGTAATGAGAATATGGAAGAACAAAATATGTTCCATTTTAGTAATGTGTTATTGTGATAAAAGAGTATTCTCTACTGAATATCTTATTCATGAGGTATATAATGTATATAATGACCAAGTAAGAGGCGGTTTTTTTTCTTGCTGCCCTGGAGTGGTAGTTACCACTTGAGAAATTAAATCATGTTTAAATCATTTCTCTGTCCTTCTCAAAGCTTTTGAAGTCATAGAACGGCAGCTAGACTCATTGAAAAAGATGAAAACTTTAAAACACCGATCTTTTTATTTTTAATTTTTATTTTATATTGGTGTATAGTTGATTAACAATGTTGTGTTAGTTTCAGGTATACAGCAAAGTGATTCAGTTATACATATATACGTTCTCTATTCTTTTTCAAGTTCTTTTCCCATTTAGATGATTATAGAGTATTGAGGAGAGTTCCCTGTGCTGTACAGTAGGTTCTTGTTGGTTATCTGTTTTAAATATAGCAGTGTGTACATGTCGATCCCAAATCTTTAAATAGGATTCTTTTATTTTTCGTACCAGGTGACCTCCTTACTAAGACGAGTTTTGCCTGAAGTCACCCCTAATCGTCTGGCCAGCATTATAGGAGTGAAATCCCTCCCCCCAGCAGATATCAGCGATATTATTCATTCAACAGAGAAAGGAGATTGGAATAAGCTAGGTATCTTGGACATGTTTCTAGGATGCATTGCCAAAGCACTCACAGTACAGCTAAAAGCCAAAGGAACCACCATCACAGGAACAGCTGGTACCTCCGTGGGCAAAGGAGTTACAACAGTTACCCTTCCAATGATTTTCAATTCCAGGTTGGTCATTGCATATGTTTTGGTACAAAAATAGAACAGAGTAAGCTACTGTTTGAAGAATTCAGACCTTTCAAATTCCCTCTTATTTGCTTATTTACCAGAAATAGGAGCCATAAATGACTGGCCCATGTATGAAAGAGAATGCTGTGTATAATAAAAGTGTCTTTTCAAATTAGGGAGGAGGGACTTCCCAGGTAGTCCAGTGGTTTAAGACTCCGCCTTCCAATGCATGGGAAGTGGGCTCTATCCCTGGTCTGGGAACTAAGATCTGCAGCACAGCCAAAAACTTTTTTTAATTAAAAAAAAAAATTAGTGGGGAAAGGAAGATCTGCTGAGTATATGATGTTAGAGTACTTCCCAAATACAAAAGAAAAAAAAAAACCAAACTGTAGGCCCTCACACCATTACAAAATAAATGAGATCAATTAAAGGTTTGTATATTTTTGTTTTTACACTCTAGTAGGACAAATTATAGAAGAATATTTTTGTAATCTTCAATTTGGGAAGACGTCCTTAAATAAAACACAGAACCCAAAAGTAACAGGGGAAAAGACTCAGAGATTTGGCTACATAAAAGTGAAAATTAATTGATAGACAATACTTTTAAAATACAAACAACTGACTTGGAAAAAAATATTTAACACTTATATAGTAGGCAATGAATTATTAGTCATAATATTAGAAGAATGGCTATAAATCAATGAAAACAAAAGACAAACAACTGATACAAAAATAAATGCCAAGAGTAGTCACTTCAGAGAAGAAAAGTTACAAATGCCAATAAGTAAATGAAAAGATACCTCACTGGTATTCAGAGAAATGTAGATTAAAACAATAGTAAAATATCTTTGCATTGGCATAATTATGAAGAAATAGACAGTTTTTATGACATCTAATGTAAATTGCCATAACCTTTTTGGATGTCAGTTTGATAACATATCGCTATATTTATATTTATATAAATATATATATTTACTTATATATATATTTATATATATAAATATATATATTATATATGTATTTAAATGTTTATATATATAATATATATAAAATATATATAAATTTATATATTATATATATAAACATATTTATATTTATACCGCTATATTGCATATCCTTTGACCTACCAATTCTACTTCTGTAGAACTGTTTCTCTCAAACATGTTCATACATGTGCAGAAGGATATATATACAGGGCTGTTTGTTATAGAATTGTGTGTAACAGCAGAAGATTAGAGACATCTGGAATAATGCTAGTCAAAGAGCCAATTCATAACATTAAGCAAATAGCACTAGAATGTAAATAAGTATATTGCTTCCTTCATCTGGATAGTCTTCCTAGGGGAAAAAAATGTGAACTGAACTACACAGTAGTACAGGAAGTCCCCTACGTACAAATGAGTTCCATCCCAAGAGCGCGTTTGCAAGTCCAGTTTGTTCGTTAAGTCCAACAAAGTTAGCCTAGGTACCCAACTAACACAGTTGTCTATATAGTACTGTACTGTAATAGGTTTACAATACTTTTCACACAAATAATACATAAAAATCAAACAAACACACACAAAAAAACATTTTTAATCTTACTGGGTACAGTACCCTGAAAAGTACAGTAGTATAGTACAACAGCTGTCAGGCCTACAGGGGCTGGCATCGAGGGAACAGACAAGAAGAGTTACCGACAGGAGGAGGGAGAGGAGGTGGGAGGTGGTAGAGCTGAAGGATCGTCAGCAACAGGAGACGGAGGGCAAGCTGCAATGTCACTCACGCTTGATGCTGATGGCACAGGTTCTGGTTCCTTGCTGGAACCAGATGCACGTTTGCACCTTTCAGAGTTTGTCACTTGAAGGCTTGTATGTAGGGGACTTGCTGTATGCTCAGTGATATAGTTGACATGTTCTGGTGCAAGCTCTTATCTTTATGTGGACTGGTAACAAATAGTTTGTGTTCTATTGATTTAGTTTGAATAGTACTGTTCTAAAAGATGCATACAAAAATAATATGTAAACAGTGAAATATTTGAAAGGGAACACATATCAGAATAGCTACTCCCTTGGGGTTGAAGAGGTTGAATAATGTTGTCATTAATTTTCTTTTAAAATGTCCTGACTGGTTGAATCATTTTAAAAATTAAAATGCTGCATGCTGAAATAACAGTTTTCTTCTTATTCATTTGTAACTCTCGCTGATTGGTTTACAAACGCTGACTTTTCTTGTAGTTACATCCGACGAGGTGAGAGTCACTGGTGGATGAAGGGCTCAACTCCTACCCAGATCTCAGAGATCATCATTAAACTCGTTAAGGATATGGCGGCAGTAAGTTCCCATCCTCCTGATCATTATGTCAGTGAAGTACAGTAGGAACCTGATTAACAAAACGAGTAGCATAATCATTCTGCTGAATTGAGAGAACATTCATGTTATTTTGCTTTGCTTACAAGGTCCATTTAGTAGGTTCACTATCTCACCATCTGTCTTTCCAGCTGGTGATAAATTTGCCCTTTGTGTAAACTATGTTCATTTCAAGCTTCCCAATTAATTTACTTGAGAATTATCACATAAGTCTTCTAAGACTTTAAAACTTAAAAAAAAAAAAGTATACTCTTTGAACCCTAAAAAAACAGCCTGATCCCAAGAGCCTAAAGGAAAAAAAGGGTTTTTTAGAGCAAAGGTTTCTCGCTGTCTTTTAGTCCTCACAGTTTATGAATGTCCTGTACTGCTGTCTTTAGGTGTTGCTTTTGCAGGGAGATCCCGGAGTGCGGAGGAAAGGGAATTACTTCTCAGAGTGCCTGGCTCTCACTGGTTGCTCCATGTTAGTTTCCTCACATTCCATTGTATTTCCAGGAGTTCAGCCCGAGGAGGGCAGGACACTGTGGATGATAGGTTCCTGAGAGGTAGAGTAGACGGCAAGCATCTTGGAAGAGGAGGAATTGGAATGTGAACTGTCCCTTTAAAGATTGATAGCGTGTGGATATGAGACGAGTGAGGATATTCTGGGGAAATATGAAGTTCTGTCACTTTTCCCAACAGTTTGGACATTTCCTCAATCAGAGAAATGGAGAATTTTTTCCTTTCTCAAATAGGCTTTCTGAGTAAATAGGCTTTTCATTGGATGAAAATATTTATGAAAGATGTTTAGGAACACTGAAACTCTCTAGGAGTAACATGTTGGTGTTCAGTAAAAATCACATTAGCAAATTAAGGTAGTTGTAATTTAAACCCATTTATGCTCTCAGGTTCCAGTAATACTCTTCTAAAGCACTTAGCTTAGCTGTATGAGCTCCGTGTCATATAACAGGGTTTCATGATCAGAATTTCTCAGTCATAGACAACCTAGTATTTGTTATGTTTTTATCTACATGTAAGATGAAATGCCCTTGAACTGTAAGAGAAGAGTATTGAGAACTTAAATTTTTATTTACTTTTCTTTTGAATCATCAAAATAGTAAGTAGAAGTTGAATTGTTCATATAGTTGTGAAGGATTTTTATATTAAAGTATGCCCCTTGATCTAAAATTCCACGAGCAAATAAATTTTCCTTTTTGGTGAGAGATGTTCAGAGAACAGAATCTGCTCCTTTGATTATACCTCTCTGGTTGTTTATTAAATTATTCTGTCCTGCTCATTAGGGTCATTTGTCAGAAGCATGGTCCCGAGTGACAAAAAATGCCATTGCAGAAACCATCATTGCCTTGACCAAGATGGAGGAAGAATTTAGATCTCCAGTGAGATGTATTGCAACAACTAGGGTAGGTTTCCTTTCATTTGGTCTATATTGTTGCATGTTCTTTTTCAGTAATAGATTTGAACAAATTTAAATCAATAAGCCAGCTTAATTTACTTCTCTAAAAAATTTATTTTATTGAAGTATAGTTGATTTATAATGTGTTAATTCCTATTGTACAGCAAAGTGATTCAGTTATCTATCTATCTATCTATATATATATGTATAATAGTTTGTATCTGCTAATCTCAAACTACCAATCCATCCCTCCCCTACCCACCTCACTCTTTTTTCTTACCAAATATTGTATTTATTGAAAAAGTATGAAGGGCTTTTTTGAATTATAAGCTAAGCCTGGTAATTTTTAATGTTCACTGTTATGTGTTCTTTATCACTTGTTTTTGTTATTATTTAGGGAGCTAAGGATATACTCATTAAAAAAAGCTAAATTACCTATAAGTAAGTGTACTGTCTTTCTGATGATGTGTTTACTGTTAATTTTAGTGTCAGCATGACGGTGTGATAGACTGAAGGTCCTTTAAAGGCAAGGCCCCTGCCTACTCCTTCTGTAATAACTCAGTTGTCCTAAAATAGAGTCCTGTAGCCTGCTTACTGAATGTGTAGGCCTTACTTTTCAAAAGCAGAATGTGTGTGCCCAGGGCACAATGGGGCAGAATCCCTTAGGAAGTGAGATTGCATCCTTCAGATGAGATGCAGTCTATTGTAAATTTTAATCTACCAAATTTTATGTCCCATATACTTCCAAAAGAGATCTGAGATTTCCTTGAAGCAGGGCAGTTGTGACAGCGTTAGGAAGAAGTCAAAGCTGGTAGAAATTGCTTAAGTTAATCCTCAGAAATCTGAGGATTCTCCCTTGGGCAGAAAAAGCCAGTTTATGCCATGTTGCCAGTGACTGTGCCTCTGAAGCACAGCTCTGACAGTCACCCTTTCCCACCACGTATACGCTGCACTCGTTCTTCAGTTGGCTCTCCCCTTTCTCCTTGCATAACTTTTTCTTCTGGCTTCTCTTTTCCTATTTTATTTCCCCCTTATTCTTCATGTCCAGTGATGCTCACATGCACTTCTCAGAGTTGAGACAGTTAAGTATTATTTTCTGTTTTTCAGTAATGAAGAAATATGTTATTCTGTGTAAAAATGAAGCTTGCTCTTTAAGCCTCAGAAAGTTTTAAAGTATTTTTGAGGGCAATTTTCTAACGCTTGTAAGACGTTTACTTATTTCTGACAAAGTGTACCCAGCATAGAGCTAGACTGTTAGAGGCATAGCGATTTCCTTGGAATGTAATGCCTCAGGCAGATATTAGTTGGAAAATGTGTAGAAGGCATTGATATATTAAATATGTAAATTTTTGTATTGATATGTTGTTTACATATCAGAATAATAAAGGTTAATTTTATGTGTCAGGTAGACAACAGAATGGTTCATCAGAGCAACAGTCATTTACTCAGTATGTGTTTGAGTGCCTACTCTGTGCATGGCACACACAGTAGAGGGCGTGGGTACCTGGTACCACACCAGGAAGACTTGAGTGCCACTGGGGATCTACGTCTTTTCAAGTCCAGCTAGCCTTCACTGAGCTGTGGCGGTGGGTGCTCTGTAAGGCGTAACCCCACGCTCTGTAGTGTAACAGCCTTTCCCTTTGGCAGCTCTGGCTTGCTCTGGCGTCGCTGTGTGTTCTCGACCAGGACCACGTGGATCGCCTCTCCTCAGGGAGGTGGATGGGAAAGGATGGACAACAAAAACAAATGGTAAGATCAGAGTTATTTTATAAAAATTTAGCTTGTTTTTCTTTACAGTAAGCTTTGGTTTAGCTTTAAAAAAAAAAGGACTCTAGGGGCTTCCCTCGTGGCACGATAGTTGAGAGTCCGCCTGCCGATGCAGGGGACGCGGGTTCGTGCCCCGGTCCGGGAAGATCCCACATGCCGCGGAGCGGCTGGGCCCCTGGGCCATGGCCGCTGAGCCTGCGCGTCCGGAGCCTGTGCTCCGCAACGGGAGAGGCTGCAACAGTGAGAGATGCCCGCGTACCGCAAAAAAAAAAAAAAAAAAAAAGGACTTCACGTGTCAAAATACACAGTTAGTGGAACTCTTGAAAAATTGTGTCACACTGCCCAAGTTCATCTCACAAGTCTATTTCACTTAGGGTTCTCTCTTCATAGTATATTAGGGGATTTAATTACATTAAAAAACTGTTCCCTTCTTCTCTGAGTCATGTTTCCATCATATCAAAGTTTGGTTTTAGCCAGACTCTGATTCTATATCTAGATTTTGTACTAAAATGTAATCGGTTTTATGATAAGAAGGAAATAAATTAGTAAGAGAACAACATGATATACCATTTATTCACAGATGTACTTAAAGTGGGTTTGATAAGTATCCCTTGCTTCACTGGAAGGAAAAACTTTATACAGGCCCTTTCAGCATTTTCTTTTTAACATCCAAGTTTCAAAAATGCATTATTTATTAATTTAGCATACAGAATGTTTGAATATAATGGGAGAAATTTTCTTAAGTCGCTAAGAAAAGTATACATGTTTATTTTGTTAATCATTGAATGCCCACAGCGCATTTAATCATTGATTTGGGGATTTTGAGGCCTTTTTTTTAACATGTATAAATTTTATTTATTTATTTATTTTTGGCTGCATTGGGTCTTCGTTGCGGTGCGCAGGCTTCTCACTGCGGTGGCTTCTCTTGTTGCGGAGCACGGGCTCTAGGTGTGCGGGCTTCAGTAGTTGTGGCACACGGGCTTAGTTGCTCTGCGGCATGCGGGATCTCCCCAGACCAGGGCTCGAACCCGTGTCCACTGCATTGGCAGGCGGGCTCTTAACCACTGCGCCACCACCAGGGAAGCCCGAGGGCTTTTACAGTTAAGTACACTTGCCATAATTCTGTTTAATGTTCAGATTTTAAATTCTTATTTGAGTTCAGAGTAACAGTCTGTTCCTGTTGTAAGTAAATCACATTCAATTTGTATGAGTATTTAAGACTTTCTTGTTAATCTTTTGTAACGTATGGAAATGTCCTGTTCTAGCCTATGTGTGATAACCATGATGACGGTGAAACTGCAGCAATCATTTTGTGCAACGTATGTGGAAACTTATGTACTGACTGTGACAGATTCCTTCATCTTCATCGGCGAACCAAAACTCATCAAAGACAGGTGAAAATTTCTGCATTTACATGCAGAATAGTATCTGTAACATAAAATATATTCAGTAAGAAATAAATGTGGGAAGGAGACTTGGCGTAATGGGAGAAAAATGAACCTTGGAATCAAAGACCCTGGTGGAGTTCCCAGCTGTCTCATTTACCAGCTGTGTAAATCAAGCATGTTGTTTAACCTCTGAGACTTGGTTTCCACACTTATAAAAATGGGGCTGTTGTGAAGATTAAAGAGAAGACTAGAAATATCTGGAATTTCTTAGACTGCTTAATAAATAAAAGCCGTTTTCATTATTGAATAATTAAAATTTATACTTCTTTCAGAGTGATATATTTTCCCCTTTTCTTTACTGATACAATAGGTCTTCAAAGAAGAAGAAGAAGCTATAAAGGTTGACCTTCATGAAGGTTGTGGTAGAACCAAATTGTTTTGGTTGATGGCACTAGCAGATTCTAAAACCATGAAGGCAATGGTGGAATTCCGAGAACACACAGGTAAAAGGATTTAAGAGTGAATCATTTCCTGACAAATAGATTGAACCATCCCTGCTGATTACGATTAAACTAGATGTTTAATTTAATTATTTAATGTGAATAATTTTGAGTGTTTTCTATTAAGTGATGATGAGATCATTGATCACTGTATTTTTATATTTACTAGACAGTGTTCAGTGTTCTATTGTAGAACATTAGATTAAAAGTCGGGAAAGTTGGTTTGCCATGAACTAGCTGTGTGACCTTGGGCAAGTCGTTTTATCTCCAAAATATGCATTTTTCATTTTGATTTTTTTTCTAAAGTCTGGTGTATTCCCAGCTTAAAGGTACATTGAATCTTACAGATTCTCGATTTTCAGCACCTCTGTAGTCTGCCGTTTATCTGACACAAATTTCTGATTTTGGTGTTAGATGTAAATCTGACAAATTTAAATACGAATAACTTTTCATGCTGCAAGAGCATGGTCTTTTCTTTTCTCACAGCTGATTTTTTTTTCTCCTATTTTCCCTCCATACCATATTACATTAATGAATGTTCTAGTGTTTGAACCATCATTGTATTTATGACCTGAACTATCCTTTTTAAAAAACATTTTCTGTAAATATTGCTAAGTTCACTTATCATATTTAGAATTTTGTACCTGTGTTTTAAAATGAGCTTGGTCTGTGTTTTTCAAATCTTGTTCTTTTTCCTTTTGTTCTTTGTTTTATTGATTCCATTCCTCCTTTAACTATTTCAAACATATTTAAATTCCTTCTCAAATGTTTCTATTATCTTTAGTTCCCTGGGTGGGAATTCTTCTGTTATTCACGTTTCATATTCTCTGCTGATAGGTTTTCTCCTATACCTTGTAATGTTGTCATTGGGAAAGGTACCTAATGATTTCCCTTTCTTCTATGTACCTTTATTTAATTTTTGTTGTTATATTTTGTCTGACATTGTGCTTTTGTAATGAGGGGGCTTACCATAGCTGCTCGACCTGCTGTCTTGACTAGAAGCCTAGTCGGTTTCTGTGTACTGAAGAAGTCTAAATAAATCAGTTAATAATTTATTTGGCTTCAGGTAGCTCTTTAGTCTCTTATCCTTTTTTGTGTGTGATTATTTACTTTATAATTAGGGCAGCTTACAACCCTTCAGCTGCAAAACTGCCGGGCTGATTTCTCAGTGATAGCAGCTGATACATATCCCTGCTTGCTTGATTTGTTTTTTTCAGTTAGTTATATTAAAATATGTAGAAAACATACACTTAAGGAGGACTTTCCTTTTCTGCTTGAACCTAGGTAAACCCACCACAAGTAGCTCGGAAGCATGCCGTTTCTGTGGTTCCAGGAGTGGAACAGAGTTGTCTGCTGTTGGCAGTGTTTGTTCTGATGCAGATTGCCAGGTGCGTGTATAGTTAGTTAGGCCATCATGTAAGGAGTAGCACATGTTCCCTCATGACACCTTCACTTCATATAAATAGGACTCTGAGCTCAGCATCACTTTTGTTTTCTAAATTAGTGTATTACCCATGTCAAGAGTTAAATGCTTTATCAAAGCTGGAGAATGGATCAGTTAAAGCTCTCAAACCCAAATCAGTCTCTTGTGTGTATTTCCCAGCTACCACCATCATATATATTTAACATTTACTTCTGTGCTAGAAGCAGATAAAAATCTGTGGGCTGCCTTTCCTTTGCTTGTTACACATTTTATTCACTTGTTTCCTTAAAAGTTGTTTATGCATGAACATCTGTACACATTCCATGCTATCCAAATATTTTTGATTCCTCAATTTAGTTAACAAGAAATTGGATAGTGTCCTGATAGTGAAGGATACCTGTATTTTTTTTTAATACCCAGTTTGGTGAGAGGTAGGTGGTGATTGGATGATTATATGTCAGGAATTTCTTTTGCTTCATGGCTATGCATGATAACAAATAGATTAAAATCGCAGCTCACTTTTTAATCAGCATTCCCTTTAATGTGGAGTGAAATTTTTTTAAATCACATTAGACTTTGTTAATAATACTAAGTTATATGCAAACAAAGAATAAAAATAACTACTTTGTGGTTACTTAGCCTTATATCTATTTCCCGGGGAAAAGTACCTTGGAAAATTAATATAATGGATGTAATTACCAGGATGTGTGCCTTTTTTGATATTTTCTGTGCCGTTGTAATTCATCTTTAACAGGAATATGCTAAGATAGCCTGTAGCAAGACACATCCTTGTGGCCATCCATGCGGAGGTGTTAAAAACGAAGAGCGCTGTCTGCCCTGTCTACACGGCTGTGATAAAAATGCCGTAACCCTGAAGCAGGACGCTGACGACATGTGCATGATCTGTTTCACAGAAGCGCTCTCCGCAGCACCGGCCATTCAGGTTGTCTCCGCTTTTAACGTGTTAAGTGTGCCTAGATTTTTCAATAGGAAATATAAATATACATGTCAAATAAACAAACGACTGAATCTTTCTTACACCATTGGGAGAAAATATCCCACTAATATCCCCCAGTTTATTACAGAGCAAATGCTGTCTCTTTATGTTCTGTCTCCATTTTGTGCAGTGAGCTTTAATCTGTGATTTGTGTAAGCCTATATAATAATTGAAAGTATAAAATGTTCATAAGGGAGAAAAAAAATAATTAGATTACCCAGTAGCTTCTCTCTTCTTAATTTCCAGAATCCAGCATGGCCTTTTGTAGCATTATGTAATTGATCTATGCATGATACATACCTCTATATATAATATATATACATATATCTATAATGTTAGTAATATTATAGAAGTTACAATTTGCTAAATAAGTTTTTTTTAACATTTACTGGTTGTTTGTTTATATTTCCAGTTCTTGTGATTCCAAGACAATAAGTATTCTCAAAAATAAATTTTAAATCTTTAAATCAGTAGTTTCCTTTTCTTCCTGTGAGACACAAAATTGAATAATTTCACATTTCTCCCTAGCCCAGCTTACTCTCTATAAGGTGGCATTAATACATGAATGGTAAAAATTGGGAGAAGCTGAAGATCTCATTCATAATGTCACATGAATAATAGAGAAGTGCCGAAGTTTCAGTGTACTGAATTTCTAGATTTTTCTCTTACCTGCCCTAAGTAGCACCTTACATTGACTAATCTGCCAGTTACTCGTGTTCATTGTTATTACGTTTGCTTATATCCTTCTCTTTTCTTTATTTAAGCTGGATTGTAGTCACATATTCCACTTACAGTGCTGTCGACGAGTTTTGGAAAACAGATGGCTTGGTCCAAGGATAACATTTGGATTTATATCTTGTCCCATTTGCAAGGTATGGAAAGAATCGGAAATTATCTGCTTTCTATTAATTTTCATCTTTGTCTTCATCTTTCATCTTTCAAAATAAACATGGCAGCATCTCTCAGTGTCCTTCTTAGTCTACGTTTAACCACCAGCCCCCATCAGTTTCTGCTCTCTTCACCCAGGTAGTACCTGAGAATAAGATCTTTCTATTATACTACATTTCAAGACATTAATTGTCCATTAAAAGCTGATTAAATTAAACTATCGCATCAGAAAATTCATTTAGATATCATCATGCATTGAAGGGCACGCATCATTGCTTTCAGACCCGCTGAGAGTTCAGTCCATGTGACTTGTCAGTGGGTGACTACCAAAAAGAAGAATGAGCCTGTGGTGCTTGTAGGTACTGATACCTGCCGTGAAAGAGTGAAACCTGAACTTTTTAAAGTGCCATTAGGACAGATTCTTTAGAGCTCAGGTAAAATAAGGAGAAAATTCTTGACATTTTGACACGTCCCTGCAAAGATAGGAACCAAAGCAGCAGGTTATTTTGGCAAGCTAATGATGTTTTAACAAAAAACTTTTGTTTAAGAATGTACTGCCAGACTGGTGTTTAGGGTATAACATGGACTTAGCACAGTCATTGCTTAGACTGAGCAATATTCAAAAAGATGATAGGATTTTCTCCCCCTTCTCATTTGTTGCCACAAAGAAAAGTCACATTCAGGAAATGATAGATGAGAGCGATATAGAAAATACTACTTGTTCATTTCTATTATCTAACGTTCTGCCCCACCCCCAAGGAACCAAAAACACACACAGAGGGATATTTGTGGCAGCAGGGTAACCCTTTATTCCCAGAACAGCTAAGGCAGCAGGAGATATATTTCATACTCAGGAACATGAAGCTAATCAAATGGAATTTTCGTGTCCTGTGTCCCACTTGCCGCCACTTTCCCTGCTCTTGGGAAACTATAGGCTTGTGAGGACTTTACAGGATTATTTTTAAATGGCATTTTATTTAGGAAATGTTTGGTTATCTCCTGTCCTAGCACGGTGCTTGGCACTTAGGTGAATACTAAGTGTTTGTTGAATTAATAAATAAATGATTCTGTTAAAGAATGTTCATTTTTCAAAATTGCAGAACAAAATAAATCATATTGTGTTAAAAGACCTGCTTGATCCTATAAAAGAGCTCTATGAGGATGTCAGAAGAAAAGCCCTAATGAGATTGGAATATGAAGGTCTGCATAAGAGCGAAGCTATCACAACCCCTGGTGTGAGATTTTATAATGACCCCGCTGGCTATGCCATGAATAGATATGCATATTATGTCTGCTACAAATGCAGAAAGGTATGCTGTTAATCATATTACGAATTATTAAGATTACCTGTGTGATTAAGAAGTTGAATAGTATAGTGATGTCTAATTATTCTTACGTTTTAAGTCTAAAGTTAAAAATGAGAAAGTGTGGTGCTGTGCTTCAGGTAGAATTTATTTCCTTAATTTGTTTTGGGGCACTTTTTTTTTTTTAACATATACAGACTATTTCCAAAACAAACATGAGGTGTTTCACTACACAAGCTGTTTCCCATCAGCAATCCCCTCTTGTTTTCCAAACCCAGTTGGCTCTGGAATAAACTTCTTTTACTTAACTCTTTTGACCATTCCCTTCTTAAAATTCTTACCTCCTTGGCTCCCAGGACAAGACTCTCTTTGGTATCTTCCTTCCTTTCTGGTCACTTGTCCTTACCCCCCTCACAGAGCTCCTTTTTATGCATCTACTCCTTACATATCTGTTCCCCAGCCCTCCATTCTTGCCTGATCATAACTCCTCACCTCTGGTGACCTGTATACCCATGCCTTTGCCTACCACCTGTATTGTTCCGACCCTCCAAAATTTTTGAGATTTGGATACAAATACCCAACTGTCTACCAGACATTTAGATTTCTCACAGATACTTCTGACTCTCTCAATCTCCAGTCTGTATTAACAAATGAACAAAGTCAGTTCTACCTCCAGATCTCTCTTGAGTTATTTTTTCTTTCTATTATTATATCTTTAGCAACCCTAATCATTTTCTTTGGTAATTATTAGTAGCCTTCTTACTGGGCTTCTTGTGTGGAGCCCCTCACCTCTCCAATTCCATGCTTTACACTTACAATTCCACTAGCAGATGAACATTTCTAGATCCCAGATCTGATCGTGTCACTGTTCAGCTTCTAATCCTGTGGCCCCTCCACCTCTCTAGTCTCATCTCCCAGCATGCCACCACTTGTGCCCCGTGCAACGGAACACGGAACTTGCAGTGCCCCAAACTGGGCCGTGTTGGCTCACTCACCCACACCTCCACGCCGTCGCCCGGGCTCTTCTGTCCATGGAATGCTCTTCTCTGCCTCCTACTCTGCATCTTACTCTCGCTTGCCACCCACGCACACGCACACACTCATAGGCACGGCCAGATCTGTGCAATCACACTTCCGGATTCGGCTCCGGTTTCGCTTCCTCTGCAGCGTGCCCCGACCTCCCCACCACCGCCACGCCATTTTGACATCTCGCATACGTCCGTCTAAGCGCTCATTATTCTGCATTAACGGTGACTGGTTCACGTGTCTCTGTCCCCCTTGATAAGTTCCATGAGGACAAAGACTATGTTTCTTAAGTTCTCTATCTCTAGTACTTGGCACTTATTAGACACTAAGTTAATTGGAGAATGAATAAATGAAGGAATCAATATATGAAAGATGCATAGTCTCCCGAAGTAACAGAAAGAAAATACAGATAATGAATGGAAGGCTAAGTAGATAGATGGTAGCCAGAAAGGCAGACAAATACACACACCCAAGGAAAGACCAATGGTGTACATTTGTGAAACTTGAATTGTTACAAATAATAAAATACTATTTCTTCTGTGTGTTTAATGTACTGAACCTCATAAATGAATACTGCGCTACCACACAGATGACAGTCAGATGTCCAGGAAGCCACGCAGGGAATCTAGAAAAGTAAAACAGCTGGAATAGGCTCCCAGGACAAATGAAATACTTCTGAGGCCTGATTTAGCTGGTGGATGACCATTTATAGCCTCTTTATCAATGAAGCCTGTCTTTCATCTTGTTTTTCCAGTACAAATAATAGGTTTCTATTGACTCATCTTATTTATACCCAATTATGGATATAGTTTTTTTGTCTATGAGACATGTTATATATGCAGAATGCCCCAGTTATGATTGGTCTAATTTATTTTGTGCCCAGAGCAAATAGAGAGGAATTACCCATGATGATAACTTCATATATTCAAGTATCTGTATTAGATACTGTTGAGTCCCTCCATGTAGTGCAGCTCTGTAAGTATGAGCAATGTCCTGAACAGAATATCCAAATTTGCCTTTCCTTTTTAAACATTTTTATATGATCAAAATTGATTTTTTTTTCTTTCCCATTAGCCTCAGGATTATAATTTTTTTTTAGGATTATAATTTTATACTAATATTTATTTTAGGCATTTATTTAGAATAGTAGAAGGGAATATGTTATTTCATATTTCAAAAAGAGAAAAGCTATTCAAACTTGGCCCTGGAAAATCATAGCTTCTCTTTACTACTTAATATCCTATTCTTGATAATTTATTTGGAATATTATACATTCTTTTGTTATTTTGCTTTGACAGTACAATGTCTGAACTTTCTACTGTAAGTATGAATGCATTCCAGAACTGAAGTAGCTTTATTTCATACCCTGATCTATTTCTTACAGGCAGCAATATGGGTATCCACTTGGCATTACAAGGGAATGTCAATAGACAATAGTATTTCCTGAGACCTCTCGATCTCACTTCCGTTGCACCCACACTGAACCTCCTATGGCAGAGTTTTCTGTTTCCTGCTGTGATCTGAATGCATTCCCTCCTTAGGCATATTTCGGTGGTGAAGCTCGTTGCGATGCTGAGGCTGGACAGGGAGATGATTATGATCCCAGAGAGCTCATTTGCGGTGCCTGTTCTGATGTGTCCAGGGCTCAGGTGGGCAGAACATTTTATTAGAAAGGACAGTTTAGAAATGTTAAGCTTCTATGTTTTTAAAATAATAATATATAGGGGCTTCCCTGGTGGCGCAGTGGTTGAGAGTCTGCCTGCCGATGCAGGGGATGCGGGTTCGTGCCCCGGTCCGGGAGGATCCCGCGTGCCGCGGAGCGGCTGGGCCCGTGAGCCATGGCCGCTGAGCCTGTGCGTCCGGAGTCTGTGCTCCGCAGCGGGAGAGGCCACAGCAGTGAGAGGCCCGCGTACCGCAAAAAAAAAAAAAAAAAAAAAAAATAATAATAATAATAATAATAATATAACGAATATGATGGGGATAGTATAGTACATTTTTTTTTCCCCAGTGCTTTCTGATGTTTGTAGGGCAGTGTATAATTTTCCAGATCATTTTGTATATATTATTTCTTTTGGATGGTATTTGCATTTTATAATTTTGTCTCCCATAAGATAATCACCATATTTCAACAAGTAATAAATTTACTTACTTCATTTTCTTAAACCTGCAGTCACACTTTTAGGGTTTCCCGTCTTCAGTGAAATCTTAATAATACATCTATGAGATTGAGAGATAGAAGAAATATTATTAATTTTTCAATTTGGCTGACCAAGAAACATTCACAAGGAAATTAAATGGCTAGCTTATTAAATAATATTGGTTATTATGGAGCTGGGATTTAAATTTGGGGCTTCGCCCAAACCTTTTGGGCCAAGCCACACATTTATTCAATATTTTAATGTGTGTATCATCAGTTTTTCAGTCAGTTTTGAGAGCTGTGTGTACTCTCAAAATATGAATCACTGAGTTAAGTGTATGGTTTTCTTAGGTGTCGTTGAAATAGACTTGGCCTAATCTTGTGTTTATTTTCTTTTGCTGTAGATGTGTCCGAAACATGGCACGGACTTTTTGGAATATAAGTGCCGCTACTGCTGCTCAGTGGCAGTCTTCTTCTGCTTTGGAACAACACATTTCTGTAATGCTTGTCATGACGATTTTCAGAGAATGACCAGCATTCCTAAGGAAGAACTACCACACTGTCCTGCAGGTATGCTTTTAATATTCATAAATATGGTTATAATGTATATGGTATCTCGTTTTGTTTAATGATCACATGAGAACACTTTGTTTCAAGTGGCAGAAACCCAGTTCAAACTATCCTAAAGAAACAAAGGGAATTCCTCGGCCCTTGTAAGCGTCTGACTTTCCGAGTGGAGTAAAAAGTAAGATGACCATCATGAACGAGGGGCTCAAAGCTGTAAGAAGCAATTGTGTGGGGACTGAGAAGGGAGTCACCTAAGGATTAGTAGAAGGATAGCTGCTCAGCACTAAAGGGCCCTGAGAAGTTTGAAATTATAAATTGATAATAAAACCATTTAAAAGGATTTCGTGATTTTTTTTTTTTTTTTTTTTTTTGGTCACACATCTGCCTTTATTGTGAGCAGCTATGATATTTTTTAAGAAGCCTGGAACCAGCACCATAAAATGGACAAGTGATTTGATCTAGAATGGCTGGGAATGGGCAGCATAGTGAGCATCAGAAAGCCGAGGGAATTAAAGAAGCCACTGAGAATACAGGAGAGACGATTGTCTATGGAGGTCAGGCTGAGAAAAAGCGAATATGGAACCAAAAAGAGACAAAATTGGAAGAGGTCAGGAGGCTGGTGGTCACAGTGGGGTGGCACACCAGGCTTAACAGAAGTGAGAAGAGTGGAAGGAGAGGTGAATGTGACCACAGAAGAGACAGATCTGAAACGAGTGGAAATACATGCAAGAGCACGTACACCACAGTGTACAACGTTGTTAAGCTGGGAAACACACAGTCTCATCCATTGCTTACCAGGGTGCAAATGGCAGAACCCTGTGGTGCCTCTCAAAATTGCCAATATACCTACCCTTCAACAATCCCACTTCCGGGGATATACCCACATATGTGAGAAAAATAAAAAAGAGCAGATATGAAGGTTATTCATTGCATCATTGTTTATAATAATACAAGTTTGTAAACAATGCAAGTATCCAGTAAGAGGTTGGTTAAACACTCAGTACTACACACTATTAAAAAGGAAGGTGACTGAGGATGGAGTTTCTGTGTACTAATATGGAAAGGTCTATAGCAGATGCTGTTAAATGAAAACTCAAGTTACTGAACAGTGTGTGTAGTATGCCACCTTTTGTAAGAAAGGGGGAAATAAGAATATATACTCATATGCATTTAAAAAAACCACTGGGGAGATTGACAAGAAACTAATAAAACTGATTAACTATTGGGGAAAACAGGGAAAAATGGGATAAAAATGGGGGGAAGGTGACTTCTTTTTGTATGTAATTTTTTTTAACATTTTGATTTTTAAACTGTGTAATGTATATTATCTATTCAAAAGGATACTAAGATACATAGGTTTTTTTTTTTTTTAAGTACGGCTACTCTTTTCTATTTGCTCATCTCAAGTAAAATTTGTTGTACTATTCTTCCTCCACTTCCTTTACAGTAGAAGTACTTTAGGACTTTTCAAGAAGCTTTAAAGAAGCATGATGAGAATAACATGAGGCTAGAGTGTTTAGGAAAATGGCCAGAATAGAGGCGTGAGCCAGGACGAGCAGGAGGAGGGTGGTGAGCCGGAGGCCAGCGAAGGAAGGGAGCAAAAAGGGGGCGGTGTTATATGGATGAGGACAAGAGTCCAGATTAAGAAGTTGAAGGAGATAATCCTTCTGGCCTGGGATAGGGACCCTGTCCCTTCCTGCTGCATGTATGTGGTACGTTGAATTTTTTATAGTGAATGTTTTTGTTTTTGTGGTTAGAAGAAAATAATTTTTTAATTTTATATTTGCATAACTACAGTCACATTATTTCTCTAAGTAACTTACAGGTGATTAATATTTACATTAGGTTTGTATGGGTGTGTGTGTTTTAATTATATTTTTTTGCCTCCTTCAAAATTTATACAGGTCCCAAAGGCAAACAATTAGAAGGAACTGAATGTCCTCTCCATGTTGTGCATCCACCCACTGGAGAAGAGTTTGCCCTGGGTTGTGGAGTGTGCAGAAATGCTCACACTTTTTAGAACACTCAGATTCCTTTGTCTACAGAGAGAAAAGTTACCTTCATCCCCCCAGGCGGACCCAGGCGGATGTGGTGAAGTTTAAACTCTGCTCAGGATAAAGACGGGACCATTTTTACATCCATGAAAATGAACCATTCACAGTGCAAGAAGGATGCCAAATACCATGTACATAATTCTTGCTATGGAAAGTTTCCCTATTATTTCAGTTTATCTTCTTTTGAACCAAGACATGAAACTTGTGAGGTGTTTGCATGTGGCCATTATCGTCATTGGCCTGTGAAGCATTGGACATTTATAGATAATTGATATCAAAGAATTGCCATGCCCATGGACTAAGAATGATGCTGGCTTTCAAGCAAAAGAGAAAAATTATCATTGTTTATTGTATACTGCCTTTTTGTAATCCTGTACAATTGCATCACGGGTGGGGATAAAAAGAGGAATATTCTGGTTTATTTCCTAGACTGTTATTTAAAAAAAAAAAAATGTGTTAGGACGGCATATAAATGTAATAAGTATCACACTGTATATAAAGATATCAATGTTTGTCCTGTATAAGAATTACTAAATTACAAATGCAGTTTCATTTAAACTTCTAGGTTAAGTTTGAGCCTGAAATTTTAATGAAGTGCAATACTGAGTGTGCCTCATTATCTTGCAGCTGTAAACATATTGGAATGTACATGTCAATAAACCACTGTACATTTTTATACAGTGATAAAGTCTAACAAGTGTGTAAGGTGTTGGCTTGAGAAACAAAATTTAAATACCTAAGGTCTAAAACTCCGTCCAATTTTCCTTGGAAAGAAATTTACTAACATAGCACAATCATAACCTTCAAAACTGTTTGTTAGGGAAAATAAGAGTAGTAATGAAGCACAACGTTGGAATCTTAACACTGGAGAGATGGATAGATAGATATTCATAAACAGACATATGCGAAAGGTAAAAGAAAATATTTAGGAAATTCAACAACCTCCACCTTATTAACCAGCACCTTTTTCAACGTGTATAACAATCAACAGAATCACTAGTCTTTTCTTTATCTATTATAGACTGTGTGTTTTAGTAGATGTTTTTTACAGTTAACTCATGAAATTGACGCACTGTTGACTTATGATGAGTCATAAATCAGATTATATTTATTTCATGAGGCAGACTGATCAAAAGTTCTGATCAGTTTTGTTCTAAATTCCCACTATTGAAAATAGATCATTTGTCAATAACCATTATTATTTTTTTTTTTTTTCGGTACGCGGGCCTCTCACTGTTGTGGCCTCTCCCGTTGCGGAGCACAGGTTCCGGACGCGCAGGCTCAGCGGCCATGGCTCACAGGCCCAGCCGCTACGCGGCATGTGGGATCTTCCCGGACCGGGGCATGAACCCGTGTCCCCTGCATTGGCAGGTGGACTCTCAACCACTGCGCCACCAGGGAAGCCCCAGTAACCATTATTTTAATGACTTTGCTAAGCATTTGTGAGAAATTTAAAATAATCTTTGCCTTGAAGGAACTTAAAATATAAAGAAAAGATCTAGCCTGAGCACAGATAACTATTTAGAGAATCTTCTAATAAATTGCATAAAAATGTCTACACCAAATGCTTCAGGGTTTAGGAAAGATGGTTATTAGTGGTTTTTTGTTTTTGTTATTGTTGTTGGGAGGGGGGGCGGTTAGCTAAGAGGCCCCTTAAGCTTCCCCTTGAAAAATAAGTAGCATTTCAAGCGTGGAGATGTAGAGAAAGGCAGGAGGAAAAAGGTATGTGTGTAGAAAATTCTAGAATATGATAGAACAGTGTGAATAGTCCAACTTTCCTTGTGTTGGTGAGCTTACTGCAAAAACACAAAAAAATCTGAAGATCACAAAGACTGATCTCTTCACGATATAATTTGTGGATCCACTGTATGTACAGGCACAGGGCCTTCCTGAGCAAGAAAGGACTTGGAAACAGTACAGAGATCCCTCTCCATCTAAATAAGACACATCTGAACCGTCACTGAAAAAGTAATGATAACACTTTCTCTTAAAATCTCTCAAGAGAAGGACATTATGCAAACTTCCTTCCTTATTATGACAATGCCCCAGAATTACAAGCAATTTTTAACTGCCCAATGGATTCAAAAGCGAGGAGAGTGATTTGTTGTTACTGAGGGCACTTCTGGGTGGTCCCAAGTCAAGCTGAAAGGGTTGCAGGCAGGGCTAGTTCAATTTCAATCTCCAGAATACTTTGGATTTATGATTCAGGAAGAAACAGAAAAGGGTCCTAAAGGCACCCGCTTGTTTATATCCTGCCTACCACCCACCGAACACACACACATTTTCTGACAAAGGGCTAGCTGGGATTCTCTACCCACGTTCAAAAGAGGTTCCAGAACCTTCAGGGCAACGCAGTTGTTTTCTTCAAAACGATCATTCTACCATGAGGATGTTGGGCAACAGGCATCAGGAAGGGATGGTGACACTGCTCCCAGACAACTCCTCAGCCCCAGCTTCTACCTCTCAGCACCTGCTCGCAAAGCTCTGCCTTTCACAGTAATCTCATTTCATGCCCAAGCCTGTGGGAGAACACTGAGGGCACAGGTTCAGGATTGGCTTTCAGTGTTTCCCAAAAACACAAAGTAGGTCAGAGACAGAAGCAGTTCATAGGTTTACCCCAGAAAACCAGATGTGATGAGGCCGTTGTGAACATATCTGACTTAAATTCATCGGCCACAGTAATGAAACTAACCTTGAGAATGCCATGCAGATAGGAGGCATCATGGGCACTTGAGAAATGTAGGCTGCAGCGTGTAAATGGGAAGGAAAAAGAAAGGGAAACTATGGAGATTGCTTGACAGTCATGAGCCGTCTCAAATTAATACGCTGGTAATAGGGATAAAAACAAAGTCCTAAAATATTCTCACAATGACTCCAGCTTATCTTCGTTTATGAGGAAGCTATTTTTAGTCGTATTCCAAGCATCTCAAAACCAGAAGAGCATTTTATGAATAAATACGTTCTGACAAAGCACAGAAGGCAGATGGCTTTGGCATACGTTGGGCTCACGCATACTGTGCACAAAGGTTTCAAATGCTGTGCAGGATACCAGGCAGGAAACAGAAAGCAGGATCATGAGAGCAGGTGCTGGGGAATCTGGAAACAAACTTTTCCTGTTATATTTTCGGGCCTGGAAAAAGCCATTTTTCTTAGGCAGTTTTCTGGCCAGTGTGTTTAGGTCTAAAACCTCCATCAGTAAGCATATTTGAAAAATATACACAGTTCACTATTAACTTCTCATATACAACGATTACTTATTCACCTTCTTTTTCAGATTTTTCAGCCCAGCATTTCTCCCTGGCCACTTTGTCACTGAATTCCACCAGCACCTAGCCACACGTGTTTCTGACAGATGGAACACCGCCTCTTGTTTTCCTGAAAACTGCCAACAGTACATAAACGGTGCTGAAACAGAAGCCTGGGGACTTGGGTTCAAGCCCTGATTCTGCCTCGGTTTTGGCTGTGTGACCTTGAGTCAGCCACTAATTCCTTTCGGTCACAACTTCTTGGAAGTAATAATACCTAATCTAAATCAGTTGAGAAAGCATTTACAAAAGTGCTTTATCCCACGTAAAGCATTATTTGAAAGTGAAGAGTAAAGAAGAGAAGAACATTTATTCAACGCCTCCTCAACAGCTGCCACTGAATTATAAGCATTTTATTTAATCCTCCTAGCAACTCTGTTGCTTCCCCCAAAAGAGCTGCTAGGCAGACAACTGAGTAGGTAAAACAGTTATTAATCTCATTTCAGCAGATGACTTTAATCTCATTTCAGCTGCTTAAAGAAGTTAAAGAACTTGCATTAGATGCCAGCTGATCTAATACAGATTTGGCTGGAAAAAACCTGCGATGTGAATCCAGGTCTTTCTGTGTCTCAAACCCAAGTTCTTCCTACCCCATCATGCTATTACTATTACATTGCCAACTGGTCCTATGAAAAGAAGTAACTCATGAAACAGAAACTGGACACCGGTAATATGGGCAAGATTGCCAAGGGAACAAGACAGACTTTGCCTCAAGGACTGTGCAGGGTAGATCCAGAGGGACCCGGCGCCCACCTCCTTCATGGCGGGTGTGGGCAAGGGGTCAGCTGCCAGCCTGCACCTGCCCCACCTAGGGGATCTGCCACGGCATTTGATCCAAAGCCACACTCTTCCCCTGCAGCCCTGGCCAGTGACAGAGCATGACAGGGTACCAGGGCCTGGCCGTGTCTGCCCAAAGAAGCGCTCCTTTGTGGGCCATCTGTACACCAGGACTCAGGCTAGCCCAGCCAAGAGAGGTTCCTTGGAGCTGTGCTGCAGTCAGAGCCTTTTCCTGCCCGGCACTCCTTCCCCCTGTCCTGGGGTAGATGCCAAACCTGCGTGGCAGTCTGAACGCTCCCTCGCCCACTCCTGCCCCCTCACACCTGGATCTTTCAGAGGCACCACTCCCAACAGATTTCTTGCACTTCTAACTTTATCTTGGCATAGAGGACTTGGCTGAGTGAAACAGGATAATACGTTTTAAATGACTGACTTAACGGCTGCTTCATTTCACAAGCGACATAAGGGAGCTAAGAAAAAAAATGCATAGGCTATAAAAGAAGTACTGGAGGGAGTTACAGTGAAGAAAAATTATGAAACAAAATCAAAGCCGAGGTTAGAGGAGAGTGTCCAGTAAGTGACTGTATAAACTATGGTTACATAGTCTTACATAGTCTCTAGAGAGAAGGCCATCAACTTAGTTAACAAAGCAGGACAAGAAACATGTTCGGTTAGGACTTACAAGGTCCATTTCCTCAAAAAGAACAAAGCTGGTATTTCAGCCCAGTCTTGCAGGACGGATAAGTTTTGAGAGGCACAAGTGAAAAAGGTATTCCAGGAAGAGAGTGTGGTGAAAACTAAGGTGTTGGTGTGTTCCTCCAAAGTGGAAGTAAGCTGTTTTGCTTCATCAATTCATTTAATAAATAGTTGAGCACCTGTTGTATTTCCACTTGACAGTACATGCTCACAAGGATGGGAACTGTGTTCCCACTTGCTTAGTAAGCATGAGTTACACAAAGAAGCTGCCTGATAAGTGAACTGTACAAGTTAGTAAATACATGCAGCACTGGGCCAGGTGCTAGGGATGAGACGGCCACAGAACACAAATACGGAACCATGTAAGTAACACAATGTTATTAAGAACTATAATCAAAGTTTTCTAAAAACAAGAGAGAGCATTTGTTGAGGGCTTCCAGTGGCCAATCTCTGTGTAATGCCTGGGTATGGTAGGCAGAATAACAGCCCCCCAAATATGGCCACATCCTAATCCCCAGCGGGTGTAATTATGTCACCTTATATGGTGAAAGGGACTTTGCAGATGTAATTAAGGGTACAGACTTTGAGATGGGGAGATTTTCCTGGATTAACCTGGTGGGCTCGATGGGATCACAAGAGTCCTAACATGGGAAACAGGAGGCAAGAAGGTCAAAGTCACGGAAGGAGATGTGGTGACAGAAGCAGAGCTCAGAGATAGAGACTTGAAGACCCTACACTGTTGGCTTTGAAGACGGAGGAAGGGGCCAGGAACCAGGGAATGCAGGCAGCCTCTAGAAGCTGGAAAAGACAAGGAAACATTTTCACGCAGAGCCTCCAGAAGGAACGCAGCTCTGCCATCACCTTGATTGGAGCCCATTTGGACTTCTGACCCCCTGAACTGTGCAATAATAAAGTTGTGTTATTTCAAGCCACTAAGTCTGAGGTAATAAGAAACAAACACAATGGGCTTCACATGCATTATGACATTTTCATCTTCCCACAAACCTATTAACTCTTATTTTCCCTTTGCAGATGGGGCAATTCCAGTCTCACAGAGGTTAAATAACTAGCCCAAGGCTTTGTAAAGACTTGGTATCAAAAGACAAAGTATTTAAGATATCTCAATAATTTTTTAAATTGCTTACATATTGAACTGGTGATATTTTGGATATACTGAGTTAAATAAAATATTTAATATTAAAATTAATTTCACCTATTCCTTTTTAGCTTTTTTAAAATGTGGAGTCTAGAAATTTTAAGTTATATGTATATGGATTGCATATATTTCTAAATGAACTATCCTGGCCTAGAATCTCCTTCTCAACTGTTTGGATTTTATCACGCATCTTTGGATTTTTTTGAGAAAGAGACAGGGGCTTTAGGAAGGTAACACAAGAAGCAGGTTAGGTGGTCTGAAAGACACTGCCCTTGGAGAAGTCTCAGGAAGAGTTGATAAAGGTTCTTGTCACAGGTTCTTAAAACAGACTTCTTTCCTTTGAGGAGTCTACAGTCTAGCCCTAGATAGAGTTAAAATTCCAAGAGACAGCCTAAAATGAAGTAGTTTCATTGGGCTAATATGCCTGAGAGGGAGAGGTATGCTGGCGTAACTCAGAGGAGAGAAGTGGGGTTGCTGAGGTAAGACGCCACAGAGGCGTGAGTGTCCTCATATGCGGAGTTGGAGTGGTGATAATAAGAGCAACGTAGCTAACACTCACTGGGCGTTGACTATGTGCCTGCGACTGACGTACGTGCTTCACGTCCCATTAACTCATTCAATTCTAATGGCAACTCTGTGGTAGATATAAAATAATAACATTATTATTATTCCATTTTACAGATGAGGAAACTGAAGCACAAAGAAATGCAGTAACTTGTCCATGCTTGCATATCCACTAAAGGCAGAACAAGGATCAAAACCTAAGCCCCCGACCCAGGTGCCAGACCTTCTCCATCCCACTCTGGAGCAGCTTCGACTGAGCAGTGGAGACTTACAGCTCTCAAGTTTGCAGGACCCCAGAAAGGCCTGAGGAGATGCGAGTTCCTCCTCTTGTGGGGAAACGCCAAACTGGGGGACCTGAAAGGAAAGAGCTTCAGAGAAAGGAGAGGAATTGGGCAAGGAGAAAAAGAGGTCAAAGAGTGGGAAAGAACCTGTGAGCATCCTCCTTATAAAACCATACATCTACAAGGCCCTTCCCTTGTGTGATTCAAAGGGATGACTACGTTAATGCTAAAGGTTCTGTCCCTCCCCAACTCAACTGCTCCTCGGAGAGCTACCTGACCTCAGAAGAGAACTCCATGCATCTTTCTCATATAAGATCTGTGGCTGAGCTGCCCACATGGAAGGCAGGAAATCCTGCAAAAAGAGGCAGTCATCAGGCCCACTCATCTTCCTAGAACTCCATCCGAGAGAAGCGTACCCTCAGCCACCACCCCTGTGTTACTCGGCAGACTCATGCTTGGTTAACAGCAGCTATGGAGAGATGCCACCCCTAGCCCCACTCCCAGACACAGGACACAGAGGGAACAAATTCCATGATCGCCCTTCAGTTAAAAGGAAACATTGAAGAACTAAGGAGGAGCCTTTCCAGGTCAAATTCGCACTGGTAAGGAGTTTTGGTTGCAAGCAAAAGAAAGCAAATGCAGAGTAACTTCAGCAAGCCAGAAAAAAGGCAATCGCTGGGATACCGCCGGGTCTTGAGAACAGGGTAGGACCAGCGCTCGGGCTGTGGTTTCGTCTCTCCTCTAGGTCTTCTCTCTGCATCCATCTTGCTCTCCTTCCTTCTCACTGCAGACCACGCCTCTCTGCTTTCCAGACCATGTGGTAGAAAGTGACCACCTATAACCCTTGTGTCTGTATGTTCCCAGTCCAAACACCCAAGGAAGGGAATACTCTCTTTCCTTCCGTATTAATTCCAAATTCCCAGCGGGAAGGACTGTCTTAACTTGAATGACGTGTCCATTTCTGGACCAATCAACTATGGATGGGGCCTAGGTTCACGTGCTACAGGAAACCACTACTAAAACCAAGCAGATGGGGAGGGGCTTCTCCCCAAAAGAGCTACTAGGCGACAACTAAGTGTTCACTACAGATTTCAGTCTTGGGCAGTAGTTGAACACAATGACCTTCTAATTATGATTCTATCATCTTACCAAATCCTGGCCTTGTGCTTCCCTTGCCAGTTGGATAGACTGCCTGCCTCTCTTCTCTTTAATTCCATTATTTTCTTCGAGATTTGATTCAAAACTGACCTTGATCAATGAATGAGCTCCGCCCATCTATCCCTATTCTACTCTGCATCTCGTGCCCTCAGCACTCTTGTATACTACCTGATTAGGAACTTATTAACACATTGCTGTACAAGTGTTTTCTGTTTCATTGGTGGATGTTATCCCTTTAGACAGCTATAGAAGGACACAGACCTTGTCCCTTTCCTCCTCTGTTACACCAAGCACCTTGTAGACAGTGGAGGAGAAAGGAGGACCACAATAGAGTTCCTTTCTCCTGTTCTATTAACAGATTTCCTGTTTTCTGTGAGGGGGCTCCCCGTTCCTTGTGTGACTTGTGACACTGGTGAATCACAAAAGCACAGGGTTCCTTGTACGATTTGGAGCCTCTGGTCCATAATCAAACTCGCTTATCCCCATTTACCTTTTAGGATTCTCCCTCTCCTGCAACATCTATCTGCCCATCTACTCCCCACGACGGATTTATTTTAGTTGCAACATGGCTCAAATCCGGGACACCACACCATGTAATACAAACAGAAGCCCCATCCTGTCATGTTCTTTCACGCTTCAGAGAAACACTTACCGAGCCAGGAACTGTTCCGGGAGCCTAGGATCTGCAAACAAACCCAACTAAGACTCATGTTTTCATGGTGCTTATTATATCCGAGTTGGGACATTACATAACAGACATACAATATGTAATATGCTAGGAGGTGATAACGTGCTGTGATAAAGGAAAAAGAGGTCAAGGGGGCTCCAGAGTGTTATTGTCACTGTTTTGTCCCGGTTTTGTTTATTTTTTGGGTTTGGTAGTACATTGTTGAATTTGATTACCTAATATTTCTTTTTGAATTTTTGCACCTATTTTCAGAAGAGAAATGGGGCTTCGGTTTTCCTTTCTTTTCCATATTTGGTTTGGGAGCGATGATTATACTAGCTTCATAAAATGACCTGGGCAGCTTTTCTTCTTCAACCTTTTTCTCAAACAACTTGTAGAAGAAAGGATTAACTTACTTGGGAGTCTGGTAGGGCTCAGTTATAACTCCCTCCGGGTCTAGGGTTATTTGGGAGGAAAGGGCTTTGCCAATTACATCAATGTTTATTGATCTATTCAAATTCTCTACTTCTTCCTGCCAATTTTGGCATTTTGTATTTTTCTAGGACTTTACTTGTTTTATCTAGGCTTTCAATTTTATTAGCTAATAATTATTTACAACATACTTTTATTGTTTTAAATACCTACGGTGGCTATATTTGTTCCCCCTTCAAAAAATTTTTGTATTTTGTTAATTTGCAACTCTTTTTCCTAATCAATCTGACTAGAGTTGTATCTACTTTATTCACTTTTATTTGAACCAGCTTTTGTTTTTGATAATCTTCTCTTTTTTTTTTCCCTATTTTGTTGATTCCTGTCCTTGTCTTTATTATTTAATTCTCTTCCAGTCATCTACTACTGCATGACAAACCACTTAACGCTTTACTGGACTGAAACGGGTATTTATTATTGTCTCTTGGAGTTCACTGAGCATTGCACTGTGATGCTTTGTTTTCTTCTGGTATGGTGACTGGTTCTTCTGGCACACTGTCTGAAGAGTAAGCATCCCAAGAGACCCAAATCAAAGCTGTAAGGTTTCTTAAGACCTAGCCTCAGAAGTTTTAAAATGTCACTTCTGCCTCATGCTACTGGTGAAACAAATCACCAGGGCAAGCCCAGGTTCAAGGGCAAGGGAACTGGACTTCATCTCTCCTTTTTTTTTTTTGGCCGTGCCATGTGGCTTGCAGGATCTTAGTTCCCCAACCAGGGATCGAACCCACACCCTCTGCAGTGTAAACACAGAGTCCTAACCACCGGACAGACAGGGAATTCCCTGGACTTCATCTCTTAATGTGAGAAGCAGCATTTGACCACACACAAGGGAAGAATAGGTGGTAGCCATCTTGTAAACAACATTATACTATCCTTGATGCTTTGGATTTTTTCTGTTGCTTTTTCGTGATTTATTGAGCTAAATGTTTGGCTTTTGTTGAATTGTACTTGTTTCTGAGTAACTATTTAAAATTATGAATTTCACTCTAAGAGTTAGCATAGATGTTTTTCACAAATACTGATATATATGGTATTTTCACTATCATACAAGAAAAATTTTCTTAATCTCTGCACTGGCAATTCTGGCAACCCCGTCCAACAGGGTTGGTAACAAAATATTCTTCGCTATTGGACCACACTACTCCACCGCCACCCTCTCCCTTCCCTCCAGACTGATATTGACTAACACAAGTGGTAGACTTAAATAGGTATAGAATGATTTTAAAATAAGCACATGATGCTTTTTTCAAAAATGTAAAATAAAATCTTTCAATAACAAAAACAGGAAAGAAAAGGAAGCGTTAGATAGGCAAGGTGTGCTAAGATCCCATGCTTGCCTTCTTTAGGGAGAGGATAGACTGTAATGAGGAATTAAAAGGGGACTACAATTAGAGTGTGAAAATTTTAATGTGATGTAATATATACTAGTTATGTTTGCTGATTTGGTTTAATGTGTTTTGCTGATCATTTATTCTGTTAACCTAGCTTTCAATAAATGGGCTTGTATTTGACTTGTTTTTTCTTCCTCTTATAATTATCACAGCCTGTCTTCCTATTGTCCTTCAGCAGCCAGTCGCGGAGGAACCTAAAAAATGTTGCAGTGCAGGTACACATTATTATGTTGCTAGAGACTTTGTTCCTTGTGACCTGATGATCTGAGAGCCAGGCCCTAACAAAGAACAGTGGCATCTTCCCGCGCTGAATCTTGCTGTCATCTTACACATGGCTTCCTAGCTCAGTTTTGTGGAGGGCTGCCTGGGCTTCACTGCCTTCTAGTCTCTTACACATGGGTCAGATCCTTGAAAAGACATCTATGTTTGGATGAAAAATTACTTTCTTTTTATTTTTGAGGGAGGGAAGGTGCATGATTCAAGTTATGATTTTGCACCTAAGGACAGTTCTAACTTTAAGAAAACCCAGCATCCCCAAAATCCAAACTTTTAAAACAAGCTAACCAGGTAGCAGTTAAAAAGATGCCTCCACTTACAAAAGGCTTCACCAGAGTTTTCTTTTAAATAGCCATCTACTCCCTTACACTTTCCTCATTGTGTTTCAGAAAGCAACTTACAAATTTCAGGAGTCTACTTCATAAAGGCGATTTTTAAAAAATCACCTGTAATCCCAGAGTTAACACTGTCACCATTCGGCTTTAATTCCCCGCAGTTTTAAAAGACACCTTATGCATACATGATGAATATTATTATGCTATACCTGTCATGGTCTATATGGTGTGTATTATTACAAGCTGTATTTTACCCCCTCGGGTTACGCGGCGCAGGTGTGGCCATCGGAGTTCCCGCCTCGCGCGCGGAGGTGTGTCCGCTGCAGCAGCTACTGTTTATCCTTCGGCCCGAGCCAGTTGCTGGGTTACAGCCGGCTCCAGAGACTCGCCCTTCTTTCTTCTCGCTGCTCCACCTCCCTAAACTTCCAGTTTCCACAGCAGAGAGTCTGTTAGGCATCTAGCTGGCTCCAGCCCTCCCACCTTCGGTTTCAAGACGAAAAACCCCGAAAAGCCGCAGTCACGTATCCGGGAGGAAACCGGCAGACACTCCAGCCTGAACCAGGTGACTGAGGTCCGCAGCCGCGCGGGGCGGCGCGCGCTCCCGCATGGGCGCGGCCTCCTCCCGCCCCCAGCCTCGCCCTCCGCGGACGCGCCGCGGCGGAGACGCGCCCGCCCCCCCCCGGCGGAGACGCGCCCGCCTCCCCCAGCGGAGACGCGCCGGGGGAAGCGGGCGGCCGCCAGCGCGGGCGCCATTTTGGACTCAGTGTCTGGCCCGCGGCGTAGAGGACCTACACGGTGGCTGCGGCTCGCTGAAGGCGTCTCTCGCGCGGCGACGAGAGACCTGGGAGAAGGACGCGGACGGCGCGGGACTGAGAAGGGCGGCTTCTCCCTGGGCAGCCAGAGCCGCAAAGGCGGAGCCGCGTTGGCGCCCGCCCCGGGACCAGCGCTTCGGATGCGGGTGGAGCGCGGGGCGCCGCGGCGGCGGGAGCGCAAGGCGCGGGGCCTCATGTGAGAGCCGCGAGCCAGGCCGCCCGCGGAGCCCGGGGTGGAGTGTGGGGGAAGCCGCCCCCGGCAGCAGGTAACTGCCGAGGGCCCGAGCCCCGGGGCGTAGGCGGGGCCAGGGAGGGTCGCCGACGTGGGCGGGCGGCTGGGCGGGCCGGGGGGCGCGGGGCCCCGGGTGCGCTCGCGCCGCTCCTCGGGAGCGCGGGGCGGGGCGCGGCGCGGCGCGGCGGCCGGACAGCGGATCCTGCCCCGGGGCATTTCCCCGCAGAGCCTGCTTCAAAACAAGTCAACAAGGCGTGGTGCGTGCGCGGCGGCGGCCTGCAGCAGTCTCCCCGCGACACCTCCGAGCCTGTCGCCCGGCTTTGTTAACCCTCGGCGGGGGCTGGTGACCGACACCGTTGAGCTTGCACTCTGTCCGGCTCTTCCCGGTGTCGGCTAAGGCCGTGCTTGTAGCTTGAGAAATGAGGGGCATTAAGATGTCAAAACAGACTGCCCGGGGTAGGGCGCAGCAGAAATGTCAGGGAAAGCCAATCCGTGGAGGTGGCGCGGGAGGAGGGGACGCCCGGGCCGCTCGTAGCCACGTGGAAAAGTTGGTCAACTTGTGATGAGCAGCTTCGCGCCTGCTTTGAGCAAGAGCACCCCTTTCAGATGGGGTTGCGTGCAGGGGTCGGGAACACAGCCTGTTAAATGATTGGCCTGTATCTCCAGGCTAAGAGATGAGCTATTTTGTTGCTGATCATGTCCAATGGAACGGCCCAGATCTTTTAATTAGAGTCGTCTTCCTTCTACTCCTGAAATCTTTATAAGCACGCCATCAACTTCTAGTATCTACAAATGATCGCACCACCACACTCTCTGATACCATCTAGTCCTGAGTTAAGCTCTTTGCGCTGTTTTAGTCTTGTGTTCCAGCCAAAGAATGCATATTAATTGTGATATTAGTCAAAGAAGAACATAAATGGAAAGGAAATGTGTTGCCCAAAACAGGCTTTTTAGAGCTAACTACAACTGGGCTTTTAAAATTACTACCAGTGCAATGTACTAAAAATACAACGAGGGGCACGCGGCTAAGTATTTTCTTCTGCTGCTCTTCAACTGATGTTCAAGTGGACTGCTGCTTTCAGAGTGTATGGAAATGTGAAGAGTAAATTGCATAATTCCCTGTGCTGCTCAACGAGGCTGGAGTCTTTCCTCATTAGTTTGCTTTTTGATGCTCAGTAGCAGTATAAGTCCCTCACCAGATGCTTTTAGGGGCCTAAGTTGCATCGATTATTTGGGGCCTGGAAAAGTTACAGTTTGAACTGAACTGCCGGAGGCATGAAGAGGCCTAGTTCGGGTGCTCTACAAAATCTAAGAGATGTTGATCATCCAGCTTCTCCTCTGCACCCCTGGTTCAAGTGTGAGAGGTATTTTCACTTTGACTAAAAGTAGGAGATAAGATAATCCATTGAAGTAAATTCTTTGCAGACTGGTGGATGCTCAGAATTGTTTAACTTTCTGTATAACAGAGCTTCATGTGTAAATAGATTTAATAAAATACTTTTGAAAGCAGTGTAAATTTTTGCATGAATAAATGAGATCATCGTGGAAAAAAATTAGACATTAAAATTTTTTCTTAGGTGCCCACTATGAGCTCACATTTTTATGCATACATGAGGATAATACAGAGACATTTATATTGGCATTTGGTCTTACTATTTTTCTGTTGCTTAATACTGTAATTCTGACATATTACAGTCATATATGACAATTTACAGACTAGTTCAGCTAGTCATAGACTAGTAAGTGCTTAAAATATACTTTGGTGATCATATAGTGTTATATATCTAGACCAAGAGATACTTTTCCTCAATGTTGCATACTTCTTTTTAATATGTCAACTTTTTTCTCCCCTCAATTTGGAAAGGTATTGAAATATACTTTATTTAAAACAAGACTGCAACAGACAAAAGAAGGTATTTGTTAGGATCAGCAAAGATAATTGTGTAAAAAAGGCTGTCATTTTTGTTTATATGGCCATATACTTTAAAATAAAATGAATCATTCTGTCTTCTTTTTATTTTTGCGGTACACGGGCCTCTCACTGTTGTGGCCTCTCCCATTGCGGAGCACAGGCTCCGGATGCGCAGACTCAGCGGCCATGGCTCAAGGGCCCAGCCGCTCTGCGGCATGTGGGATCCTCCCGGACCTGGGCACAAACCCGTGTCCATGCATCGGCAGGCGGACTCTCAACCACTGCGCCACCAGTGAAGCCCGAATCATTCTGTCTTTAAGTTGAATAGTTCTGGTTTTAGAAGACTTTTCTCCAGAAATAGATCAGCATTCTTTAATAAGGAGTAGAAATTATAAAGATAACTTCATTATGTTTTTAATCTGTTTCTCAAAATTCTGAGTAGTTTTAGGTAGTCAGAAGAGAAATTGTAAGCCCTGAGTAGCAAACTCTTTGTTCTTTGACCCAGATTTTATATGCTAAAACTAAAGTAAGCCTTCAGGATAAGTTAAAGCAGAAAAATGGGTCATAATGACACTGTTATCTCAACCTCTAGTGAGAATTATTCCTAGGAGAGACTTTTTTTTTAATATTAAATATGACATTGTAGATTATACTGCCTTGTCTCTAAACACATTTTAAAAATGTATTCTTAGATTCAGATGTAAGTTTTAGTCTTCTATAAAACTACCCTCTTGCTATCACCTCTGTCATTCCGTTTTCTCCCTTCCTCTCCCCCTGCACAATATTATATACATAATTTAATTTACTTAGAGTTGGAAGTAGGAGTAATGAGGAATAGGTGGTTTACTGCACATGTACTAAGACCTCCTGGGCTGATTTTAATGGCATGAAAGCCAGGGTCCTCTGCCATTTTCCTCCAGCCCCTAATCCTCCTTCACAATTTTAGCTAGCTACTAGAGAGAGAGTCTGCAGAGACATATTTGGTTAAGAGCCACGCTTGTGTACATTTGTCCCACACAGGAGTCAGAATTCTTACATACTGATGCGCCAGAAGAAGGGAGCTAGAGCTACAAGCCATCCTTTGTGAAAAAGTTGTGACTCTAAATCCAAACCATACCCTGCCAGAACTGCTCTCTAGAGACAAAAGTATTGCAGGCTCTAAACTAAATAGGGATACCAGTGAGTGGTCTGCAGTTACCCCCATTTAGTTAGAGCCTGCAATATTTATTTTTCCAAATAAAACGAGACCTTTTATCTGATTACAGTTTAATTCACTGACATTAAAAGAAACGTGTAAAATACAGGGAAGCATACTGGCAAAAAAAAAAAATCACCTGTAATCCCACCACTATTATTGTCCCACTATTATTATATAATCTCACTATTATAGTTACTATATTAATGTGGTAATCTACTTCCAGTGTATGTTTCTCATACATAAGCTTGCGTTCTCATTCTCTCTCATACACACTTCATTTTAAAACAAATCTAGGATCATTCTTTGCCCTCTGGTTGGTAACCTCCGTTTCTTCTTGTGTTGCACTTTAATGTCTTTAATAACTAGACTGCTTTCCTATACCTGAGTTCAGCAATCATCGATATCTCCTTTCAAAAGCCCTAATAACTGTTTAATTCCTAACAAGAACCCTGTGTATTTCTGTTATTCCCATTTCACAAACTGAAGCACAGGCAAGTCAAGTAATTTGTTCAAGGCCACATAACCAGTGAGAGGCAGAGCCAGGAATTAAACCAGGGAGCTTGATTCCAGAACCCATTCTCTTTAACCGTACTATTTTACACAACAACAACAAAACTACTTTCAAAAAATCAAATGGAATGAAGGTCGTACAAACAGGTAGAATAAACACTTAACTCTCATTCGAAAATACAACTTGGATAAAACATTGCAACAGCAAGTGATGTTTTGGAAGAAGCAGCCACATTCCAGACCAAATACGCACAGTGGGGATGAGTTTGCTCATTTTAAGCAGAGATTGGGTCTGGCAGTAACACATATCACGGGCTACCCAGTGTGGAGAGATCTGTTGATTACTTAATTCAGGTCTTCTCTGGAGGTTCCTGGGACTCAGGAATTCAAATATAGTAGGTACCCTTAGATGACTTTTAAGAAATCTTGAGAAAGTGTCACTGTAGGTTCTCTTTATATTCCTTCTAGTTGACTGCAACTTTTGAAATATAAATTCTTGGTTTAGCTTCAAAATTATGATCAACTTCTCCCCCCAGGTAGTACAGTACAAATGTTTAAAAGCACCTACCAAAGACATAAGTTTGTAAAACGACAGTTGGTCTCTGCTGGCGTTTTTCATTATATTTTGTTTTGACATTCTTCTCCTTGAATTCCTGATCCAGTTCTTCCTGCATGTTTCTGTTGGTATTTGTAAGCACATGTGTACACATCTCAGTGACGGAAGAATGAATTTTGGATTTATTTCTATTGAAAAGTATAAAAAAAAGATGCATTTTTTCTGAATAGGATGAAACGAGGAGGAGGAAGAGATAGTGACCATAATTCATCAGAAGAAGGTACTGCAGAGAAATCCAAGAAACTGAGGACTACAAATGAGCGTTCTCAGACTTGCGATTGGGGTAATCTCCTTCAGGACATTATTCTCCAAGTGTTTAAGTATCTGCCTCTTCTTGACCGGGCTCATGCTTCACAAGTTTGCCGCAACTGGAACCAGGTATTTCACCTGCCTGACTTGTGGAGATGTTTTGAATTTGAACTGAATCAGCCAGCTACATCTTATTTGAAAGCAACACACCCAGAGCTGATCAAACAGATTATTAAAAGACATTCAAACCATCTACAATATGTCAGCTTCAAGGTAATACTTTAAATCCTTTTAAAAGTAAAGCATATTTAGTGGCTTTTGTGTCCTAAACCAATACATCTTCTCATGTCTTTAAACTATTGCCTTTTTAGGGAAAGTGCTGAAAGATTTAGAGTAATCGTGTACCTTAGAGGCTATCATAAATAACTATATTGAGCTAAATTATTCCATTTTATTATAAATGTTACTAATTTCTTAAAAGAGTGGGAGCAACCATTAAATAAACATAATCATATACCAAAGCTGTCACATTGAATTATTGTGAACAGATTTGAACCAAAGAAATAATACAGTAAAATAAATAAAAGATGTGGAAATTTTCACTAAAACTTAATTGTTATTTTTATTTAATAGGACTGAGTTTTGCTTATTGATGGCTTTGTGATATGGAGTTTTTAAAGAAAAAAGAGATACAGAAACTCTGTGTAAAAGGTTTGGATGAGTATATTTTAGAGAGAAATAGAAAAAGGTACATGGAAGAATGCCAGAGAGAACTGTTTGTTTCTTTTCATTGCCAGCAGGGACATACTGGAAATTAGGTAGTGATGAGATAAATGAAGAGGGGTGGCTTTTTGAGATGTCCAGAATAGTTTAAGGAATCACAGTGGTTTGTATGAATACAGAGGCTTGTAGTGTTTTGTTTTGGGGTTGAATAATGAAATGTGGGTATGTTCACTAAATCCTTAATACACCTGATAATTATTGTTGAAAAGTAACACATGAATACCTGATTTGCCATATGCAGCTGTTGTTAAACAGGTCACTTTAGCCCATATATAGCAATGGTTCTTAACCCAGAGATCCCTTGCCAAAACTAAAGTCTTGTCTGCTTCCAAGACTGTCATTCCTTTTTTTTTTTTTTTTTTTTTTTTCTGCGGTACGCGGGCCTCTCACTGCTGTGGCCTCTCCCGTTGCGGAGCACAGGCTCCGGACGCGCAGGCCCAGCGGCCATGGCTCACGGACCCAGCCGCTCTGCAGCATGTGCGATCTTCCCGGACCGGGGCACGAACCCATGTCCCCTGCAATGGCAGGTGGACTCTCAACCACTGCGCCACCAGTGAAGCCCTGTCATTCCTTTTAAAATGGGGATTACCTGTTTATTCTCCCATATGTGTCACAAGAGGAGAGAGACCTGGTGTTGGGAATGGTTGGGTGTATTACGGCTGTCTTTCCAGAAAAATGCACAAAGGCACTTAGGCCACCAAGTGTAGGATTGCTAGATTTAGCAAATAAAAATAGGGGATGCCTAGTTAAATTTGAATTTCAGAAAATCAGTGGATAATTTTTAGTGTAAGTATCCCTGGCATTATTTGGGACATACTTAATACTTATTTAATTGGATGTCCTGGATGTTATGTTGCAACCTAACTGAGGACAAGGGTCGGGGAATAGTGGGAGGATAGAACAAACAAAAATCCAGGAACTCCTTATGTGTTGTCCCTCTCCGCCTGCCCATGAGGAAACCTGAAGAGCCTTCCCCTCGGTTTCAGTCATCTTTGAGTTGTCTAAAAGTGTTATAATGGTAAATCCTATAAAAAGATGAGTATAATACATTAATCTCCTAGGTCTAAAGACCAGTTCCATCCAGTGGATTGGCTGGGTCAGTGTTAACCTGTGACACAATTCAGCTGTATCCAACATGTGTAACCTTCACAAAATCATTTGTCCTATAAGCTTAAACATTTTTATTAGGGATTGTTTATTTTTCTGAGGAAATTTCTGATTTGTAGAAAGAGCCACATCCCAGGATTCTTCTGAGCTCTCCTGATACTATTTGTGTTTAATTCTTCACTGACCATAGGCCAGAGTCTTATAGTCAGAGTTATTAATGTAGAACAATGGTTCTCAGATTTTATGTGCATCAGAAATGCCTGGAGTGCTCACTAAGACAAAGATTGCTGGGTTCCAGCACTCCGTTACTGATTCGGATAGTCTGGATTGGGCGTGAGAATGTGCATTTCTAGCAAGTTCCCAGCTGATGCTGCTGGTCCAGAACCAGAGCAGTTCTCAAAAGAACCGCTGGTGTACAGAAACGTAGCCAAAGGGTGGGATTGAAAATAGTTCTGAAACTGTGTAATGTAAACTGGTATATCAGTTTTACAATGAGCTCTTCAGGACATTTTTGGGTTACGGTAATTTACGTCAATCTGGAAATTAAAGGAATATTACTTTTAAAGGAATATTACTTTTAACTACTCTAAGATGCTTTTTAGCCCAGGGAACAGCTTCCTTTTTGATAGAAGAGCTCCTTCTTATATCCTTAAGGAGTTTTTGGGCCATATTTCCCTTCCCCCAGGAAATGTCTATGCAAAAGAGTGCATGGGAGCAGCCACTTCTCGTTTGGTTCAGATTTTCATGCTTGACTAGTTGGACACCCTCATTGCACTTCACATTCATCTTTCAATTAATAACATTAATGGTAAATCCCAGGTTGTGATTCACTGGAACCTTCTGAGTAAATACTCATTCAGTTGGTTTTGAAGCATTTGTATCATAGCCACTGTATTTACATGTATGATCTGATCCACTGCCAAATATATAATTATTTTTCAAAGATTGTAAGTTCATATTTCCATTAGGTTATATAGTCTGTTTGCAGTAAGTCAACTTAAAAGCCATGTCTTTTTAACATTAAATAGATATTTTATCATAGTGAAAGTTAAGTCTTGACAGTTGCCCTTACAATTTTTCAGGGAGATTCAGAGAAGCTTGACATTGTATGTGAGGGTAGATGATTGAAAGGATAAATATTAATTCTTTAAATTATAGTGCAGTAAACTAATAACTATTTCTTGCTTTTGTAAAGTTAAAATATGCACGGAGAAATGCGACCATATTCATGTGTAAAGGATGTTTTCTTTTCCCAGGTGGACAGCAGCAAAGAATCAGCTGAAGCAGCTTGTGATATATTATCACAACTTGTGAATTGCTCTTTAAAAACACTTGGACTTATTTCAACTGCTCGGCCAAGCTTTATGGATTTACCAAAGGTATCTGCTGGTTTTGTTTTATTAGCTTTTACTGAGAAATCCTACCCATTTCTTGTACTGATAATGAGAATGTAAGAAAAGTGGTATGTAAAGTGGAAAACCAGTTACTATTTAGAATGTTAAGTATTAAGATTTTTTTTTAGAGCACTTTTCCTTTTTTAAAAACTTTGTGTTTCTTTATGGGTAATGTTAAAGAGTGAGTGAATTTGCAGAGTATTCTATAGGAAGCACTGAAAGAGACTAAGTAAAACTGAGAAATAAGCGTATTAGAAAAAAAGAGACATACAGATGCTCCATTTTGGACTTTCAGAGCAGATTGGTGAGATTATAATCAAAGAAAAGTAGACAGTGCCAGTATTAAGAGCAGGTAGAGCTCGCTTAGAAAGTCTTCTGGTAAGTGTGTAAAGATTTGTTCTTGAGCAGAGTTAGTATAAGTACAGCTTAGATTAATTTACAGACTTTACTTAAAGAAAACTTTTTTTTTGGTGAAATTTATATTTATATAAATTTTATATTCATATATATGTTCTGACATGATCCTGCATGTAATTCAAGATAGTCTCTTTCTCTAATAACTATTCTCTTAAAATAGAAAAATAAGAAGTGTGCATTTTTAGAAAGGCAGCTGATAAAATCCCTGTGTATGTTAGCTCATGTTCAGTTAGGTTAGTATCCAGCAGTAATCTGTAAGATTTTATCAGAATACGCCACAAACTAAAATATAGACACCCCTTTAAACACCTAATCGTTTAATTTACTAGGATGATTCAGAAAGAAATGTACCTCCTTTTATTGCACTTCACTTTATTGCAGCACTTCACAAATAATGCATTTTTTACAAATTGAAGGTTTGTGGGGTGTCAGGCAAGTCACTTGGCACCATTTTTCCAACAGCATTTGCTCACTTCATGTCTCTATGTCACATTTTGGTAATTCTTGCAGTATTTCAGACTTTTTCATTATTGTTTTACTTGTTATGGTGATCTGTGATCAGTGATCTTTGACGTTACTATTGCAAAAAGACGACAGCTTGCTGAAGCCTCAGGTGATGATTAGCATATTTTAGCAATAAAGTATTTTTTAATGTATATACATTGTGTTTTTAAATATAATGCTATTGCATACTTAATAGACTACAGTGTAGTGTAAACATTACTTTTATATGAACTGGGAAACTAGAAAACTTGTGTGACTAGCTTTATTGTAACAGTCGCTTTATTGTGGTAGTCTGGAACCAATTCCTGCACTATCTCTGAGGTACGTCTGTATTAATAAATTGAATTTATATTATAACCCAGGCTGTTCAATGGAATATCGGTAACAAATGTATCACCAGTTGATTCCAAAGTCTTAATTTTTTAAAAGGTTCATTAAATATGTACATTTGAGATAAATTGTTCTCCTCATGTGTAACATGAGGGAAGTCAGCAAGAGTCTGTTCATGTCAACATTTTAAGGTTCTAAGTATAGGAGTTCAGTCACTGTGGTTCTCAAACTTAATATGCATGAGACTCATCTGAGGAACTTCTAAGTTTTGGGTATCCTTCCAAATTTCCTTTTCCTAAGAGCAGTCCAGGTGGTTCTGATTAAGATGGTTCATGGCCCTCTAAGAAGCACTGAGTTATGTGCTATAGTAGTGCCTTGTTCCAGCTTCATATGGGAAATGAATTATTTTGAATTGATTTTTCTGTGTACATATTGTAGTTAAAATACAAGTACACATACAGTATGTAAAAGATACCATAGTAAAAGGTATGTTGAACATAACTTCCTTCTTTTTTTATTACTCAGGATGATCACTATGCATAGCTAGTACTAGTATTATACTTACATGCAGTCATTTTGGTTTTGGGAACTATGGGTGCATCTGGGACTCTTCCTTCCTTATTAAATGGGCCTAGGATGTTTATGCTGTTTTTCTTTCTTTTCTTATTATGGCTTTCGTAGAATATTGAAAGCCTATATTGCTATATCTTGGAAATCCTGGGAGAACTGAAGAGAACGTGAAACAACTGTATTTGACCAGAGCTAACTCTGAGGGAAATGGGAAAAAGAAGTCAGTGATAGAGTCATGCATATACTAATACAGATATAGTTGAATTTAATATGGAAATACTAGGAGAAAGATGTTAACATTTAAGTTGTTAAACAGATACTTAATCAAAATTTAAGTATTTAATCACAGTAGGAAAAAAGTAATTTAGGGAATGTGACCAAGAAGATAATGTTTCGTTGTACTTTCTTGGCTACTAGCCTGCCCTCATCCCTCCCTTTCACTGCTGTAGTGAGTCCATTGGTTATGGCTTATTAGCTCTGATCCAGAGACCCATACTTTGTGCTTTAATTCCTGTTTCCTACAATGGTTAGGAAATGGTTTCCTACAGTGGTCTTTAGGTCAGATTCTGTGTCCAACAGAATATTATATATGTAGATAATTGTAGATAATTTAGCAAATTTAAAGGAGTTTTTTTTTTTAATATTTATTTATTTGGCTGCTCCAGCCCTTAGCTGCGGCACACAGGATCTTCATTTGCAACATGCAAACTCTTAGTTGTGGCATGTGGGATCTAGTTCCCTGACCCGGGATCAAACCTGGGCCCCCTGCATTGGGAGCACATAGTCTTAGCCACTGGAGCACCAGGGAAGTCCCTAAAGGAGTTTTAAGTTTGGAATTTTTTTTAGTTATGATTTTTATTATTTTAGAATCAAATTTTGTATGAGCTTCCATATTCCAAATAAGTCTTTCATAGCTTCTAAGTTGATTGACTGTTGTTTTAATTTTTGATGATTTTGCTAATAGTTATTAACTATTTTAGTGGTCATTACTATCACCAAAAAAGAATGCAGTTCAGTGTTATAATACACTGGAGTAGGATTTCCAGATAAGGTGAAGTGTCTGAGAGGTATTCTCATTCTGGGTTCCAGAGTTCCTCTTTTTACTTACCAGTGACTGTTATGATTCAGAGACACCCATCCTGAGGTTTGAAATCTTTTTTCCCCCACGTAAAAAGGTCGTTCTCAAAGATGGTGGGAAGTCACCTCTCTTTTTTACCATATTCCCACAACAGAGTGAGGGGCTGCTACCCCAAAACAGTTGTGAAATATATTAGGGTTCAGATGAACTATGTGTGTATTATATGAAAACCCCTCAGTTCTCATTTGTAAAAATTGAAACAGTGTTTTAATTTTTTTGTTTTTCAGTCTCACTTTATCTCTGCACTGACGGTTGTGTTTGTAAACTCCAAGTCCTTGTCCTCCCTTAAGATAGATGACACCCCAGTAGATGATCCATCCCTCAAAGTACTAGTGGCCAACAACAGTGATACGCTCAAGTTGCTAAAAATGAGCAGCTGTCCTCACGTCTCTCCAGCAGGTATGTGTGGCTTTTGCCAGATAATATTTTAGTAAAATGTATTGATGTGTTTATCAGATTAAGGAGAATTATGATCATTAACCTTGAAGGTGAGTTCATATGATTATTTCCTCTCTATTGAATAAAAATATTTTTATTGTTATAATACAGTAGCATAAATTCTGTAGCATTCCTAGTGTAGACACTTACTTTCAACTTATTTTCTAATCTTTATATTTGGCAATTTGTGTCCAACCTGTGCTAGAAAATGGATAAATTAAAAAAATAAAAGGAAAGGACACTGCGAGGTCAGCCTGAGATGGCCCTTTAGGTAAAGTAGAATTTTCTCTAATTGTGGTTGAGCTAACAGGGTAGGTTTTGAATCATGGAAATCTCACAGTTGCTTTTTGTCTCGCTATGTGGAGGGAGAGGGGTTGTGCTGAAGTTATCGCCTTACATTTTGCAAAATAGTCCTTTTCCTAAGTTGAGTTTTAGAGCCGAGTGCATCAAATGGAGGAGCAGCATTATTAATGCTCTTCCCAGCTTTTCTTGTATAGACTAAGCATTACTAGATTATTCACTTTGAGAGCATTTAAATTCCAAATGGTTTGTATTATAAAGCAGTTACAAACCTACACTTTGTGTTAGTCTGATGCTTCATTCCTGACTTGCCCTCCAACTGTTGACATCTCTCCCAACCATTTTGCTGTGTTACTTTGGGAAACCTGTTTTGATCTCTTTACAGAACACCTCCCACCTTTTTGCCATAACTAAAGCCTGGCCTTCCCCCTAGAAAATGATTCCCTCTTGGATGGAGATTACTTTCTATCCTCCCATGTCTCCCACACGGAGGGTCTAGTGATGGGAATGGTGAGGTCTGTTGCAGTGTTTTCCTATCTTTTTCTGCCGCTTCTAGATTATCATTGAAGGTGATAATCTAAATAAAATAGAAGTTAAGACGATCGGGCATTGGCAGCTCCTTATGTGACCGTGGTCACATTTTACTGTCTACCGTATATAGGTTCCTGTGAGAGTACAGTCCATACTTCATAGTGTACAAAGATCTTTGTATCCTGACCCCCACCTCTCTCTTTAATCTTGTTTGCTTTTTACTCATGTGTAGCTTTTATTTGAGCCCTATGTAACAACAGTTCTTTGTATGTGTGTGTGGCCAGTACACTGTACCTTGGAGAATGCCTCTATAAAAAAATGTTTTTTTACTTCTTCACCTGGCTAACTCCAGTCCAGCCTTCAAAATTTAGTTCAGGGCTTCCCTGGTGGCGCAGTGGTTGAGAGTCCGCCTGCCATTGCAGGGGACACGGGTTCGTGCCCCGGTCCGGGAAGATCGCACATGCTGCAGAGCGGCTGGGTCCGTGAGCCATGGCCGCTGGGCCTGTGCGTCCGGAGCCTGTGCTCCGCAACGGGAGAGGCCACAACAGTGAAAGGCCCACGTACCGCAAAAAAAAAAAAAACTTAGTTCAGCTGTTCCAGTTTCTTCCTCCTCCCGTCTGGTTTAGAAGCCCCACTTGCTGTTTCCATAGCACTCTCAGCATAGCTTGTAGCACTTACCACACTGTACGAGAACCTTTGGGTCTCTGGTTTCTCTGTGAAACTGAGCTCTTTATTCTCTTTATCCTGGTACATCTCATGCTCATTTATTTTTATTAAATATACAGATCAATGCTCATAATATAGTATAAGCTTGCTTGGTCTTACTGAGCTTTAATGGCATTTGGATTAGTTGTTGGGAAGGAGAGAGAAAGAGCACCTGTAATACTTTTTTTTTTGTGTGTGTGTGTGTGTTTTTTTTTGTGTGTGCGTGTTTTTTGTAATACTTTTTAATTTAAGAGTATAAACACAGGATTTAATTTAAAATTTAACACTTGTGTATTTTTTTCTATCCATATTTTGTATATTTAGATAGTTTCTTTCTCTAAGTTGTAATTAAGGGCAATTTTCTATGCCTTTTTCTTCACTGAACAGTTTTTCAGTTCAATTTTCATCAAAAAATGTTTCCCATTTCATATAGTCCTTATAATTGTCTATTACTGGACCTCTAAGCACCATTTGACACTAGTGACTTGATTTTCCTCCTTCCTCTCTGATAGTTCCTACTGTGTTTCCTTTGCTAGTTTCTCTTTTCATTCCTTAAATTTTGGTGTTTCACTGTGTTCCGTACTGGGCCCTTTATTTTATTCTGTAAACTCTGGGCTGTGTCAGCTTCATCAGTGGCTTCAGTTATGTTCTATATGTTAACACCTCCTACTTTTAGTGTTTCTGGAACTCCAGAGCTATGTGTTGAGCTGCTGATGGCCTAGCGCCTCTAGAATGTCTCACTGGTACGTCAGATTAATGAACTTCCTTTTCCCCCTATTGAAATCTCTTTGCTTCTCCCTTTTTACTGTCTCAGTGAATGGTACTGCTCGTTTGGTTGTCAGGGACCGAACAGATACCCTTGATTTCTTCTACCCCCTTACTTTCTACATCCCTTTAGTCACTGAGGTCTAGTGATTCCATCACTGATACATGCTTTGAATCTCTGTGCTATTTACTGAATGTTTGTGTTGTTCTCCTCCACCCCTCACCCACTGCCCCAGTTCACATGTTGAAGCCCTACTCCCCAGTGTTTGAAAGAGGGTTGGGAGGTATTTAGGTCATAAGGAAGAAATCCTCATAAATGGGATTAGTGCCCTTCTAAGAAGGGATAGGAAAGATGATCTGATCTCTCTTTCTGCCATGTGAAGACACAGCAAGAAGCCAGAAAGAGTTCTGGCCCTCACCAGAACCCAACCTTGCTGGCACCTGATCTTGGACTTCCAGCCTCCAGAACTGTGAGAAATAAATGTTTATTGTTTAAGCCACCCAGTCTGTGGTATTCTGTTAAGCAGCTGGAACTAATACACTCTACCTTTCTTCATGTCCACTCTAATCTAGCCCTGTAGGCTTTGTGAGTACCCTCTTAACTGATTTCCTAACTTGCAGCCTTGCTCTTTGTAAATTTGATTTCCATGGTATAGCCAGAGTAATCTTTCTAACATATACATCTGATTTTTTTCCCTCCAGTTTCCTTCAAAACTTCTCACTATACTTTAGGTAAGATCCAAACTCCTTACTGAGGCTAACAAGGTCCCATATGATCTGGTCCTTGCCTGTCTATTGGATTTCGGCCTTTAAGATATTCTCTTACTTACATACTGTATGTTGAGCTCCCTTCATTTCTTACAGTGCTTGTGTTTTCGTCCATGTCTGAGTATTCGCACAGAAATGCTATTCTCTTTCCTTCTTTACTCGCCTTTTGCCCTAGCTTGATCCTTCTAAATTCTGTAGGTCTGTGTTAGTTCTGGAAATTCTTCCCTGATTTCCTTGCTGTGACTCCCAGAGCATTCTTGTTTAATTATCTGCTGGCTTCTGTTAGGATAAGGATGTCTTGTTTCTGTTGACTCTTTACCATCCTAGCACCAGTTGTTAACATATAAGACACTCGTTAATTATCAGCTGAACTAATGAACATTTAGCTACTTAGTTTTCTGTCTTGTTGATAGGCCAACATTTGCCTCATAGTTCTTTTACAGTTGATCACTTAACTTGTTTCTACTATTTGCTGTGATTTAAAAAATGAACTATTTTAGCATATAGTTTGCTTCTGTTAATTTCTTCTTTTGGACAAATTATTTAGAAGTGGAAGAGCTAGGTCAAAGGGTTTAGATTTTTTTAATGCTTCTTGCTGTGTTTTTTTCCAACATGAGTTGTATAAGTATACACAACCACCAATGGATTTCTGTACCAGTTTTATAACAGCTTTATTGAGATGTAATTCATATATCATACAGTTTACAATGTATTGACTTTTAGTGTATTGACAGAGTAGTGCATCCATCACTACAGTGAATTTTAAAAAACTTCTACTATCCCCAAAAGTACCTCTTAGCTGTCACTCCCCAAAACCCTCATTCCAACCAGCCCTACGCAATCACTAATCTACTTTCTGTCTCTATAGATGTACCTATTTTGGACATTTCATGTAAATGGAACCATATGTGGTCCTTTGTGACTGGCTTCTTTCACTTAGTATGATGTTTTCAAGGTTCATCCATGTTGTAGCATGTATCAGTATTTCTTTTCTTCTTATTGCCAAATAATATTGCATTTATGGATAATACCACATTTTTCTGTTGATCAGTTGATGGATATTTGGGTGGTTTCTACCTTTTGACTATTATGAATAATGCTATGAAAATGTATATGCAAGTTTTTGTGTGGACACTTTAATTTCTCTTGGGTGTATAACAAGAATTAGAATTGCTGAATCATATAGTAACTCTGTTTAACCATTTGAGGAACTGCTAGACTGTTTTCCAAAGCAGCTGCATCATTTTACATTTCCACTAGCAGTGTACGAGGGCTCCCGACTTTTTCACATCCTCATCAACACTTATTTCTCTTTTTGATTGTAGCCATCCTAGTGAATGTAAACTGGTATCTTGTGGTTTTGATTTGTATTTTCTTGATGACTCAGATGTCTTTTCATGTGCTTATTGATCACGTGTATATCTTCCTTGGAGAGATGTCTATTCAGATCCTTTGCCTATGTTTCAATTAGGTTACTTGTCTTTGTATTATTGAGTTGTACTAGTTGACCAGTTTTATCTTTGTCACTATTTCGTGTTAAGTATTTAAGCACTTGTAACTGTGTGTTTTCTATTGCTGCATAACCAACAGCTACAAATTGAGCAGCTTTAAGCATCACCCATTTGTTAGCATCCCAGTTCTGTAGGTCAGAGCTAGAGGCATGGCTCAGCAGGCTTCTCTGTTTAGCTAGAGAAGCTCTGAATCTGACTTCCTCTTCTGCAACCAGCCAGAGAAAACTGTGTTTATAGGGCTCATGTGATTAGATTAGGATCGCCTGGCTAATCTTACTTTAAAGCTAACTGTGCTGTCCTATAGCATAACAAAAATCACGGGAGTGATCATCTTATCACATTCACAGGTTCTGGAGGTTAGGGCATGGAATCTTGAGGACAGCTGTTAGAATTATGCCTGCCACAACTGTTTTAGTAGTCATTAAATGATACCTCAAAGTTTCTTTTATTTGCGTCTTTGGTTACCATTTCCCATGTGTTTATTTTCTTTTTATATCAGGCTTTATGAGATTGCGAAGAACAGAGATGTGTCCAGGTTACCTTGGATGATCAGGGTTTATTTCAAGGTATATCCATACCTTGTGGAGGACAGAAGTTTTGCAGTGGCTGAATAGTGAAGCACAGATGTCTTTTACTCCCTCTTCTGGTGACTCTCTTATACTGGTGATTCAGTTTATCACGTCGTTGACTCTGTTGCCTGTATTCTCCTCCCACAGCTGTATAAAGCTTTGGCTTATTGGTGACCTCCGTCTTGTTACTTCTTAGGCAGGAGGTGAACACATGCACTTAAGAGTCGCTCAGTCTGTGTTTGAATTCCAGCTTTGCTATCTTTAGATAGCTGACTCAACTTCAAACTAAAAAAGACACTTATTTTTCTAGATTTTTTTTGAGTATTTGTGGGATAACATATCTAGAACCTAACATATCATACTTGTACAATAAATAGTAGATAATATGTTGTCTGTTTTGTTGTTCCTATCCTTGTTTCTAAACACAGGAAAGAAATGGTTTGAGTGGGTCATTTATCAAGTAGTATCAGGGTGTGTCTCTTTGCGGCAGAGTTCTTACACTAGACCACTTCAGAGATCAGATACTGACCTTTGGTAAAACCTGCTCCTGTGCTAGGGGTTTTGGGCAGTTTTTGAAGCATAGTGCCCGAAGTATAAGGAACCATATAAGGAATTGCTTTCTGAGAATGTTAGAGCTTTAAAAGTCATAATGTATATTTCCATTAATGTGAATTGAGCAGTTATCTTTTGATTCATCTATCTAGTTGATATCTCGGTATTTTCTTCTTAGAAATTTGACAGGCTTGTTACATTATTATTAGCAGTTAAGTTAAACTTTTTGTTCATTTGATGGAAGTCTTTTTAAAAAATTTTTCAAATGTCTAATTTAGTTTCATAAATCTCATTTTATCTGGTTTTACCGTATTTTTTTCATTAAGATTTTGAATTTCAAAAAAATGTCTTTTAGCCTGTCACAATGATCATGTGATTTTTCTTGCTTAACCTATAAACTTAGTGTTAGTCATCAGTTTTTAAAAAAAATATGACACTGTGCATTACTGGGATAAGTCTTATTTAGTCATGGTATATTTTTAAATGATAGTGAATAATTTAAGATTTTTCTGAGTTGGTAAGTGAGCTTCATTTCTTTTAAGGTATCAGATTTAGAATTGGTCTCATTTTCTTACGGACAGAATTGGTAATAGATTTTTAAATGTGTGTGACTTCCTGCTGGTTCAGTCAGTACAACTAGATTTTAAATTGTATAGCTCTGTGGTAATGAAATGTGGTAAAACTTTATTGTAGGCCATGTACTTGATCAAATTCTTGGAGATGGTGGACTCGTAGAAAACTTTATAAGTAATTGGGTCTTCTTTCTTCCAAGGTGTCCTTTGTGTGGCAGATCGGTGTCATGGCTTACGTGAACTGGCCCTGAATTACCACTTGCTAAGCGATGAGTTGCTGCTTGCTCTATCTTCTGAAAAACACGTTCGATTAGAACATTTGCGCATTGACGTGGTCAGTGAGAATCCTGGACAGACACACTTCCATGCTATTCAGAAGAGCAGCTGGGATGCTTTCATCAGACATTCACCCAAAGTGAACTTAGTAATGTATTTTTTTTTATATGAAGAGGAATTTGATCCGTTCTTTCGGTATGAAATACCTGCCACCCATCTTTACTTTGGGAGATCAGTAAGCAAAGATGTGCTTGGCCGTGTGGGAATGACATGTCCTAGACTAGTTGAGCTAGTAGTGTGTGCTAATGGATTACGGCCACTTGATGAAGAGTTAATTCGCATTGCAGAACGTTGCAAAAATCTGTCGGCTATTGGACTAGGGGAATGCGAAGTCTCATGCAGTGCCTTTGTTGAGTTTGTGAAGATGTGTGGTGGCCGCCTGTCTCAGTTATCCATTATGGAAGAAGTATTAATTCCTGACCAAAAGTATAGTTTGGAGCAGATTCACTGGGAAGTGTCTAAGCATCTTGGTAGAGTGTGGTTTCCAGACATGATGCCCACTTGGTAAAGACCAGATGACATAGGGCATGATGAATAATAGCACCTTAATTTTAAGCATATTGTATTATAATAAAAGTTTATTTCCTGTAGGTCTGATATAATTCTACTATTTTGTGGCACAGAAATTTGATATCTTTCATTGAGTATATTAGGATTGTTTTTTGGAAGACTCATGGACCAGTTTTGGTCAGAAAACTTCATCTATTTCTTTAGCCTAATAGCAGTTAAATCTCAAAAAATTAGAAAAGTGATTCAGATCTGAAAGTAGTCAAGATTAAACATTTTACAGTCTGAAGGAAACAAAACATATATATTGTAATATCTAATAAGTGGGTACTAATAGGTTTTCCAAAATGTTATGTTCTCTATGCATTTTTTAAAAATGTAAACTTGACATTTTAGGGTCTTCAGTTATACATACACCTGTTATAAGGTGTTTAATATAGCTCAGGAAAGTGAGCATTTTGTGAGAAAAATGTAGGATATATTGTATCTAATGAAAAAGTTTGGTTGAATGTTCTAAAATGTTACAAAGCTGTTGAAAGAAGTATATACAATTAATTGGAACACTTAGAAAAACTGATAAATGTCACACAGTGGTTATTGTAGAAAGATAATAATAAATAGAGCCAAGATCAAATTAAAAGAAAATGAGTGGAATAAAAGGGAGGCAGTGTTTAGCTTTGTATAAACTTTTAGGATTGCTCTGTAATCTACTAAACTATATAAATTCTTTTCTGTGATACATTACTATGTATGTGGCACTTGGGGCATCATATGTAAAGTAAGGAATGCTTTTACTAGTTCTTCTTGGGTTTATCTTTGTTTAAACTTAGTTTTGAAGTATTACACAATAATTGAAATGAGAAGTTTATCTATTTTAAAAAGCCAAATTGAAATAATTAAAGGTAGAACTTTAAAATGTTTATAAATTGTTTCCATGAAAGAATATTCATCTCCAGTGAATTTTAGTGATGGCTTATTTTTACATTTTGGAATTATATAGTTATGTAAGTAGAATTTTCAAAAATCATAAAAGCACCAATGTACAGTTCAGCATAAATAGTAAATTTAAAAGAGCATATATTTAAGTTCATAATCATATTTTTGAGTAAATATTGCTCAGTGGACTGGAAAATTTTAATAGAAAAATGTCTGCAGTTTTGTGATAGTTAATTTGGTTAAACTGATATTTTATATTATTTAAGTTAGGCAGCATTTTTATTACTTTCATATGAATAAAAGTAATCCATACATTGTAGAAACTGTAAAAATATTGTTTGGGGCTATATTTAGTTTTTTTTAGATATTATTATAAACTTGATTCTGAGCACTAGTGCTAGTAGATATTACCCTCCTAAGGGAAATTAGAAGTGATTTACCCCCAGTGGGATGTATTAGTGCTTGAAACTTAGAAAGCATCTTGGTAGATATGGAAGCTAACAGTCTTACGGATCTATTTTTAAAATAGATTACCTTCCTAAGAATCAAGTAAAAAGGTGATTTTCTGCATAATTTATGCTTTCAAAAGTGATGGTATTCTGAGCGCATATAAATGAGAAGAAAAAAGGCTGGTCCAGACATGGAAATCAAAAGCAATTATTGTAATATTCCTCCCTCTTACTAAACAGTGAAAAACTTTGTACAAGAAATACCTGTGTTAGTGGATGAAGCTTTTTTCTTTGAGCAGCTTTGGAAAATGGATTTCACAGTATGTCATCAGTTCTACTAACCAAAGCTTTATTTGGAAATTTACTTTCTGTACAAATAGAATTATATAATGCTTGAAAAACTTTAAGTCACTTCTTAAGCAAAATGCATAGCACTTGTTTATACTTTAAAGTATATGTTAAATGCTTTTATCAATTTTAGAATAAAGATAGTTATTAATGCTGTTGTATTATTTTTTAAAACTACCCTAACAAATGTACTTATTTGATTTTAAAGCAAGTTAAACTTACAGATTTATAGTTTTAGTTTCAAATCCATATCTGATGGATGTAATGTTTAATATTAAATATTTATGGTAGAGTGGCTTTTTTGAGGTACAAGATTAGGCATTTAGAATAAGAATTTAAAAAACAAGATTGTTTAGGAATAGAATTCTTAGTCAGGATCCTTGAAACCAGCTAGCATTTTTAGAGAGAAAGACCTTTATATAAACCCATACAATCAAGAATAGTTTTTAAACTATTGAAATTATTTTCATCTCCGGTTTCCATAAAATAACTTCAGTTTACCTTGGTAATCTTAAACTGGGCTATTTTATTAACAAAATTTAATTGGCAGATTCCTGCCTGGCTTGTGTTTTGGTTTTTCCAGCTACCATTTTAAAAGCTTTTTCCTGAATCATCCCTGCTTCAAAGCCCTACTTCAACTTGTAAGTATAGATAGGTTTGATAAATTCTTAAGAAGTACTTACTTACATGAATGCTACACGCTGTTATAGTATCCTGAGTCTATATGTCAAATTCTCAGAATTTCTTCACATCATTAGCAACAGTGGAAAATCATGAACGCTTTTTAATGTAACTAGTAGATTCTTGCTTTAATATTCAAGTCCCATGTACGGATGTCCTCATTTGTTGTTGCCATGGAACCAAGTTCTGTGATTTACAGTTAATACAAACTTGGCATAGGAGTTTCTGCTTGTTACCCCAATGTAGTTCTGGAAATCCAAAGCACTTTTTCCAGAGCAATTTTCCTGAATCCATAGAGGCTGACATTGCCTGATTTTAGCCGCTAGATGGTGCCAGTGCAAAGATCCAAGTTTTCTTGTGACATATTCTGAAGACAACTAGCAGGTTAAAGAGGTTAAAGTAATCAGGAATGTTTGGCGCTATTAGCATGAGTAGACAAGGCAAAACTGTAGGCAGTGAAAGCCACTTCTCCCTGTGCTCGAGGGTGAGACATCCTCTGTGCACAGGTGTCATAATGATGCAGTGCTGCTTATGCTATCTGTGCTGAAGGGCTGGGTTTTTATTTTTAGACTGCGTTTTAGTGCCTATGGTTTTGAAGACAATGATAAATTCCTAGACAAAATAAAAGCAAAGTACAAGCCCCCGTTTTTTTGTTTTTTGTTTTTATTGGATTCAACAGAAACAAAATTAGTCAAACAAGTTGCTTTAAGAGTTCCTCCTCACAGACCAGAACATACGGTGTTAGTAACTTATGGTCCAGGCACTGGTCTGAGGACCACACTTTGAGCAGCGCTGAAAAACCTGCTTGATGGTGCATCCCAGTCAGTCAGCAGAACCTGGTTCAAAATGAGGCTCCATTACCACTAGGTGGGTAGCTGTGGAAAGGTCACATAACCTTTCTAAGTCTCAGTTTCCTCATTTGAGTCACGTAAAGAGTACCTACGCTTAGGCTTTTTATGAGAACTCAGTGTACTAACCTCTTAGGAAGCACTCAAATGTGGGCAGAAACTGAATAGAATTGGTACATTTACATATTAAATACAGACTGTTTTCTCTGATCTCTGCCTCATCATTTTCCTGACTGGTAGGTATTTTTTCCATGAATAGAAACAAGGTGTTCAGTTATCAGACACTTAAAGGACGTTGAGACCTTGTTTGATGGCCCTAATGGAAGCACGGCTACTTGGCGATCCTTGACAAAACGTGCCCTCTCTCTGGGAAGTGTACCTTCTTCCACTGCTGGCAGCTCTAGTGGGCGGCGGAGGGACTGTGTGAAGCAGTGAAGGAGTTAGTTAAAGGGTGCCCGTTCACCCAGATGTACCTGCAGTCAGATACTTCCATGTTCCATATGTGTGAAGAACCGCAGAAGCACTACGCTGCCCGCTGAGAGTCTGGGTGATTATTACAAAGCCAGGAAAGGCTGGCATGCAAACCACATTAGGCAAGATCAATGATGGCAGTTTGTTCTCTGATTAATCGTCATAGTTACCAGTTACTGTGACCTTACTAGGCCAAACTATACATGGCTTCAGTCTTTACAACAATCATGACAGATGAATCATTTTCGCGATAAGGAAACTAAGGTTTGGAAATGATAAGTTGCTTAAATCACAAAATACCAGTCACTGGCTAGTTCTAAAATGCTAGCCAGAAACTTGTGCTCTTTATCACTGATTTTACCACATCTGGAAGCATGACCACTCCAGCTGTGGTGTCCAAATTACTCTATAAGGTTAAGTGAATAGAACAAAATCAAACTACTAGGACTGGCTCTAGAAGTTACAAAGGCTGTAAAGTCAGAACTACCAGAGAGTACCTAAATGAGAAAGTGTAATTACTATATCTGCAAAAAGTAGCTCCCACCATGACAATGTCACTGACAGTATTTTTAGTTTTGGCACACCATATCCACAATTTCACATTCTGAGTCCAAAGATCCTGTATATCTGATGATATGATATAATTCTCCATATTAACAAAGACTTGGAGATTGAAATCAAGATCACCTAATGGGTTCACTTTGGCCAACACAATAAGAGTTTTCAGCTTCTTTCCAAAAAAATTCCCGAGATATTATTATGCAGCAATTCTGCCCATGTGTATTTTACCTTTCTGTCCCAAGGAAGAAAGGCCTAAGAAATCCACACATGTAAAACCACTCCCTGAAAAACTGATGTGCTAGTAGAAAAAAAAAGCAGTAGAATTAAGGTTTTATAAACCAGAGAGTGTTCTGTTTCTGTTAGGTAAAGGGATTTCTTCATATGTTATTTTAATAAAAGGGAATTTCATAGGTAAAAACCAATATTCAAAATTATAAAACAAATAGAACTGTCTGTGTATAATCACAGCATCAAAAATTTGCAAGAGACTCAAAAGAAACTCTTTAGTTGACAAATGTGGTTTGAAAGGACAATAAAATCTTTTTATGGCTAAAGCAAGAGTCTTGTCTCCTGTTGGCCCAAAAACAGATGTTTCATTTCCCAAGTAAGTAGGTTCTCCACTGTAAAGAAATATTCTTGTATAGTTGGTTTCTATCTTCTTGAAGTCTGCTCCAAGTTCAGCCAACTTCTTATATGTCCTTAACACAAATTTGGAACAGTCGTAGGATTCAAACCATGTCTCTGCCCCTTTTTCTGGGCTGGCTTGGACAGTCCATGTCTCATAATAAATCCCTGTTTCATTGTCCTGTTTTACCCACTTTGCCATTTTGTTAAATATGTCTCCTAGTTAAAAACAAACAAAAAAAAACAACACTGTGAACATCAAAGCTAATCATGTTAGTTTTAAGTAAAATGCTCTAACCAGATCAAGGCCATGACTACATGATTAAACAACAGTTTTTGAATTTCCAAACCTGCATCTCACAAAAGGAATCCAAGCTCAGCCAATTACTGTTCCATTTTTCAAGGCACAAGGTATTTCTGAACTAAACATTAGATATAATAGGTGTATAAAGAGGAGTCTTACATACAAATTCTATAATCATTTAAGCTACAGTCAAAAGCTAAATTGTACATGTGGGAAAGCCCTCTTTCTCTACTCCACTCAACAAATCTTGGATTCAGAGGCAAAAGAGAAAAAAGAAGCAAGGGAAAAATTGTGGAAGAGGAAAAAGTGAATGAGGCAAAGATAGTGTAAGAAGAACTGAGGAAGGTGAAACACGAAGCTTTTCTGTGCAAAGCAAGGTATGGATGGCTGCCTGAGGAACAGCTACTTGAGAAGGAAGCACCGTGCCCCATTCACCCTGAATATCTGGTATCTCCCTTTGCTCCCTGTACTTGTGGCTACTGCTTACAACCTTTCTACCCACTACACAAATTCTCCCAGTGAATCAACTAAACTGGAAACGTTTTTGACCAAGTTCATGGATTATACAGACTCCAGGATGGCTAACACTCTCTCTTACCACCCTGTACCAGACCAGAGGGCTCTCTCCAAATGTTAACAAAATACTCTGCATGGTTGCAACCACACCTGGGCCTAAAACAGCATGGCCCCAACATTTCACTTTGTCACTGTGTGTGAATCTTTCTTAGGTTACTCCAGCTTGAGTGCATAAAATCAATATTTAAAGCCCTACAGAATGAACAGAGTAGCTGCTTTTATCAATTTTATGGTATTAAAATGGTGAAATAATATAAATCCTGTTTTCTTAGAGCTGGGGATACTGTTCATAGTGTTCTTCAACTTTGAAAAGCCACTGCTTGTAATGAAGAGATAAGAATGCTTCAAAACCCTATTCTGTAATGTGAAAAAAGGTCAAAGAACAGGATTAATCACAAGGCAGATGGATAACTTAAAAGATTTAAGTACCAACATATTGCAACTCTTCTACAGAAAATAGTGATCACTTGTTCATATGATCATACTTTGATGTCAGAAGGAAGGTTTTGTAGATAATGAGGTAGGTGGAAATGGACAAAGGAGAGATGTGAACTGGCCTGGAATGAAAGAAGGATAGCTATTTACCACAATGAGCATTGCTAAAAGAGAATGGACTTTTATATTGTTGGATGGTTTGGGGCACATCAACTAGAAAATAGGAAGAAATACAGAAAACAGCATGATAAATAGTTAAAAGATTCCCAGATTACCTTTAAAAGACACCAATTCTGCAAATCAAAACCACAATGAGATATTACCTCACACCTGTCAGAAGGGCCATCATCAAAAAGACACCAAATAACAAGTGTTGGTGAGGGTGTGGAGAAAAGGGAACCCTCGTGCACTACTGATGGGAATGTAAATTGGTGCAGCCACTATGGAGAACAGTATGGAGGTTCCTCAAAAAATTAAACATAGAACTACCATATGATCCAGCAATTCCACTCCTGGGCATTTATCCAAAGGAAGAAAAAACACTAACTTGAAAAGATATAAGCACCCCTAAGTTTCCTGCAGCATTATTTACAATAGCCAAGACATGGAAATGACCCAAGTTTCCATCGAGGGATGAAGGAATAAGGAAAATGTGGCATGTACATACAATGGAATATTATTCAGCCATAAAAAAGAATGAAATCTTGCCATTTGTGACAACATGGATGGACCTAGAGGATATTATGTTTAGTAAGTCAGACAGAGAAAGGCAAATTACCATATGATTTCATATGGTATGTAGAATCTGAAAAATAAAACAAATGAACAAACAAAACAGAAACAGACCCACGGATACAGAGAACAAACTGGTGGTCACCTCTAAAATAGAGATTTACCTCTATTATTTTATTTAGAAAGTCCAATTTAATTGTACAGCTTTATATCATTTATTTTTATTGTGAAAATAGAAAAGATAATCTGTAAATAAGGTGAAGTTTTGCATGAGTAATAGTTTGGATCAAAGGTTACTGATTCCAGAAGTGTATTTTATAAGTTGACCTCTGAAGAGCAGACCGTTACTGAGAGGCCTCAACGAAAGTAATTTCTGTCATTTTTGGATATTGATGCAATCATCAAATGCTGCCATAGTTTTGAAACTTACCTGATATGGTTGCTACCAGAACTAACGTCCCGTTTTCCTTCCAGTGAATATCATCAATTCCTTCAAAAAAGCAGGCAGCTCCTTGATTACACCAGAAAGGGGCATTCATTTCAGGTCGGAGATGGGGAAATGTGCAGTTTCCAAGCTGGAAAAGTTCATACCATTCCATTGTGTAGTTCTTTTCAGTTAAAGTACTCCTGAATCCAATGGCGTCGTGCATAATTTTCTGTGTAAAGATCATACATGTATCAAAGCATCTGTGACGTAACCGCTGGTTCAGGAGCCAGATGGGAGAAAGTGCGATACCACAGCTGCATATAGAGCAGACCAGTTATTCCCCTTCCCTGTTGCTATTCTCACGTTGAGCAGCCTCCATGCCCCAGAGACAGGAAGGAAGTCTGTGTACCTCTCAGGTGATGAGAGGCTCAAATGGTGAGCTAACCTAGGAAAAGTGTGCACAGTAGGAATTGGATGTGAAGAAGTGATTCCCACCTGCCTTGCCCCTTGCTCGGGGCCTCCTTTCTTTCTTTCCAGGATCTGGGTACAGGAATTGCATTTGGATCCATAATATTAAAATGGATTAAAGCAATTGCATTGATTATTGTCAGGATCATAAAACTTGATTATTTTTTTGGACTACTTATTTAAAATTCGCTAAGAGGAACACAAATAAACGTAATCTAAAACTAGTGACTGAATAGAGATTATTCCATCAAATCCACTTAATCAAATCACTTAATTAACCAGCTACAAGATCAAGATGCAGCCTTACCAAGTGTCCCAGGAGGTCTCCATATTTAAATTCCCACACTGGGGCTTGTAAACGAAAGACTTCAATGACATCATCATCCTTCATCACTGGGACAGGGGAGCCAGTGGGACAGAAAGTGTATTTAGCTTGACAGTAAGGATCTGGTTCTGGACGGAAGGAAAAGCGTCTAACAAAAAAAAATCATCAACTTAGATTCTAATAGGAATTTGGTTCTCGCACATCGTAGAATCCAGATTTTAATTTCACTGTCAATCACATTTTTAGAAAAAACACCCAAAGCTCAGCCATAGTGTATAAATACACATTTTATATGTTATCCTGTGAACAAACTCCAATGATGTCTTTAATAGCAAATGATACATTGAAAGCACTGATAATTGCATGCTTCCTGGTTCCCCGCTCCCATTGTGAGAATTCTGAAGACAGGGACCACACGTGAAAATGTTTATAGCTCCACACCTTATTCAGTAGACAGATATTTACTGAATAAAGGAATAGCTTTCAAATGATATTGAACTTCCCAAACAATCCGTATGTTAAGATTATTCAAAGATAATCATAATTAAATAGAATACATTTTCTATTTTCTTGAGGATTAGCCGACATCCCCTTCAACCAATATTATTGAGGATCTACGACTATACTAGAAAGGAGGGAAACAAAAGTTAAAATGCTGTTCCTCCCTCAAGGAGCTCTGGGTGAGGGCTGGTAAGACATTAAACAAGTGATGAAGCGCAGCATGGTGAATGCTTACAAAGAAATACACAAAGGCCTGAGGGTGCAAAAGAGGGAGAAATCATTTTTACCTGCTGCGGGATGCCTGGGGGTAAGGAGGCAAAGGAAGAGATGAAGGCCTAGCCTAGGTTTTTAAAATACTTTAGGAAGTCAGTACGGAAAAGGAAACAAAACACTAAATACTCTAAGACAAGCATGACACGCTGGAAGAGTCTCAAGTGGGTAAGGAAGACTGGAGTTCAGGCTTCAAGGCAGCAGCGGTGAGAGGAGAGGAGAGGGAGGCAGGGACTGTCACTTCGCCCTAATTCAGGTGCACCTCGGAGACAGCGTGGGTCGCTTCCAGACCACCACAATACGTCGGATGACGCTGTAAAGGGAAGGGAGTCATCCGAGCTTTTTAGTTTCCCAGTGCATATAAAAGTTATGTTTACATCATACGTGGTCTATTCAGCGTGCAATGGTATTATGTCTTAAAACCCCCAACATATTGTATGTACCTCAATTAAAAAATACTTTACTGCTAAAAAATGCTAACTACCATCTGACCACACAAGGTTGCCACAAATCTTCAGTTGGTAAAAAATGCAGTATCTGAGTAGTGCAATAAAACGAGAGGTATGTCTGGACAATGTGAAGGGCACCCTCTAGAGTGCCACAGCTGGGGAGGGCTGAGCCCGGGAGGGAGATCAGTTAAAGGATCTGAAGTAGCAGATGTGATATAACTGAATTTGCTCTAAATAAGCCTCACTTTATGAATTAGAAAAGGGTGGGGAGAAAGGCCAAATTAAGGCTGAGAGGGCAGTGAGGAGGTCACAGCAATAATACAACAAGCAAGGAAGCAGCCTGAGAAGGCCACGGCAGTAGGACTGGGGAGGAGGGACTGTGGTGATTTCAGATCAGCAGACACTCACTACACACCTTTCACTGGAGAGAAAGATGAAAGTAGCTGCCTCTATCTATCCTCTAAAAATCCTAGATTCCCTCAGGTTCTAGCCCAATCTATTGTTTTACAATCCTAACACATCAACAAAAATGTCTATTCTAATTTAAAGAGTTAAAATCTTGATTTAGGGAGTTCCCTGGTGGTCTAGTGGTTAGGATTCGGTGCTTGCACTGCCTTGGCCTGGGTTCAATCCCTGGTCAGGGAACTAAGTTCCCGCAAGCCCTGCGGTACAGCCAAAAAAAAAATCTTTATTTAGACAAAAATATTGACAACCCCTCCTAAAAGCTTATGAGTCTTGGATATACTTAACTGTTTTATAGGTGCTTACCTGGTTTAAGCAAATGGGCAACTACATATAGGTTTCACTTACCCACAGCAAAATCTATTTTAGGTCAAAGGTAATTTCAAAAGTATGATTTAAGTGTGAACTTAATAAAGTTAAAATTTTATGATGGGGATTAGATGAAGGCATGTACTTAACACTTCAAACTTTTAAAGAAACATAAGAAGTCATGGTCAATATCTTGTCCTTAAATCAAGTAGTTTTGGATTTCCAATCTCTTCCTCGTTTTATTAAATATTAAATTTTTACTTCTTTTGAACATTTTATTAACACTTTCAAGAAAACCAGCTTCAAACTCAAATTTCTCTTTTCATGTATATCAAGCAAAACAAGGAAGTACTGCGAGCCATTTAGTGAGCAGAATACACCAATACTGTATTCAGGTTTGAAAATAGCTGGCTAGCATTTACTAGATTTAATCCCCCCAACAAACCTGAAGTAACTACTGTTCCTAATTTTTGACTCAGGACATGTGGACACTGAGATACTGAGCAACTTTCCCAAGATCACACAGCTAGTGATGGTGGAGCCTGACTTGATCCGCAGTGGTGGGAGCCCAGAACTCACTCGCGACCCCTAGGTTATCCTGTCTCCCAACTCACTATTTCGTCATCCAGAATAGTTGTGCATTTTCAAAAGTTGCTGGCCCTTCCCCTGCCTGATGTTGACACCATGGTTTCTTTCTTTCTCTCTGCTTAGCCATCTCTGACAATTAGGCCATGTAAATACTCTTCTAGCTCAAAGGCTCAAATATGCTTCGCATATCTGCAGTCTCCGTGTCCTCAGCTTATGCCCAGCGTCCTACCTCCAGGCTGAAGACAGTGGACAAACGAGGTCGCCAACCAAGGGGCCGAGCGGATTCCTGGGTCGCCGGACTTCTAGTGCTAAAAACGGGAAGTCCCAGGCAAACCCAGGCAAGCTGGGTAAACTGGACACTTGACGTGCAAATGTTATGCACTCAAGATAACTAAATGACAGGGCATGGCACGGTAATAAATGCGATATTAAAGGTCTCCCCAAACCATTCAAAGTGTCAGCGACTTGTATCCGACAGTCACGCGACGAAATAACATTACTCCCTTTTCATCCACGATTCGGGGCAGCCCTGAGTCTAGGTCACCTCGTAACTGGCTCAAGGGTCCCGGGAGGAGGTGACCCCAGGGCGGCGCGCAGCAAACAGCCGCGACTCAACAGCTCTCTTACTTCATTCAACGCCGCGCCCTCAGGGTCACCGAGCGCCGCCCCCGCACAACTGCGCGACCGGGACACAATCCCCTCCCCGCCCCCCCGCCTTTGACCCGCGAACTTCGGACGCGCGCGCGAGGGCCCTCCCCGCCGCGCCAGCGCACTCACTTGTAAGGCACCGGCCACTGGCGCCGGGAGGGGCCGCTCGCCGCCGCCGCTGCCGCCGCCGCCAGCCAGAGCAGCGCGGAGGCCCAGCGCCAAGGCGCGCAGACCGGAGCCACATCCCCGCCCGCGCACCGCCGCCCCCAGGCCCCCGGACCAGCTCTCCCCGCCTGCGCCATGAAGCGGTTCCCGCTGCTTGCGGCGCCTCCCGCGCCCCGCGACGGCGGAGGGCCGGCGAGCAGAGCATGCGCAGAGCCACGCCCTCGACGGCGGCTCCGCCTCCTGTCCGGCGCGTCCGGCGCGCCTGGCGCGCCCGTCCAGAGCGCGGGCGGCTTCTGGACTTGGCCGACCCGGAAGGCGCTTTGGTCCAGTTCCCCCGAGCAGCCCAAACAGGCCGTGGGCCTTCTTTTTCTCTGACTCTTAATGCCGAGTTCTTTCGGCCTCACGTCTCAGTTTAAAGGTCACCGCTTCTTTGGAGCTTCTGCTGACGTCCCCCCAACTACAGTCACCACAAGCAAGCAAACAGAAAGTCCAGCTTTGGTCTCTTTTGGATTCTCTAGCACCGAACTCTTACCTCATCCCTCAGGGCCCAGACTAGGAGACGACAGACATTTGAGTGAAGGAGAATATATGGGGGAGGTGAGTGCACTGAGGAAGACAATAATGGGGGAGTGACTGGCCCTCACCTGACTAAGCCGGTGATGACAGTGGCCACACTAACAAGTAGCTCACATCCACCCACCTCCCCCCGTCAATGTTCATCCTTGTTGGATCTACCGCTTCAGTTGCGAAGGAGAGTCTGCATTACTCTGTCTTCTTTGACCCTTCAACCACCTGAAGAAAACAATGGGATTAGCTGCCCTGTTTCTGATGAGGCACTCATGGCCTGCCCTGCTCTCATAGACAGAGGTTGACGTATGTCTATAAATAGTGCATTATGGACTTCCCTGGTGGCGCAGCGGTTAAGAATCCGCCTGCCAATGCAGGGAACAAGGGTTCGAGCCCGGGTCCGGGAAGATCCCACATGCTGCAGAGCAGCTAAGCCCGTGGGCCACAACTACTGAGCCTGCACTCTAGAACCCGCGAGCCACAACTACTGAGCCCGCGTGTCACAACTACTGAAGCCCGCGCGCCTAGAGCCCGTGCTCCACAACAAGAGAAGCCACCGCAATGAGAAGACCGAGCGCTGCAAGGAAAAGTAAGCCCCCACTCACAGCAACTAGACAGAGCCCGCACACAGCAACGAAGACCCAATGCGGCCAAAAATAAATAAATAAATAGTGTATTAAAGACACATAATCATTTATAGTCACTTATGGTCACTTACAGTCACTCGTTTCACAAGAGGGCGGCCTGCAGGACTCAGACCAGGGCTTTCCAACGCTTTCACGTCACCCACAACATGAGTGAACCAGCATAGTATTTGTAAGTATGTTGGAATGAGCAGGGTGACTGCAGTGGCCAGAGGGGACTGTTGTGACCCGGTGGGCGGGGGGTCGGCGGTGAGGGCACGGTGAGAGGTGGGAGCGTCATTGGCTTCCCCACGCCTGCCAGGCCTTCTGAGGGTCGATGGGAATTGTTCCCCTCTACGCACACACGCCTTTGCCCACTTGCTACAGCAGGTTGGGGATTCTGGGGAGGTTCAGGCAGGGCTTCATTTTAACCCTCGCTTACCTAAGCATTTAGATGGCTCCAACCCTAGCCCTCCTCCGTCTACCACCACCCAGTTCAAAATCACCAAACCTAAGCTGGCTTCTCCAAAGACCCACCCAAGATGACAGGAAACTCATCCTAGCGGTGACAGCAGACGGGTACTGCTTGATCTGAAGGGCATCTGTAGGATTCTGAGTGGGCCCGCACTTGAGCATGGCTTAAAGCTAAAAGGAGCAGCTCTCGGAAGAAACATTATAGATTTTACAAATAAGGAGACCAGACGCTAGAGGGCCACAGTGGAACTTTCTATCCTCAGGATTTCCCAGAGCTACAAAACCAAGCTTCAGATCTACCTTGGTTAGTGGTGGGGATCTCCCCTCTTGGGTGTGCAGTCTCTTCACTCTGTGTGCAAGGAGCTCTAATGGTTAGCAAAGCGTTTCCTCATATTAGCCCTGACTCAGTCTCTCGGTAGCTCCCATCTGCTCTGCTCTGGTCTGCCTTCTGTTCTTCTTGGCTATGACCCTAGCACCCCAGGCTAAGAATGCTTCCAGACTATTGTTGCCTGATCCCTCATCATACTTGCTACTTCTCTCTAGTCCGACGTTTTTAAACTTTGAGGACCCAACAAATAGACTGAATTTTAATCCAATTGGTTTATTTTGCAGGCTTTTCCAATTAGCCTAAGACCACAATAGTGGAACAATACTGTAGTCTAGTAAAATCAGGTTTATTAACCATTGCATCGTGGGAGGTTGCGCACAGAGGAACTGCGTGGCATCTCCCCAAGCAAAGGAAAATACGGAGTTATAGGATTCTGAGGTAGGGTGGAGTTTAAGTGAAATTTCAGTGAGCAGTATTTTGGTAGGCTCAAAGCGAGGCTGTGTGCCAACACACAGAGTCAATGCGTAGCTTAGATGACAAAGTGGACCTGGGGTCCTATTTCCTTGGATACTATGAAGTTTAAATAGAGATGGAAGTTTTGTGTCTAGAAACCCCTTATTGCGAGCTTTGCACCTGGGTTGTCAAGGTTGTAAATTGAAGCTGCTTATCTGTGTCAAGGGGCTGAGAATCTCCAGGTAAAGGTGAGATATTTCATTCTTACTGATGTAATTTCCAACAGCAAAAACTCTCTAAGTCTTTAACTTTAGAGAACAAATTTTCTCAGTGAGTCAGAAAGCAAGGAGGTGGTTATGACACTTTACAGCTCTGTTTGGGGAGAAATATTGTTTTATGTTAATTTTGCAACTGATTTTATCAGCCTTTTATTCCAGGCTCCTGGATGGCAGGGCAGATTTTTACAGTCCGAGCTAATTTTACTTTCTCACTTATGATGAAATAAAAATTCATATTTTAAGGCAAGACAAGAAAAATTTAAACGTAAATATTTTCTCTCTCCATCTGGGCTTCCTCGCTCCCCTCTGGTGTGCACTGTACATCTGCATTATGTGTTAACGAGACCTCTCCGGTGGCAGAAATACCTGCTCAACATAAGGATCAATTTTTCTGCTTCTGGCACCAGCCATGTTGTAACTCCTTAGAAGATATCATTCCTTTCTCAGTCCTGTAAGAGGTCACGATGACTCACCACTGGCCTTGTATGGGCAGACATCTTTAATGAACTTTATGTACAATGCCAATATATCATTTCCCTTAAAGATAGGGATTGGTGCGGAACAGACTGGTCAGAGGACCTGGGGAGATCCTGGGCCGCACCTAATGGAAGTTCTTAGCTTAAATACTTACGTAAGACCTATTAATGTTACTGGCTATGTTAGTAAATATTCTGCCTCTTTTACAAGATTATTGTTTCTTGCATTACCAAATGTGTGATGAGCCTCAGATAAAGTTAATGATGATTATGCGACTTGAAATGATTGGCCAAATATACAGTTCCGTAAGATCAATGATTGTAATAATGTAACTGTAGATATGGGAAGAAGCAACAAGAGGGGACCATGTCCTGGACCATAACAGACTAATAGAACAGGTGGTACAGAAGTTTTCACCTATGGTTAACAGGGCCTAGTTTAGTAAGAACACACCGAGTGGCCTACCAAGGAAATCCTCGCCTAACCTGAGGGTGAGCATTCCTAGCACCTTGGGACAAACTGGTCACGAAATGCCTCCCAGACCTTGGCTGAAATAAAGACTGTAAGGGAAGGGATTGGAAAACAAAGAATGTTGCCCACCATCCAGTTCTACAAGAATCATTTTGTTAGCCACAGCAGTCCCTGACCTACAATACACTCTAAAAGGAATTAAGGGTGAAGACAGGATAAGGCACTCTGTGCTCTGGGAAAACTGACAGAACTGGCCTTCAAAGAGTCAGATATGTTCAGAAGAAAAAATTTTATGAACCTGGATTCTTACATCTTCCCATACTTAGAAAAACATTTAAAAAAAACCCCATTAACTAAGATATCTGTTCCTCGTGACTAGCAACAAACTTCTGCCAAGTGTGTGCTTGATTGCACATACCGGCCTCCCCAGAATCACATATACACTGACCTCCCCTCTTCACTCTTTGGAACCGTTCTCAGAGCTCTCTGAGAAACTGTCTCCTGGGTTATAATCCTCAGTTTGACTTGAATGAGATTTTCCATTTCTTTCTTAGACTGTTGATTAGTTTCTTCATTGACACTTATAATGCACTGTCAATATTGTAAATCCAGTGTTAATATTATTTTACTTACTAAAAAACATTAGTCTGAGAAGGGGTTTAACCAGGCTGCCAAAGAGATCCATGGAACATGAAGGAAGGTTAAGAGCCCTTGCCCTAGGCACACTAATTTCCTGTACTAATTTTAATGCAAGAGGTTAATAGTATCTTGATGTTAATCAAATCATTAACAGCCCCCCCTCCCCCAAAAGCTATGAAACTTGGGTACACGTGCGTGTTTTACAGGTGCTTAACTGGCTTAAACAAATACAATCAACTATATAGCAATATATAGGCCCTATTTTCAGATTTTTATTGGCATTTCACTTACCTACAGCATAACTTATTTTAGGTCAAAGATAACAGTATAATTTAGTGTGAATTTAATAAAGTTACACATTATATCCACTTGAAGGAATTAGTGTCACATACTTAATATGTGATATTTTAAAACAACTGTGGAGCTATTGTTAACCCTCTACCCTAATCCTAAGTCAAGAAATTCTGGATTTATACTCTTTTACTTGTTACATTAAATCTTTTAAACAATCTTTACAATCTTCTAGTTATTTATTGCATATATTTTTACTTCTGTTGTGAACAGTTTGCTAATATTGTCAAGAAAGCCAGCTTCAGAACAAAAACATCTCTTTGCTTTCATGTATATCAAGCAAAAGGAAGCAGTGCCTACCATTCAGTGAGCAGAAATACATGATTATTAAGGTTTTTTGTTTTTTTCTTTTTCTTTGTAATTTTTTTTTTTTTTTTTTTTTTGCAGTACGCGGGCCTCTCACTGTTCTGGCCTCTCCCGTTGCGGAGCACAGGCTCCGGACGCGCAGGCTCAGCGGCCATGGCTCACGGGCCCAGCCGCTCCGCGGCATGTGGGATCTTCCCGGATCGGGGCACGAACCCGTGTCCCCTGTATCGGCAGGCAGACTCTCAACCTCTGCGCCACCAGGGAAGCCCCATCTTAAGCATTTTTAAGTGTGCAATTCAGTGCCATTAAGTACATCCACAATTCTGTGCCACCATACCACTGTCCATTTCCAGAACATTTTCATCATGGCAAACTGAAACTCTGTACCCGTTTTTGATACTGTGGTTTTTTATAAATATACATATGGTCATCCTCCGGTTTCTGGCTCAAAGCACCTAAAACCCAAGGAATTTCCTAAGGGAAGTGAACTTTAAAGTTGTCTTTTGTTAGGTTTATAAGGTGACTTTTGGATGCACCTAAGGGGGCTGGTTGCCAGGGGAACGAATCAGATGATTAGAGGATTGGAACTTCCTGTCCCACATCCCCTGATGTCCACGTTAGAGGAGAAGGGCTGGAAGTTGACTCAATTGTCAATGACCAGTGATTTAATCAATCATGCCTATAAATGACACCTCCTTAAATACCCAGAAGGACAGGGTTGGGAGAGCTTCTGGGTTGGTGAACACGTGGCAATTTGGGAAGATTGGAAGGTTCAGAGAGGGCTTTCCCATACCTTGCCCTACGCTTCTCTTCTGTCTGGCTGTTCCTGAGTTATATCTTTTTATAATAAACTGGTCATCTAGGAAGTAAAATGTTTCTCCGAGTTCTGTGAGCTGCTCTAGCACATTAATCAAATCCAAGCGGGGGCGGGGGCGGTCATTGGAGTCTCTGATCTATAGCTTGTTGGTCAGAAGCACAGGTGACAACCTGGACTTGAGACTAGTGTCTGAAGTTGGGGCAGTGTTGTAGGGTGAGTCCTTACCCTGTGGGATCTGACGCTATCTCCAGGTAGATGGTGTCAGAATTGAGTTGAATTGTAGGACACCCAGCAGGTGTTATGAGAATTGCTTGTCGGTTCAGGTGGAGAAAACCTGGACAGGCTGGAGTTGGGTGCGGAATCTTACCATTGAACAATCATTCCCCATTACCCCCTCTCCCAGCCTCTGCTAACCTCTACTCTACTTTCTGTCTCCATGGATTGGACTACTCTAGGTACCTCATGTAAATGGAATCATACAATATTTGTCCTTTTGTGGCTGGCTTATTTCACTTAGCATAATGTCTTCAAGGCTCATCCAGGTTGTAGTGTGTATCAGAATTTCATTCCTTTTTAATGATGAATAATATTCCACTGTATGCGTATATCACATTTATTGATCTGTTCACCTATCCAAGACATTTGGGTTGTTTTTATCTTTTGGCTATAGTGAATAATGCTGCTATGGACATTGGTGTACAAGTACCTGCTGAGTACCTTCTTTTAATTCTTTGGGGTACATACCTATATGTGGAACCATTGGATCATATGGTAATCCTATGTTTAACTTTTTGAGGACCCACCATACTGATTTCCACAGTGGCTACACCATTCTTTTAAATAATAGCTTAAGATATGCTACCCATTCATTTTTTTGACTGCAAGACTTGAAGTTTGAAGTCAGAGAACATGTCTATTCATGAGGAACTCACTGAGTTTCCCCAGGAGGAAAAATGACTTGCTTAAAGTCATTACTAGGTAGTGACAAAGCTCCTCCTTTTAGAAAACAGGTCTCTTGCTTCTAAAACTTAGGAAAAGAAACCATTTAAACCTAGCACCTATTTACCTTGAAGGGTATTAAAATTCATGTGGCTGTTACTCATTCATTTGTTCAACAGGGTGTTATTGACTTCCTAGAGGGTGTAGGGCAACATCCTACCAGCTCTGGGTTGTTGCTGTTGTTTAATGAACCCAGGTGTCTGTCCTTGAGGTGAAGTTCCTCAGAAGTAGAGGGACTTGTTTACTTGTTTTTTACTGAAGTATAGTTGATTTACAGTGTTGTGTCAATTATTACTGTATAGCAAAGTGATTCTGTTATACATATATATACATTCTTCTTAAAAAATATTCTTTTCCATTATGGTTTATCATAGGATATTTCATATAGTTCTCTGTGCTATACAGTAGAACCTTGTTGTTTATCCATCCTATATATAAAAGCTCACATCTGCTAACCCCAAACTCCCACTCCATCCCTTCCCCAAACCTCCCCCCTTGGCAACCACCAGTCTGTTTTCTATGTCCATGATTCTGTTTCTGCTTCATAGACAGGTTCATTTGTGTCATTTTAGATTCCACATATAAGTGATATCATATGGAATTTGTCTTTTTCTTTATGACTTCACTTAGTATGATAATCTCTAGTTGCACCCATGTTGCCACAAATGGCATTATTTTGTTCTTTTTTTGTAGCTGAGTAGTATTCCATTGCATGTGTGTACCACATCTTCTTTATCCATTCAACTATTGATGGACATTTAGGTTGTTTCCATGGTTTGGCTATTGTGAAAAGTGCTGCTATAAACACAGGGGTGCATATACCTTTTTGAATTATAGTTTTGTGCAGATATATGAACAGGAGTGGGTTGCTGGATCATATGGTAATTCTATTTTTAGTTTTCTGAGGAAGCTTCATACTGTTTTCCACAGTAGCTGTACCAACTTACATTCTCACCACCAGTGTAGGAGGGTTCCTTTTCTCTACACCCTCTCTAGCATGTTGTTTGCAGGCTTTTTTTTTTTTAACATCTTTATTGCAGTATAATTGCTTTACAATGGTGTGTTAGTTTCTGCTGTATAACAAAGTGAATCAGCTATGTGTATACATATATCCCCATATCCCCTCCCTTTTGTGTCTCCCTCCCACCCTACACCCTCCTTATCCCACCTCTCTAGGTGGACACAGAGCACAGAGTTGATCTCCCTGTGCTATGTGGCTGCTTCCCAGTAGCTGTCTTTTTTATATTTGGTAGTGTATGTATGTCCATGCCATTCTCTCACTTCATCCCAGCTTCCTCTTCCCCTTCCCCATGTCTCAAGTCCATTTTCTACGTCTGCGTCTTTATTCCTGTCCTGCCCCTATGTTCTTCAGAACCTTTTTTTTTTTTTTAGATTCCATATATATGTGTTAGTACACGGTATTTGTTTTTCTCTTTCTGACTTACTTCACGCTGTATGACAGTCTCTAGTTCCATCCACCTCAATACAAATAATTCAGCTTCATTTCTTTTTATGGCTGAGTATATTCCATTGTATACATGTGCCACATCTTCTTTATCATTCATCTGTCAATGGACACTTAGGTTGCTTCCATGTCCTGGCTATTGTAAATAGAGCTGCAATGAACATTTTGGTACATGACTCTTTTTGAATTATGGTTTTCTCAGGGTATACGCCCAGTAGTGGGATTGCTGGGTCATATGGCAGCTCTATTTTTAGTTTTTTAAGGAACCTCCATACTGTTCTCCATAGTGGCTGTATTAATTTACATTCCCACCAACAGTGCAAGAGGGTTCCCTCTTCTCTACACCATCTCCAGAATTTATTGTTTGTAGATTTTTAGATGATGGCCATTCTGACTGGTGTGAGGTGATACCTCATTGTAGTTTTGATTTGCATTTATCTAGTAATTAGTGATGTTGAGCATCCTTTCATGTGTTTGTTGGCAATCTGTATATCTTCTTTGGAGAAATGTCTATTTAGGACTTCTGCCCATTTTTGGATTGGGCTGTTTGTTTTTTTGATGTTGAGCTGCATGCGCTGCTTGTATATATTGGAGATTAATCCTTTGTCACTTGCTTCGTTTGCAAATATTTTCTCCCATCCTGAGGGTTGTTTCTTCATCTTGTTTACGGTTTCCTTTGCTGTGCAAAAGCTTCTAAGTTGCATTAGGTCCCATTTGTTGCTTTATGGTTTTATTTCTATTTCTCTAGGAGGTGGGTCAAAAAGGATCTTGCTGTGATTTATGTCATAGAGTGTTCTGCCTATATTTTCCTCTAAGAGTTTTATAGTGTCTGGTCTTACATTTAGGTCTTTAATCCATTTCGAGTTTATTTTTGTGTATGGAGTTAGGGAGTGTTCTAATTTCATTCTTTTACATGTAGCTCTCCAGTTTTCCCAGCACCACTTATTGAAGAGACTGTCTTTTCTCCATTGTATATTCTTGCCCCCTGTATCAAAAATACGGTGACCATATGTGTGTGGGTTTATCTTTGGGCTTTCTATCCTGTTCCATTGATGTATATTTCTGTTTTTGTCCAGTACCATACTGTCTTGATTACTGTAGCTTTGTAGTAGAGTCTGAAGTCAGGGAGCCTGATTCCGCCAGCTCCGGTTTTTTTTCTCACAATTGCTTTGGCTATTTGGGTTCTTTTGTGTTTCCATACACATTGTGAAATTTTTGTTCTAGTTCTGTGAAAATGCCATTGGTAGTTTGATAGGGATTGCATTGAATCTGTGGATTGCTTTGGGTAGTAGAGTCATTTTCACAATGTTGATTCTTCCAATCCAAGAACATGGTATATCTCTCCATCTGTTTGTATCATGTTTAATTTCTTTCATCAGTGTCTTATAGTTTTCTGCATACAGGTCTTTTGTCTCCTTTGATAGGTTCAATCCTAGGTATTTTTTTGTTGTTGTTGCAGAGGTAAATGGGGGTGTTTCCTTAATTTCTCTTTCAGATTTTTCATCATTAGTGTATAGGAATGCAAGAGATTGGTGTGCATTAACTTTGTATCCTGCTACTTTACCAAATTCATAGCTCTAGTAGTTTCCTGGTAGCGTCTTTGGAATTCTCTATGTATAGTATCATGTCATCTGGAAACAGTGACAGTTTTACTTCTTCTTTTCTGATTTGGATTCCTTTTATTTCTTTTTCTTCTCTGACTGCTGTGGCTAAAACTTCCAAAACTCTGTTGAATAATAGTGGTGAGAGTGGGCAACCTTGTCTTGTTCCTGATCTTAGAGGAAATGGTTTCAGTTTTTCACCATTGAGAATGATGTTGGCTGTGGGTTTGTCATATATGGCCTTTATTATGTTGAGGTAAGTTCCCTCTATGCCTACTTTCTGGAGAGTTTTTATCATAAATGGGTGTTGAATTTTGTCAAAAGCTTTTTCTGCATCTATTGAGATTATCATATGGTAATCTCTCATGATCTTTTGTATTTCTGCAGTGTCAATTGTTACTTCTACTTTTTCATATCTAATTCTATTGATTTGAGTTTTCTCCCTTTTTTTCTTGATGAGTCTGGCTAATGGTTTATCAGTTTTGGTTATCTTCTCAAAGAACCAGCTTTCAGTTTTATTGATCTTTGCTATTGTTTCCTTCATTTCCTTTTCGTTTATTTCTGATCTGATCTTTATGATTTCTCTCCTTCTGCTAATTTTGGGGGGTTTTTGTTCTTTCTCTAATTGCTTTAGGTGTAAGGTTAGGTTGTTTATTTGAGATGTTTCTTGTTTCTTGAGGTAGGATTGTATTGCTATAAACTTCCCTCTTAAACTGCTTTTGCTGCATCCCATAGGTTTTGGGTCACCCTGTTTTCATTATTTGTTTCTAGGTATTTCTTGATTTCCTCAGTGATCTCTTGGTTATTTAGTAGTGTATTGTTTAGCCTCCATGTGTTTGTGTTTTTTACAGATTTTTTCCTATAATTGATACCTAGTCTCATAGTGTTGTGGTCGGAAAAGATACTTGATACAATTTCAATGTTCTTAAATTTACCAAGGCTTGATTTGTGACCCAAGATATGATCTATCCTGGAGAATGTTCCATGAGCACTTGACAACAAAGTGTATTCTGTTGTTTTTGGATTGTATGTCCTATAAATATCAATTAAGTCCATCTGTTTAATGTATCATTTAAAGCTTGTGTTTCCTTATTTATTTTCATTTTGGATGATCTTTCCATTGGTGAAAGTGGGGTGTTAAAGTCCCCTACTACGATTGTGTTACTGTCGATTTCCCCTTTTATGGCTGTTAGCATTTGCCTTAAGTACTGAGGTGCTTCTATGTTGGGTGTGTAAATATTTGCAATTGTTATATCTTCTTCTTGGATTGATCCCTTGATCATTATGTAGTGTCCTTCTTTGTGTCTTGTAATAGTCTTTATTTTAAAGTCTATTTTGTCTGATATGAAAATTGCTACTCCAGCTTTCTTTTGATTTCCATTTGCATGGAATATCTTTTTCCATCCCCTCACTTTCAGTCTATATGTGTCCATAAATCTGAAGTGGGTCTCTTGTAGACAGCATATATATGGGTCTTCCTTTTGTATCCATTCAGCCAGTCTGTGCCTTTTGGTTAGAGCATTTAATCCATTTACATATAAGGTGGTTATCGATATGTGTGTTCCTATTACCATTTTCTTAATTTCTTAGTTTTGCGTTTGTTATTGTAGGTCTTTTCTTTCTCCTGTGTTTCCTGCCTAGAGATGTTCCTTTAGTATTTGTTGTAAAGCTGGTTTGGTGGTGCTGAATTCTCTTAGGTTTTGCTTGTCTGTAAAGGTTTTAAGTTCTCCATCGAATATGAATGAGATTCTTACTGGTTAGAGTAATCTTGGTTGTAGGTTTTTCTTTCTCATCACTTTAAATATGTCCTGCCACTCCCTTCTGGCTTGCAGAGTTTCTGCTGAAATATCAGCTGTTAACCTTATGGAGATTCCCTTGTATGTTATTTGTTGCTTTTCCCTTGCTGCTTTTAATTTTTTTTCTCTGTATTTAATTTTTGATAGTTTGATTAATATGTGTTTTGGTGTGTTTTTCCTTGGATTTATCCTGTATGGGACTCTCTGTGCTTCCTGGACTTGATTGACAATTTCCTTTCCCATATTAGGGAAGTTTTCAACTATAATCTCTTCATATATTTTCTCAGACCCTTTCTTTTTCTCTTCTTCTTCTGGGACCCCTATAATTCGAATGTTGGTGCATTTAATGTTGTCCCAGAGGGCTCTTAGACTGTCGTCAATTCTTTTCATTCTTTTTTCTTTATTCTGCTCTGTAGTAGTCATTTCCACTATTTTATTTTCCAAGTCACTTATCCGTTCCTCTGCCTCAGTTATTCTGCTATTGATTCCTTCTAGAGAATTTTTTTTTTTTTTATGGTATGCGGGCCTCTCACTGTTATGGCCTCTCCCGTTGTGGAGCACAGGCTCTGGACGCACAGGCTCAGCGGCCATGGCTCACGGGCCTAGCTGCTCCACAGCATGTGGGATCCTCCCGGACCGGGTCATGAACCCATGTCCCCTGCATTGGCAGGCGGACTCTCAACCACTGCGCCACCAGGGAAGCCCTAGAGAATTTTTAATTTCATTTATTGTGTTGTTCATCATTGTTTGTTTGCTCTTTAGTTCTTCTAGTTCCTTGTTAAACATTTCTTGTATTTTCTCTATTCTATTTCCAAGATGTTGGATCATCTTTACTATCATTACTCTGAATTCTTTTTCAGGTAGACCCACTGTTTCCTCTTCATTTATTTGGTCTGGTGGGTTTTTACCATGCTCCTTCGTCTGCTGTGTACTTCTCTGTCTTCTCATTTTGTTAAACTTACTGTGTTTGGAGTCTCCTTTCTGCAGGTTGCAGGTTCATAGTTGCCGTTGTTTTTGGTATCTGCCCCCAGTGGGTAAGGTTGGTTCAGTGCGTTGTGTAGGCTTCCTGATGGAGGGGACTGGTGCCTGTGTTCTGCTGGATGAGGCTGAATCTTGTCTTTTTGGTGGGCAGTACCGTGTCTAGTGCTGTGTTTTTGGGTGTCTGTGAACTTATTATTGTCTTAGGCAGCGTCTCTGCTAATGGGTGGGGTTGTTGTCCTGTCTTGCTAGTTGTTTGCCATAGGGTGTCCAGCACTGTAGCTTGCTGGTTGTTGAGTGGAGCTGGGTCTTAGTGTTGATATGGAGATCTCTGGGAGAGCTTTCGCCATTTGATTTTATGTGGAGCTGGGAGGTTTCTGGTGGACCAATGTCCTGAACCCGGCTCTCCCACCTCAGAGGCTCAGGCCTGACACCCAGCTGGAGCACCAAGGCTGTGTCAGCCACATGGCTCAGAAGAAAAGGGAGGAAAAAGAAAGAAAGAAAGAAAAAAATAAAATAATTACATTAAAAAATAAGAAAATAATTAACAATAAGAAAGTAATAAGAAATAAAAGAAAGACAGCAACCAAACCAAAACAAATCCACCAATGATAAAAAGTGCTAAGAATTATACTAAAAACAAACAAGAAACACGGACAGACAGAACCCCAGGACAAATGGTAAAAGCAAAGCTGTACAGACAAAATCACACAAGGAAGCATACACATACACACGCACAAAGGGAGAAAAAGAAAAATATATATATGTATATAAAAAAAAAGGAAGAGAGCAACCAGATCAATAAACAAATCTACCAATGTGAATAAGCTCTAACTACTATACTAAGATAAACATAAAACCAGGAAAACATTAGAGGCAGAAAGCAAACCCCAAGTCTACAGTTGCTCCCAAAGTCCACTGCTTCAATTTTGGGATGATTCGTTGTCTACTCAGGTATTCCACAGATGCAGGTACATCAAGTTGATTGTGGAGCTTTAATCCGCTGCTTCTGACGCTGCTGGGAGAGATTTCCCTTTCTCTTCTTTGTTCTCACAGCTCCTGGGGTTCAGCTTTGTATTTGACCCTGCGTCTGTTTGTAGGTCGCCTGAGGGCGTCTGTTTTTCAAGCAGACAGGACGGGGTTAAAGGAGCAGCTGCTTCGGGGGCTCTGGCTCACTCAGGCCAGGGGGAGGGAGGGGTACGGAATGCGGGGCGAGCCTGTAGCTGCAGAGGTCGGCATGACGTCGCACCAGCCTAAGGCGCGCCGTGTGTTCTCCCGGGAAGTTGTTCCTGGATCATGGGACCCTGGCAGTGGCGGGCTGCACAGGCTCCCGGAAGGGGAAGTGTGGATAGTGACCTGTGTTTCACACAGGCTTCTTGGTGGCTGCAGCAGCAGCCTTAGCGTCTCATGCCCGTCTCTGTTGTCTGCGCTGATAGCCATGGCTCGCGGCAGTGCTCTGAATCCCCTCTCCTTGCGCACTCCAAAACAATGGTCTCTTGCCTCTTAGGCAGTTCCAGACTTTTTCCTGGACTCCCTCCCGGCTAGCTGTGGCGTACTAGCCCCCTTCAGGCTGTGTTCACGCCGCCAGTCCTCTCCCTGGGATCTGACCTCCGAAGCCCGAGCCTCAGCTCCCAGCACCGCCCCCCACCAGCCCGGCCCCGCGGGTGAGCAAACAAGCCTCTCGGGCTGGTGAGTGCTGGTCGGCACCGATCTTCTGTGCGGGAATCTCTGTGCTTTGCCCTCTACACCCCTGTTGTTGTGCTGTCCTCCGTGGCTCCGAAGCTTCCCGCTCCGCCACCTGCAGTCTCCGCCTGCGAAGGGGCTTCCTAGTGTGTGGAAACCTTTTCTCCTTCACAGCTCCCTCCCACTGGTGCAGGCCCCGTCCCTATTCTTTTGTCTCTGTTTTTCCTTTTTTCTTTTGCCCTATGCAGGTACGTGAGGGAGTTTCTTGCCTTTTGGGAGGTCTGAGGTCTTCTGCCAGCGTTCAGTAGGTGTTCTGTAGGAGCTGTTCCACATTTAGATGTATTTTTGATGTAGCTGTGGGGAGGAAGGTGGTCTCCACGTCTTACTCCTCTATTTTGAAGTTTTCTCTGTAGACTTTTAAATGATGGCCATTCTGACTGGTGGGAGGTGATACCCCATTGTAGTTTTGATTTGCATTTCTCTAATAATTAGTGATGTCAAACATCTTTCCATGTGCCATTTGGCCATCTGCATGTCTGCTTTGGAGAAATGTCTACTTAGGTCTTCTTCCCATTTTTGGATTGGGTTGTTTGGTTTTGGGGACTTGTTTACTGTTTTTCTTTTATTTTTATTTTTTTTGCGGTACGTGGGCCTCTCACTGTTGTGGCCTCTCCTGTTGCGGAGCACAGGCTCTGGACGCGCAGGCTCAGCGGCCATGGCTCACGGGCCTAGCCGCTCCGTGGCATGTGGGATCTTCCCAGACTGGGGCACGAACCCATGTCCCCTGCATCAGCAGGCGGACTCTCAACCACTGCGCCACCAGGGAAGCCCGAGGACTTGTTTACTCTTGATTACAATGCAACACTTTGTTAAAGGGTCCAAGGGACACCCTAGTGGTGAAAGTATGTTTGACCTTCACCTCCACCTTGGGCTGGGGGATCCAATTAATTCTATGAAGCAACTGCAGACCAATCTGTTTCCAGAATTATTGGTTTAAAAACCAGTTCAGGGCTTCCCTGGTGGTGCAGTGGTTGAGAGTCTGCCTGCCGATGCAGGGGACGCGGGTTCGTGCCCCGGTCCGGGAAGGTCCCACATGCCGCAGAGCGGCTGGGCCCGTGAGCCATGGCCGCTGAGCCTGCGTGTCCGGAGCCTGTGCTCCGCAACGGGAGAGGCCACAACAGTGAGAGGCCCGTGTACCACACACACACACACACACACACACACACACACACACACACACACACAAAAAAAACAGTTCATGTTTGTTTGCATCTGTCTTTCCCTTCAGAATGTTCTAAGTCTTTTCACAAATAATGGGATATATATGTGTTTAGAATCTCTCTCACATATATCAAAGATAGGAGATATTACTCAATTTTGTAAAAACAAAACTATGGAGCAGAGAGCATGTTTAGAATATTAATATAAATTTTAATCAAATACAAAGTTTAGTAACGGAAGGCTGAGACTCATGACCTTATGCTTTCTAGCCCTAGTGATGCCTTCTCAGAGTCAGGGGACATTTGACTCAGACCAGACCTGTCCACCTCCAGAAGAACTGGACCTCAAGCCTGAGAGTAGAGAAGAAGGCCATGAAGAAGGTATGACTCAAAGGCTGTCCCCCAGTATACAGGTGCCTGCCCTGAACCTCCAAATTCTCATGTCTCCCCACATCAGTGCCCCTGCAGGATTTAAGGGCTGGGGGCAAGGGAACTGCAGTGATTCCCTCCCCATCCAAGCGTTTCTGATGGCAGGCCAGGGTGGGTGTTAATCCAGAGTTCGGTGAGGCTAGATGCATAGAAGTGGGGCAAGTGAGAGCTTCCAAATCTGCTTTGGGCTCTTGGTATTAAAAGCCCTGGGATTTTAACTCAGAGCCCTGAGGTTGTGAGTTTTATATCTTACTTGCTTTAGATCCTGGATTGCCAACCTGGCAAATGATGGAATCACCTGGGGAGGTTTAAGACATACCATTGCCCAGGTTAGTGCTTTACTCCCAAAGATTCCCATGTAAGTGGTCTATTTGGCCTCAAACACCCCAGGGGATTCTAATATGCAGCCAGGGTTTAGAATCACTGCTTTGGAAATATTTCAAGGGCTGATTTAATCAATTCTCCCATGTTTTGCAGCCCTATGTGTTCCTGTCTGTCAAATTGGATATTTTCATCCATCTGTTTAAAAAGCGTAGGGCTTCCCTGGTGGCGCAGTGGTTGAGAGTCTGCCTGCCAATGCAGGGGACACGGGTTCAAGCCCTGGTCTGGGAAGATCCCACATGCCGCGGAGCAACTAAGCCCGTGAGCCACAACTACTGAGCCTGCGCGTCCGGAGCCTGTGCTCCACAAAGGGAGAGGCCGTGACAGTGAGAGACCCGTGCACCGTGATGAAGAGTGGCCTCTGCTCGCCGCAACTGGAGAAAGCCCTTGCACAGAAACGAAGACCCAACACAGCCAAAAATAAGTTAATTAATTAAAAAAAAAGCATATATATATGCTTTAACTACACACACACACTCACACACAATACAGGCAACCAACCTCTTTCTGTTCGGCTTCCTTTCTGGAAGCTGATTTATAGCTCTATTTTTTTTTTCCTCTAGAAATCCCCTGCAATTTCTCCCTTGCAGTTGACCTGTAATATTTGCAGTTGGTGTTGGCCGTGAAGACACACAGAATTACTTAGTAGTTTTCTGACTTTCCTTTCTGGTTTAGGATCTGAGATTGATTTGCTTGCTTGTTTTCATCGAGGTAATGACATCATTTGTTTTTATTTCTGTTTTTGAAGGTGAAGATATTTGCTCCTAATGTTGAGCAGATGCATGTTATTAATCACTTGGAAGAGAGCCCAACAGAAGAGAAAGAGAAATATGCCGGAGGAAAGTGCCAGGAGGGCCCATGGGGATGCACAAGACTTGGCAGACCTGAACTTCAGCAAGCTTGATGCAGTCAGGATACCTGGTGAGTGAGCTGAAAACTGTGAGGCCAACTGTTCATTTTTATTAATGCTCCCTGACTTCCAAACTGTCTTCCTGAAAGAGTGGTGCAGGCTCAGCTACCATTTTGAACCTCTGTTCCAGGCTCTGGGTCTGCAGCACATGAGAAACACTTGGAGAATTTTTAAAACCTCCCAATGCCCAGGTAACACCTGAGACCAGTTACATAGGACTCTGAGGGTAGAAACAGACATTAGTGGTTTTTGCTGCTCCCCAGGTGATTCTACTATGTGGCTGAGTTTGAGAACCAGTGCTCTACCTAGAGTGGCCAGTGGTTCTCAGGCATGGCTGCACCTGAACTTACCTGGTGGGCTTCAAAACCATCAAGGCCTGTGGCCTTAGGGCCTGGATTTTGGAATTAAGATTCCCGGATGATTTTTATATGCAAGCAAGTTTGGGAGCCACCAAATCTATACCTAATGAGTATATGAATCACCTGGAGATCTTGGTACACTGCAATCCTGATTCAGCTCCTAGGTGACAGGTGGCACGTGGAGTGCGGCCCACATTTGGGCTCTGGGAATCACAGTGGAGGACTGTCTGTTTCTGGACCTTTTCTGTGCAGGAATCATTATAAATAGGTGACTCCATCTTTTAAAATAAAAGATTGATTTACAACTATAACTGTCTTAGATATTTTTGATTTCTTTTAATTGAGTCCCCTTCATAAGGAGCTATCTGTTATATATTTCTTTTTCAAACTCAACAGCTAAAATCAGTTTTAAGATTATTTTATTTTATTTTTTTATTCTTTTGCGGTACGTGGGCCTCTCACTGTTGTGGCCACTCCCGTTGCAGAGCACAGGCTCCGGACGCGCAGGCTCAGCGGCCATGGCTCACGGGCCCAGCTGCTCCGCAGCATGTGGGATCTTCTTGGACCGGGGCATGAACCTGCGTGCCCTGCATCGGCAGGCGGACTCAACCACTGCGCCACCAGGGAAGCCCCTAAGATTATTTTAAACCTTCACAATATTCTTGATATTTTGGGAGGCAATTTGGAGATGTCCCACAGTGAGAACTGGGGGTCATTGTTTTAGATTAGGAGTGTGTTGCTCCTAACCCTAATATTTGTATACTTATCTATCTAAATTGGTTGCTTACTGCTCCTTTACAGTATTCCAGATATCTATTGCTGTGTAAAAAACAGCACCAAAAGTTAGTGGATTAAACAGTAATTTATCATCTTTCCTGTTTCTGTAGGTTGACTGGGCTTAGCTGGGTTTGCTTAAGATCTCTCACGCAGGTGCAGTCGGGTAGTAGCTGAGGCTGCAAAACACCACAATGGTGTCTTCACTCCCATGTCTGGTGCCTGAGCTGGGATTGGCTGGCGTGTGGCCACGTGGGAGTCTTGGGCTTCCTTATAACCCATAGACCTCAGGTGCTTAAGTTGCTCATGTGAGAGCTGGCATCGCTCAGAACAAACATTCCAAGAGAACCAGGCTTTCCTCTTACTATCAAACCACAGGAGTTCCTCAGCATCATTTCTGCTACATTCTATTGATTAAAAGTGAGACCAGATTCAAGGAGGGGAGACTATAAAAGGGCATGAACATTGGGAGGCATGGATACTGGGACGCCATCTTTGGAGACTTGCTACACATTATGTGTACACCAAGTTTATTATGTATAAACAAATTTAAATATCTATTTACAAAACCCCAGGGAGGGTGAGGGAAATTATCGTATTTGAGCTGCTGGTGTTTTGACAATTTATTCTTTTCTTCCATTGCAAATAGGTTTGCCCTAAGACAACTTTATAAAGATTACTGCCTGGCAGGTCTGATGCTAAAATTAGTGTGTTCACATCTAAGACAGTATTACTTGTAAATCAATAAAAAAATTACTGCTGTTTTTAAAAAACTCTTTTATTCTAGCACATAAAAAGAGGTTTTTGTTTTTAGGAGAAATGAAATTATCTCAAATGCTTTAAAAATATATATAGTTCTACTTTGTACCAAACTTGAAATATTTAGCAAAAATTAGCATCATGATGGGTATTCCGGCTTGCGATTCAGAATTTCCTACTGTTGATGCAAAATGTTTATTATTTTTATTATTATTAGGTTAATATAAACCCTTTATGTCTGTCTATAAAGTCCACCTGCTACAAGGGCTACACTGAAGCCCTAATGATTAGGTCTGTGTTCTAGCATTTTGCACCAACTTTTACAAAAACATCTCTGAGCCACTTTGACAAATATAGATTGCTATCCTGACTTTAAAACCAAGTTAATGAGGGACCTCCCTCGTGGTCCAGTGGCTAAGACTCTGGGCTCCCAATGCAGGCGGCCCGGCTTCGATCCCTGGTCAGGGAACTAGATCCCACATGCCACAACTAAGAGTTTGCATGCTGCAACGAAGATCCTGCATGCCGCAACTGAGACCCGGTGCAGCCAAATAAATACATAAATAAATATTTTTTTAAAAACTAAGTTAATGAATTAATCAAAGTCATTACCAACTCCAGAAGACTTTAAAGAAATGCTCTTCTGCCATTTGATTCACGTGTTATTGCTCTTATATGCCTTAATTCTTTGCTTAAAAATTAATTGATCATAGGTTCTGCCTCAAATAATCCCAGGCCCCCTGTCTTTGCAGGTGGTTTGGGGGTGACCCAGAGCTGCATTGTCAACAGTTCTGTAAAGGACATTTCAACCCTTCCGCTGCACTAAGAAGCCCACGAGCTGGTGCTGCCTTTCCCTGTGCTGGCAGCTGAAACCTTCCTGCTTGTGAAGTCACAGTGGGTCAGGATAATATTGTGGATGGAGAAGAAAAGGATGAAAAGCTTCCCATCACGTAAGCACTCTCCTGTTTCCCTTCTTCCAGATGAATATGTGTGACTGCTTTTCTAGTAGCTTAACAAAGTATCTTTCATGATGGGGCTACAGGATTTGGCGATTGGCCTTGAGGTCGGGGCGGCCATGGCAAGGGGCTGTGGTTTAAAGTGATAAGACCAGGTGGCATTGAACCATTGAGAAGATGTATTCTTACAAAATACTCTGGCTTAGTCTGTAAGGAAACAGTTTCAATGTAGCAGTTCTCTTGTATGATGTCATTCAGCTACATGGATCCAATTGTGCTTACTTGAATTATTTCCTCTTGACCCTAGTCCATATAGCCTTCCTTTCTCTTACTAACTGGGTATTTCAATGAAGCCTCATGTTGGAACAGATTTCTTATGTGCACAGTGCTTGTGAGCTTTTGTTCCAAATATTGTAGTGTTTGAGAGGCTGGTGTGAGCTGATAATTTTAACTCTCTTCACAGTCATGCTGTCAGGTGCCTAAGAAACATTTTCTCCCCCTCAGTTAGAGCTCCTCTTCTGATAGGTTTGCTGATGCAGACCCAGCCACTGCCACCCAGAAGCCTAGATGCAAACACAGCTATGGGGATGTGAGGGAATCCTGCCAGGATACTACCAGTGAGATGGTGCAGACATGTGCCTTCGTGGCATGGCCCCTCGCGTGAAAATCGTGATGGAATGGGGAAGATGATGTGGGGAGCGCTTTATAATGTATTTGAAAAGTGATACTTCACAGTCTTTGGAAGAAATTGTTCAAGTAAAAATAGTTGAGCTCCAACCAATTGAATTATACATTTTACCACTTGATAGGTGCTTTCAATGGGATCGTGACTCAACGATGAAATAACTGTCATTGAATTATCCAGATATCCGTGGTTTCTAGACAAGCACCTTGTCATTTTTATTTTTCATTTGTTAAAGTCGGAAGCAATACTTTTATGCCGTGTTTTAAACAGTTGGTCATTGGGCCATTGCAAAGGCTTTTTACTGAACCACCAGGTTGGCTTCTATGTGGGCACCAGCCGTAACTGGAGTGGGTTGACTTGATTTTAGAATTAACTCCTACAAAGAGCAGGGAGAATTTTTTAAGTGAGACAACGATATCTGAGTGTAGATATCTGCATTAGCAACTGAACTTGGCGACTAGACAAATTTTCATTATTTCTCTGAAGGTATTTATTCTGTTCTGTCTGATTCAGATAAAGCCATGACACTTGAAGCATCATACATTCTTTTAATGTGCTGTGCAGCTGTCAGCTGCTGGGCAGGGTTTCATCAGGAGCCAGAGTAGTGGCTTCTGAAACACCTGCTTTGGATGCCTTTTGAATGGTCACTTTCTGTGAACTATCACTAAGCTACTTTGTAAAACGTAGGGTAGGAGAAGAGAGGAATAATAGGGCAATTTCACTAGTGCATAATAAAAACTGCAGTGCTGCAGATAGATTTCAGTGGTGGGAAGAGACCCCACACCATGGTGGGTGCCCGCACACACGTGTGCAGCTCTCCTGGAAGGAAAACAGTGCGTCTGGTCGTGATGTTTCCTCCTTCCTTCAGTTCCCTGTAGCTTTGCTCCATGCAGGGCAGTCCTGCCAGAATTGACAAGGAAGATACACCCCTACAGTTCCTTTGTTGTCACAGACTATATTCTCCCAGGAAGAACTGGGGCTATTCACTCACATGCATTGGGCTCCCTGGTCCCTGAACCCAGCTCAGGCTCCAGAAACTCACATTCCCACCAGGGGAGGAATGAAGGAAGCACAGCTGGCCCAGAAGAGATACAGAGCACTTTCTTTGTCCTGTTGCTTGTCTCTGTACTCACTCTAGGTTGTAAGCTCATGGTTGTAAGGGGTTTTTGTTCACTGCTATTTTGTTCACTGCTCTAATCACCTGCGCCAAGAACATCCTCTGGCACATATTAAGCGTTCAGTACACATTTGTTGAATTGAATGGACACCCACCATTTACTTCACATCCCCAAAGAGGTTCCCCTACATAAACTATCACAGACCTTAAGGCGGTCCCAGTTTTCGTACGGGACTTATCTGTCTGTCTGAGATAGTTTTTAGATAGGACTTCAAAGTAAATTTGTTATAACATATAAAAATTCCCTTTAAACTCACATTCTCATTTTAAATGCCTGGGTTAAAATGATTACAGCTCTTTGGTCTGTGGCAGCTCTAAGCCTACTGGAGATATCAGTTTTAGTTAATGCAATGATAAAACACACCGTTTATAGACCTCAAGTGCTACAGGGCAGAGACAGTTCTTCAAGTGGAGGCAATGTCCAGTTTTTCTGTATCATTATTCTACCCTACAAAGCCACAGGGTTCAGGAATGGAAGGCATTTCAGGATGGGACAAAATGTGCAGAAAAGAGAGAACATAGCAGGCTGGAGGCTACTATCTTAATTAGGACCTCTTTACAGGGTTGGTACTTGGCTGGCATCTGGGAACTTGGCACTTGACCCACTCCCTAACTGATAAAAATGATCCACTTTGCCTAGACGGTGCAGACAATATGAACTATGCTGAACGCCTGCTTTCCTTCTTGGAGTTTGGAATTATCATTGTTGCTGGGCAGAGGGTGCCTTCCTGACCAGCTGCTTATAAAAACCTTGGGTGGTAAGTCTCTTCCCAGGGCAGGAACATTGAACACATTTTTTTTTTTTTTACATCTTCATTTGAGTATAATTGCTTTACAATGGTGTGTTAGTTTCTGCTTTATAACAAAGTGAATCAGTTATACATATACATATGTTCCCATGTCTCTTCCCTCTTGTGTCTCCCTCCCTCCCACCCTCCCTATCCTACCCCTTTAGGTGGTCACAAAGCACCGAGCTGATCTCCCTGTGCTATGCGGCTGCTTCCCACTAGCTATCTATTTTACGTTTGGTAGTGTATATATGTCCATGCCACTCTCTCACTTTGTCACAGCTTACCCTTCCCCCTCCCCATATCCTCAAGTCCATCCTCTAGTAGGTCTGTGTCTTTATTCCTGTCTTACCCCTAGGTTCTTCATGACATTTTTTCTTTTTTACTTAAATTCCATATATATGTGTTAGCATACGGTATTTCTTTTTCTCTTTCTGACTTACTTCACTCTGTATGACAGACTCTAGGTCCATCCACCTCACTACAAATAACTCAATTTCGTTTCTTTTTATGGCTGAGTAATATTCCATTGTATATATGTGCCACATCTTCTTTATCAATTCATCCGATGATGGACACTTAGGTGGTTTCCATCTCCTGGCTATTGTAAATAGAGCTGCGATGAACATTTTGGTACATGACTCTTTTTGAATTATGGTTTTCTCAGGGTATATGCCCAGTAGTGGGATTGCTGGGTCATATGGTAGTTCTATTTGCAGTTTTTTAAGGAATCTCCATACTGTTCTCCATAGTGGCTGTATCAATTCACATTCCTATCAGCAGTGCAAGAGGGTTCCCTTTTCTCCACACCCTCTCCAGCATGTATTGTTTCTAGATTTTTTGTTGATGGCCATTCTCACTAGTGTGAGATGATATCTCATCGTAGTTTTGATTTGCATTTCTCTAATGATTTATGATGTTGAGCATTCTCTCATGTGTTTGCATTGAACACATTTTACTGAACTTTTCTCTCCTGGAGAAAGGAACACATTCACCTCCCTCCTCAACCTGGAGGGAGGGAGCGTTGAAAGCCTATGCAGGGGTTTCTCCAGACTCTGCCTGTATCTTATTCTCTTGTGGATCCTGTATCCTTTCACTATAGTAAATCTTAACCATGAGCACAGCTATATGCAGAGCCCCATGAGTTCTTTTGGCATGCACCCGAATATGTGCCTGGTCTTGGGGATCCCCCAGATATATGCTAGAGCACCAGGGGTCCCCAGAGTGGGCAAAGGTATGCCTGGGGACTGAGGCACTTTGGCTCAAGGTCATGAGTATGTGCTGAGGATGCAGAAATACAGAGAGGGAGCTGGAATAAACCTCTCTCTATGAGCTAGAGCCTTTGTCTCAGTCTCATGGTGGATTTTCTCCCTGGCTGTCTGGCCTGATCCATGTGGAGGACTCATTTGCCTACACACAGGGCCTATCACACTAACAGTGGGCTGAGCTGCATCCTTCATTGCTGTACCCAAGGGAAAGGAAGGGAAGAAACAAGCATTTGCCACAATGCCTAGACATCAGATCAGAGCTCCCGGAGTCCCATCTTGGGCTTTCTCAGGATAGAATAGCTTACAAGCTGTCCTTGCTCCCCAGCCTCGTGGAAGGAAGAGACGCTAGCTCAGCTTTAACTCTCTCATTCCATCCAAAGTCTCCACCAGCACTGTAGCCCTAGCTTTTTGAAAGGAATCATCTAGAAAAGAATGTGGGGAGCCAATCTCTCTCTTTCTCTCTCTCCTCTATCATTTGTATGTGGTAAGATGGGGGTGGATGGTGTGCAGGGTTGTCAGTGAAGAGGACCCTTGAGCTCTCTCTACAGACCCATAGCCCCCCATATTTTCTCCTGCCTTCAGTTAACTCAGTGGGCATAATAGCCAATATCAAGGTCACCTTGAGTGCTGTTGTCCCCCTCAGGAGAGACTGTCTTCCCCAATACCTGCTGTTGGTCCGAAGCAAGCTTTGGGGGTGTTACAAGTTAAACTGAGTCTTATTAAGATTTTTTTTTAAGAGTTTAGTTGAGCACAAATCGATTTGAATCATGCAGTACCCAATCTAGCAGGTAGAAAGGGGATCTAAAGAGCTGTGCAAAATGAAAGACTTTTATAGGCAGAAGGGAGTGGAAACAAGGAAGTTACACTAGGCAAAACAAAGAAACAAACAACAAATTGGTTATTGCAAGGTTCCTTTCCTTAGGGGATGGCAGGGGTCTATCAGGCAGATTACCTAACTAGTGCTGATCAGAGATTCCTGATTTGCTGGTTCAAGATTCCATTTTTGGAAGAGCCAAAAGTGTAATTCAGTTAGTCTCGATTTGGTGGATATGGGCTTAGCATAACTCCATTTGGGGTTTGTTGTCTTGTTTATAACAGGGGTTATCTGAGGATATTATTAATGGCCCTCAGATCTTGACCCTAGAAACTTCTGAAATGTATCAAGATAGGATAATTAAATTTAATCTCAAGGTCATGGTAGAAACCAACTCTTCTATCTCCTCTTTTATCAACCTTGTTCAAATTTATAAGTGTTACCATGATGTGTCCTATGGAACAATATAATCCATGTAATACAGAGCCAGCAGTAAAAAATTCTACCCATTTCTAAGTAGTGCTTCTGCTACATTCTATATATTTTGATATGTGGTATTTTTGTTATTGGTTAGTTCTAAATGTTTTATAATTTTCTCTGTAATTTCTTTTGTGACCCAAGAGTTATTTAGAGGAATGTTTATTACTAAACACTTCAGGCTTTTCTAATTGTCTTTTTAATTTTGATTTTTAACTTGATTACACTGTGATTAGAGAAAATGATCTGGATGATCCAGTGCTTTGAAAAGCTGAGACTTGCTTTATGCCTAAGTATATGGTCAATTTTTGTAAATGTTCTGTGAGATTTTTTAAATATTGTGAATTCTGTAGTTTTTGAGTACAGAGTCCTCTATATGTCCATTAGATAAGACATGTTGATTGTGTTTAAATCTTATATAGTCTATTTATTTTTGGTTTCCTTGAAATATAAATTACTAAGAGAGAAATGTTAAAATTCTCTCAGTATAGTGTTGGATTTATCTGTTTCTCCTTGCAGTTTAATAGTATTTAGATGTATGAAGTTTAGAATTATTTTAGTTACCTGGTGACTTGAATTTATCATTATTATCTCTTTTCTAATAATTCTTTTTTGCTTAATATTAATTTATTCTAGCTTTCTTTTGTTAATATTCCATCCACATTTCCCCTATATTTTTTACTTTCAACCTTTCTACATCCTTGTGTGTCTTGAATAAAGTGTATAACTGGATTTTAAAAATGCCTTCTAGGGACTTCCCTGGCTGTCCAGTGGTTAAATCTCCAATCTTCCAATACAGCAGGTGTGGGTTCAATCCCTGGTTGGGAGGCTAATATCCCACATGCTACATGGCACGACCAAAAAAAAAAAAAAAAAGCCTTCTAATAACACCAGAAGTAGGAACAAAAATTTTTTTTAAAAAATAGCAAAATGGACTTGAACAAAATTTAAAACTTCTGTTCTTCAAAAGAGACCATTAGGGCTTCCCTGGTGGTGCAGTGGTTGAGAGTCCACCTGCCGAGGCAGGGGACACAGGTTTGTGCCCCGGTCCGGGAAGATCCCACATGCCGCAGAGCAGCTGGGCCCGTGAGCCATGGCCGCTGACCCTGCGCGTCCGGAGCCTGTGCTCCGCAACGGGAGAGGCCACGACGGTGAGAGGCCCGCGTACTGCAAAAAAAAAAAAAAAAAAAAGAGAGAGAGAGACCATTAAATCACAGTAAGACAAGCCACAGACTAGGAGAAAATATTTGCAAAAGAGATATCTGTTCAAGAACTTATGGCCAGAATATAAAATGAACTCATACAACTCAATAAGAAGACAACCTAATTATAATAATAGGCAAAAATGGGCAAGAGTTAGTCATTAGGGAAATGCAAATTAAAACCACAATGAGATACCATTATACACACACTTGACTGGCTAAAATTATAAAGACTGATAATTCCAAAGGTTGGTGAGGATAAGGAGAAACTGGAACCATTGTACATTGCTGGTGGAAATGTAACATGATAGAACTACTTTATAGAAAACAGGTTTTACTAAAGTTAAACATGTACTTACCAAATGACTCAGCATTCCCATTCCTAGGAATCAACCCGAGAGAAATGGAAAGATACGTCCATGGAAAGACATGTTTGTGTGTGTTCATAGAAGCATTATTCATAATAGCCCCAAACTGGAAACAATCCAGCCGCTCTTTAACTAATTAATGGATAAACAAATGTGATATATCCATACAATGGAATGCTACTTGGCAATGAAAGGGAATAAAGTACTGATACATATGTGGAAAAATCTTAAAACTATTATGCTAAGTGAAAGAGCCAGACACATAAGACGATATATTGTATGATTCCATTTATATGAAATGTTGGAAAAGACAAAACTATAGAGATAGAAAGCAGATCATTGGCTGCTGAGGGCTGGAGATTGGGAATTGATTGCAGACAGGCCTGAGGAATGTTTGGAAGTGATAGAAGTATTCTAAAACTGGATTTCAGTGATATTTGCACAACTCTATACATTTACTAAAACTCATAAAATGTAAAATGGATGAATTAGTGATACGTACAGTAGGTGTTAATAAAACAAACATTTTAAAATGTGTTCATAGTCTTTGTATTTTTTAACTGGAGCATTTAGTTCATTTACTCACTTCATAATTATACATATATTTGGATTTTTCCTATCATTTTTAAAATTTATTTATTTTTAAATAAATTTATTTATTTAATTAATTTATTATTTTTTGGCTGTGTTCGGTCTTTGTTGCTGCGCGCGGGCTCCCTCTAGTTGTGGCAAGTGGGGCCCACTCTTCATTGCAGTGTGCAGGCTTCTCATTGCAGTGGATTCTCTTGTGGAGCACGGGCTCTAGGCGCGTGGGCCTCAGTAGTTGTGACACATAGGCTCAGTAGTCGTGGCTCGCAGGCTCTAGAGCACAGGCTCAGCAGCCGCGGTGCATGGGCTTAGTTGTTCTGCGGCATGTGGGATATTTCCGGACCAGGGGTCGAACCCATGTCCCGTGCATTGGCAGGTGGATTCTTAACCACTGAGCAACCAGGGAAGTCCCTCCTATCATTTTATATTGTGCTTTCTGTCCTGCCTTTTCTATATTTCTTTTCCCCCTCCTTTCTTACCTTTCTTTGGATTATTTTTTTTCCTAATTCCATATTTCTCTCTCTATTAACCTGAAGTGATACGTTCCACTGCTGTTTTATAATAGTCACCCTAGAAATGTCAACATACATACTTACAAATCAAAGTCTAGAGTTAATAGTGTTGCCCTTTTCTTAAACAACATGAGGAATTTAGAATACATTAACTATAATAACTCCCTGCATATATATATATATATATATATATATATATATAATATGTATTTGATACTAATGTTGCAGTTTTTAACCCCACAAGACATTTTTATTACTTTATACAGTTTAATATATATCTGACTACCCACATATATACTATGTTTTGGCTGTCATTCTTTTTTTTTTTTTTTTTTTGCGGTACGCGGGCCTCTCACCGCTGTGGCCTCTCCCGTCGCGGAGCAACAGGCTCCGGACGCGCAGGCCCAGCGGCCATGGCCCACGGGCCCAGCCGCTCCGCGGCACGTGGGACCCTCCCACACCGGGGCACGAACCCGTGTCCCCTGCATCGGCAGGCGGACTCCCAACCACTGCGCCACCAGGGAAGCCCTGTCATTCTTTATTACATCTCAGACTCTACATCCATGATATTTGTCTCAAAAATTTTTTTGTAATTAAAGGTTATATATTATAGTGATTAAGAGCATGACTTCTAGAGCCAAACTGCTTTATTTTTTAGACTATTTTTAATTTATGCTTTAAAGATAGAGAAACTTAAGTAGAGGGTTATCCAGAACCATGGCCAGGGTCACATCTAGTCAATGGCAGAGGTAGGATTTGAACCCATGAAGACCTTATTTTAAACCCAGTGGCATCCCCTCCATTGTGAAGGGCTTCTGATAAGCCATAGTGTAAGAAGTCCATTGGTGGCACAACAGACCAGAGCCCTTCTTCTGTCAGCAAGTTGTATGCAGAAGTTCAAATCCCTCTCAAGCCTTGAGGCTCTTGAAGTTCATAAATAACTCCTCTGAAAAGATTAAGCAAATCACAGGTGACCTGAATTTCAGCCTTATGAATGCTTATAAAATAAATTTCTCTGTGTTTCTTGCACCATTATCTTGCTATAGGTAACTAGAACTGTCTTGCAAAATTTACAGGACAAGACTTCTTCCATGTATATCCAGTTCTGTGTCTGGACTCTCTTCAGCATGCTGCATTTATTCCTAGGCAGACCAAGAACAGACCCTTGCTCTGTAAAGCAAAGCATTGAATTTTCCCCAATATAAAGTCATTTAGATGTTGTTAAGCCTCAGGAGAGATTGCATGATGGAACTGTTAAATGCTAGAGAGATTTTGAAACTATTTCTGGTGGAGAGGGTTCTTTCAGAAGTGTGGTTAACACAGAGCAGTCTTCCAGGTCTTCTAGGTTTTCTACTATCTCTATAAGCCTTTCTACAGTGTGGCAGGACAGCATCCTGCAGGCATTGGCTCTGAACTTTTCCTGTAGGTCTTTCTGGCTCAGAGGCTTCCTCCAGTGACCGTAGAAGGTATCAGAGCGCCCTGTGAAGATGGCTCCATCCTTGAGGGCAACACTTATCTCGCAGTAGAGGGTGTTGAAATTTGGTAGGTTGTCCTGAGGGTGCTCCAGCTCTACCTTACCAAGCAACTCTCTTACCCGAGGCCTGTTGACCTGGTGTTTGTGGAATGATGAGACAGTGATGGCACCATCCAGCAGCATGGCGCAGGCCACATACTGGAAGGAGTGTCGGGCCTCATGCTCTGAGTCTGGGAAGGGCCTGTTCACATACTGGACATCTGGAATTCTAAGCACAATTCTCTCCATGTGGTCAGTGGGAAGCAGGGCTCTGTCTCTTACAAGCTGTTTTCTCACAGATGCAGCTGCGTCTGCCACCCAGTGTGTGGCCAAATGGGCAGGGAAAAGCTTGAAGGCCACATCCTGCTGGTCCAGCAGCCAAGTGTGTGAATCTACGTCTGGAAGGATTTGGGGGGCATAGTTGGCATAGAAGGCCCCAAACCCTGACTCCATGTCCAAGACCTGTTTGTTTCCCTGGAGACCCAGCATTGCCAGAAAAGCAGCTTCTAGCCCATGCCTGGCGGCATTGCCGACGTGAAGAGGCTTGGTCTGAGTGGCGGCATTCGCCATGGGTGCCCCAGCATGAGAAACAGCAATAGCCAGGGCCTCTTGGCACTCTGTCATGCTGAGCCCCAAAAACATAGATGCCGCAGCAGCACTACCCAAAGTTCCCACCACTGAGGGGGGATGGAATCTGGAAAACAAAAAACACAAGAGTTGGAGACTTACAAACCTCAGCCCCCAGGGGGCAGTATAGCACAGTGGTCAGGAGCTTAGCTAATGGAGCAGCCCTAATGCCTAGGTTCAAATCTCAGCTCTTCCCCTTATTAGCTGTGTGAGTTTTGGAAAAGTTATTCGACTTCTCTGTATCTGTTTTCTCTTATATAAAACGGTCATAATAATAGTATCTACTTCATAGGGTTTTGTGAGTTTTGAACGAATTCGCATGATTACAACAGTGCCCGGCAGTAAATTATTTATAAATGGTACTTTTGCAATTATGGCCAAAAGGCAAAAGTTGTTGAGTGCCGAAAGCCTATGTAAATAACTGTAGCAATTGAGGGCCTTGTAGAAACTGTGAAAGTTCACTCAGTATTCCGATTTATTCCTCCCCCAGCAGGCTGGACCAAGGGGCAAAATAAATATTCGATTGAACCATATGATACAGTCAGCGTTTGACCAGTTTTGATCTGTGGATTGAGCAGTCGGGTTTAGGATATTCTGAATGTTCCCATTAGTCTGAAGGACCCTAGCAAATACCAAAGTAGACTCTGCTTTGAGATGAGATGAGGGATATTCAGGACCCACAGAGGCCAGAATGACATGATCATCCTGGGGTGAGAGGCTCCAATTTAGTGCATGGTTCTCGTTGCTTGATAGGCTCTCTAAACCCAGAGGAGACTTTTCACTCATACTTCTGAGGTCACACCTTTGTATATGGATGTACAGTTTGATATGTGACTGGTTGGGTTGACTTATCTGCCAGCACTAACATCAACATCTTCAACTGAGCCAACCTCTATGCCAGAAAGATCTACAGAGATAACGACTAACAGATGAAGGGGAATGTGGCCGCCTCACGATGAGCCACAGTTTCTCCATACCTCTTTGGTATGTCCTTGGCTTCCTTGGAGAAATGCATTAATCGGCCTTGCACTTCAATACCAACGTTGAAAGCCAGCAGCAGGTCAAGGCCAGAACACTTTGGACTTGGAGGCAGGGCTTCTGACAAAGCCATGAGGACAGGAAGGACAGCTCCAGAAGGGTGGGTGGCAGGGTACCACGTGTCATCAAAATCCACTGAGTGAACCTATATGAACAGACACATAAACAACAACCAAAACCTAAATGTATTTCCACGAATGCAATGACTTTTGGACCAGTCAGGGTTTAGTTCAATAATAACCTTGTTTGATGTGAGATTTTTAGATCTGATTCTCTGAAAATTAAACCTATGAACTGGCTGCGATTCTTTTTTTTTTTTTTTTTTTTTGCGGTACGCGGGCCTCTCACTGTTGTGGCCTCTCCCGCTGCGGAGCACAGGCTCCGGACGCACAGGCTCAGCGGCCATGGCTCATGGGCCCAGCCGCTCCGCGGCATGTGGGACCCACCCGGACCGGGGCACGAACCCGTGTCCCCTGCATCGGCAGGCGGACTCTCAACCACTGCGCCACCAGGGAAGCCCTGGCTGCGATTCTTAATCACATGACTTGGCACTAGACAGGCTGTCCTCTGTCCAGATCAGGTGCAACCTTGGGGAGCAGCTAGTGAACCGCAGGGAGCTTGGCTCTTACTCAGGTGCCACAGCCCTTGGAAAGATCTTTATCTACCTTACAAACAAAACTGTAGAATTAGGTGGCTGTTCCTCCCTCCCTCCCTCTTCCACCTTTCAAACAAGTCACATGAAAAGTTTAATGTCATTTATTCCACATCAGACCATATTTTTTGAACGCTTTTATTATAAATAATTTCAAACTTATGGAGAAGTTGCAAGAACTCTTGAACCCAGTTTAACTATTAAGCTATATTTTAAAATCATTTGGTTTTTCCTTATACGAAATAGTAATAACCAGAAGTTCATTTAAAGATAGGTTTTTGTCTGCTAGTTGTGGCTGGTGCCTTTCCCACTGCTTACTTACTGGATGCTTACTTCGGGATGCACCATTAGGTTTGACTTTCAATATTCTGATCTACTGTCCCATAAACCATAAAAATATCTCAGAAATCCCAACAGATTCATGTCTGAATTATATCTTTTAGACTGCCCGTGACACACAGAAAAAGCATAAAAATTGTCAGATGAGAAGTGCTGATTTTCGCTTCAGAAAATGTAGACACCTTATGGCCATTGTTCCTTTCTCAATAAGTATCTGTTGAATGAATGAATGAATGAAAGGCTGGTTACTGGATAGAAGCTGATACTGCCCACCACAGAAAGAACTGACAAGGAACTGAGTCTGGATATTTAGTTTAGAGTTGAGATACCTTAGGGGCATTTTTATCTGAATACTTCCTTCTTATTTCCTCTACTTCACAATTTGTTTGAAAAGCATCAATTCACTGTAAAAACGTGAAAACTGAAATTACTACAAGGAGAGAGGGCAGGCCACTTCACCTCTCTGAACTTCAGTGATCTCATCAGTAAGATATGGAAACTGGGCAATTTCTGAGATGTTTTCTGGCCCTGAAGTTGTTCTGATTGTTGAACAGTTACAAAGACATGGAAATCTCCTTACAGCCACACCGTTAACGAAAGCAGCATATGTCGGTGGTAGCCTGAAGTCTGGCTGGCCCCAAACAGTGCTGGATACATTGGAACTATAGATCTGAAACAAAAGAGTATCAATCAGTGATACAGAGTGTGAACCCAACATGCCAAGTCACCATTTCAAGAGTTGTTCTTCATGTTTGGAGGTGTTACTTTAATACTTCTTATTGAGCCCTTTGTGCTAGACTGAAGCCCTAGTCATTGGATTTCTTTCTTCCTTGTAGAAGAATATATAACTTTTTCTGTGGAAGGGAGAGGAGAAGCTGTTGCTCAGTCCCAGACTGTGATCCATAGTGCACCAAGGAATGAAGTCTGAATTTACTCTTATTTACTCCCTGAGGATAAATACTAGGAAAGGTGGACTCATCGTCTATAGACCAAGCATGTTCTTTGGAGAGTGGATGCTACCTCTCTCATGTAATCACCTACTCTCTGCTCAGGGTGCTGGCCCAGGCTTTTCTCCAGAGAATCTTGAAGTCTTTGCATGAACAAATGGGCTGGGGCTATGGCTGCTAAGACTCTCAGGTAAAAATGTGCTTTCAGTCAGACTAGTAATCAACTTTGAGATTTTGCTAGCCTTAAGATTAAGACTGGTCTTAAGATAGTGACTTAGTAAAGGATGTGGGTGAATATTAAGACTCAGGTAATAAAGCATAGAAAAGCATAAAACTATATACAACAATGCTATATACACCAAGCACTATCTCTAAAATGAAGAGTAGGGCAGTAGAAAACAAACGCACGTCCCTGGGCGCGCTTCGGGGTACATCTCACAAAAAGGCGCATGTGCACACTTGGCTTTAGCTCCAAAGTAGACATTGAGCTTCTTACTTTACTGTATTCCCTGGCTTTTTGGAACACTTCTGTACTGGTTCCCAGGAACCCAACACCCAGGGTATCCAGAATCATCCTCTTGCTCCTCTGGATAACACGATCTGTCAGGTGTCCCACTTTCAAGCCGTGGATCACTTTGGCAAAGCTTTCTGTGACAGACTTTAAAGGGAAGAGTGTTAGAACAATGCTTCACTCACTCTGTATTCACACACTTCCTTTCTACGTGAGAACTGGAGGTACTTTTACGCAAAGACTTTATACTCCACTATAGGAAACGCAGTTGATTAAATTAAGTTTAGTTCCTAAAAAATGATGTGTCCTGGGCTTCCCTGGTGGTGCAGTAGTTGAGAATCTGCCTGCTAATGCAGGGGACACGGGCTCGAGCCCTGGTCTGGGAGGATCCCACATGCCACGGAGCAACTAGTCCTGTGAGCCACAACTACTGAGCCTGCACGTCTGGAGCCTGTGCTCTGCAACAAGAGAGGCCGCCATAGTGAGAGGCCTGCGCACCGCGATGAAGAGTGGCCCCCGCTTGCCACAACTAGAGAAAGCCCTCGAACAGAAATGAAGACGCAACACAGCAAAGATAAAAAAATAAATTAATTAAAATTAACTGACCAAGGTCATGCAACAAATAAGTCACAAATCCGTCCCAAAACTTAAAAAAAAAAAAAAATGATGTGTACTGAACACATGTGTGAGGCAGAGGGATGTGGAAATGAGCGATAGCCAGTTTCTGTCCTCAGTCCAGTGGAGGACACAGAGTAGCAAGCAGATAATGTGTGCTTGGGTGGTGGGCTCTGGTGGAGGCACGCAGAGGCTCAGAGGGGGAGCAGGGGAGGGATGTCTCGCCCACCATGTGGGCACACCTGGGCGTGGGGTGCATTCAGACAGGTAGGAGCTGGCGCTGGTAGACACGTGCCAGGTGTTGAGCTGAATGTTTTTAATGCAGTGTCTACTTAATACTCACTGGTCTCTAGGTATGTATCGTGAGTTTCTTTCTGCAGGTGAGGAGACCAAGACCCAGAAAGGTGAAGTCCCCAAGTCACACAGCTGTAACTTAGTTAGTCTGGACACAAACCCCTGTAGGTCTAACTCCAAAATCGATGCATCTAGCTCTTAAGCCCCCATTTCCTGAGGAACACATACATCAGAAACCTGGATTTCTTGCTGAGAATGAACATTTCTGGTTCTCCATCCCACACCTCCAGAATTAGACCCTTCTCAGAACCAGAACATTTGGAAGCTTAGTACAGGGTTCTAGGTTTCCATTAAGCTCTCTAGGTGATTCCTAAGTGATTCCTAAGATAGCTGTAGTGCTGTCATGTCCAATGTGGTAGCTACTCTCCACATCTGGTGATGGAGCGCTACATGTGACTAGTCCAAACTGAGACGTGTCATCAGAGGAGAATAAACACTGGGTTTTGAAGACTTAGTAGGAAAACAAAGGAATATAAAGCATTTCATTAATAATTTTAAAATATTAATTACATGCTGAAATTGATAATATTTGGGGTACATTGGTTAAATAAAATATATGATTAAAATTCATTTCATCAGTTTCTTCTTTTTTTTTTTTGCGGTACGCGGGCCTCTCACTGTTGCAGCCTCTCCCGCTGTGGAGCACAGGCTCCGGACACGCAGGCTCAGCGGCCATGGCTCACGGGCCCAGCCACTCCGCGGCATGTGGGATCTTCCCGGACCGGGGCACGAACCCGTGTCCCCTGCATCAGCAGGCAGACTCTAAACCACTGCACCACCAGGGAAGCCCCAGGGAAGCCCCATCAGTTTCTTCTTACTTTTTTACAATATGGCTACTGGAAACTTTAAAATTACACTCGAGAAGCACTGCCTGCTCTTTCTGTTGGTGGAGACTTGCTGGAGCAGTAGATACCTGAGCTGCTTATGAAAACTTCTGGGAGTCAGCCAGGTGAAGGTGCTGAGAATGAAGATGGAGGTTAAAGGCAGAGGTAGCAGCATGGGCTGGGGCTTGGGGGTGTTGGTGCGGGGCGGTGCCGTGAACTGGGCAAACTCCAGCCGCAGGGCTGCCCGCAAGGGGCAGAGATGACAGGGAGAATGGATTTGCAGGCCAGGGCCGAATGGTGAAAGTGATATTATGCTAAAGACTGTGACATCATCAGGGAGCCATAGTAGTGCTGTCTTAAGAGAGGAAGAGGCGTGATCAGAACTGTGTTTTGCAAAGATCTCTGTAGGTACTCATGTAGAGAATGGATGGGGAGGGGTAGACAGGGCAGGTAAGAGACCGACGCCACAGGTTCTGGATGGGGAAGCGGCAGTGCCATTTGCCGTGAGAGGGAACACAGGAAGAGGAGCAGACTTCTGGGCAACGATGCTGGGCTCATGGTGAACTTGTTGAATGTGAAGTGCGTGTGGGCATCCTAGTCGAGAAGACCTTATGTTTCTACCCACAAACCAGATAAAGAGCATGTCTGTTACATAGTTAAAAACATCCTTTCAGTTTCACTATATGCCTAGCACTTGGTACCACTTAGTAAATGTTAGGTCGCTTCCCTTCCCTGCTCTGATTACTGCGTCATTATACAACTTCTTTGTCTCTGTGAACATCAGATAACTCATTTTAAAACGTGAGCTATAGGATGGGGGTGGGGGCTTGTTGGATAGAGGATCTGGGGTGTCTGGGGCTCTCTGACGCTAAGCTCAGTGCAAGAGCAGAGGTGCAAAGATAGAACCAGTTCCCAGCTGAAAGTCCTTCAACCTGGCCACCGACTTCTCGACTTGTCCTGTATTTTCAACCCCTAGGCTGTCAAGCCAGGGAAACCTTGCCATTTGTGAAACAATGGGTTGCTTTTTTTTTTTTTTTTTTTTGCGGTACGCGGGCCTCTCACCGCTGTGGCCTCTCCCGCTGCGGAGCACAGGCTCTGGACGCACAGGCCCAGCGGCCACGGCTCACGGGCCCAGCTGCTCCGCGGCACGTGGGATCCTCCCGGACCGGGGCACGAACCCACGCCCCCTGCATCGGCAGGCGGACTCCCAACCACTGCGCCACCAGGGAAGCCCCCAATGGGTTGCTTTTTATGTCTGTGAAGCTTTGCTAGAACAATGAGAGGAGGCTGACGTGGGAGGAAGCAGGAGAGGAGGTGGCTGGAACAGAGAAAGGGGTGTGGGATTCAAGTTTCAGGTTAGGGTGGAGAATAACCGTAACTTGGATTTTCATGTGGCTAGAAATCTGGGTAAACATTTTAGGGACAGAGAAGGGAAGGAGGGAAAAGAACTGGCTTGATGATTTGCCAACTAAAACAGAGATTCAAGCACTGGTTGGATCCTTTCTTACAAACAAAGCTACCTGTTTTTGACCTCTCTTTCCATCCCCACAGTTCCCACAGTGGAGGCAATTAATGATGGACTGTTCATCTCTTCAGGGTTAGATCTGACCTGGGAGTGCCTTCTGGGGCAACGTGTATGCCTGGGGAGCATGTATTTGCAGGGCGCCACCATGGAGCGCGAGAGGTGATTGGGGCATCCATCCACACGATCCCACGGTGCTAGTGACTTCTGAAAGTAGGGCCTCAATGGACCCCCTGAAAAGTCCTGAACACCACCCCATGTGCCAAGGAGCAAACGGCCTCCTTCTGGCCCCTGAGGAAGGGAACAGTAGGAAATAAGCAGGCAGCTGCTCAGTTGTCTTTAGCCTTGTGCCCATCTATTTCTAAAATATCTTTTTGGTCTTCTTGATTTTCTCCTGGCATTTACATCTGTTCTTAGTAAAATACTATGATGAATGTATAAATTAAGGTGAACTATGCAGTTATTTAATAAATATTTCAGGAGTTCCTGGTATGTGTCTGCCCTGTGCTAAGTACTCTAGAATACCAAACCGAGATGCTATGGCTCCCGCCACGAAAGGCTGCTCTTCCCCAGGGCACGAAGGACAGTAGACAGATAATTAGAAAGGCAATCTGACAATGCCATAATGGATACATGCCAAACGAGAAGGTTGAAATCCTATGAACTTATAATGATTCATTTTCTTCCTGATTTTATACCGGAGAATTGTGTCTATTCTTGGTAAAACATTGATAAAAAACAAGATGCAGTTAGTTAGACCACCCAGAGGCTATGAGAAATATTAAGATCACATTTTTAAAGTAGAAGCAGGTAGCTCTTTAAAGGAGAGGGCAACTGAGGAAATCGAGAAGAAAAGGAAAGCTAGAAAAACCCATTTAAATAAGCCACATAAAAGGAAACGATACCTTGAGCATCGTGTTGTTCTAAAGAGGAGGTCTGTCTCAGGAGTGAATTGGGGAGAAATTTCGTTGCTGTCTGTCTTTATACTCCTCTCTTCTCTCAAGCTCACTCTCTTTCACTTTCTTCTAACTTGAAAATTTCCACCATTTCAACACCTCCCAGCTAAACTTACTTCAACTTCCTCTGCCATGAGTTGTTTAACTTACCAGTAAACTAAGTAAATAAACCTAAGAAGCACAGGAGCGATGATCATATGATTCCTCACAGATATAAGAAAAGTACATTGATGGAAAAACTAGGCTTGCATCTTGTGGGCTTCCCTGGTGGTGCAGTGGTTAAGAATCCGCCTGCCAATGCAGGGGACATAGGTTCTAAGCCCTGGTCCAGGAAGATTCCCACATGACGCGGAGCAGCTAAGCTCGAGCGCCACAACTACTGAGCCTGTGCTCTAGAACCCGCGAGCCACAACTACTGAAGCCTGTGCACCTAGAGCCTGTGCTCCACAACAAGAGAAGCCACCCCGATGAGAAGCCTGCACACCGCAACGAAGAGTAGCCCCCGCTTACCGCAGCTAGAGAAAGCCGGCGTGCAGCAACAAAGACCCAACACAGCCAAAAATAAAGTAAATAAAATAAATAAATTAAAAAAACAAAAACAAAAAAACTAGGCTTGCATCTTGTGCCTAGACGCCATATGTGAAAATCAGAAAAATATTCACACTCTTTTATCTAGGTATTCTACTTCTAAAAATTTATCCTAAGGATATAGACATGGATTTATGGGGAAAAATTAGCAAATGAAATAAAATAAAATTCATAGACTTACTTACAATATTAAAAATTGGAAAAAATCAAATGCCCCCCCAATAGTGGCTTGGTTAAGTAAAATACGGCATGTACGGTTTTTAAGGTACACTCTCATTTTTCCCTTCCATTTCACATCTGCTAGTCACCATTGTCAAGGGACAAAAGTACCAGAAGTTCCTGGTAGCTTACGATTAAGAACTTAGAAGGGCATTGGGCATTAATCACACTTCTTCTCAGGAGTTCCTTGATTTGTTCCTGAACTGCATTTTTTCAGTATATGCAGATCTGTGATTGCTGGTCCTCTGCCGGGCTTCTGGGATCTATTGCCTGCTGCCCTGCTGTTGCCCAAGTGGGCTTCAACACAGCTTGTCCAAGCCTTTTTGTTTATAATCAGTCACTGTGGGTTGGCTAGTCTGAATGCAGCTCTGGTCCTCTAGGGAATTGTGATTGCCCTTGGGCTGTCTAGTCCTGGCCAACTGGTTTGTACTTACAGTGGGTACCAACAATCAGGTTATTTAAAATTTGAGCTTGTTCCAGGTGTAGTGGCGGAATTCTTCTTTGAGGGGGGATTGTATTTTAATTTTAGAGGAAGTCTCCAGGAGCCTTGTGGCTCTACCCCCATCCTGTTACAGAAGGGAGAGTTTGAGACAAAAAGAAACTAAATGGCCCTGCATAAAAATGCAAAAGGCTGTCTTTCTTGTGGTCAGACAGTACCTCTAGGAGAAGAGGTTAGGTGGTTTGCTTCTCTTGGTTGGAGCCTGTGAAGAAAGAGTCTGGGGCTCTGGAGACAGGGTCAAGGGTAGGGTCAGTGGGAATCCCCGTGGATTGTTGGGGGTGATACCCTGGTTATAAGTCAGAACTACACACAGGTGAGGGGTGAGGCTGGAGGTGGGGAGGTGGTCAGTGGGGACCCCCATGTGGAAGGACTTAGGCAGACAGAATCAGGAGCAGTGGAATCAGATATCTACTTTGAACTTTTTCTTTACAATATAATAATTGTTTGTCATCCTCAGGAAAGTTTGTTACATACTACAACCTAGTGTCAGCCATGCTTTGGGGAGTGAAGGCAGGGCAGTTGTTTGTGCATAAAGAAGGCTGGGGGTACCAGTCAGAGGGAGAAGTGACCGGCAGCAGACTGGGGGTGGAGGTACTTTTTGGTTATCCTAAGTAATAGAAAAGTCAAAAGAAGGGGGTCTGATTGTACCCAGTTGAATGATACAAGAAAGAGGGACTTGAAAGGATGACACTGGGGGATGTTTGGATTCTCTTCTTAAGCCAACTGTGGCCTGAGGCGGGCTTCCCAACCATGGTCCAGATTGGGGAAACCCAGAGCCAGGCTCAGTATTGGCACCGACATTGGTTGTGGGCAACAGGGTACCATTTCAGACAATCTGTTTTAGATCAGTGGACTCCAAACCCAGGTTCCAGTGGACGGGTGAATTTCTGTATCCAAAAGTAAAATGAATATTTGGGAATAGGGAGCAAGTTGGGTATTTGAGGCCATTTGGATAGACTCCAGCAAGTAAGAACAATCGTACTATAAGATTTTGTGATTTATTGCTAGATAGTTTACATAAATTGGTGTTAAGAGTAATCTCATTGAGTTGAAAGGAAACAGACATCTAGTTTGAAAAACACTCAAAATAGAACTCTCTAAGAATTATCTCAGTTGGGAGTTCTAGAGTTTTCAGCTTACTTAGATATTTAGAGACTCCTAAGACCACTTCTACATGAAAGTGAAGAATGGGCTATGCTGGCTTCAACCGTCTCACCATGGAAAAACTTTATAAAGTGATGATGAGCTTCATCAACTCTGATGAGCTTTGATGGAAGTGCTGTCATGTAGCGTCTCTGGGCTCTCACTTTTTGTCAATATTGAATTCGAAGACGCTTTAGTTCAATTATTTGCTTGCTTAATTACTTTGTGCTTTTATGGAACTGTGACCAATTTAAAGACTAAAAGCCCTCTGTAATTAGAATCACTTTCTAACTATCTAGGGGCTTAAATGATAAATTGTAGATTGACCGGCACCTCTCTAATCAAAAACAATTGATGGCTTCCAGTTTGCCTCCTTGCTCCTAGCTCTAAGTAGAAGCCAGATTATTTTTAAAAGCAAATTTGATCTTCCATCACTGTCTGGAGGGGAAGCAGTGTAGAGAGCAGCCCCATGAAGGCCCACGTGGGGCGGAACTGAAGCCTCCTGCTAATGGTGGGTTTGGGTGAGCATCTTTCCATAGCAAGCCCAGTCTTCAGAGCCTGGCTGGCAACTTAACTGCAACCTCCTGAGAGACCCAAAGCTATGCCTCCCAGCTAAGCTGCTCCAGGAATCCTGACCCTCGGAAACTGTTAAGATGATAAAGGTTTGTTCTTTTAAGAGGAAACGTCTTGAGGGTAATTTGTTACACAGTAATAGACAATACAAACTCCAACCTGTTAATATGCCTTGCACGGGACCTTAGGATCAGACCTGAGTTCTCTCTTCATTCTCACATTGGGGCACCCAAGGGGCCAAGATCTTCATGCCTTAGGGACCTTTGTACCAGTGGTTCCCTCCCACTTCTTGTGTCTTCTCCCCACATCATATTCCTTTCTTCTCCCCTCACCCCACAACTTTCTTCTCCTCATCTTCCATCTAAGTCAGTGGTTCTTAGCCAGAGATGAGTTGTTCCCCAAGGGACATTTGGCAATGTCTGGAGACATTCACCAAGTTGTGGCATCTAGTGGGTAGGGCCCAAGGATGCTGCTAAACATCCTATGATGTGGAGAACAGCCCCCTACAACAACAAATTAATTGGTCCAAAATGTTGATGGTATCGAAGTTGAGAAACCCCTACCTAAGTGTAGAGGTTACATCTAGGAGGCCTCCAAAACATGCCAAGTTTAGGTCAGCACGCTCACCTGCATGTACCTATAGGGCACAAAGTTTCCCTCTTTATATTCCTTATTAGATAGGGAAGTTCTGTTTAGGAAGGGAACTGATATACCCCATTGATCACTACATCCAGAGTCTCACACATAATAGGTGCTCAATAAATTTTTGTTGAATGAATTAATGGAAACCCAATGCTTTCTATAAGTCAATCATACTAACACATGAATGAAATTTAATCCTTCTTTATTCCCAGTGGAAATGTGTCAGGAAGGTATTCTTTATAATGTCTGTGGTTTTATACTACTGTGGAGTGCTGGTCTGCCAGCAAGTAGAATACAATGAACAGATCTTTCTGTTTCTCTTGACAACAGCAGGTCCATCTATTCGGGATGGCTTGTGAACATGAGCTATCAGAGTAAATCAGGAATATTTGAAACAACAAATGAATTTAGACTATTTCTAAAAAGGAAAAACCATTTAATACAGTCAACTTTGCCCAGAATAGCTGATTTCTCATATTTGAATTTCGGTTTTCCTTTTTCTGCCTTGCCCTTCCTGTGTAGTCTGATGAGTCAATCTCCAGATTGTAATTACTAAGTTTCATTTCTGGGGAACGCTTATGTTTTATCAGAAAGCACAGTGGTAGCAACCAGGGTCCCTTCCCCTGATTAGTTCTTTGTTAGTTCCTTTGGGATATTGAAACATACTTACCATAAGAACGTTTTGTAAAGGAGAAAACTTTGGGGTAAAGTGTATTTAATTTCCTTAAAACAGCACCACAGTGATAACAGCCATCAAAATCTCCAAGCCTTACGCCATTATCTATCTGCCATTGTTCTGGTTCCATTTTCCCCAGGCCCTAGACAATAAGATAAAACCAAATTTTAACGTGAAAACTTCAGTAAGACATCAAGAGAGAATGTTCTAAAGCAATATTTAAGAGAATGTCTCACAGAGTCAATGGTTACCTTGTGTATATGTTCTTTATATGTTCTCTCTCTGTGTGTGTATGTGAACTTTTTACCAACTTATTAAATTTTGGATCGAATTTTGAAAGTGCTCAGGAAGGAATTAGGTTCCTATGAAGTGAGGACTTTAAAATAGCAAAGGAATGTGTGGCTGTAAAATCATCGCTTCAATATAATTGACTCAGCATAATTTTTTGTGAAAACATTTTTCCATTTGTGGAAGCTGAGGGTGGTTATAATTTATCCTCTAAAGCACTCTACCTCAAAGAAAAGTATTGTTTGTAGCTTTTCTCATAAGCACAAAATAGCTTGTTAATATTTCTTAGTTAACTCGTAAATGCTGAATGATTATCCACAGGCTGTATTGCTCTGCATCAGATGTTGGCAAAAAGAAGAATAAAATGGATGGATGCCTTATCTGAAGAAATCTGGCAGACATTTAAAAACTATTCCTTCGGAAATTGTGTATGCACATTTACCAGGCAGAATAGATTCTAAGTACTTCCTCCACTTTTGAAGCTAGAATTGTTGTGGACCTCAAAAGAAATGTGGTTAAGCATTTCAGCAGCAAAAGTCTAGTTATTTCCTTTTGATATTCCCATTTACCACCGGAGACTCTTTGTCAGATGATCAAGTCTTTCTTCAGCTCCAGGAAATTTTCTTCTGTTGTTTTCTTGACCCAGTTCCCTGTCTGTTCTCCTTCTGAACATGTATTAGGTAGATATTGTTTCTCTTGCCTTTATCCTACATATCTCCACTTGATTCTTGTAATTTCCATATTTTTACACTTCTGTCTAATGTTCTGATAGGACTGCATGGCCTGGTCTTCCAATCACTAATTTAGTCTTCATTTGTGCCCTTCTGCTATTCAGCTCTTTTAATGAGTTTCTTAGTTTGGCAATAATTTTTTTTAAATTTTATTTTATAAGAACTCTTATTGTTCTCTGATTAACATTTTACATAGCATCATTTTCTTATTTTATGGCTACTGTAAGTTAATCTTCTCGAGAAAATTACTTTAAAATTTAAAAAAATAATCTTTTTTTCCTGTTTCTTCTGGGGTCACTCACAATACTTCTTCATCTGGTACCTGTCTTTCAGGCTGCTGGTTTTCCTCCTGTTTATTCATGATGAGTCCCACATGAGTCAGACAGCTCACCAGTGTTGGGACATGTCTCTTGACTGCAGCATCACTCTGTCTATGGTGGATGCTCTTCCATCCCTTCAGTCCCCTGATCTAGAATGATGACTCCTGGGCTTGGAGACCATGGGGCCTCCCTGGCCAGATCTTAAGGTAGTTCTCAAACTTAGCTAAGGTGAGGGGTACTGGTCAGGATACAAAAATATGAGGGCTGGGCTTCCCTGGTGGCGCAGTGGTTGAGAGTCCACCTGCTGATGCAGGGGACACGGGTTCGTGCCCCGGTCCGGGAAGATCCCACATGCCGCGGAGTGGCTGGGCCCATGAGCCATGGCTGCTGAGCCTGCGCGTCCGGAGCCTGTGCTCCGCAACGGGAGAGGCCGCAACAGTGAAAGGCCCACGTATCGCAAAAAATATATATATATATATGAGGGCTAACATGGTCAGCCATGCTTGCATATTACAGTTTTAACTCACAAAAAGAAAAAAAAATCTGCAGACCACAGAACCTACAGAGAGAACTTCACGTTTACTCAATGCCATCTGACTTTGGTAGAAATTTTGGATCAAACCACCACCAGACCACTGGTAGTCTCTAGATTTCTCTCCTTAGGTCAGTGTCTGCTGCTTGGCCAGTCAGTCATGGCAGGGGTGCTGGGGTCTTGTGGGACCTGTGTGGTCACTTAGTCATCAGAGGGGGACCATGGGTGTGCCGTACATTTGGCTTGTCTTCTCAGGTGTGATGATCTTCTTCCAATAATTGTCATTGTCTACTTTTCATATTCTTTTCTTGTCTTACATGTGGCTTTGACTGCCCCCATTCAGTTCAGCATAGGCCATTAAGCAGGATATTTTGCTGATGTCTCAGTGATTTTATCCCCTTGTCCTCCATTTGCATATTTTCCTTATGGTTGATAGAGTTCTAAAACTTGCTTCATGAAATTAGAGCAGGGGGAGAGACAGAGAGAAAGAGAGAGAACAAAGAGACATCAAGTGACAGCTGGGGCTGGGCCCCATGGAGACATCAGCTATGGACCCACCTTGGTACGTGAGCACATTCACAGGACTGGTTATCAGTTTTGCAGGTCTTTTTTTTATCAGTGCACCCATGACTGACTTGAGTCTTGGGGGCTCACTCACACTAACCCAAAGTATTTGAGAGCAGAGAGTTAATCAGAATGCCAGTTGGAATTCCATAGGGTCTTCCATTTAAGCCCTTTTCTGTATCAGGGTCCCCAAGAAGTTAAGTTAGCAATGTTCACTTGGTCAGTAGCAGAGGAGCGGGCGCTAAGAGCTGCCTGTCCAGGCCGTGGAAGAACTGCTGTCCTTGCCCCATGAAATCTCCCACCTCCCTGGTGCCCAGACACATGCGTCCAGCAGATTCTCTGCTAGATACATTTAGCCAGATTCTTACTTTGCTCTCCATAAATTACCTTTATGTTGTTAGCCTTTTAGTCTTTGATCTGTGAAGACATGGTACTAACTTACAGCACAATGCAATCAGACATTCCTGGGTTTTTCATTTTACGCCCCAAACACATCAGCCTTGTCTGTTGACATGCTGGGTGAGCTCTATACCCTCTTCATTTACTACACAATGAAACACAGTCTCTGGGTAGCAACAGCATGAAAACTAATAGGTAAAACTCACTGTTGTCATGTTTCAATAAGAGAAAAATTCCTGTCAGTTGAAATGTCTGTCATGATTCATTCAAAGTATACAGAATTAGCCATGCATTTCAACATCTTAGTATTTCCTCAAAATTTTAGAAAAACACTTAAAATTAATGTGGCGTCTTCTGATTTTTCTGAGACTTGGTATTTTCCATATGACTACTTGGGTTCTGCCTTCTGAAATTTCTACTTAGCCCTGCTCCTTTCCTTCCTCCCTCTATAATTCACAGAGAACATTCTTCTTTTTCTGCAGTTTAACAAACATAACAGAATCTAGTTTGCAAAGATTTTTAAGATTTCTGACTGGTTTCATTCCTTGAATCAGTGTTATTCTTTTTTCCAGCAAGTAAAAAAAAAAAAAATCTATCTTGGTCTCAGATGTGTGAAAAATGGGAAAAGGAATGGTCAAAATCAACAAGAATCTTCTGTATGTGGGAGAACACTGCGCTAAGGACTGTGGATGTGGAAGTGAGACAGGAGGGAAGGGGGCTGGGCACAACCATTACTGCTGAGGATAAAACAAAAACTGGTCAGAACCGATTTGGCCCAAGATGGCCCAAGATTTGACTTCCAGCAGACCTTGAGCCTCATTATACACTCGTTGTGATACATTAGCATGTGCTAAACAACACACCCACAGGTGCCACGACAGTACCAAGGCTGACCATAAAAGGCCAAAAAGTGAGCAGTGGCCCAATTCCTGGAAATCACCACCCCTTTCCCAAAATAGCTGGAATAATCCACCTACTCGTTAGCCTATGAAATTACCCAGCCCATAAAAACTAACCACCCCATATTTTGGGGCTGCCTCTCTCCTTCTGAGATGGACCAAACTCTGTCTATGTAGTGTGTATCTACCTGAAGAAACTTGCTTTCCCTTTACTATGGCACAAAGCCAAGTACCCTCACTTGGTGGCCCCATCCCAGGGACTCACCCGAGACCTGGGACATGACCATCCTCTCTCATCCTATTTTCCTGCAACAGAATAATAAGATGGTGGGAAGATGTAATTAAAATCAAAATCTTCTCTCAACCCTGAAATCTGCTCCACAGAGGTAACAGAGAAAGAAAACACTTTAATTATTGAATAAGCATTAAACCAGAATGTGATGCCCATCACAGGCAATCCCCAAAGAGACTGCAAAGACAGAAAAGAATCTCACCCCCTTCTATAGCCAAGCAGACACTATGCATTGCATACATGTTCTCGAGATAAACAATAACTAGTCCTCAAGTCAGAGGACTTGATAGCACCTTTTGTCATACATACTTCATTCTAAATTTACCTGGTAATTGAGGTGACTGTTGGCTAATTGACTTTATCCAGAGGAAAAACACACTTCTCATCTCTTCATGAAAGGAAGTAGCTTTGCAATTTGGAGCAAGGCACCCACCAAAGTTAGGCTCCAGTACCTATCAGCAGTCTCTGCGCCATTCTGGGTGCTATGTGAATGAATGTGTGAGGGAGTGCATACATCTGGACCCTAGGTGAGTATGGTGGTTCCAAGTCCCTACCTTGTTCTGTTTTTTGACCAGCTGAGAAATCGCATTTTAGTGTTGGGAGTGACATTCCACCTGTATATCCCACAATGGACAGTGGGGCTTTCCTGAAAGGCTCTGGAATTGCTCTGCATCCATGGACTTCTGGAATGTCAGGGACCAGTTTCAGTTCGGGAACTCACCTGGGGGAAGGATGAAAGCTGACAGTGGGACCGGTTACCATCAGGGAGTAAAGAGGGAGAGTTTAGAGAGGCAAGCTGGCCACTCCAGCAGGTCCCTCTGGGAAAAATATCTCCATGGGGTTACGTGGGTGAGTGAGCTGGATCCAGCCCTGAGTGCTGAGCTCCTCTGGTGAGGGATCTCACCCCTCACGGGAGGCTGAGGCATGGACCAGTAGGCCAGTGTATCATTTTACACTTTGGATGTTCCTTTACATTGCAAGGCTGGATGTATTCACTGTGTAGGGTCCTTCCCTATGGCACTGTGGCTGGGACGTCAGATGAGTAATGGGATGTTGCTTGCTGAGTGTGAAACTGGAGTAAGCAGTGGCAGAAATTTGAGGGACATTTACCAAGACTTTGGAAAAGCTAGACATCCCTGTTCCACACGATGGATACTTCTCTTTGGTCTTCATCAAATGTAAGATCTTGCCTCTGTTTGCTTTTTTTACTTTGTTCCTCTTTTGAAATCCCATATTGATCATCTTCCTGTTGCTGCAACACACAGATACGTGACGGCACATTGTTTAGCCACCGTGTAGTTCTAATAAGAAGTTAAAACTGAGTTCTCGTAACTGCGAAATTGGCAGCTTACTTTGGAGTATCATGTGTCCCTGAAGTATCCTCGTATCCTGAGTTCCTGTCATAACTCTTAGAAATCTCTCCTTTCCTCCCTTCCTTAGCACAGGTCATTTGTGTAGAACTCAGTCATTATATGCGGATTTTGCTAGTGTAACTTCGAGTGGTAATCTGTAGAATCAGTCCCAGTCTGGGGGGGGCACTTTATGTTGCTCCAATGTGCTAATAATAAGGATTAGACCCATGAGTGTATGAGACTAATCATGTCTGAAAATCTCAAAGTCTTAAGGTAAATAATTAGTGGAAAGTTGGGGTGGAAGAAAGAAAATGATTAGGAATGAGATGACTGAAAAAATAAGTCTAAATGCAAGGTTGCATAAGGACCACTAAGGATAGAGTAGGAGAGTGAGATTAAAAAAATAAGAGCTGAGATACAATGCCCCAGGGTACAGTTGTGCAGGTTGTGAACTGTTCAATGATGCCATACATAAGAGGGCTCCATTCACACCATAGGCATTTGTAGTTTTGCATATTTATTACGATAATTGCAGAAGAGAGGACATAACATTTTTTAATTCTAATAAAATCAGTATATTATAACAATTTTTCTGACAGTGAAAGTGTGCTGGGAGATAGTTCCTCATGGGTCTCACATGTATCTTCACATTTTGCTAGCAGAGGCACAGACTGTTTATTCCGGATTGTCTTTTCAAGGATGTATGGAGCAAACAGCCATGGAAAGTAGAAATATTACCTCTCTGGAGTAAAGGGTAGGCAGGCTTACTGGTCATTATAAAAGATTTAGGTTCCCTAAGTTCAGGGGTCTTCTCCTGTAACAAAACCCACGCATGTGCAGATGTCACCTGGCCCTCTGTGCATTGTTGTGAGAAAAGGAGCTTGGGGAATTGGTGCAAGAAAAAGCAGATACTCTGGCTACAGCTATTTCTGTGAGTAATAAAGTCCTTTGTCTCTGGCCCAGGAGTTTCATGGATGGTCTTCTGCCACCATACATGAAACTGGCTGGCTAACATGTTAGCTTGCATGTAGGTCTGACACCTCAGACCCTTCTCAATTATTAACACAGTGTCTTAAAGAAGGGAAACATTTTTCTGAATCACAAAAGGCACTATATAGACTAGCAGCGGCTGGGGAAGGAGGTAAGCCCAGAGCATAACTATGAAGGAGAGAAGGAGGAGATAAATACACAGGGATTGTGTGTTTCTAGCCATTTTGTTTCTCATTTACCTATGTTTGGGCCCATCGCAACTTCCAGGATCAATGCTGACAAGTGTAAAGGAGTGTAAGATGCTCAACCCTGGCTATTTAATAAACTCACTTAGGGAGATTTCAGAAATCTGATGCCCAGACCAATGAACCAGACTCCTGGGGGGAGCCCCACGCATCAGTAATTTTTAAGGCTCCCAGGTGATTCTGTTTGCAGCCAAGGTGTGAGCCAGTAGTGGTCCAGCCTAAAGTTCTGGGGCTTACTGCTGCTGTTACCCCCTCATGGGTGGTCAGCACTCACAGATGTCCTGGCTTATACTCCAGGATTTCAGGCTTGTTCTGTTCCTGAAACACGCCTGACTTTGTGCAGAGCCCCACTGTTCCTCTGATTCTACCCTGCTTTTGCTGGGTCTTTCCCCAGGACCCACAGAACCCTCCAGATGCTGTCTCTGTCTCCTTGCATTTCTGACTTTTGTCTGATTTCTTACAAGCTGCGTCAGGCTCCACTGGGGAACAAATGAATTCTTTGAAGACCCCAAGCATTGAAAAAAACAATGTAGGGCCCTTCTGCTCTTTCCCCAACTTATAATAAAAATTTAATATTGATGAAGCACTTACTGTATATCATGCACTATTCTAAAAGTTTTACATATGCTGTATTAAAGTAATGTTTAATTTCCACAAAACATCATTATCCCCATTTTATAGATGAGGCAACTGAGGCAGCGAGAGACAAGTAACCAGCCCAGGACAACACAGCTGGTACATGGTACAGCCAGGACTTTGAGACAGATAGTCTGGCTCCAGAGACTACACTAAGCCACGCCAAACAGTAAAATGAGTTTCAAGGAGGCGAATAATGTGATTTTCCCATTGGGTCTACTTTGATGCTCTTTTTTTGGAAATGTCAAATTCTTTCAAAAAATTTTTTCTCATCCTTTTGGTGTCCCTGCTTAGCAGATACCTTAAGCACATGCCTATTCCTACTGTCAGATGATCCACCGCTGCTCGGTTAACCCGTGTCAGGCTTCCCTGATGTTGAAAGCTTGCAGCAGTGCCCCCCAGCAACCCCGGATATTTGCATGCAGAGAATGCACCCACTTGATGAGGCTTCAGCCAGTCCCTGGCAGGGCCTGTCTCCCCAAAGCCCACTCGCCAACGTAGGCAGATCCGTTACAAACTCCTTTCCTGCAGCTAACTGAGCACTGGCTTGTCTGTCCTGGTTGTCTCAGCCCCTAGACAGCCTCGGTTCCCTTCCTTATGGGAAACAATGCAATACCTGGTCCCTTTAGGCAAGGAGATTACTTGTTTAGAGCAGTGGTTTTCAAACTTTCTGTTTGTCAGAGTCACCTGGAGGGCTTTCTCAAACCCAGACTTTTTCTAGTCTAGGATGGGACCAGAGAATTGGCATTTCTGACAAGTTCCCAGGCGATGCCCATGCTGCTGGTCCCATGACCACACTCTGAGAGCCACTGCCTTAGACCTGGGCTGCTGCTGTGTGGGCCACAGATCGGCATCACCTGGGAGCTTACTAGAAACGTAGAATTGCAGGCCATAGCTCAAACCTCTAGACTCAGAATCTGTGTTTAACAAGTTTCTCAAAATGTGCTATGTACGCACATTACAGTCTGAACGAGGCACTGGTTTAGGTCACCTGTCTTGATTCCTTCTGGGACTTTTAATGTCAAACAAAGATAAACCTTATTTGACAGCAATATCCAAAAGAGTTACCACATTAAACTATATTCTGGCCACAAAAAAGACCAAATAAGATTATATGGGTGATTTGGGACTAATCTATCACAAGTCGTTCCAAGCTCCAAATGGCTCAGCGTCATGTCTTTCTACCAGAGGCAGGATGATGTGTTCAAAGTGACAGCAATTTAAAAGACTGTTAATATGCGCATGCTCAATGCAGCCTCATGCTGGGGGGTGGGGGAAAGAGATTTTTAGCTCCTTTTCTATCAGTAAAACAATGGCATAAAATATACACTCCACTTAAAGGTTATTTAGAGTTCGAATACTTTGAAAATCAGTCAGTCAGAAGTGAAAACTGCTAATTTTGGGTCACTGAGGTTAAGAGGTGGGGAAAAGGGAAAGCTATTTTCACTGTTTCTTTTATATTTTGGAAAAAAAGACAGGCAGACAAGATAAACATCGAGCTCTTTTTTTTAAAAAATAAATTTATTTAATTATTTTTGGCTGCGTTGGGTCTACATTGCTGCACGCAGGCTTTCTCTAGCTGTGGCGAGCGGGGGCTACTCTTCGTTGCAGTGCATGGGCTTCTCATTGCAGTGGTCTCTCTTGTTGCGGAGCATGGGCTTTAGGCTCGAGGGCTTCAGTAGTTGTGGCATGAGGGCTCAGTAGTTGTGGCTCGCGGGCTCTAGAGCTCAGGCTCAGTAGTTGTGGTGCACCAGCTTAGTTGCTCTGCGGCATGTGGGATCTTCCCGGACCAGGGCTCAAACCCGTGTCTCCTGCATTGGCAGGCGGATTGTTAACCACTGCACCACCAGGGAAGTCCAAGTTCTTTAAAACATGAAGAAAATAGTTACTGAGATTACTGTTATTTTCCCTGTCTTGATAAAGATTTTTGGATTTTGGAAGTCAAAGGATGAACAATCAGATAAGTCTCCAACACAGTAAGAGAAAATAACTTGCATCTGTCAATAGATTCTGACAAGCTGGGTGAGAACAATCAAGCAATATCAGCAAAGCTACTACTTCAAACCAAAAAGTGCGGGAAATGGAAGCATTTAAAATGTTTCTGAAGTATAAAATCTAAGTGCTACAACAATCTGAAACTTAATACTCAAAGTAGCTGTCTTTCTTGGGTGCTTACTGTGTGCCAGGAATTAAGCTAAGTGCTTTATCTATATGTTCTACATGATCTCATTAATCCTTGCCAAAACCTTTGGGTTCTACAGTGATTTGTATTTTACAGATGAGAAAACCGAAGCTCAAGGAGGCTTAAGAGTGAGTATGTTTGTATGCATGTTAATACATGTACACTGCAGTTACACTCTGCATAACCTACCTCCAGAAGAAATAATTATTAGCTTATGTTGCCTGAATGTTGCTGGTAGGAGGATAAAGAGGAATACCTTCACAGATTTACTTAATTTGCCTTTAATTAGGATGAAGAATGCTTCCTGTGACCAGCTGTCTTGTTTTTTTTTTCCAGTGCTAAAACCAGAAAGTCTCAGGCAAATTGGGACAGTTGATCAGCCTATTGGGATTTCAGGGAAGTGAAGCATTGGAGCCAAGCCTATAAAAGCAGATTGCTTGAACTTTTCTCGAGTTTTAGTTAACAAGCAGTTCTTATGATAAAAGCGAACTAAAAGCACTGAAGGTCTATGCTGAATGGATTAAAGAATACTGAACCTGCTTGTCACTAGAACTGGCTTTTTTTGGTTTTGCTTTGTTATTCTCAGCAGTAGTGATGGATGGCCAGATGAGAATCATATTCTGAAGTCATAGATACTGTGATTTGCCCGACCTAAGGGAACACAGGGAAGAACTCAGCTTTGAAGGACCCTCACTCTGGATATGTCTCCAAGACTTTGTGCCCTGGACTTTTCTAGCTGGCAAGTGAAAAAGCCTACCTTGCTTGCTACACAAGCACTCCCACTCCCACCTGTGTTTTGTAATTTGGGGTTGTGAGCTTATCTTTAGTGAGGCTTAGTCTGTGAACTTCCACAGTGGCCTGAGTTGAGGGTGTGACCCCTCCCCACCCAGAGTGGGTTTGTATTTGCTTGTATTGGGAATCCTGGGGTATCATGGTCTGAACATTTCTTATACTAATTTCTGGCCTGGTAGGTGAGGGTCATGAAGGTAGGATAAAAAGTTGAATCATGGGCTTCCCTGGTGGTGCAGTGGTTGAGAGTCCACCTGCCGATGCAGGGGACACAGGTTCGTGCCCCGGTCCGCGAAGATCCCACATGCCGCAGAGCGGCTGGGCCCGTGAGCCATGGCCACTGAGCCTGCGCGTCCGGAGCCTGTGCTCCGCAACAGGAGAGGCCACAACAGTGAGAGACCTGCATACCGCAAAAAAAAAAAAAAAAAAAAATGTTGAATCATAAATCCACGTTAAGGGCAGGCCTATGACTTAATTCTTGGGAGGATACTCTCCCCACTGCCCCCAACTGAGAGCCCATATGGAGATGCACATGTATTCTCGTTGACTTCCTATACTGCTGAGTAATTTTTCTCGTGTACCTAGGGTGACCAGGTGAAACATAGAGCTCCCAGTTAAATCTGAATTTCAGGTAAACAACAAATACTTTTCTAGTAGAAGTGTATCACAATTACTGCACAGGACATGCTTGTTTTAAATGTTTAGTTGTTGTTCATCTACAACACCAGTTTAACTGGATGTCTTGTATTTTCTTGCTAAATCTGGCAGCCCTGGGTGTACCTTTTATGAGGCTGAGGTCCTTTGGGAAGTCTAGCTTTATACGGGGTCTCAGTGGTAACTCCCCAACGTGATGGGGGTGGGTCTCCTGCTTCCATGAAGCCTTGGAAACTTCAGCCCTGGGTTGAGTCAACCCACTTGACGGCTGCACTCTTGGTTCTCTGGATTCCTGCTGCAGTTTTCAGTTTCAGTTTCGGCCCCTTGGAGTTGTCTTATTTTCTTCCAAGTCCAGGCACGCCTTGAAGAGAATGTTTGTTACGTTTTGTCCAGGATTTTCAGATGTTTTGAAGTGAAAGGGTTTCAGGTTATCTGGTCTGCCCTATCACAGAAGATGGAAATTAGGACATAGGTTCTGAAACAGTCAACTAAGTTCTCTGATATTATATTGGTGTTGGGAAAGTTAACATGCTGTTAAAAGTTAAAAGTCTCCAGGCTTTCTGAGCTATTAATAGGAGGGAGATGTTATGCATGATAAATTATATTTGACCAAAGTATAACCAAGTCAGGTTATTATAACACAAACAATTTCAAATGTACCAAGGGTTAAAGATACATGGGAAGAAGTAATTAAAAGAGCACCTAACTAATTTAAGAGCATGTAATTTGTAAGTCCAGGTGACTCAGCTCCTAGGGTAGTGTTATAAACAGATGGTATTACGGGTCACCAAGTATTCGGTTCCCTCCTTGTAGTGCCCCTCCCTGGGAGGGGTGCACACCCCCTTCCAGGCCATGTGACTGGGGTTTGGCTAGGGAAGCAGAAGTGCTAGGAAGTGATTTGTGGTTTGTCATATCTCTTTTCTCTCTGCCATGGCAATCTTCTAGCAGATACGAGGTAGACTGGGCTATATATAGCCAACCTCTATGATGGATATATAGCGTGAGCAAGAAAAAGCCCTTTGTTCTTTTAAGCCACTGGGGTTTTCAGGCTGTTTGTTACTGCAGCACAACTTGGTCTATCTTGACTGACACAGATACCATCGGTCCTCAGGCACGAAGCCAGGCACTGAAGATGCAACAGTGAGCTTATTCGGTGTGGTCTTTCCCCTCAGGGAACTTAGGTTCTAAGAGAAGTGACAAAAATTAATCAAACAGAAAACGTAAAAGTAAAAGTTTTGAAGGAAACCAATTCTTGGTAAAATTAACATGCATTTCTTTAAAATGATACCCCACCTATTTCCAGAAAAGCCTGAAGCTGTTTGCAAAATCAAACACAATGTAGAACTTAGACAAGAGACACATTAATATAGCAGAGGAATCAATGTCATAGGGCCGTGAGATAAACCAGTTGCCGCAGTAGGGCACAATAATTATTTCTACTTTCTGGAGCTAAGGCAAAAAGGGAGATAGTTGGGTAATACAGTTCTTATTGTTTGACAGCAGGATGCAGGCTAGATCTTTGAGGAAATGAACTTTTTCCTGCCCTGAATCAAGAAGCAATTTATCGGACTTCCCTGGTGGCACAGTAGTTGAGAGTCCGCCTGCCGATGCAGGGGACACGGGTTCGTGCCCCGGTCCGGGAAGATCCCACATGCTGCGGAGCGGCTGGGCTCGTGAGCCGTGGCCGCTGAGCCTGCGCCTCCGGAGCCTGTGCTCCGCAACGGGAGAGGCCACAGCAGTGAGAGGCCCGCGTACCAGTAAAAAAAAAAAAAAAAAAAAAAAAGAGAAGCAATTTATCAACTGGGTCTTCATATGAGAGGCATTTCACAACTTAATAGGCAATAACTCTAAATTTGGCCTTGCAGAAGTCACGGGAACATTGTTTAAATGGAGATTCCTGGTATAAACTATCTACAAAAACTGAAAACAAAAATCTTAATTAAGGGAAGGCATTTCTGCAGGGAGTTAGGTAATATAAGCCAGATTGATTGCTTTGTGCTGTCTAACCCATGGCAGGGTGGGTGGGGGAGGGAACGGCACTGCTGGAAGAGGGACAAGGAAGCGTATGTCGTTAGACGACCCTTGGAACTCTAATATATATCAGCGGCCTCACATGAGCCTATGGAAGGGGTTGTTTTCGAAGTGGTGGGTGTTTGGGATTTTTCAACCCAAACCTAACCTTAAATTATGTTCTGTGTTGTTGGCAAGAAGAATCCATCTATCCATTCAATTTAGAGGCCATAAGGAGGCAGAAATGCCAACGTGTTGTAGAAGTTCAAGAGCCTGATTTCTGTCCTCTGTCATCCGTCAGTCCCATGGGACTGTGGGAAGGATCGATATTTTCTTCAAAAAGGAACATTAAATTTCCTTAAATACTTCATTAGCTATTTAAGAGACCAGCATTTAGCACCGTAAAACATATCCTGTAAAAGATTATTTGTGTCTGAACATTTTAAGGGCCTTTGATTATGGACTGCTTCAGCCAAATAAGGACCTGACAGGCCATTCCTGGCTCATTAAATGGAAGGGTGGTGGGCATTTGGTGTAGATCAGCGCTGGGTTTGGGAGAAGGCCTGCCACATAGTCCTATCACTTCCTTCATGGAAAACTGTCACCCTGTGTGGGCCAGGTGACACCATAGACACTAGCACAGTACTCTGTGATTTCAGCAGGACGTTTGTCGGAGTTTCTCATGATTTCTGGGGCAGGCATGCATCTCCATCCATAAACACAGGTGTTTAAGGAGCGTATCTTCTGTAAAATTTCTATAACTGAATATCTTTTCTCACTGAATCTTTATTCTGCTGCATGTCAGAAGTTAAATCTCAGTGGGTGCCAGGATGTCCCCCTCCCTCATCTTCCTGTACCGTGTGGGGAGGTGGGGTGGCGCTGTCTCAAGGGATTGGGTAGGAGACACCAGGTGTCAGCTGTCAGGGCGGCGTTGTCATCATCTGTCTAAACTGGCTTCAGTGGAGACACCCCTGCTCCTTCTGGCCTGTGGTCTCTGGCCCACCTGAGCCTAGCGATGTGCCTCTAGTTAACAAAACTGTAGCGTGCACTTAAAAATTGGTTGAGCGAAGATGTCATGTCAGATGTTCTTCACGCACACACACGAAAGGGTACAAGGAGACTTTTGGAGGTGCTGAATATTTCTGTTACCTTGATCGGGGTGATAGTTTCATGTGTGTATGCATATGTCCAAACTCATCAAATTACATACATAAAATATGTGCAGGTTTTTGTGTGTCAACTGTACCTCAGTGACTTCTCCTGTGTGCTCCAGATCTCACTGGGCCCATCCACGTTGGAGAAGTAGGAGTCACCTGGGGTTTCCCCCTCGTCCTCCAGTCTATATAATCACCAAGTTTGGGGACTTTCATTTTCCCCTTGACAGTTGCTCTGGTTGGAGCCCTTATCGGTTCTTACTTTGACAGCGGAGAAGGCCTCCTAAGTGGTCTCTCTGCTTCCAGTATCGTCCTCTTCAATGTATCCTCCTTTAAACCCAAAGAGTGTTCTCTCTAAAATACAACTCTTTGTTATTTGTTTGTGGAAATCCCTCAAAGGCTTCCCATCATTTACAGAAGTGTTTCTTAAAAATGTGGTTCTTGGGTAAGATGTATCAGAGCCACGCGAGAGTTTGTTAAAATGGAAGATTTCTGGCCCTTGCCCGGACCTGCTATGTCATCACCTCTGGGGCTGCAGCGTATGGATGTGTACTTTCATGATGCTACCAGGGTGATTCCTAATTTGCCACCTGGATAAAATCTAAGCACCCTAAAAGGATGTGAATGTTCTGATCTCTATTCCTCTCTCCAACCTTCTCTCTTATCAGTCTCTCAGAGTTTCCCCAAATACCCAGCAGTTTATGTGTTCTACCCAACTCCATGCACACACAACTCACTCACTGGACTTCCCAGTGTCCCCTGTGCCCAGGATGCCTTTTCCTCCCTTCAAGCTGTTGATTGCTCCTCCACTGCCCATCTCAGGTACCCTTTCCTCTTGTGAAGTCTCTTGACTTCCCCAAGCACGCCACCGCAGGCTCAATAACTGTGCCCCCTCTGTGTTTCCCTAACACCACCTCTCCCACTGCTGCAAATCCTGGTCCAGCCTCCGTGTACCATCCTGTAAGTATGCTCCTGTCCCCTGTCTAGTTTGCCAGCTTCTTGACAGGGGACCATTCATCTCTCCATCTCCAGGGATAGATAACAATGTCTGATCCACGTCAGATGCTCAATAAATATTTGTTGAAGAAATAAGTGGATGAATATAGAGTGTTAGTGCAGTAAAACAGAGGGCATGGATAGAGCGCTGAGGAACCACTGAAGTAGGGATTACAGATTCGGCTCGGAAGACCCAAGAGACTGTCACAGGCAAGGTGATAATTCATTAAGGCCTTAGGGAAAAGGATGAGGAGACACTTGCTAGTAGAGCAAAAGGGAAAAGGGGATTGCTGGCAGAGGGGACTTTCACGGCGAGGTGGGCACTTTGGCACGGCTGGGCCCAGGGTGGCCCAAGGGGAGTGGCAGCGGGTGAGCGGGAGGAAGCTTGCAGCAGGACCACGGATCACAAGGCCCCCTGGGGAGAGCTCTGGGGCAGCCAGGTGACGCTGACTGAGAAACCCGGGGAGGCGGTGCCCCCTATTGTGGCAAATTGCTTTCCTAGCCCTGTGCCTGGGCAGCAGCTAGTTAAGTCACTCATTTTCTGGTCAGCACAGCGCAAGCTTAAGTTAAAACCTCTCGTAGACTCAGAAAAGCCATGTGCATGAAGTATAGAACACATTTACCGCGTGATGATAAGCATTCTCTTGCTTGTGACATTTTCTTGCATTCAGCATTTTAAAAAGTCCCTGTCTTTCATTATTCTATGGAACGTATCTCATTTGCTTGCATGATTTTCCCTTTCCCTTTCTTGATGTTTTCATTCTAAAGTTACGTAAGTATTGGAGGCTTATAATCACTGCTCCTACTTTTAGTAACCTTCTTTCACTGTTGAGATTTTTATTTCCATAAAATAGTGACACGCCAAGAATGATACCACAATTATTGGTAAGGTTAATTGGAATCCAGCTCTTTCAGTATTCCTTGTTTCATCAGTAACGCCCAGAGTTAAAATGGTTACAAGCTGGATTGTATCTGACACAGTTCTATGCACCTCGTGGGGTGCTTGATAAGCTGCAGTGAGTAGCAGGAAAGCATTGCTTTCAGTCAATTTGATCTTGCGATCTACCAGTGTTTGCACGGTGCTATTTGTATGTAAGGCTACTTTTTCCTCCAAAATTTCAGAGGTCCTTAAAGTCCTTAAAGCCTATTCTGGAGGGAAAGACAGGCAACTGTGAAGCCCAATTCACTGTCTGAGTCTTTCTGCAGATCAGAGGTTCCTGAGGGCATCCCTTCTTTTCTACTTGCATTCATTTGTTAAAATGAGTTGGTTCTAAGAGTTAGACTTCTTAAGTGAGATCATATGGTATTTCTCTGTCTGGCTTATTCACTTAGCACAATGTCCTCCAAATTCATCCATGTTGTCACAAATACCAGGATTTCCATCTTATTTTAATGACTGAATCATACCCCATTGTATATTATAAACTACTTATAGAAGCAGAGAGTAGAATGGTGGTTGCCAAGGGTGGGGGATTGGGTGGAAGAAATGGGGAGATGCTGGTCAAATGATACAAACCTGCAGTTCCAAGATGAATAATTTCTGGAGTTCTAATGTACGTCAAGGTGACTGTCGTTAACAACACCATACTGTATACGTGAAATTTGCTAAGAGTAGATCTTAAGTGTTCTTACCATACACACACACAAATAACTATGTGAGGTGACAGATGTGTTATTAACGTGATTGTGGTAATCATTTCACAATGTATATTAATGTATATTAAATGCCTAATGGGCACTTAATCTAGTCTTTTCCAGGTCAACTCAGTCGTGTCAGTGATTTCTCATACACACTGCCTTTAGCAGCTGAAGCTGCCGAGAGCCGCAGTGTGGTGAGAGCAGGATCTTGTCTGTGGCCGTCTTGTGCTGACATGCGTTGATGTGCAGACTCAGCTGCTCTTGGGAATGGCCACCCCTTCAGACTGCACCTGCTGGGGTGTCCCTAATCCACCTGGCCTCTGTGGCATAGGCCACGCTGCCGTCTGGGGCTAAGTGCCCTTGTCATGTCTATGGGACCCTTTGGAGACCACCAGCTCTCAAGGTCCCATCTACCTCCCTTTCCTTCTGGGCTCACGAGGACTGTGGCGCTGCCCAAGCCCATCTCCCATCGTTTCCCACACTTCCATCTCTCCTCTCCCTCTCCGTGGTGGCTTAGAGGAACCACAGGTAGATCGCAGGGCAATGGCTTCTCTACTCTCAGATCCCCAAACTCACATGGAGCCCTCTGTCGTCTTCCCTTGACTGAGGAGGTGGGAGTGGGTGCAGGAAACCTGCTTCCAATGACTAAATATTTTTTCTTTTTTTAAAAATATTTTTTCGTAACTCTATGCAGGTAGTAGCAGAAAAAACAAATGCTCCCTCATTATGTCTGCCCCCAAATCTTTCTGTCTCGCACCATGCAGGTCAAAATTGCTCTAAAGTCAAGAATGTGATAAATTTTTTCTTGCATTCCTCCTGGTTCTCCGTATAAGGGTGGGTCAAGCGGTTAAATCCAATTCAGGAGAACCCACGTCAGCTAGCAGTTTGAGAACATCCCATACTTATGATAAGCGTCATGGGAGCAGATGAGGTCACTTGAGGGTGTGATGTAGAGCCTGGCCCCTCTAACTTTAAAGAGCAGCTGCATGGCACAGGGAGATCAGCTCGGTGCTTTGTGACCACCTAGAGGGGTGGGATAGGGAGGGTGGGAGGGAGACACAAGAGGGAGGGGATATGGGGATGTATATATATGTATAGCTGATTCACTTTGTTATACAGCAGAAACTAACACACCATTGTAAAGCAATTATACTCCAATAAAGATGTTAAAAAAAAAAGAATCACCTGGAGGGCTTGTTAAAACATGGATTATGGGGCTTCCCTGGTGGCGCAGTGGTTGAGGGTCTGCCTGCCGATGCAGGGGACACGGGTTCGTGCCCCGGTCCGGGAAGATCCCACATGCCGCAAAGCAGAGCGGCTGGGCCCGTGAGCCATGGCCGCTGAGCCTGCGCGTCCAGAGCCTGTGCTCTGAAACGGCAGAGGCCACAACAGTGAGAGGCCCGCGTACCGCAAAAGAAAAAAACATGGATTATGGACCCCCAACCTAGAATTTCAATAGGACTGCAAGAGGGGCCAGTATTTTGCATTCAGGATGGCAGGATTTAGCAAATAAAAATACAATATCCCGACTAAATTTGAATTTCAGGTAAATAACAAAATTTTAAAGGATAAGTATATCCCAAAGATTGCATGGAACTTACTTATCCTGAATTTTTTTATCATAAAATTTATTCATTGCTTATCTGAAATTCCAGTTCGACTGGGTGTCCTGTATTCTATCTGGCAACTAGATTTGCATTTCTAGCAGGGACTCTGGCTGCTGGTCTGGACACCGCAGTTTGGACGAGCGTGAGTGCAGAGCCCTGGGTAATACCAGCATTTAACCAGCAGAAGAATCTGAGCAGGAATATAAGGAAGGCAGCGAATTAAGAGTGTTTTCTCAGAACCCAAAGGAGGAGAAAGTTTCAAAGACACGGAGTGATCAACAGAGTCACGTGTCACAGAGAGTTTGCGGGAAGCTGAGGATTGAAAAGAAATTAGATTTGGCAATGAGGAGGCCTCTGGGGATCTTTGTCATTTTCAGCTCATTAATGGGGGCAGGAACAGTGTACAGTGGTGAAGAGAGTGGGAGTGGAAGAGTGGAGATGACAGTTTGCATATGATTGTTTGGTGGGGCTCCACTGTGAAGCGAAATAGAGGGGGATACAGGGGCACTTGAGGGTATCTTTTATGAAAGGAGACAGGGTATATATTTATGGCCAGACAAGAAGTCAGTAGAGAAGGAACGTCGGAGATTACAGAAAACAGAGAATAGCAAATGGGGCACAAGGGCAGGGGATCACCAGCTGGGGCAGCAAGAGAAAGATGGAACGAGGAAGAAAAGCTGGGAGGGTAGTAGCTGGACGGGGTGCAGACTCAGCATCCCAGCCCAGGGCAAACTGTTGGATGTCAGTTTTACAATTTGGCCACTAAAGGAGAAAGAACATCTGCTTAGAAAGATCTCTGCTGACACTGAAGGTTACTATTGCAAAGTAGAAAACCTTGTGTGTGTGTGGGGGGGGGGGGGGGTGCTGAATAATACATTAAAAAATTCTGTGTGCTTAAAAAAACTTTTTTTGCTGTAATTTATTCTTTGAGTCTCCTTTGCATTTGGTTTTATGAGGCCTTATTCACAATTTTCCAAGATTGGTTTTTCCACCTCAGGGCATTCTTTTTCTCATGAAGTAAGCCTTTTTAATCTGCATTTCGGGGCTTCAGATTCTCATTACTTTGTACCTCGTGTATTTCCTTTCAGGGCTGCACTTCGCTGGAGCCCACAAACAGCCCCACCCAACCTCACTGGTTTGTCTCTGATGCTTTTTCTTCTTGCCTTTCCCACTAATTTCTGTGTTAAGTTAAAAAACATTGGTCTTATATATTCAATAACCTAAATCCTACCATTAAAGCATTGTTTTACTCTGTAGTATTAAAACAATCTCAAGCTCAGTTTGTTTAAAAGGTCAGAGTTTCTCAAATTGTAATCTTGGGAGCATCTGTGCCAGAATCATTTACTGACTTAGGCTTTAGGTGGTGTCTGGAAGGGCAAATCTCTTATGAGCCACAGAAGACCATTTTGAGAAATCCTGGAAGGAACAGGAGTTTTGAGGCAGAGCCACCAGGCTCCACCTCCTCTACTTTTGCGCAACTGGCCTGTTCTCTGCCGGAGTCAAGCTGACTGCAGGAAGGAATACTCCTTGTTCTATTTCTTTCCTCCTCTCTAAAGTGCGTTAGGTGAATGTGGTGATTAGAGATCTAGCATGCTTTTTGAACCATGAGGGGAATTTGAGGATGGAAGCTAGTGATAGGGTAGACCAGGAAAAATAGAGGACCTGGGTCCTTGATTGTGTGGACACACACTAAGGTGACCACCAATGAGTCACACCCTCAATGAAAGTGTAATGCCCTTTCATTGAGTTAGGATGAAACCCAGGATTTGCTTCTTCTAATCAGTCGAATATGGCAAGGGAGATGGGATATTGCTCCCATGTTTATATTACATTGTATGGCAAGGGTGAAGGAATTTTGCACATGTAATTAAGGTCCCTCATCGGTTGTCTTTTAATTTGTCAAAAGGGAGATTATTCCAGGTAGGCCTGACCTAATCATGTGAGCCCTTTAAAAGAAGGCCTATGCCTTCCCTGCATTCAGAGACCACAACCAGCAGAGAGACTTTTCCTTTGTTGCTGGCCTTGTAGAAGTAATGCTCCAGGAATTTTACAGCTACAAGGCAATAAATTCTGCCAAAAACCAAAGGGATTTTCCCCTTGTTTTCAGAAGAGAATGCAGCCAAGCCAACACCTTGATTTCAGTCTTGTGAGAACAGCCCCAGCTAAGATATAACCAGACTCCTGACCCATGGAAATTGTGAGATAATCAATGTGTGTTGTTTAAAGCTTTTAAGTTTGGGCTAATTTCTTATGCAGCATAGAACACTAATACATTGATGTCCATGTTGTTACTGTAACAGCCCAGGGATGCCTACCTCCAGGTTTCTTTTACATGAGCAAGAATTAAATTTCTTCCTTCTTTAAGCCATTGTGATTTTAGATTTTCATTAGGCATCTTAACCTAAATTTAACTGATTCATTGAGCAATGAGGAAGGACTTATGGAAGATCAATCATTTGTGGTTGACCTTGAAAAATGAATACAGTTTTAGAAGGTGGAAACTGGGTGGCTGGACGTAGAAAATCATTTTCATGGGACAGAATGAATAAAGTAGAGTAGTAGGTATTTTGAAGAAAAAAGAATAATTCAGTTTCACTAGATTGAGTGGGGTGAGGATAGGAAGGTAGATTAGAGCCAAGTCACAAATCCAAATGGGCTTGGGGATTATTTTTCAAGCACTGGAGAACATGGAGACTTTCTGACCAAGGTAGTAACATGATCAGAGCTATGACTTATTTTCATTTCGTTATTTATTATTTGTTTATTATTTTAAAAATAGAAGTATGTTTATTTACAACATTGTGTTAGTTTCAGTTGTACAGCAGAGTGACTCAGTTATACAAATATGTACGTATATTCTTTTTCAGATTCTCTTCCGTTATAGATTATTACAAGATAGTGAATATAGTTCCCTGCACTATACAGTAAATCCTTGTTGTTTATTTTATATATAGTAGTGTGTATCTAACTCCAAATTTTTCCACCTCCTGCCCTTTCCCCTTTGGTAGCTGTAAGTTTATTTTCTATGTCTGTGACTCTGTTTCTGTTTTGTAAATAAGTTCATTTGCATCTCTTTTTTTAGATTCTACATATAAGTGATATCATAGGATATTTATCTTTCTCTGTCTGACTTTACTTCACTTAGTATGATAATCTCTAGGCCTATCCATGTTGCTTCAAATGGCATTATTTCATTCTCTTTTATGGCTGAGCAATATGCCATACAGTGTAATATGAACATGGGAGCTGAGTAATATTCCACTCTATGTATGTGTATGTATATATGTGTATGTACATATATAATATCTTCTTTATCCATTCAACTGTTTTTCAATTAATTAATTAATTTAAAAATTTTATTGGAGTATAGTTGATTTACAATGTTGTGTTAGTTTCAGGTGTATAGCAAAGTGATTCAGTTATACGTATACATATATTCATCCTTTTTCAGATTCTTTACCCATACACGTTATTATAGAATATTGAATAGAGTTCCCTATGCTATACAGTAGGTCCTTGTGTTGGTTATCTATTTTATATATAGCAGTGTATGTATGTTAATCCTAAGCTCCTAATTTATCCTTCCCACCCATGTTTCCCCTTTGGTAACCAGAACTTTGTTTCTGAAATCTGTGAGTCTGTTTCTGTTTTGTTAATAAGATCCTTTGTATCATTTTTAAAAATTAGATTCCACATATGAGTGATATCATATGATATTTGTCTGTCTTTGTCTGACTTACTTCACTTAGTATGATAATCTCTAGGTCCATCCATGTTGCTACAAATGGCATAATTTTGTTCTTTTTTATGGCTGAGTAATATTCCATTGTATATATTTACCACATCTTCTTTATCCATTCCTCTGTTGATGAACATTTATGTTGCTTCCATGTCCTGGCTATTGTAAATAGTGCTACAATGAACATTGGGCTACATATATCTTTTTGAATTAGAGTTTTAGTCCTTTCTGGATATATGCCCAGGAGTGAGATTGCTGGATCATATGGTAGCTCTATATTTTGTTTTTAAAGGAACCTCCATACTGTTCTACACAGTTATGCCTTATTTTTACAATGCAGTATGAGTCAGTTCTCTTCTTTTTTTTTTAACATCTTTATTGGAGTATAATTGCTTTACATTGTTGTGTTAGTTTCTGCTGTATAACAGAGTGAATCAGCTATACATATACATATATCCCCATATCCCCTCCCTCTTGCGTCTCCCTCCCATCCTCCTTATCCCACCCTTCTAGGTGGTCACAGAGCACCGAGCAGATCTCCTTGTGGTATGTGGCTGCTTCCCACTAGCTATCTATTTTACATTTGGTAGTGTATATATGTCAATGCCACTCTCTCACTTTGTCCCAGCTTACCCTTCCCCCTCCCCTTGTCCTCAAGTCCATTCTCTACGTCTGTGTCTTTATTCCTGTCCTGCCCCTAGGTTCTTCAGAACCTTTTTTTTTTAGATTCCATATATATGTGTTAGCATACGGTATTTGTTTTTCTCTTTCTGACTTACTTCACTCTGTATGACAGACTCTAGGTTCATCCACCTCACTACAAATAAATCAATTTTGTTTCTTTTCATGGTTGAGTAATATTCCATGGTATATATGTGCCACATCTTCTTTATCCATTCATCTGTTGATGGACACTTAGGTTGCTTCCATGTCCTGACTATTGTAAATAGTGCTGCAATGGACATTGTGGTACATGACTCTTTTTGAATTATGGTTTTCTCAGGGTATATGCCCAATAGTGGGACTGCTGGGTCGTATGATAGTTCTATTTTTAGTTTTTAAGGAACCTCCATACTGTTCTCCATAGTGGCTATATCAATTTACATTCCCACCAACAGTGCCAGAGGCGTCCCTTTTCTCCACACCCTCTCCAGCATTTATTGTTTGTAGATTTTCTGATGATGGCCATTCTGAGTGGTGTGAGGTGATACCTCATTGTAGTTTTGATTTGCATTTCTCTAATGATTAGTGATGTTGAGCATCCTTTCATGTGTTTGTTAGCAATCTGTATATCTTCTCTGGAGAAATGTCTATTTAGGTCTTCTGCCCACTTTTGGATTGCATTGTTTGTTTTTTTGATACTGAGCTGCATGCACTGCTTGTGTATTTTGGAGATTAATCCTTTGTCAGTTGCTTCGTTTGCAAATATTTTTCTCTCATTCTGAGGCATGTCTTTTCGTCTTGTTTATGGTTTCCTTTGCTGTGTAAAAGCTTTTACGTTTCATTAGGTCCCATTTGTTTATTTTTGTTTTTATTTCCATTTCTCTAGGAGGTGGGTCAAAAAGGATCTTGATGTGATTTATGTCATGGAGTGTTCTGCCTATGTTTTCCTCTAAGAGTTTGATACTGTCTGGCCTTACATTTAGGTCTTTAGTCCATTTTGAGTAAATTTCTGTGTATGGTGTTAGGGAGTGTTTTAATTTCATTCTTTTACATATAGCTGTCCAGTATTCCCTGCACCACTTATTGAAGAGGCTGTCTTTTCTCCATTGTATATTCTTGCCCCCTTTATCAAAGATAAGGTGACCATATGTGTGTGGGTTTATCTCTGGGATTTCTATACTGTTCCATTGATCTATATTCCTGTTTTTGTGCCAATACCATACTGTCTTGATTACTGTAGCTTTGTAGTATAGTCTGAAGTCAGGGAGCCTGATTCCTCCAGCTCTGCTTTTCTTTCTCAAGATTGCTTTGTCTATTCGGGGTCTTTTGTGTTTCCATACAAATTGTGAAATTTTTTATTCTAGTTCTGTGAAAAATGCTATTGGTAATTTGATAGGGATTGCATTGAATCAGTAGATTGCTTTCTGTAGTACAGTGCTTTTCACAATGTTGATTCTTCCTGTCCAAGAACATGGTACATATCTCTCCATCTGTTTGCATCACCTTTAATTTCTTTCATCAGTGTCTTATAGTTTTCTGCATACAGGTCTTTTGTCTCCTTAGGTAGATTTATTCCCAGGTATTTTATTCTTTTTGTTGCAATGGTAAATGAGAGTGTTTCCTTAATTTCTCTTTCAGATTTTTCATCATTAGTGTATAGGAATGCAAGAGCTTTTTGTGCATTAATTTTTTTATCCTGCTACTTTACCAAATTCATTGATTAGCTCTAGCAGTTTTCTGGTAACATCTTTAGGATTCTCTATGTATAGTATCATGTCATCTGCAAATAGTGACAATTTTACTTCATCTTTTCTGATTTGGATTCCTTTTATTTCTTTTTCTTCTCTGACTGCTGTGGCTAAAACTTCCAAAACTATGTTGAATAATAATGGTGAGAGTGGGCAACCTTGTCTTGTTCCTAATCTTAGTGGAAATGGTTTCAGTTTTTCACCATTGAGAACGATGTTGGCTGTGGGTTTGTCATATATGGCCTTTCTTATGTTAAGGTAAGTTCCCTCTATGCCTACACTCATAAATTTTTTATCATAAATGGGTGTTCCGTTTTGTTGAAAGCTTTTTCTGCATCTATTGAGATGATCATATGGTTTTTATCCTTCAGTTTGTTAATATGGTGAATCACATTGATTGATTTGTGTATACTGAAGAATCCTTGCATTCCTGGGATAAACCCCACTTGATCATGGTGTATGATCCTTTTAATGTGCTGCTGGATTCTGTTTGCTAGTATTTTGTTGAGGATTTTTGCATCTATATTCATCAGTGATATTGATCTGTAATTTTCTTTTTTTGTAGTATCTTTGTTTGGTTTTAGTATCAGGGTGAGGGTGGCCTTGTAGAATGAATTTGGGAGTGTTCCTTCTTCTGCAATTTTTTGGAAGAGTTTGAGAAGTATAGGTGTTAGCTCTTCTCTAACTGTTTGATAGAATTCACCTCTGAAGCCATCTGGCCCCGGACTTTTCTTTGTTGGAAGATTTTAACCACAGTTGCAATTTCATTACTGGTGATTGGTCTGTTCATATTTTCTATTTCTTCCTGGTTCAGTCTCAGAAGGTTGTGCTTTTCTAAGAATGTGTCCATTTCTTCCAGGTTGTCCATTTTATTGGAATAGAGTTGCTTGTAGTAGTCTCTTATGATGCTTTGTATTTCTGTGGTGTCCATTGTAACATCTCCTTTTTCATTTCTAATTTTATTGATTTGAGTCCTCTCCCTCTTTTTCTTGATGAATCTTGCTAATGGTTTATCAATTTTGTTTATCTTCTCGAAGAACCAGCTTTTAGTTTTATTGATCCTTGCTATCATTTCCTTCCTTTCTTTTTCATTTATTTCTGATCTGGTCTTTATGTTTTCTTTCCTTCTGCTAAGTTTGGGGTTTTTTTCTTTCTTCTTTCTCTAATTGCTTTAGGTGTAAGGTTAGGTTGTTTATTTGAGATATTGTTTATTTTGCTTCTGTGTTCTGGCTATTGTAAATAGTGCTACAATGATCACTGGGGTGCATGTATCGTTTTGAATTAGAGTTTTAGTATTTTCTGGATAAATGCCCAGGAGAGGGATTGCTGGACCATATGGTAGCTCTATTTTTAGTTTTGTGTGTGTGTGTGGGTGTGTGTGTGTGTGTGTGTGTGTGGTACGCAGGCCTCTTTCTGCCGTGGCCTCTCCCGTTGCAGAGCACAGGCTCCGGACGCGCAGGCTCAGTGGCCATGGCTCACGGGCCCAGCCGCTCCGCAGCACGTGGGATCCTCCCGGACCGGGGCACGAACCCACGTCCCCTGCATCGGCAGGCGGACTCTCAACCACTGCGCCACCAGGGAAGCCCCTCTATTTTTAGTTTTTATAGGAACCTCTATACTCTTTTCCATAGTTATGCCTTATTTTATTTATTTTTGCGGTACGCAGGCCTCTCACTGCTGTGTTCTCTCCCGTTGCGGAGCACAGGCTCCGGACGCGCAGGCTCAGTGGCTATGGCTCACGGGCCCAGCCACTCCACGGCATGTGGGATCCTCCCGGACTGGGGCACCAACCCGCGTCCCCTGCATCAGCAGGCAGACTCTCAACCACTGCGCCACCAGGGAAGCCCTGTGCCTTATTTTTAAAATGCAGTATAAGTCAGTTCTCTTTATGTTGCAGAAACTTATCTCAAAGTAAATTTTGTCTCAAAGAGATTTATGGGAAGGGAAACTGGGGGAGAGAAGCAGGAACAGGAAAGAGGAGCCACGGACATCAGCAACCACAACAAGAGACTCCTGTCCTAAGGGGTCTTTCTCCTCTCCTCTCCTCTCTATTTGACTTCATTCTCTGCTTTGCTAAGTTTCTTATGGCTGGAGCATCACCTCTTACAGCTGCCCATTAAAAGGGAAGGAGTGGACTTCTCTGCCTGCTGTGGTTCAAGACATCACTTCTGGAAGCTGCACTTTGATTGGACAATCTTGGAATAACTCCCAAAGGCCAAGGGGTGGGGTATGATGATTGGCCTGGCCTGTGTGTGTGTGCACGCCTGTGTGATGTCTGCTACTAGAAAAAGTAGTTTGGGGAATAAAAACAAAATAGGTGGGACTTCCCTAGTGGCACAGTGGTTAAGAATCTGCCTGCCAGTGCAGGGGACACGGGTTCGAGCCCTGGTCCAGCAAGATCCCATGTGCTGCGGAGCAGCTAAGCCCATGTGCCACAACTACTGAGCCTGTGTGCTGCAACTACTGAAGCCCGCGTGCTCCACAACAAGAGAAGCCACCGCAATGAGACGCCCACACACTGCAGCAAAGAGTAGCCCCTCTTCGCCGCAGCTAGAGAAAGTCCGTGGGAGCAAGGAAGACCCAACACGGCCAAAAATAAAAATTAATTAATTAATTTAAAAAAGAAAAGATACAGAGTGAGCATCTTAAAAAAAACATAGGTGTGATTTGAATTTCTCAATTCTTTGTTTTTATGTCAGGGTCTCAAGGACAGATGACACATTCATATGATTACACTCCCACCAAGGGAATAAAATTTTAGTTGAGTTTCCATTTAATTTAGGAATTGAAGTATGCACAAATGCTTATTCATAGTTTTTCCAATTATTTCTCCTTACCACTATCATCATCAACCAAACTATAAGCTATATAATTAAAACTAGTTTCCACTATATAAGTTTTTAAGTGTTCAATTATTAATTTATTGTGTGTCCAAAGTGTGTGAAATACTGTATTATGTTTACAATATCCATCCCTGGAAGAAAAGAGAATTTCAGAGTAGCTATTTACAGGTACCTCCAAGTTCTCGAAATAATCGCACTGAAATACAACTTCTTGCTTAAGGAAGCAGCACTCTTTCGCTCAAATATGTTAGTAGACTTACATAAGTAATAATTAAATAAACTTTCAGATCATCTAAGAAATATACTATTTTAACCTGTACATTTTACTATATATGCTTTGGGTATCTGTGAAAAGTTTAGGGTCTTTTTCTAAATTCTTGGATATATTGATCATCTATACAGTTTATTTGAAAATATTCAAACACATTAAGTTGACTCAAATCTGTAACTGACATACATGACGAACACCATCTTGGGAATTAAAGATACCAGCATTTAAGATGCCTGAAATGTGTTTTTTTAAAATGTGGCTGAAATACTTCCTGGAAGACTTGCAGTCAGCTCCCCGGTGGGTGCAGCTGATACTTTTTACCACTAGGTGCTACTCTTCCTCCATCACATATGAATCTAGTCTCAAAAGAATGTTGTGCATGCAAAAGCAACAAACTTCTCTATCTCCTGGCTACTGTTTGAACCCAAGATACAGCTTTACCTCGAATACTTACTTATCGTCATAACCATTTGAGCACTCAGCACCGTAGACAGTGAAGTTTATTTCTGCTTTCTGTAGTATCATCCCACACCAGGTGTCAGAAAACTAAAGACGATCAATACCTCTAGTTGCTGTTAATTCTTCTTAATGGAAGGAAGCTACAGGGTTTAAAAAGATAGTTGACTTACCCATGACTTCTCCCTGAAAAGGTGATATATTGTAGTATCTAAACACTTTTACATGTGAGATGATTAAAAATAGAAAATTCTGAGCTATGAATTATGTATTATTAATCAACCAAAGGTATTATTATTGATATACTGTACATCCATGAAAGAGGGAAATGTATAGCATCTGTTTATAGTGTCCTGCTAAATATTTTGAGCTAGAAGATAACTTTTTGTTTAACTTTCTTGGAAGCATCTCTCCCACCCTCTGCCTGTGAATGCACAGTGAACATTTTTGAAGATAAAGAGGACATAAACCACCCTCATATTTATGTCTACTAGGCCCTTTCGAGAAAAGGGTCATACATTTTATCAAGGCATCTGATTTTAAATACACCAATTCTAAATATTGAAATTTTAAAAATTTCTCTCCCCAATGGATAAAAAAGTACGAGGCAGGAAATAATTAGAAGCTAAATACACTGTGATCTAAAAATTAGAACGAGCCAACCCGGCCAATTCGATGCTTGGAACATATTTATTCTCTTCTTCCCTCCGATTCACCCATCCCGTTTAGTTGTTCATTCACTGTCTCATTCATTCATTTATTCATTGAACAAACTTTTAGTGGGCGAGCTCATATATTTCAGGTACAAAAATGAAGTAAAATGGCCTCTATTTTGTGGAGGCTTAAAGATTAGGGTGAAGTGGGGCTGGTAAGGAGGAGAAGGAGTCAGATTTGTAAACAGAAAAGTGGCACAGTGACAGCTCACGAGATCATCTTTTATTTGGGCATAACAACAAAATATGAATATAAGGGCCTTTTGGTGACTCTAACACATCTTGAGACTAAGTGGATGAAAATGTTTCACTGACTGGACAGATGTGTTGCTGGCCCTGCTGGTGGCCTGCTGTCCCATCGCCTGACAGTCCTTCAGGTGCTCCCACCTGCCCACCCCTGTTATGTCACTGCCCTGGATGAGGCCATATGACTAAGTTTTGGCCAAAGAGATTGATGTGAAAGTGTTGGACGGCACCTCTGGGACAGCTGAGCTGCCAGGTGTTGTCTGCCTTCCTCTCCGCCACCACCAGCACGTGCCAAGGTCAGGAGTGGTGAGATCTCCTCCCATTGACTGTAATGGGATCAAGTTTTCAGCCAGACAAGTAAAGAGAAACAACATAGTGATCAAATCTAGCAATTCAACCTCTTTCATACAAGCAAGAGTGCAAGTCACCAACAAAGGTTAAATTTGAAGGTCGAAAGAGAATTTAAGTGAAGGAAATATTGATGAATCCAGGAGAAGCTGGAAAGGCTCTGCTCTCACGGACTCGAGCTGCGGGCTTCAGACACGTGATGTGTAAAAAGGAGGCTAAAGAGATAATGAGAGACTGCAAAGGCGAGAGGTGGGGAACCATCTTCCCTTTATCCCCTCTTGGTTGGAAACCCCATTATATGCTCTGGTGGCTCCCTGAACTCCTCTTTTGAGGAGAAAAGAATATTGAAGAGTAATCCCATGTCTTTTAGTGCTATTTTTAGCAGGCCCTACTCGTGACCTCATTTTCCTCCTTGCACAGGTTGGATTCATTCCATCATTTTAATCACTCCCTTGACTACACCTTCAACTCTCTCCCTGGGTAAATCCAACTCTTAGCTTCACCTGAGTAGCTGGAGGAAGAAAACATATGCCTTTTGATGGTGCTGTACAGGGTGCATTGTTATTGCCTTAACCTGCTGGTAGGGCAGAAAAAAAAAAAAAGAGTTACTCACTACTTCTCGGATTGAGTATCTGAAGGTTTGATCAGAATATTTAAATACCTAACACATATTAGTATATATTTAGCTTTCCTAAAGTGCTCTGACAAAGCATTCAGGGATAATCATTTGGTTGGTTAAAATTGCTGTATAACTCAGGAAAAATATTAAATAAAAAATACAGCTTATTTGAAACTTATCAAGTAAGTGGTTATTCCAATGTTTTTAAAAGATGTTCAGTTTTAAGGAGGTTGAATATGCATACATTATTTGATTTCTTTTTTTCTTAGTAAACTCTAGGTGGTATAAAGGAAAATTTTAATTAAGTCCAAGTTATTTTCTTCATCAGTTGAGTTCATTCATTCATTCAACCAATATTTATTGAGTGCACGTTATGAATGTAATAAACATTGAGTTTTTTATTTATTGTAAAATTAGTTTGTTCTCTGTCTGAATTCTCTGTTGAGGATAGGAATTCTGCCTGCCTTAGACAGAGCTGTAGACCCAGAACTCAACACAGTGCTTTATGTGTGATAGGCACTCAACAGCTACTTCCACTGCCCCAAACAGCATCCCTGAATACTTAGGTGGCATAGGATGGGTCAGTGTAACTTCTAGTTAGATGGCTAGAAGAGTCAGAAGGGTGATGAAGACTGTTTCAGGAAAAGGGATCAGATAATCCAAATATGTATAAAATTCTTAACCGTGGAAAAACTATCCCACTGTCCTTGGGATATATATTAAGGACACCTGGTTTTGTATTAAATTGGGTAAGGTTAAGTTAAAATTCCAGATTATGACAGTGTCACTCATTGGAACTATTCCTGAGATAAATGAAAGCTGTTTCTATTTTTAGTATCTCTATGGATGAGATATTTGTAAACAATTATGAATGCAGGGTGGTAGACCCTTTTGGGGCATAGACCAAGGGTAAATAATCAGAGGGCTGATGAACTTTTGACTGCTTCATCTAAAAAAATTAATAGACTTTATTTCTTTTTTTTCTGTTGTTCCATAATTTATTTAGCCGTTCTCCTATTGATGTACATTTATGAATTCCCCAACTCCTTGTGGTTTTGCTATTACAAGCCAAGCTACAACAACTATCATTGTATGTATATCTTTTGCACATGGGCCAATATTTCTTCAAGCTGGGTTTCTAGAAGTGAAATTGCTGGGGTAAAGGGAATGCGTTTTTTTAAATTGAAGTGTAGTTGATTTACAATGTTGTGTTAGTTTCTGGTGGACAGCAAAGTGATTCAGATACACACACACACATATATTCTTTTCCATTATGGTTCATTACAGGATATTGAATATAGTTCCCTGTGTTATACAACAGGACCTTGTTGTTTATCTGTTTTATATGTAGTAATCTGTATCTGCTAATCCCCCTCAGACATGGAATGCTTCACGAATTTGCGTGTCATCTTTGTTCAGGGGCCATGCTAATCTTCTCTGTATTCTAATTTTTAGTATATGTGCTGCCGAAGTGAGCCCTAGAATTTATTTCTTAGAAAATTTTAAGTGTAAAGAAAAATTGAATAGAAAGTATAGGTCCCTGAAAATGGGAGACAAAGTTAGAAACAGCACCTGTTGTGCTCTGAAATTGTAGAATCTTAGAAATAGAAAGGAATAGAGATCACTTAGTACAGCTTCTTAACTCAAATCATGAATCCCTTCTCTGTTGCCTGTCTTTGGTGGGTCTATAGCTTAGATCTATGGTAGGAATGGGAAACCAGCTCTTGTTGAAGTGGCCTTTCCCATCAATGGGTGGCACTAGTTGTTCAAAAAGCTTTCCTTAAGCTAAACCTGAACTTTTCCTTTTAAGAACTTCTATCTGTAGGCTCTAGTTTCGCCCTTTCACTTTGTAAAGAATACAGCTGCCATGCTGCCTCTAATAGTACTCCCTTCTATGGTATTCTACTATATTCTAGGCTAAAAAAAAAACACACAAAAAAACCTCTTGACATTTTATATTTGTTATATGGTGGTTTTCAGGTTCCTCACAACCTTGCTTACACTCTATGAAAATACATTCATGGCTATTAAAGTAACTCTTTTTCTTTACTTATTGTTATTATCATTTGTGATAAGAACACTTAACATAAGACCTACCGTTGTAGCAAAATTTTAAGTATACAGTACAGTGTTGTGAACTATAGGCACTATGACGTGCTGTAGTTCTCTGGGACATATTCATCATTTCATCATTCTGTCAACTGAAATATTGTGTCATTTGACTAATACCTCCCTGTTCCTCTCTTCTCCCAGCCCCTGGCGACCATATTCTGCTCTCTGCTTCCTTGAGTTTGACTATTTTAGATTCCTTATATAAGTGATATTCTGTAGTATTTGTCCTTCTGTGTCTGGCTTATTTCGCTTAGCCTAGTGTCCTCCAGACTCATCCATGTTGTCCCCCAAATGGCATGATTTCCTTCTTTTTTTAAGGCCGAATAATATTCCATTGTATGTATATATACCACCTTTTCTTAATCTATTTATCTGTCGATGAATAGATTTAGGCAATTTATTTAGGCAATAAAAGCAAAAATAGACAAATGGGACTACATCAAAGTAAAAAACTATTGCACAGCAAAGGAAAGAGTCAACAAAATGAAAAGGCAACCAACAGAAATGGAGAACATATTTGCAAACCATATATCTGATAAGAGGTTAATATCCAAAATATATGAGGAACTCCTTTACCTCAAGAGCAGAAAAACAAGTAACCCAACTAAAAAATGGGCAAAGGAATTGAATAGATATTTCTACAAAGAAGACATCCAGATGGACAAGAAATATATGAAAAGGTGCTCAACATCACTAATCATTAGAGACATGCAAATCAAGAACACAATAAAGTAACTTTAAAGAGTACGATGTCTACAATAAAACATACATAAATACCAGATGTGGTTTTACTATCAGTAAATGTGTTTTTATTATTGCATGCTCAGCTTTTCTCTGAAACATGGGAGATTTGACTTGAATAATTTCTAAGGTCCTTTCCAACTTTTAAAAGCTATTGTATTTGGGTGTGTGTGCATGTGTGTGTTACAGCCATGCCATCTTATTGGCTTCTTGAACTTGCAGCTGATGCAGAGTCCCAGATAATTTTTCACATGAAGTTCTGCTAAGCTATATCTTAATCAGCTGCATAACTTTACATTTATCCTTATTATATCCTCTCTTGTTTGTTTCTCTTTGTTACTGAAACCCACGTGAATGATTGTCAGTTCCCTATTTGTTGGATTGGTTAGCCCACCAAGATCCATGTCATCTATAAATACTTTTTAGCATGATTCCCACATACGCACTTAACTTTTTATTTTGATTCATTTAGTTTTTGTTTGTTTGTTTGTGTTTTGAGGTACGCGGGCCTCTCACTGTTGTGGCCTCTCCCATTGCGGAGCACAGGCTCCGGACGCACAGGCTCAGCGGCCATGGCCCACGGGCCCAGCCGGTCCGCGGCATGTGGGATCTTCCCGGACCGGGGCACGAACCCACGTCCCCTGCATCGGCAGGCAGACTCTCAACCACTGCGCCACCAGGGAAGCCCGATTCATTTAGCTTTGATTAACTTAGTTGTTGATAAATTAAAAGTTCAGTAGAAAAGTGCTAAAACAAAATCTTATTTCTAGCTTTTCTCTTCAGTTTGCCATTGTTCCATTCATCAACAATCTTTGAATAGACCTGTCTTATCAACAATGTGTCCATCTAATTGAAACTATTATCTAGCTTACATTTCTCATTGTCCAAAAAGATATCATGAATGAGCTGGGAAATCCTTGCAAAAATATAATATACTGTGTCCACAGTATTACTACAGTTCATGAGATTAATAATGCTGTCCGAGAAGGGAAAGTATTTTGTTTGACCTGACTTACTCAGGGTGAGCTCATATTGTCTCCAGAAGGCAATTCTCGCTCGCTCTCTCTTTCTCTCCCTCTCTCTCTCCCCCCCCCTCTCTCAAAAGGTCAAAAACAGTCTATTTAATCATCCATTATGGAATTTTTATGGGGAGGAATGTTAAGTTTTCTTGTCTCTATTTTCTGGGAACCATCTTTTCTCTCTTCTTGGAAAGCAGAACATTTGATTGTCTCATTCATGAGTAGGAAAGGTCAACCCTTTGACATGCTGTTCATATAGATGGAAGACATAGAAAGATCTGTAGGGGGTGGGAAAAGTGATTTTCTGAGGGAATTTGGGCATTGTCAGTTTAGTTACAAAATGCTTCCTTCCTCTGTGATCGCTTCATGCTTTTTGAATAGAGGCATAATAAATGATACATAATAGATTAATAAATAATAGAGAATATCTTCATCAATGATTGAGCATTTATGTACCTTATGCAGTGTATCCAAAAAACCTAGTTTATCTCTACTCATGGTACTATAAATACAGTAGAGGGTCTCCTCCACTCCCAAACTAATAAAGCTGAGAGTGGAACTACTATAGTTCCTCTGTTAAAAACAGCTTGGACTCCACAAGTCTGTCTGAAACTTAATCCTAAGTACAGGGGGACTAAGAAGACTAAACCACAGATGCTCTTACACTAAACATGAGTATAGTATCAGTTTTTTATAGCTTATGAAGCTGTGGCTTCTTGCTGATGAACAGGCATCTTTCCTCAAAAGAAGCTCAGTTTCACTTCCAATAAAACACTGCTTGGAAATTATGATGGTTAATGTTATGTGTCAGCTTAGCTAGATTATGGTGCCCAGCTGTCTGGTCAAACACTAGTCTAGATGTTGCTGCAATGGTATTTTGAAGACACGATTAACACTTACAAATTAGTTAGCTTTAAGTGGATTATCCTTGATAATGCAGGTGGGCCTCATCCAGTCAACTGAAGGCCATAAGAACAAAAAACTGATGTTTCTCAGAGAAGAAGGAATTCCACGTCAACGTAGCGTAGAGATCCTGCCTGAGTTTCCATCTTCCCTGCCTGCCCTACAGATTTTAGACTTAAGACTGCAACTTCAACTCTTGCCTGAATTTGCAGCCAACTGGTTTGCCCTACAGACATCAGACTTACCAGCCTCCACAATTATGTGAGACAATTCTTTAAAATCAATCAACCTCTCTCTCTGTATATCTATCATTTCATAGATATAGATACAACTATATATACAGACATCTATCCTATTTGTTCTGTTTCTTTTTTTATTATTATTATTATTTTTTTTTTTTTGCGGTACGCGGGCCTCTCATTGTTGTGGCCTCTCCCATTGTGGAGCACAGGCTCCGGATGCACAGGCTCAGCGGCCATGGCTCACAGGCCCAGCCGCTCTGCGGCATGTGGGATCCTCCCGGACTGGGGCACGAACCCGCGTCCCCTGCATCGGCAGGCGGACTCCCAACCACTGCACCACCAGGGAAGCCCGGTTCTGCTTCTTTAGAGAATACTGAGTGACAAGGAAGGTAACTTCCCTCCCTATGATCTGCATATGTGACATGTGGAACTCCTGATGGCTCCTACCATTACTGGCCACTCACTTTGATATTTCATACTTTCTCATAAATCATGGACCATCCATGACTTCCAGGAAGATCAGGCACATAGCAGCCACTTCATAAATACTTGAAGGGATGTTGAATACAACATAAGGAGGAACTAAACGTCCCCTGCGCTGTTGATATTTCTTCCAGTAATATCTGCCACAGTGATGCAGTCTGCATTTGTGTCTTCCTCCTGTGCCTCCTCACAGCCTGGGAGATATGGGGAACCACCACAGTTGCCCTTGGGGATGGCATTCTTGCTGCTCTGCCCTCTTTAGTCTTGGATCTTCATCAGTTCCTGAAGGAAGTCACTCTCTTAGGATTCTGAGGACATCTGGAGTTTCTTAGGCCCCTCCTTACAAGGACCTCTGCCCATTTCTACCTAGACTTTCTCTCCCAGGTGTTGCCAATGGCAGGCTGAGTTTTTAGTTAGAGATAAAACTAAGCTATGTTAGTAACTGTCACTTGAGATGCAAAGACTAGGATGAGAAATAAGCTCTGAAATGGAGAGTCCCAAGCTATCTAGATTTTGATTACATCTTCCAACCAAAGAGCAAATTTGTGAGAAATGACTGACTCCTGGGAAGAGTGAGGAACTGCAGATGAAATGCTATTGACCCTGGTCCACTAAAGATACTACTGAAGAGATGTCATCCAAGAAAAAGAAATAAAGCTTGGAGGAGAGCAAGGAAAGCACACTCAACAAGAAACTGTTTGGGTTACAGAAGTCAATGGAAACGGGGGAGTGGGAGGGTAGAGGCAGAAACTTATGTTTATGATGTGTCCGTTATGTGCTGGACAGTGTGAAATGAAATGCTTTATATCATCTCATTTAACTTCACAGGAGTCTGGTGAAACAGGTGTTTTTGCTCCATTATAAGATAAAGATCTAAAGTTCAGAATATTTAAATAACTTCACCCAGTATCTCAGATTTTAAGTAACAAGGCCAGAAGAAGAACGTAGGTTCATCCAACTCCAATGTGTATGATTTACTCATCTATACTTTACTGTAAGAAAAGAAACCTATTTTCTAAAAACAAATCCTATTACGTAATATAAATTTAAAGTTTAGCACAGTTTGAGGCCATTTCCCTACTGTGAAATATTATGCATATTTCTGGAAAGCAAACTGGGGAAAGGTGTTTTCCCCCCCCTTAATTATATCAAACAAATGATCTTACAATTACATAAGTAGTTGCCCATTATGTGAAAATGTTTATATACATAGTTACATATGTACACACAGTGAAATATGCAGACTTTCTGGAACCACATATTAAAATCTTTGAAGTTGAATCAGCCTTTCTTCTTTCTGAGTAACCTAAACTCAATGCCATTCAGCTGATTAGGGAATTCCAGGGATGAGATCTTTAAATAAAACCCAATGTCAAAAGGTGATAGTCTAGTCTTTACTGATTGTCTGACAATCATTACTTTAGTTTCACACTCATGAAAACTGGCTTTGTCCTAATTATTCTCAGGCATGTGGGTGTGTCCTGCAGTGTGGTGCCCTGTATTACAGCCTTGTAAAAAGCGATCAACCCAAAATTTGGCATAGGTGTAAATTAATGAAATAATATTCTTGTGTAAACTAGCCCTGAAGAAAATTCCTGAACAGATATGCCAAAAGTGGTGGGTGATTCTGACATCTCTCAAATAAGCCTAGAGTCCCCAAGGTGATTATTCTGAGTGCCAGCCCTCATTGGGGGCATTAATGGAGCAGATTTGATAGGGCTGCTAAGGAGTTTGAAGAGCACTGAATGAGGAGTCAGGAAGCATCCATTTGCATCCCAGCACTGCATCCCAGCTACCTGAAAGGCACCATTTGCATTCTGGTGCTACCTGAGAGGCAATGTCAGTCACTAACCTTTCTGAGATTCTTTCTTCATTTGTGACACTGTTGAATAACATCCTCCAAAGTTGTGATCATCAAGTGAACCTGACAATGTGAAAGCCCTCGAAACAGTGAAGCACTAGAATACAATGTGATAACTCATTTATAATTAACCTCTAGGTTTAATATCACAATTTGAAACCAAAACCCTCAGATTCACATGAAACATCAGTGATGTTAATAATTAGCCTCTGTCAGAAATTCCAGAATCACCCATGTGCATGAGGGCCAGTTATTTTTGTGCTCAGTGTGACATCTAAGGCCAGAGTAGAATACATTTGTTCAATTTTACAAGCTCCAGAAGACCAGTAGATACTACTTGCTTTTGAATACTAGAACCTAGGTCTCAACAGTTTCCATGGACTCACTTTATCCTAGTCCACAGTAAATGAGATCAGAATAAAACTGAGTAAACATACCACAAACCTGGTGCTTTGTAAACCATCATGGTATTTTAGAGAGCCAGAAGTAAAATCATATATTTATTGTGTGTAGGACTCGGGTGAAGAGTAGGACAACAATGTGTCCATTCTGTCTGTGGGCTTAGTATGTCCTTGGAGATTCTAAGGAGGCAGGATTGTGCCATCGATAGAAGGAGAAATGAGAGCCAAGGATTTAACTCCTTCCTAATCCTAATTCTTTCACAGTAGCTACTTTGAGTTTCTGGTTGCCAGTCCTGTAGATCATAAGTCCATGGACGTTAGAACACCATTCTTGTGCTTAGCAGGGCTAAATGGCTGCATTATCTTGGTCCCATTACCTAACCTCTCTTTGCCTTGGGCTCATCATCTGTAAAGTGGGGGAAATCATAGAACCTATTTCTTTCCTACATATAAAGCATTCATAGAAGTGTTTTTATATACATAGTTACACACACACACACACAGTATTTAAAAGCACAAATTTTAAAGTTAGACCGCCTGGGTTCAAATCCCAGCTCCACCACTCATTTGCTCTTCTAAAAATCAGGTAATAACAGTACCAACCCCATGGAGTTATCGTGAAGATTAAACGTGCTAATACTCGTATAGTTCTATTAACTGGGCTGGCACATAGTAAGTGCTATATAAACGCTTGCTATCATATTATTACCTGTTTCCTGGAAAAGCTTCAGATACTGTTTATAAGGATATGGAAATAAAAATTTCCAACATTATTAATTTTTGTTTCTCTGGTTCTCTTAGGTATAAAAATCATATAATAGTGATGTTGGAATTTACTTTCTAGACCTAGTATTTTGGCAATGTCCCTCACATAACATTTTCACTCTTTTTTAAAGATTAGTTATTGGCATATCTTTTACCAGATCTTCATTAAGATCATTTTATCCCCTGGTTCATTTAAGCTTAATGTTATTTAATCTCTCTGTATCTAATTCTTTTCTCCCCCTGAATGCAAAAAGTCAATGATTTTTAAAGCCTGCATACAGATAAGATGCACACATATTGCGAGGATGATGAATGAGCTAAACACTTGTTTGGGACAATTTCTGATTCTGTCTCTTCTCCCCTTTCCTCACAGCATTCATTTTAATGTTTCTGCCATTCATTTATTCATTCAGTATTTACTGAGGAGACTTGTCAAGCATGATAGACAGTAGAAAATACTGATTCTGACACTTGAATGGTGTTTTACAGCTTACAGACCGTTTTCACATATATTAAATTTATTCAATCCTCAGAGGCACTCACTTCATTTCACCCCAGTTCTTCCCCCCCTTTTAACTTTATATTTCTCGTAATCTTCCTCATTTCTTTCTTAAATCTTTGGTGTTCAGAATACTTACTACGTGCAGTGGAGGTAGGGTGGGAAGCTGATTGGAAGGCAATAGGTGGGGGAAGAGACACAAATCAGATGAGAATGTAGGTCCAGAGATGTTTCCAATACCCTACGCTTTAGGATAAAAGGACAGCTGTCTGTTATGTAGGAAAGTACATACACAGTCACTTGAAAAGAAACAATGACCATCAACGTATCCATCACTAGAAGCTGGATTGAGATGAGACACAGAGCTAGTGGCTTCCCAAATCCTCCCTTATCCTCTGACAATGAAGCATATTTAACCTATTGAAGAAGCTAGAGAGTTATGGCCCCTCCCTTCCTCTATAAACACTCAGGCCTTTAAGTCCCAGCATTAAAGTTCCCTATTTTATTTCCTCTTGAATTTCATGACACTATCCAGTAGGCAGGAAATAGAACATACAAAATTAAGCAGAAAATTATTCCTTCAGTCTTACATCACCTGTTTCATTCATTATTATTCCTCTCACGCACAACTGAGACTTCTGTAAGGAAATCCTGATGGCTTCCTGCAGTAGACCAGCCTATGGAGGGTGAATATGTTAAGTGATGGAGAATGAAGGTAGTGTCTAGGCCTGCAGTATGGCTCACATTTGAGCTTGTGCTGATCTCTTCAAGGGCACTCTGGAGATACAAGCAGATGATACAATAGACAAACTTCTACTGTGAGATGTACCAAAATCATTCCTAACCCAGACTCCTTTCACTTGCTTTGCCCTCTGCCTGGAATGTTCTTCCTCCAGAACGTCTCATGGCTTTCTTGCTTATTATTCAGCTCAAATGCCACTTTCGTGGAGAGGCTCCCAGCCAGTCTATATAAACTAGTATCCCTGTACTCAGTCCCTCTGTCTCATTTCATAATTTTATTTTCTTCATGGCATTTATCTCTACCTGAAGTAGATTTACTCATCTATATATTTATTATCTGTCTCCCTCACAAGCCTGGAAGCTCCAAGAAAGCAGAGATTATTTTTTTTTAACATGTTGCCTAGAACATATAGTAGTAGACCTTTAATAAATATTGGTGGAATAAACAAGTGGGAAACAGATATTTATCCAATGTCTATTATATGACAGTTCTGTTCTAGGCACTGGGGATGTGGTGATGAATCAAGCAAACCCAAATCTATGCTCTCTTGGACTTTATATTCTAATGCAGGGAAACAAACAGTAAACAATTAAAGCAGGGAAATGGATGCTGCTTGGGCGGAGCTGTGCTATATTAAATAGGGTGATCAAGGGAAGGTCTTGCTGCAGAGGCCTGAAGAAGGTGAGAAGGGAGACACCTGAACAAGATGAGGAAGATAAGAGGGGGAGGGGAAGTGAGTCTTTCAGCACAGGGAGCAGGGAGTGCAAAGGCCCTGAGCAAACAGTAGGGAGTGGGGGTAATGTGGTTAAAGCATGGAGCTCCTGGGAGAGTGGCAGGGGACGGGTCTGAGAGGTTCCGGTGGGACAGCTCCAATCTTGTAGAGTATTGTAAGCAATGAAAGTACTTTGGTTTTTACTTTTGGTGAGATGGGAAGCCAGTGAGGGGCTTTGGTCACAGTGACATGATCTGACTTAGGTTATAATAGGATCTCTCTTTTCGTTCTGGTGATAAAAGACTAGGAGGCAAAGGTGGAAGCAGTTAGGAGGCCAATGCAAGAGGTGATGGGTGGCTTGGTCCCGGGTGATGGCAGGGAGGTGGTGAAACATGTTAATAGCCTGGAAGAATTCTGAAGGCAGAACTGACAGGATTTGCTGATATGATGAACAAAGTAATGATACAAAAATATGTATGGAATTGATATGAAAAAGGCTTTTCTTGGATTTACAGAAAAAGAGACTGGTTTCTTTAGGGCTTTGACACCGATATTACAAGTAGTAGCCCAGCTGCCTAGAAATTCAGCTTTGGAACTTGGAACTTTTGTGTCAGCTATTGTTTATACCAAAGAACAAACAAAAAAAGAGTGGTCAAATATATTCAGTATCACAGTCTGTACTTGCAGTTAAGTGAGCTGGTCTCACTAGATCTTATTTCAGTACACTGACATGGATGACTGTTCAGCAGACATAAACATTTCAAAGTACCAATGACACACATCCACGAGGAGACTGTAAAGCTCATGGGGTAGTTACACAAAAGGTGAAACATTATTATCAAGAACAAAGATCTCGCCTGATTTATACTGATTGACAGTCTGTACTTCAAACCGATCTGATAACTGCTCAGACTTCTGACCCTTGCCTACCGGGCTACACGGAAAGCTCTGTGGAGCCTATTCCGTCTTACATTGTTTTTCTACCCGGCGCGGCCGAATGAATAGCTGGTGCACAACAAATAACCATTGACTTGATGATTGCTAAACATTCTTCACTACCCTCTCTTCAACGTATCCATCAGGAAGCTATTTACCAAAGTCAGAGATTAGATAATCACTCACAGACGCGTAATGTCAGAATGTGTTGGGCGTTAGGGCACGTGGAAGGGGCCGTCCGAAGCCCCACCCACCTGGGAAGTCAGGGAAGCTTTCGCGGCGGCGGAGACCTGGGTGCTGCATTGTGAAGGGCGAATACGAGTGCGAAGGAAGAGGACCGGAAGGGATCTAGAGCGGGCCTTCAAGTGTACAAAGACCCTGAGGCTAGAGGGTACTCGGAAAGGGCTGAACAGAGTGACCCAGGCCCGCGGGAGAGCGGGTGCGCCTGGACCTTTGGGAGGATAAAGACGCAGGGTTTGAAAGGTAGGTTTTCTAAATTATATTTGATCTTCAAACCCTCCGAGTTCCACAGCGCGATTCACCCGGGGCTGATAGGGCCGCGGACACGTAGCTTTTTCCCTTAGGCCTCACAGTACATGCCCCTTCAGCTTGGCCAAAAAGCGGGGGTGGGGGAAGGTCGCGTCCGCCACCGGGAGGGGAACACGCCCCGAAGTCACTCCTTGAACTCACCCAAGTTCCCCTTTTGCCATTTCCTCCTATTTTGAGGTCTCCCAACTAATGAGTTTGCCATTTTACCCAGAAAATAAACTATGGGAGAGCGTTCTACAGCAGGATACCGAGGTTAGCTTTTTGTTTCTAGGGTCTTTACGAGGCTACTCGTACGCGCGAACAAAATCTAGCTGCCTCCAGGCCGGGGCGGCCCCACCGCCTCTCCAGATTTTTTGGGCTCTCTCTAGAACTTTCAGCAACGAGACGAGCCGCGTGTTTAAAGCGGCTGGTCTTCGGGGGCAGCCAGGCCCTTCCACTCCCCGGGTGGGGGGAGCCGGAAAGTTCACGTGCTCCTTCCACAGTCTCCGGCTGCAGTTAGGAGGAGAGGAGGCGCAGTGACTGCCCCTCCAAAGAAGGTTCGTCTTCCGAAGCGGCCGAGCCCAGGTTCTGTCCGCTTTGGAAGAGGAAGAAAGTTGGGCAGGAGCGGGAAGGGGCTAGAGCGCCGGGCGAGGAGGCGGTAGGGAAGTCGGGGTGTCCCGGCGGCGCGCGAGCCGGGGTGGAGCCAGCAGCGGGCCGCGGCGTCAGCGTTTCAGATGCAAATCGATTCCCCGCCCCACCACCCCCTCCCGCCCTGGGAGCGAGGCTCCGCCGCTCCGCAGCCGCCCCCGCCTTCTGCGCGCCGCGGCGCCGGGCTCTACTTAAGCAGCGCGCTGGTCGCCACCCGGCACTCCCCTGAAGCGCGCGGGCGAGGCGGGAGGAGTGCAGCGGGGCTCGCGGGGGCGCACAGAGGCGCGCTCGCATCGTGCGCTCGGCTCCGCGCGGCTCTCGGTAGCAGCGGCGGGCCGGGGCGCAGGGCTGAACGAGCGTCCGAGAAAGGCGGCGGCGGCTGATCCGGCGCGCGGCCCGGCTCTCGGCCACTGCCCTAGCCCGGCCACCTCTTGGCCATGGCTCTGGCGGACAGCACTCGTGGACTACCCAACGGGGGTGGTGGCGGCGGCAGCGGCTCCTCGTCGTCCTCGGCTGAGCCGCCGCTCTTTCCCGACATCGTGGAGCTGAACGTGGGGGGCCAGGTGTATGTGACCCGGCGCTGCACGGTGGTGTCGGTTCCCGACTCGTTGCTCTGGCGCATGTTCACGCAGCAGCAGCCGCAGGAGCTGGCCCGGGACAGCAAAGGCCGCTTCTTTCTAGACCGAGACGGCTTCCTCTTCCGCTACATCTTGGATTACCTGCGGGACTTGCAGCTCGTGCTGCCTGACTACTTCCCCGAGCGCAGCCGGCTGCAGCGCGAGGCCGAGTACTTCGAGCTGCCGGAGCTCGTGCGCCGCCTCGGGGAGCCCCAGCAGCCCGGCCCCGGGCCGCCGCCGCCGCACTCGCGGCGCGGGGTGCAGAAGGAGGGCTCGCTGGGCGACGAGCTGCTGCCGCTCGGCTACGCGGAGCCTGAGCAGCAGGAGGGCGCCTCGGCTGGGGCGCCGTCGCCCACCCTGGAGGTGGCTAGCCGCAGCCCGTCGGGGGGCGCGGCCGGCCCGCTGCTCACGCCGTCCCAGTCGTTGGACGGCAGCCGACGTTCGGGCTACATCACCATCGGCTACCGCGGCTCCTACACCATCGGGCGGGACGCGCAGGCGGACGCCAAGTTCCGGCGAGTGGCGCGCATCACCGTGTGCGGCAAGACATCGCTGGCCAAGGAGGTGTTCGGGGACACCCTGAACGAGAGCCGGGACCCCGACCGGCCTCCGGAGCGCTACACCTCGCGCTATTACCTCAAGTTCAACTTCCTGGAGCAGGCCTTCGACAAGCTGTCCGAGTCGGGCTTCCACATGGTGGCGTGCAGTTCCACGGGCACTTGCGCCTTCGCCAGCAGCACCGATCAGAACGAGGACAAGATCTGGACCAGCTACACCGAGTACGTCTTCTGCAGGGAGTGAACTCCCCACACCCTCTTGCGACTCCAGCGCGCCCATTCCCTCTGCTTCTTGCCGGGGAGAGGGCTATAGATTTCCCCTCCCACCCCACGTTCTCCCATTCCCCTGTTCCCCACCTGCGGTAGACCCACTGACCCCTCACTTTAGTACCTGCAGCCACAGATCCTCTCGGCTTCTTCGTCTTCTCTGGACCCCACTAAAAGAGAGCGCCCAGACGTACCTCTCCACCCCATGCTTCCTCTGCCCCCCGGCCTCAAACCACCCCTCCCCCGGATTGTCCTTCAGTCTGGATGTAGTGGGGCAGTGTGGCTACAAAGTCACCTAGTACCTGGGAATGACTGAATTGTTCCGAACCTAACTGGACCCTGTCCAGTGTATAGAAGATTCCTTGAAATCTTCTCAAGCCCTGATGACTCATTCGCGGTTTAAGAGAGAGAATCGGTAGCAGTGTGTGGGAATAGTTTTGAAAGGTCATTTATTGCGTAGTCTTTTGACCCTCTTTAAAGGTGAAGTTTTAGAAGGCTGATTGGAAGACTCCAGAGCTGGAATTAGGATCCCGCGGAGGCCGTTCGGGGACTATAAATGAATAAAGTTTTGAAAAGTTACAGGTAGAAGTAGGAGAAGAATATGGTGATGGCATAATGAAGGAGCGTTTGGTTTCTGTGCAGATTTAAAGGTCTTCGCCTGTGGTTTAAACTTGTAGAAAGTTCCGCTCCTGCCTGAAGAGGCACCCTTTCTCCTGGGCTCACCGCCAGAAGCCCTTGGTTCGACTGCTTGACATGGCACCCGTTACTGGCAAGAGGGGGAAAGAGAGAATGACAGCTCAGGTCGCCGAGCATTGCGGGAGGTCACCTGGCTGTGACTGTAAACGGAGCTGGGTAGTAATGCACGTCGTGGGTATTAAGAAAACCTGTATTATTGCAGTGACTGTCAGTAGGACCTTAGCTCTTAAGCCTTGGGGGGTGGGGTGGGTAGGGAGGAAGGAGGGTAGGAGGGGTGGGAAGGGAGGAGCGGATATACTCATTTATTATTTGAAAGTTGGAAGTTTGTACCGTCCGTCTGAGTACATGCACATTAACAAAATAGCACACGAAAACATGCAAAGCATTTTGTAAAGGTGAATCACAGATCTCCTCTCACCTGGCAGTTTATTGAACTAACTGTTTTGCTGATACTTATATAACCTAACCAAAGAGTTACCCAGTAGGGTTTTAGTTTTTGAACTTTATTTTCTTGTTGATTATAAGTCCTGATTTTAAAATCTATTTCCTTGAACAAAATATGTTGATTTAGGTTACTTAGACTTAAGTTCTCTTATTAAAAATCCTAACTGTCTGCAAGCCCAGCCAATGTTGACTTCTGGGCAAACCTGAAAAATGCCACTTTGATGCAGGTTGTTTGAAGTTAAGATGGAATCTTTTCGAATGACAGAGCTGCAGAGAATAGAATCGCCAAGGGCTGCCATCTGTAGACAGCTGTAAAGTGGAATATTTTTAAATGAAGGCAAATAAGTACTTAAAAGTGAGCTGAGCAATAAAATTGTGTTCCACGTAAATGCAACTGAAACAGAAGGAGACCTGGTTGCCTTATACTTATACCTTTACACTAACATGGAATAAATCCCCACTGTATATCGTATCTACACTGTAAGTGAAGGGAAATGAATCTTTGTCTTTCATGCTGTGAGGCTCCTTTGGATATTCTGTGATGATGGAGAAGCCTGTCCTTTTTCATTTGTTTCAGCATCATTCTCTTGAAGTAGGTTTTTAAAAGATTTTGTAAGAGTCGTTTTCAGTGTTTAGCGCTATTTTTTCTTCTTTTTAAAAATGAATCTTGTACTGTATCTTACTATATGTCCATAACAGATGTTAAGAATTGGAACAGTTTTATTCTTAGACTCACGTGATCCAATCTGTATATACCATATATAAACATTTTACATGAATCACTTAGTTTTTTAATTAATTTACTAATGCTATAAGCGTTCCTGTCTTTACCCCCAGTAACTTGCTTCAGATGGTGTATATACTAAAGCAACATGTTTCAATGAGTTTCTTATATCCTTGTCTATGGGGAAATTGGGTTAGGAAAAAAATACTTAAAGCTGAGTTTGCTCCATACGTTTTGCTTGGATATTAGTTGTATACTAATATGTCGATTAACTGTCTACATAAACCACGGTACCTGTATTTTTAATCCACCAATTCTTTTTTTTTTTTTTTTTTAATTGGGGAAGAGAAAGATTTGAGGTCTTTTGTTGGAGGTGCCTGTTTAGAAAAGTAAAGTTAGCGTTACAATTACAAAGACCGTAATTGTAAGGGAAGCAGAAACATTCAGGAAGTCACATTTGCTTATGTGTTGGGTGTATTCTCGGGCTAGGTAACACATCAGAACTTACCCCTGTTTCAAGCCTGAAATGATTTGGGAATGTCACTCACTGGCCAAAAGTAAGTGTCACAGAGATTTCTGCACCCTATGTGGTATTCTGTTAGATTGTACAACAAAAAGCACATAATTGAGAACATCTTGGGACAGATCAAAGCCACTGACGTATGGCAAGACTCAGAGATTTCTGATTTGCCTTGTTAAATCTGCTCAGCTCCAGGAGTCACGGGAAATTGCTCAAGTTTTGTCTCTGCCACCCATGTCTTAAAAGTTTTATCTTGTAAGACTTTGAGTTGAACTGTTTCACAGCTTTGTGCACGCACGTCTCACTCCTCCACACATCCTTGCTGCCCCGCAGTACTCCCTAACCCCTTTCATTATCTGAAGGACTGGGAATTGGATGGTTAGAGATGGTAAACCAACCTTTCTTCTATGATGACTATCCCCTCTAAAGTTGGAAGTTGATACATGACAAATTCTACCTTAGCCCAAAGTACAGGCTGGGTAGGAAACTCATTTTTACATTGGGTGGATACTATAACTGAGATAAGATGACTTGGCCTCTACACTTTTGGGTCCCTTATTCACCGTGTGTTCTGAGCCACAGAAGGACCCTTAGTGGTCTACAAAGTGGGCTGGAGTGTTGGTTGTCATCTGTGAGCTTGGATGAGATATTGAGCGTCCATTTGAGTAAGCTCTCCAAAGACATTCAGTAACCTGGGAGGGTGTCATAAATTATTCAGAAATTATGACTGCATTACTCTGACTCAGTGTAGCATGCATTTACATATGTAATGGCTCTAATTACCATTTGGTTCATAAATACAACTGAGTGACATTAGATTTTAATAACAAATTTACCTTTTTAAAAAAGAATGGTTGACAGTGGTGGTTAAAAAACAGGTACCATGTTCAGTGCTTTTGCACCAAGTGTTTGACATATTGTCTGTTTTTTAAAACATGTAGACTATGAACCGTGTTCATTTTAGTTTTTCAAATTACGTGTTGTGGAAAATATTCCTTGAATGTGTGGGACTTAAATATTTTCCCTTTCAGTATGATTTTTATTCTTGTGTTCTATTTGGTTTTTGCATTGATAGCAAAGTGATAATTTATAATACTAGACAAAATTGTCTTCTCTTTCAAACCAGATCCATATATATATGGAGCCTGTTGCTTTTCTGGGGAAATGCATAATCTGTGAGTTCTCAGACAAAATAGGCAACTGGCATGCTCATAACATATTCCAATTTTTATTGGAATTTTCCGTGGAATGTTATTATTACATTAAAGCCATGTAAGGTGAGGCTTTGATAATTTTTTACTTTTTAAATTATGGTAAATTCTAATCTAATGTTCAAAAACATTTTTGTACTCCACATGAAAAGTGATAGATGATAGTGCAGGCATTTAGAACAGTATTGACTGGAGGCATTGAATTCCTTAAGAATTTCTTTTATAATCTAAATCATAAATACTTTACTCAGTTGACTTAAATTTCTAAAATTGTAAACTGAATATTTTTATTGTAAACCTACCAGAGTAAATCCTTTGGAATTTTTTTCTGTTTTTCCTTATTATAACTCATTTAAAAGCTGAATTAGTTTTCTTAGATGACCTAAATCTATCTCTTGAGAAATAAATAAAATAGTCTTGTGTTTCCAGTGGCTATAGTACCTAAAATAGGCTTTCCTAGAGCCAGAAACATGCTATGTTGAAGTTAACTTTTCTTTGTCACAGTTTTGGATGATAAACATCTAAAAGTATTAATGTTTGAAGATTTCTATTCTCTACTGGGGCCCTTGAAACTAAGATGGAAGAAATTCAACCAGTATATTTACATTAGAGTATAAGCTCGTGTGGTAGGAAGCTGAACTAGTTGACCAAGAATTCTTGTCACCTTATACATTTTGTGATTTTTTTCCAAGGTTTTTTTCTTTTTTTAATTCTAAATGTGTTTTGAGGTACGTGAACATTAATTGTAATGTAAACTATTATACAACTGTCTTTCTGACTTTATAGGCTGGTGAATTTTGCTATTAATATTGAATACAAATGATGACAATTCATTTATGACCACTCAAACAGCATTTGTGACATTTAATGACAAAGGTTAAAACATCCATTGTGGATGTTAATTTTGAAGATGCAAATTACGCATTATTTAAATTTTTCTGGCCATCTAAAAAACTCTTACCTGAGAAACAATGTAAGATTCCCTCAGAGTTATCTGGGATTATGAAATTGTTGAAAATATTATATGCTCAGTGATACATATCACTGAGCCATTTTCTCAAAATTGAAGGAGAAAGGGAAAAAATCATTATACAATTATCAGGCTTTCTAATGAAACAGAAAGCCAAGAAAAAGAAAAATCCTTTTATATTTTAAAAACTGAGGAAGTTTTTTCAGACATGCCCAAACTTTAAGCGAGAATTTCTTCAGCCATCTAAATGCTCTAGAGATTTTGGTTCTCTCTCTGTGTTCACAACCAGTTGTATAACAGAAATCCTCAATATTGCTTTCCTCCCTGTGTGTGAAGTAATGAATCATTGATTATGTGACTTGTGATGTATTCTATTAAACACTAAAGAATAAAACATTCACCCTTTAATTATTCGTCTTGGCTCTTTGGTATGGCTCAGACACTGGTCTAATTTCATTTCAGGGGTTCTCTGAACACTGGGAATGCTTCCTAAATTGTTGTAGGGCTAATGGCATCAGAAGGACTCCTCACTGGGTAATTGGCCAGGAGGGCCAGGAATGAATGGGCCCTTTCCCCAGAGTTTATTGTCAAAAACCCCTGTTGTCAAGGTGGTTTGGTCCTCAATGTGGAGTAAAAGTCCTTCACAAACATTTTCTTTGACCACAGTCTTGGCAACACATGTGAATTACTTTGAACATGGGGGATGTAGGTAGAGATGACCTCTTAAAGTTTGTGGGGAAAAGGAAATAGATGCTGTGAGATGGGCCTTAATCAAAAGTATAATGCATGAAGATAAAATTCTAAAGAATATGGGGAGAGGCTCTGCATTTCGGATATAGGGGCTCTTTCCTGAACCATCCTCAGTCACTGATGTCCCCTGTCTCGAGAGAAAGCATAGTGCCTCCGACGTTAAGAAATCACAGAAGCTGGAGCCCATCACACCAGCCCCGGGCTGCTGGACTGTGGCCCAGGAAGCAGTGAGTCAGGTGGGCAATGAGGCAGGCTTTGCCCTTCCTCTTTGCTTTTGCCTTTACTTCCTCCAGATAGCTTTTGTTTTAGTTTTTGAAAAGTTTATGGTGAAAAATTTAAGCAATATAAGAGTGTGTATCGTAAAAAGTAGATCTCCACCCTCCAGTAACCCCTAGTTTTTCCCAGGGATAATCACTAGTGCATTTACAGAGACATTACATATAAATGAATGAATATATGAATGAATGAATACATAACTAATTCCCCTCTTTTTTGTATTCAGTAGAATTTATGCCTATTCCTTGTCTTGCTTTCTTCTCTTAACCACTTATCCTGGAGCTCCTGCAACACATGCTCGTACACGTAACAATGATCTATCTACCTCATCTTATTTGATGGCTACATGATACTGTGCATGAAATGCCATTGTCTAGATGTGCTGTCATTTATTTTACCAGTCTTTTTTTGATGGGCGTTTAAATTTCCAGGCTTTTAAAAAAAATTCTACTTCAAAGAGTGCTGTATTGAATATCTTTTTACATAAATGCAAATATATCTGAGTCTTTTTTGGATGAAGTGATGCCAAGAGAGAGAGCACCTGGAGGTACTTTTTTCTTCTTTAAGAACTATGGAAATAATAGGATTCATTGGAAGCTCTCAAGGGAATGTGGATGATGGTGGTGTGAAATAACTCTAGAATCATTAGGTATACAAGTGTGAAGTTCTGCATAGCTTTCATATTAAGGACAAGCCCCCCTCACACACACACACTAAAAACACACACACTTTTTTTAAATTTCTTTTTTAAAATATATATTTTTATATAGCAGGTTCTTATTACTTATCTATTTTATACATGTTAGTGTATATATGTCAATCCCAATCTCCCAATTCATCCCCCCACCAACTGCTTTCCTGCCTTGGTGTCCATACATTTGTTCTTTTCATCTGTGTCTCAATTTCTGCCTTGCAAACTGGTTCATCTGTACCATTTTTCTAGATTCCACATACATGCGTTAATATATGATATTTCTTTTTCTCTTTCTGACTGACTTTGCTCTGTATGACAGTCCCTAGGTCCATTCACGTCTCTGCAAATGACCACTTTCCTTCCTTTTTATGGCTGAGTAATATTCCATTGTATATATGTACCACATCTTCTTTATCCATTCATTTGTCAATGGGCATTTAGGTTGCTTCCATGATCTGGCTATTGTAAATAGTGCTGCAATGAACATTGGGGTGCATGTGTCTTTTTGAATTATGGTTTTCTCTGCATATATGCCCAGTAGTAGGATTGCTGGGTCATATGGTAATTCTATTTTTAGTTTTTTAAGGAACCTCCATACTGTTCTCCATAGTGGCTGTATTGATTTACATTCCCACCAACAGGGCAAGAGGGTTCCCTTTTCTCCACACCCTCTCCAGCATTTGTTGTTTGTAGATTTTCTAGTGATGCCCATTCTAACCGGCATGAGGTGGTACCTCACTGTACTTTTGATTTGCATTTCTCTAATAATTAGTGCTGTTGAGCAGCTTTTCATGTGCTTCTTGGCCATCTGTATGTCTTCTTTGGAGAAATGTCTATTTAGGTCTTCTGCCCATTTTTTAATTGGGTTGTTTGTTTTTTTAATATTGAGCTGAATGAGCTGTTTATATATTTGGGAGATTAATCCTCACCCATTGATTCATTTGCAAATATTTTCTGCCATTCTGAGGGTTGTCTTCTTGTCTTGTTTATAGTTTCCTTTGCTGTGCAAAAGCTTGTAAGTTTCATTAGGTCCCATTTGTTTATTTTTGTTTTTATTTCCATTACTCTAGGAGGTGGATCAAAAAAGATCTTGCCATGATTTATGTCAAAGAATGTTCTTCCTATGTTTTCCTCTAAGAGTTTTATATTGTCCAGTCTTACATTAGGTGTCTACTCCATTTTGAGTTTATTTTTGTGTATGGTGTTAGGGAGTGTTCTAATTTCATTCTTTTACATGTAGCTGTCCAGTTTTCTCAGCACCACTTATTGAAGAGGCTGTCTTTTCTCCATTGTATAGCCTTGCCTCCTTTGTCATAGATTAGTTGACCATAGGTGTGTGGGTTTATCTCTGGCCTTTCTATCCTGTTCCATTGATCTATATTTCTGTTTTTGTGCCAATACCATATTGTCTTGATTACTGTAGCTTTGTAGTATAGTCTGAAGTCAGGGGGTCTGATTGCTCCAGCTCCGTTTTATTCCCTCAAGATGGCTTTGGCTATTCTGGGTCTTTTGTGTCTCCATACAAAATTTAAGATACTTTGTTCTACTTCTGTAAAAAAATGCCATTGGTAATTTGATAGGGATTGCATTGAATCTGTAGATTGCTTTGGGTACTATAGTTATTTTCACAATATTGATTCTTCCAATGTGAGAACATGGTGTATCTCTCCCTCTGTTTGTATCATCTTTAATTTCTTTCAGCAATGTCTTATAGTTTTCTGCATACAGGTCTTTTGGCTCCCTAGGTATGTTTATTCCTAGGTATTTTATTCTTTTTGTTGCAATGGTAAATGGGAGGGTTTCCTTCATTTCGTTTTCTGATTTTTCATTGTTGGTGTGTAGGAATGCCAGAGACATCTGTGCATTAATTTTGTATTCTGCAACGTTACCAAATTCATTGATCAGTTCTAGTAGTTTTCTGGTAGCATCTTTAGGATTTTCTATGTATAGATCATGTCATCGGCAAACACTGACAGTTTTACTTCTTCTTTTCCAGTGTGTATTCCTTTTTTTTCTTTTTCTTCTCTGATTGCCATGGCTAGGACTTCCAAAACCATGTTGAATAATAGTGGTGAGAGAGGACATCCTTGTCTTGTTCCTGATCTTAAAGGAAATGCTTTCAGTTTTTCACCATTGAGAATGATGTTTGCTGTGGCTTTGTCATATATGGCCTTTATTATGTTGAGGTAGGTTCCCTGTATGCCCACTTTCTAGAGAGTTTTTATCATAAATGGGTGTTGAATTTTTTCAAAAGCTTTTTCTGCATCTATTGAGATGATCATATGGTTTTTCTTCTTCAGTTTGTTAATACGGTGTAACACATTGTTTGATTTGCGTATGTTGCAGAATCCCTGCATGCCTGTGATAAATCCCACTTGATCATGGTGTATGATCCTTTTAATGTGTTGTTGGATTCTGTTTGGTAGTATATTTTTGAGAATTTTTGCATCTGTATTCATCAGTGATATTGGTCTGTAATTTTCTCTTTTTTGTGGTATCTTTGTCTGGTTTTGGTATCAGGTTATGGTGGCCTCATAGAATGAGTTTGGGAGTGTTCTTTCCTCTGCAATTTTTTGGAAGAGTTTGAGAAGGATGGGTGTTAGGTCTTCTCTAAATGTTTGATAGAATTCACCTGTGAAGCCATCTGGTCCTGGACTTTTGTTTGTTGGAAGATTTTTAATCACAGTTTCAATTTCATTACTTGTGATTGGTCTCTTCATACTTTCTATTTCTTCCTAGTTCAGTCTTGGAAGGTTATACCTTTCTAAGAATTTGTCTGTTTCTTCCAGGTTGTCCATTGTACTGTCATAGAGTTGCTTGTAGTAGTCTCTTAGGATGTTTTTTATGTCTGTGGTGTTGTATTTTTTTTTTTCATTTCTAATTTTATTGATCTAAGTCCTCTCCCTCCTGATGAGTCTGGCTAATGGTTTATCAATTTTGTTTACCTTCTCAAAGAACCAGCTTTTAGTTTTATTGATCGATGCTATTATCTACTTTGTTTCTGTTTCATTATTTCTGCTCTGATCTTTATGATTTCTTTCCTTCTACTAACTTTGGGTTTTGTTTGTTCTTCCTTCTCTAGTTCCTTTAGGTGTAAGGTTAGGTTGTTTATTTGAGATGTTTGTGGTTTCTTGAGGTAGGATTGTATTGTTCTAAACTTCCTTATTACAGCTGCTTTTGCTGCATCTCATAGGTTTTGGATCGTCATGTTTCATTCTCATTTGTCTCTAGGTATTTTTTGATTTCCTCTTTGATTTCGTCAGTGATCTCTTGGTTATTTATTAACATATTGTTTAGCCTCCATGTGTTTGTGTTTTTTTCCCTGTAATTGATTTCTAATCTCATAGTGTTGTGGTCAGAAAAGATGCTTGATATGATTTCAGTTTTCTTAAGTTTACTGAGGCTTGATTTGTGACCCAAGATATTATCTATCCTGGAGAATGTTCTGTGCGCACTTGAGAAGAAAGTGTAGTCTGCTGTTTTGGGATGGAATGTCCTATAAATATCAGTTAAATCTATCTGCTCTATTATGTCATTTAAAGCTTGTGTTTCATTATTAATTTTCTGTTTGGATGATCTGTCCATTGGTGTAAGTGAGGTGTTAAAGTCCCCTACCGTTATTGTGTTACTGTCGATTTCCTCTTTTATAGCTGTTAGCAGTTGCCTTATGTATTGAGGTGCTCCTATGTTGGGTGCATATATATTTATAATCGCTATATCTTCTTCTTGGATTGATCCCTTGATCGTTACGTAGTGTCCTTCCTTGTCTCTTGTAACATTCTTTATTTTCAAGTCTATTTTATCTGATATGAGTATTGCTACTCCAGCTTTCTTTTGATTTCCATTTGCATGGAATATCTTTTTCCACCTCCTCACTTTCAGTCTGTATGTGTCCCTAGGTCTGAAGTGGGTCTCCTGTAGACAGCATATATATGGATCTTGTTTTGGTGTCCATTCAGTGAGCCTGTGTCTTTTGGTTGGAGCATTTAATCCATTCATATTTAAGGTAATTATCGATAAGTATGTTCCTATTACCATTTTCTTCATTGTTTTGGGTTTGTTTTTGTAGGTCCTTTTCTTCCCTTGTGTTTCCCACTTAGAGAAATTCCTTTAGCATATGTTGTAGAGCTGGTTTGGTGGTGCTGAATTCTCTTACCTTTTGCTTGTCTGTAAAGCTTTTGATTTCTCCATCAAATTTGAATGAAAATCTTGCGGGGTAGAGTAATCTTGGTTGTAGGTTCTTCCCTTTCATCACTTTTAATATGTCATGCCATTCCCTTCTGGCTTGTAGAGTTTCTGCTGAGAAATCAGCTGTTAACCTTATGGGAATTCCTTTGTATGTTATTTTTCATTTTTTCCTTGCTGCTTTCAATAATTTTTCTTTGTCTTTAATTTTTGCCAGTTTGCTTACTATGTGTCTCATCATGTTTCTACTTGTATTTATCCTGTATAGGACTCTCTGTGCTTCCTAGACTTGGGTGGCTATTTCCTTTCCCATGTTGGCAAAGTTTTTGACTATAATCTCTTCAAATATATTCTCGGGTCCCTTCTCTCTCTTCTTCTTCTTCTGGAATATCTATAATGCGAATGTTGTTGTGTTTAATGTTGTCCCAGAGGTCTCTTAGGCTGTCTTCATTTCTTTTCATTCTTTTTTCTTTGTTCTGTTCCACAGCAGTGAATTCTGCCATTCTGTCTTCCAGGTCACTTATCTGTTCTTCTGCCTCAGTTATTCTGCTATTGATTCCTTTTAGTGTATTTTTCATTTCAGTTATTGTATTGTTCTCTCCGTTTGTTTGTTCTTTAATTCTCCTTGGTCTTTGTTAAACATTTCTTGTATCTTCTTTATCTTTGCCTCCATTCTTTTTCTGAGGTCCTGGATCATCTTCACTATCATTATTCTGAATTCTTTTTCTGGAAGGTTGCCTATCTCCACTTCATTTAGTTGTTTTTCTGGGGTTTTATCTTGTTCCTTTATCTGGTACATAGCCCTCTGCCTTTTCATCTTGTCTGTCTTTCTGTGAATGTGGTTTTTGTTTCTCAGGCTGCAGGACTGTAGTTCTTCTTGCTTCTGCTGGCTGCCCTCTGGTGGATGAGGCTATCTAAGAGGCTTGTGCAAGTTTCCTGATGGGAGGGTCTAGTGGTGGGTAGAGCTGGCTGTTGCTCTGGTGTGCTGAGCTCAGTAAAGCTTTAATCTGCTTGTTTGCTGATGGGTGGGGCTGGGTTCCCTCCCTGTTTGTTGTTTGGCCTGAGGCGAGCCAACATTGGAGCCTACCCGGGCTCTTTGGTAGTCTGGTCTAATGGCAGAGTCTGGGCGTGCTCTCTCCAAGGAGAACTTCCCAGAACTTCTGCTGCCAGTGTCCTTGTCCTCACAGTGAGCCCCAGCTTCCCCCCGCCTCTGCAGCAGACCCTCCAACACTAGCAGGTAGGTCTGGTTCAGTCTCCTGTGGGGTCACTGCTCCTTCCTCTGGGTCCTGATGTGCACATTATTTTGTGTGTGCCCTCCAGGAGTGGAGTCTCTCTTTACCCCAGTCCTGTGGGAAGTCCTGTAATCAAATCCCGCCTGCCTTCAAAGTCTGATTCTCTAGGAATTCCTCCTTGCCTTGCCGGACCCCCAGGTTGGGAAGCCTGACATGGGGCTCAGAACCTTCACTCCAGTGGGTGGACTTCTGTGGTATAAGTTTCCTCCAGTCTGTGAGTCACCCACCCAGCAGTTATGGGATTTGATTTTACTGTGATTGTGCCCCTCCTACCATCTCATTGTGGCTTCTCCTTTGTCTTTGGATGTGGGGTATCTTTTTTGGTGAGCTCCAGTGTCTTCCTATCAATGATATTTCAGCGGTTAGTTGTGATTCCGGTGCTCTCACAAGAGGGAGTGAGCACACGTCCTTCTACTCCGCCGTCTTGAACCAGTCTCCCCCTTTTTTCTATTTCTGAAGGTCCTCCCCTCTCTGTTTTTTGTTTTTTTGTTTTTTTGTACGTGGGCCTCTCACTGTTGTGGCCTCTCTGTTTGCAGAGCACAGGCTCCGGATGCGCAGGCTCAGCGGCCATGGCTCATGGGCCCAGCCGCTCCGTGGCATGTGGGATCTTCCTGGACCGGGGCACGAACCTGTGTCCCCTGCATTGGCAGGCGGACTCTCAACCACTGCGCCACCAGGGAAGCCCCCCCACTCTGTTTTTATTCTAGTTTTTTTTTCGTTAATTATGGCTGATGCTTGGTTTGTAAGAATGTAGTGCGGAAGAGGAACTACAACGTATCCCATATTTCTTAACGAGGCACTTCTTGGGGGAGTTGGAAAAGGATGGGAAGCTATAAAGTGAATATGGGACACCTTCCTGGAACATCAGTTTAGCTAATTGAGGTGTGGATGTATGAGTTGGGGAATTAAGTCGTTTCACTGGAAATTTACATGAATTTAAAAGACAAAAGTCCTAAACATTAAAGAGATACTGAACTTGTAGAATTCCAGGGAGGAGTTCACCTTCCTTTGTGGTTAAGAACTTGGTGGTGGAGGGGTGGGGTGGGGTGGGGTGGGGGGGTGGGAGGGAGGGGGACGCGGGAGGGCAGAGATGTGGGAGCACGTGTATGTGTATAACTCATTCGCTTTGTTGTAGGCAAGGGGCTAGCACGCCATGGTAGAGCAGTTATACTCCAGTGGAGATGTGAAAAAAAAAAATTATATGAGAAAGTAAATAAAAAACAACAACACGTAAAAAAAAAAAGAACTTGGTGATGGGGGTGGTGGTGATGGGGTTGAAAACTGCTGGTATCTGCTGGGCTTGTAGTTGATGGATAGTTTAGGGAAATATTAGTCTCTCAAGTTCTCTGCTTTACTCTCTTCACAAAATAAGTTTCAAGGCCAATGCTTCTTTGGAGCCAGAAATCACCTCTCCTTCTACTCACAGATAAGAGTGGCCTATGGGGCTGAGTAAAAAAGAGGTTTCAAGGGCCACTTTAAGCCATTAGCTCTTAACTTGGCTCCTGCAACATTTCTCCATGTACAACCACTCAGTCACTCATTCATTCAAAATCTCTTGAGTACCTACTATGTGCGGGACTGTGCCAGTCTGATATAGATACACAAATGAGTAAGCACTGAGAATTAGTAAGGGGGCTGAATGAATAATGACAAAATAAGTAGGAAGTGCAGTGCTGGGATAGTCTGAGTAGTTATAGGAGTGAGAAAGGGGGATATCTAACTCCTGCCATAGACTTGCTAGAGGAGGAGATGCCAGAACTGAGGCTTAAAGGTAAAGAAGAGGAAGTGGAGGTGCCTTCTAAGCAGAGGCCAACTTAATGAGGAAAGACCTGGAGATAGTAAGAACCAGAAACTCATGGGAAAAAAAGCTCCCCACCCCCCCCCAAAAAACCCACAGCCAAAAAAAAACTGAAAAAGCCCACCAACCAAACAAAAAACAGCTGAAGAGGCAATGAGAGCCTCACATACCATGTTGAAGGATTTGGACATTAGTTATTAGGGATGAAGAGTTTTAAGCAAGTGTGGAATAATCAGAGGATTCCTTTTTGCGAAGACCACTTGAGGCTCTGTGGGGGATGTGTTTGGTGGGCATAGCAAATTAGAAACTGCTTAGGTAGCTGTTTATGGGGTAAGGTTTATGTACATTAAGTCACATGCAGAGCACCTGGCTGCAGGGGTGGGCTAAGGTTTTGTTCACCTTTCTTCTCCCTTCAAACCTCTCAGGTCATGCAATTTTACATGAGATTCGGTTGCAATAATATTGGGAACACCGTGTTGGAATGAGAAGCTCTTTTTTTCTGCTCATCCCTAGATCTCATCATCAAGAGACATATTAGGGAGTGTTGAGAGAGACATAATAAATTATTTATTTAGTAGGTAGTTTATCAAGCACCTGCTGTAATGCATCAAGAATGCTGAAATAGGGGCTTCCCTGGTGGTGCAGTGGTTGAGAGTCCGCCTGCCGATGCGGGGGACGCGGGTTCGTGCTCCGGTCCGGGAGGATCCCGCATGCCGCGGAGCGGCTGGGCCCGTGAGCCATGGCCGCTGAGCCTGTGCGTCCGGAGCCTGTGCTCCGCAACGGGAGAGGCCACAACAGTGAAAGGCCCGCGTACCACAAAAATAAATAAATAAAAATTAAAAAAAAAAAAAAAAAAAAAAAGAATGCTGAAATAGCAACTCATCTGTTCAGCTTTCAGCAATCATTAATTGAGCCCCTAATATATTTGAGACACAGGCATATCCTTTCAGGTGTGTTTTCCTTACCTTCAACAACAGAGAGCAAAATGGTGAACAGGTCAGTTAAAGGGCCTTTACCTCTGGAACTACCAAAAATCACAGAAAACTTAGCCATGTTAGGCCTTACACACTTTGCATGTTTGCACTTCCCCCCTACAATTTAAAAAATATTGATACATTTAATAGCTACTAAGAATGATAACCTGTGCGTGTTGCCCCCCTCTTCCCACCCACCTGGTTTTTCAAAGTGGAAAAGCACAGTAATGGCAGATTCTAAAATTTTGGGCTTCTCTTTTGTTATAGTAGCTGACATCAATTTCCCAAATTATTTACAAATTATTCCTCATTAATTCATTCTGTTACTTTCTGAGTGGGTGAGAAAGAATCCAAGGTAAGAGCAAGCCCTCATTTCTGTATAAAAAAGGAAAGGGGAGTAGAAGTATTTTCTTATTTAGCCTTTATCTTTCTTCTTTGGAAAGCATTGAATAAAAGTCACAGGTTAGAGTGAGAGAAATGTAAGGGAAATGAAACTAGGATTTTAGATTTCCTGGTGACTTGGGTTGCTTGCTTCTACTTTATGGCGTGGTCTTAATATTCACTTACCTTTGACCTCTATCTGCCCATTCGTAGGAGGGGAAAAAAAGCATTTATTTCTTTATTTTTGTTTCAGGGCTCCATGCTGCCTAGCACATAATAGATCTTCAGTAAAAATTTGTTGAATAAATGAATGAATGTTTATGTTAATTTAGGTATTAAGGAGTAAAAGAACTAACTTAAAATTGCCCTTTACTTTTTTGGTAACACTACCAAGAATCAATTATCCCTCTGTATACCTATATATGTGTTTTTTTGAGAAATTTCTAACTGTAGTTTTCATAAATAAATACATAAAAATGACTGTCCTTCTCTTTGAATTGAAAGTCAGAGTTTATGATGAGACCTGAACTGATTTGGGCATTTGTTTCTGAATAGTTATTAGGTGGCAGCTGCTCCAAAGCCCAAAATACTTGACAACATTTCCATTTTATGATGGAAGTTAAGTTCACTGACAGCCATATTATGGGCCTTCCCCTAGGGCTGTTATTTGTCACACAGTTTTGAAAATCTTAACTGGAAAGTTTCAAGAGGTGCCTCTTAAGAGTTGTAGGAAAGAAATTTGACTTCCCTGAAATGCTAGAGTATACGGTTCCAAATGTTCAGCTGGTGAGAGTTGTGGGTTTTTTAAATGACAGTTTCAAGGACTTTTAAAAAATAAATGACCTGTACAATGATGCTCTGACCTTAAAATAGCAGATATGTTTTTTTTTTCTCTGCTCAGAACCATGTGTATTCAAAGTATAAATTCTCTCCCTGAGTTTATGTCAGAAACACAGCTGTAAGGTCAAAGTTTTATCCACGGGATCTGAGAGGGTTTCTTTTAAAACGTGAGCAAGAAAAAACAACAGTGCTAAGGACTGAATGTTTATGTCCTCCCAAAATTCATATGTTGAAATCCCAACCCCCAATGTGATGGTGTTTGATGGTGGGGATTTTGGGATGTGATTAGGTCATGAGGATGGAGCCGTTATGAATGAGGTTACTGTCCTTATAAAAGAGACCCCGGAAAAAAGAATTTGGAAAAGAATAGATACATGTATATGTATAACTGAATTGCTTTGCTGTACACCTGAAACTAACACAGCATTGTTAATCAACTATACTCCAATATAAAATAAAAAGTTAAAAAAAAGAGACCCCAGAGAGACCCCCTCATTTCTCCCACCATGTGAAGATACATGAGAAGACAGGTGTCTAGAACCAGAAAGCAGCCCCTCATCAGACAACAAATCTGCCAGCTCCTTGATCTTGGACTTCTCAGCCTCCAGAACTGTGAGAAGCAAATGTCTGTTGTTTAAGCTAGCCAGTCTATGGTATTTTTGTTACAGCAGCCCAAACTGACTATGACAAAGTTTCACAACAGTGAAACTTCCTTATATTGTTGTTATATTTCTCCCCTGTAATGCATAGTCTTCTTCTACCCAGAGTCTTCAAAGAATTCTCAAAAAAGCTTCATGTTTTTATCATCATGTAGTTTCATTCTAGGTTTGCATCAATTTGGGGATAAGTGAGGAAAATCACTACTCTTATTTTAGTTTCTGGATCTAACAGGTGAAAAGAACCTTTGGGGCTTGCACATGTTAAGTCTGTGTAGGCTGTTGACAGGAAGATGGAGGATGGACAGGATTAGTCAGACACTGAGTAGTGAGAATGTTTGAAGCGTGATTATGAAAGACAAGAATTCTCTTTTTGTATAAGAAAGTTGAATTTACAAACCTATATAAATGCTGTCCTTCAAAACAACTTTTTGAACTACTGTTTTGGTAGACTTTACATTTATTTCAATAAGAGCTACAGGAAATTAACTTAAAATGACATTTAGCAGATTATTAGTAGACAGAAGGGAGGGAGTATCTCTTAAAAACTGTTGTCAGTATACATAGCTAGTGGGAAGCAGCGGCATAGCACAGGGAGATAAGCTCAGTGCTTTGTGACCACCTAGAGCGGTGGGATGGGGAGGGTGGGAGGGAGATGCAAGAGGGAAGAGATATGGGGATATATGTATATGTATAACTGATTCACTTTGTTATAGAGCAGAAACTAACACACCATCGTAATGCAATTATACTCCAATAAAGATGTTAAAAAAAAAAACAAAAAAGAAAACTGTTGTCAGAGAAGATGAAAAAGTTCTGGAGGTGGATGGTGGTTATGGCTGCACAACAATGAATGCATGTAATGCCACAGAATTGTACACTTAAAATGGTTAATTTTATGTATAGTTTATCACAGTAAAAATAATATGGGTTTCATAAAGAGAATATAAAATATAGAAAACTATAAAGCAAGTAAAAATTTTTATTTAACCCTACCAAAAAAGTTGACATTAAAATCACGTCCAATTGTGATGAAGAACTATGGAAGGTCACTTCTCTGGCTGTGTTATGCCAGTAATGTAATTCTCAAACATATTAGCAATTCTCCATTTGGATGATTTATGAGTCACACAATAAAACCAGTCTAATAACTTTTAGTAACCTTTTAATTTCTGAAAATTTGAGAATATGTGTTTGTGTCAGTATTGCTTAAATTTGTATTTCATGGATTTTCTATTTTTGGTGCTTCATTCCTCTCCATTAGCTCAAATAATTAAGATTTCTTACTCAAAATGAATTGAAATGAAATTCCACCCAATCTGGAATTTCAAAGGGCTTTGCAAGAACATTATAATTCCTGTTCCACAAGTCAAAGGGAGGAATGAAGGTAAGTGTGTTCAGAGTCAGGAACCAACTTAGCATTTCTAACGTTAAGAAAGGGTTTGGTCTATGTTCTGTCTATTAATATTCTCATTGTTATATAAATTAGTGTTTATAGGGGCTTATAGCATAAGGCCAGTCTTTATGGAACAAAGGTATGTAATGGAGAAGTCACAGTTGTTCCTCTGCAACAGGAGGGTTAAGGATGAGTAACAGATGTGAGAATCTGTTTTAGCTGCTTTGGAGTTGGCATCATTTGGGAAGCTGAATCAAAGCTGAAGGTTGTCAACTCATGTGGAAGTAGATGCTTCAGAGTAATGGATTGTAAACTTGGGTGAAATTGAAACTGGGAAGGAAATACATACCAGATGGCAGAGGAACCAACTCTACTGAAGTAGTTTGGGGGATTAGACATACAGACAGAGCAGTGGTTCTCAATAGGATTTGGGATGGGGGGGCAGTTCTTCCCCCTCACCAGGGATCATTTGGTAATGTCTTGAGACATTTTTGTTTTACAGGTTGGGGGAAGAGTGCTACTGGCATCTAGTGAGCAGAGAGCAGGGATGCTGCTAAACATTCTGTTAGTATACAGGGCAGCCTCCCACAACAAAGAATGATTTGCCCTTACATGTGATAGTTCTGAAGTTGAGAAGCCCTGTGATAGAAAGGAGAATGGCTAGGTGGACAAGGGACTGCCCAGGGTAAGACGTTTTGTCCAAATGTAGAGTAAGGTGTTGAATGTTGCTGGGTTCCAAGAAGAAAAGGTTATGTGGATTGTCAGATTTGAGCTGGGCTTAAGTGAAGGAGGGAAGTGGTGGGTGTGTAGTTAGACCCTTGCTAAGGTATTTTTGTAACCTTGGTGGGTGTTCCATTGGGAAAAGCCAGGAGAAGCCAGGACCTGGAAAAGAATTGATCGGAAAGTCATGCCAGGCTGTGTATCGAGTCTGGAGGAGAGCAACAGACAGCAAAAAGGAATGTCAAGAGGCCCTAGAAAGATGAAACGGAGTGGGTAAATATAGTGGGTCTGGGTAGGTAAGTGTGGAAGAAAGTCTGGGAAGAAGTGGAAGGTAAAAAGGAACAGAAGCTAGCGAGGTGGAACAACGGTTCTCAAACCTTTTACACATTAGAGTCACCTAGAGAATTAAGAAAAATGCTGGTGCCTTGGCCCCATCTCAGACCAGGGTGGGTTCTGGACTTCAGGTATGTTGACAGACATTTCCCAGATATTTCTAATGAGCAGCTAGGGCTGAGAACTGCTGTCCTAACAGGTCAGTAAAGTCAAGGAGGAGCAAACAGGGCGACTGACTAGAACAATACTCTGAAATAAGCTGCCATCTAAGATTAGGGGCTGCTTGTCCTGTGTTGCAGTGTTTTGCTACCTGTCCTTTGCAGGGGTCTGTGTGGGCTGTCGCTGAGGTGCGTGGGCCAGGAGCTTCAGGCTGGGTTTTGCTTATAATTTGATATAAGGAGCGAGCAGGCAGCAGTGACTAGTGACTGAGCTTTGGGTTTAAACTTGCAGAGTCCCCTAATTACCTTGTGAAGGAAAGAAATCACTTAAAGTAAAAATAATATTATGGGGCTTCCCTGGTGGCGCAGTGGTTGAGAGTCTGCCTGCCGATGCAGGGGGCGCGGGTTCGTGCCCCGGTCTGGGAAGATCCTGCATGCCGTGGAGCCTGTGCGTCCGGAGCCTGTGCTCTGCAACGGGAGAGGCCACAACGGTGAGAGGCCCGCGTACCGCAAAAATAAATAAATAAAGTAATAATATTATGTAAGTTACGTGGACAATTAAAAATTACTTCATATTCTACATATAAGAATGATGTTATAAAAAGTAAAGATGTAGACTTAAAAAAAAAAGAATGATGTTATAAGAGAAGAAATGAAAAGCCATCAAACTATGGATATCTTGGAGAAAGTTCATAATTTTCCCTACCAGTAGCTGATAAAGGCAGCCTGTTTTCTTACCTCGTTGCCCAAGGAAGGATGATGAACTGGCCGGAGGTTACCTCTAAGGGCCTCCTTTTCAGAAGGTTATCCCTGATCTGCCTTTTCCAGATCTGAGAAAACATTCATTTCTAGTAGAAACGGAATATGAGTGAAAGCATTCTCTATCTGTAGATTCTGGGGACATTTTTAAAGGGATTGAATAAGTGACTGGTGGTGAGAAGTCTGTTCCATTTTCATTTGTCTCTGGCAGGGCCTGGTGGCAATTTAATATTCTTTATTATTATTTTACATGCGACTTCCTTCCTAGCTTATGATTCCTGTCAGGACTGTGTATTATTACCCATTAGTCATTTTTCTTGGGTTCAAAGGAGGGCTGGTGTATTTCAGTCATTTTGCTTGCAATTTGATTTGTGTTCTCTAAAATCCCAATTTAGTTTCATCAGTACATTTCAACATACAACAGCTGGGCCCCTGGATGGACTTATTTACATACATTAGCAGCTGAAAGCTAAGCACCAGTGACCCAGAAGCTGGCCTGATATTTTCCCAGAGCCTCACCTGACAGTTTTTGAAATAAACTCTTCCTCCCTATTTGTAAACTATCGGTGTCAGTGACAATATCCTGTGAACAGTTTAAAAAAACCTGTTGGTCTCCAGATAACTTTTAAGCTAAAACACTTTGATCAAAAACCTTAAAGGATAATCAGAGAACAGGTTTGGTCCTACTTTAGTATCGGGTAAGGATATTGCCTTCTCCCATTACAATGATCTCTGTTATTAGACAAATGTTAGAGAAATTGGTTTCTTAATTGGTCAGTGGCTGCCTAAAGACAGATAATCCATTAATCCACAAACATCATTGTGACTGAGGCCTGAACATGACTCTGAACACCTGACATCACACAGTCATGACATAAGGACATGGTGTGAGGCTTATGGACAACTCAGGGTTTTGTTTTGTTTTACCATTTTCTTTGTCTAAATTTTGTTTAAATTTTTGAACTGTGGTCTTGGTCTGTGTGATAGACTGAAAAATACCACCACCACCCCGAAAACAAGAGATATCTCCTTCCTAATTCCTGGAACCTGTAATTGTGAAAAAAGTGTCTTTGCAGATGTTGATAGAGTTAAGGATTTTTGAGATCAGGACTTTTGGTTATATGGGTGGTTCTTCAATGCCATCACAAGTGTGTTTATTAGAGAGGCAGAGGGAGATTGGAACACAGACAGAAGAGGAAGAGGTCATGAGACTGTGGAGGCAGAGGTTGGAGTGATGGGGCCATAAGCCAAGGAATGCTGCAGCCACCAGAAGCTGGAAGAGGCAAGGAAAGGATTCTCCTCCAGAGCCTCTGTAGGGAGTATGGAGCTGCCAACACTGTAATTTCAGCCCAGTGAACCTGATTTTGGACACCTGGCCTCTGGACTGTGAGAGAATAAATTTCTGTTGTTTTAAACCACCACATTTGTGGTAATTTGTTACAGCAGTCATAGGAAACTAATATAGTCTATAAGAGTCTCTCCCATGGTTTTGGACAGGTAGCTTATTTTTTCTACTATGTCAATGTCAGTGTATTTTTTCTAGAAATTGTTAATTTTCTTGATATTTTTCATTTGGTATCTTATTTAGGATCCATTCATTCTACTGAGTCCTTTCTATTTGGGCAAGCAGAGACAAGTAGGGTAGAGGAGCTGTAGGATTAGTTGATCTGCTAAAGAAATCCCCAAACATGGGGCAAAACATTTGTGAACAAGTAACCCAGAAGATTTGTTATTCCAGGAAAGAGAGAGAGTATTCTCTGCTATATATTAAATGTTTATCATTTCAGCATTTTACTTTCCTTTCCAGTTTCCATGAAGATGGATAGACCCACTGTATTTTATCAGTATAAAGTAGTGTTCTACCTTAGAACTGGAATTATACTCTATGGAATGGTTATTGGTATGAGTTACAGATTGTTATGATTCTGGACTGAAGTGGAGAAAATAGAACCAGGATGTCCTTGTCCTGTTTAGTCAATAGCAGAGTACTGTCAGACTTTGCTTCCTCTGCTGCGATATGACCATGATGCACTGGGGCCGGCTTATGAATTATGGGACACTGTAATACAGGTGTCACTGAGGATAATGTGGGCCCTTAGGGGAGCCTATTCATACATAAGATGTGATGCACAGTGAAATGTTTCAGAAAAGCTAATGGGTTTTTGGTTTTAGCCAAAGGTCCTGGAGCTATGAATGAAACAAACTGCTGGAGATTTTTAAAATGTTCTTTGTAAAAGCACTTCATGAATTCTCCTATTAAAAAACCAGAAAGACATAATTCTTTTTTAATCATTGACCCCCTTGTGTGACAATAAGCACTTCTTAAAGGGAACAGTCAAAACTTTATAATAGGGTTGGAAAAACTGAAATGGCTTTGTTTTGCAAAGAATTTTAATCATGCTATGTGTGCCTATGTGTTTACCAGAAGATATCAGTAAGCAAGCATTTCTTTGAAGACTTAATATTATGACAAAATTGTTAAGTAAATTCTCAGTTAAACATAAATGATTCTATTTTCCCAAGGACCTTCCTGTTGGAAATGGGTGAACTCCTTTTTTTTTTTAATTAACATCTTTATTGGAGTATAATTGCCTTACAATGGTGTGCTAGTTTCTGCTGTATAAAAAAGTGAATCAGCTATATATATACATATATCCCCATATCTCCTCCCTCTTGCGTCTCTCTCCCACCCTCCCTATCCCATCCCTCTAGGTGTACACAGAGTACCAAGCTGATCTCCCTGTGCTATGCAGCTGCTTCCCACAAGCTATCTATTTTGCAATTGGTAGTGTATATATATCCATGCCACTCTCTCACTTTGTCTCAGCTTACCATTCCCCCTTCCCGTGTCCTCAAGTCCATTCTCTACCTCTGCATCTTTATCCTCTCCTGCCCCTAGGTGCTTCAGAACCACTTTTTTTTTTTTTTTTTTAGATTCCATATATATGTGTTAGCATACGGTATTTGTTTTTCACTTTCTGACTTACTTCACTCTGTAAAACAGTCTCTAGGTCCATCCACCTCACTACAAATAACTCAATTTCGTTTCTTTTTATGGCTGAGTAATATTCCATGGTATATATGTGCCACATCTTCTTTATCCATTCATCTGTCGATGGACACACGTTGCTTCCATGTCCTGACTATTGTAAAGAGTGCTGCAATGAACGTTGTGGTACATGACTCTTTTTGAATTATGGTTTTCTCAGGGTATATGCCCAGTAGTGGGATTGCTGGGTCATATGGTAGTTCTTTTTTTAGTTTTTAAGGAACCTCCATACTGTTCTCCATAGTGGCTGTATCAATTTACGTTCCCACCAACAGTGCCAGAGGCTTCCCTTTTCTCCACACCCTCTCCAGCATTTATTGTTTGTAGATTTTCTGATGATGGCCATTCTGAGCGGTGTGAGGTGATACCTCATTGTAGTTTTGATTTGCATTTCTCTAATGATTAGTGATGTTGAGCATCCTTTCATGTGTTTGTAGGCAATCTGTATAACTTCTTTGGAGAATGTCGATTCAGGTTTTCTACCCATTTTTGGATTGGGTTGTTTTGTTTTTTGCTATTGAGCTGCATGAGCTGCTTGTATATTTGGAGATTAATCCTTTGTCAGCTGCTTCATTTGCAAATATTTTCTCCCATTCTGAGGGTTGTCTTTTCGTCTTGTTTATGGTTTCCTTTGATGTGCAAAAGCTTTTAAGTTTCATTGGTCCCATTTGTTTATTTTTATTTTTATTTCCCTTTATTAAGGAGGTGGGTCCAAAAGGATCTTGCTGAAGTTTATGTCATAGAGTGTTCTGCCTATGTTTTCCTCTAAGAGTTTGATAGTGTCTGGCCTTACATTTAGGTCTTTAATGCATTTTGAGTTTATTTTTGTGTATGGTGTTAGGGAGTGCTCTAATTTCATTCTTCTACATGTAGCTGTCCAGTTTTCCCAGCACCAATTATTGAAGAGGCTGTCATTTTTTCCATTGTATATTCTTGCCTCCTTTTTCAAAGATAAGGTGACTAGGGCTTCCCTGGTGGCGCAGTGGTTGAAAGTCCGCCTGCCGATGCAGGGGACACGGGATCGTGCCCTGGTCTGGGAAGATCCCACATGCTGCGGAGCGGCTGGGCCCGTGAGCCATGGCCGCTAAGCCTGCACGCCCAGAGCTGTACTCCGCAGCGGGAGAGGCCACAACAGTGAGAGGCCCGTGTACAGCAAAAAAAATAAAAATAAAAAAATAAGGTGACTATATGTGTGGGTTTATCTCTGGGCTTTCTATTCTGTTCCATTGATCTATATTTCTGTTTTTGTTCCAGTACCATACTGTCTTGATTACTGTAGCTTTGTACTAGATCCTGAAGTCTGGGAGCCTGATTCCTCCAGCTCCATTGATTCTCCCAATCCAAGAACATGGTATATCTCTCCATCTGTTTGTATCATCTTTAATTTCTTTCATCAGTGTCTTATAGTTTTCTGCATACAGGTCTTTTGTCCCCTTCGGTAGGTTTTTTCCTAGGTATTTTTTTCTTTTTGTTGCAGTACTAAATGGGAGTGTTTCCTTAATTTCTCTTTCAGATTTTTCATCATCAATGCATAGGAATGCAAGAGATTTCTGTGCATTAATTTTGTATCCTGTTACTTTACCAAATTCATTGATTACCTGTAATAGTTTTCTGGTAGCATCTTTAAGATTCTCTATGTATAGTACCATGTCATCTGCAAACAGTGACAGTTTTGCTTCTTTTTTTCTGATTTGGATTTCTTTTATTTCTTTTTCATCATTGATTGCTGTGACTAAAACTTCCAAAACTATGTTGAGTAATAGTGGTGAGAGTGGGCAACCTTTTCTTGTTCCTGATCTTAGTGGAAATGGTTTCAGTTTTTCACCATTGAGAATGATATTGGCTTTGGGTTTGTCATATATGGTGTTTATTAGGTGGAGGTGAGTTCCCTCTATGCCTACTTTCTGGAGGGTTTTTTATCATAATTGGGTGTGGGGTTTTGGTGAAAGCTTTTTCTGCATCTGTTGAGGTGATCATACGGTTTTTATTCTTCAGCTTGTTAATATGGTTTATCACATTGATTGATTTGCGTATATTGAAGAATCCTTGCCTTCCTTGAATAAACACCACTTGATCATAGTGTATGATCCTTTAGTGTGCTGTAGGACTCTGTTTGCTAGTATTTTGTTGAGGATTTTTGCATCTACGTTCATCAGTGATATTGGTCTGTAGTTTTCTTTTTTTGTGAGATCTTTGTCTGATTTTGGTATCAGGGTGATGGTGGCCTCCTAGAATGAGTTTGGGAGTGTTCCTCCCTCTGCTATATTTTGGAAGAGTTTGAGAAGGGTAGGTGTTAGCTTTTCTCTAAATGTTTGATAGAATTCACCTGTGAAGCCATCTGGTCCTGGGCTTTTGTTTGTTGGAAGATTTTTAATCACAGTTTCAATTTCAGTGCTTGTGAGTGGTCTGTTTATATTTTCTATTTCTTCCTGGTTCAGTCTTGGAATGTGCTTTTCTAAGAATTTGTCCATTTCTTTGAGGTTGTCCATATTATTGGCATAGAGTTGCTTGTAGTAATCCCTCATGATCCTTTGTATTTCTGCAGTGTCAGTTGTTACCTCTCTATTTTCATTTCTAATTCTGTTGATTTGAGTCTTCTCCCTTTTTTTCATGATGAGTCTGGCTAATGGTTTATCAATTTTTGTCTGTCTTCTCAAAGAACCAGATTTTAGTTTTATTGATGTTTTTAAGTTTTTCCTTCATGTCTTTTTCATTTATTTCTGATCTGATGTTTATGATTTCTTTCCTTCTGCTAACTTCGGGTTTTTTTTTGTTCTTTCTCTAATTGCTTTAAGTGTAAGCTTAGGTTGTTTATTTGAGGTGTTTCTTGTTTCTTGAGGTAGGATTGTATTGCTATAAACTTCCCTCTTAGAACTGCTTTTGCTGCATCCCATAGGTTTTGGGTCATCGTGTTTTCATTGTCATTTGTTTCAGGGTATTTTTTGATTTCCTCTTTGATTTCTTCACTGATCTCTTGGTTGTTTAGTAGAGTATTGTTTAGCCTCCATGTGTTTGTATTTTTTTACAGATTTTTACTGTAATTGATATCTAGTCTCATAGTGTTGTGGTAGGAAAAGATACTTGATATGATTTCAGTTTTCTTAAATTTACTGAGGCTTGATTTGTGGCCCAAGATATGATCTATCCTGGAGAATGTTCCATGAGCACTTGAGAAAAAAGTGTATTCTGTTGTTTTGGATGGAATGTCCTATAAATATCAATTAAGTCCGTCTTGTTTAATGTATCATTTAAAGCTTTTGTTTCCTTATGTATTTTCATTTTGGCTGATCTGTGCATTGCTGCAAGGGGGTTGTTAAAGCCCCCTACTATGATTGTGTTACTGTCGATTTCCCCTTTTATGGCTGTTAGTATTTGCCTTATGTATTGAGGTTCTCCTGTGTTGGGTACATAAATATTTACAATTGTTATATCTTCTTGGATTGATCCCTTGATCATTATATTGTGTCCTTCTTTGTCTCTTGTAATAGTCTTTATTTTAAAGTCCATTTTGTCTGATATGAGAATTCCTACCCCTGCTTTCTTTTGACTTCCATTTACATGGAATATCTTTTTCTGTCCCCTCACTTTCAGTCTGTATGTGTTCCTAGGTCTGAAGTGGGTCTCTTGTAGACAGCATATATATGGGTCTTGTTTTTATATCCATTCAGCCAGTCTGTGTCTTTTGGTTGGGGCATTTAATCCATTTACATTTAAAGTAATTACTGATATGTATGTTCCTATTACCATTTTCTTAATTGTTTTGGGTTTGTTTTTGTAGTTCTTTTCCTTCTCTTGTATTTCCTGCCTAGAGAAGTTCCATTAGCATTTGTTGTAAAGGTGGTTTGGTGGTGCTGAATTCTCTTAGCTTTTGCTTGTCTGTAAAGGTTTTAAGTTCTCCATCAAATATGAATGAGATTCTTGCTGGTTAGAGTAATCTTGGTTGTAGGTTTTACTTTCTCATCACTTTAAATATGTCCTGCCACTCCCTTCTGGCTTGCAGAGTTTCTGCTGAAACATCAGCTGTTAACCTTAGAGGGATTCCCTGGTATGTTATTTGTCGCTTTTCCCTTGCTGCTTTTAATATTTTTTCTTTGTATTTAATTCTTAATAGTTTGATTAATATGTGTCTTGGAGTGTTTCTCCTTGGATTTATCCTGTAATGGACTCTCTGTGCTTCCTGGACTTGATTGATTGTTTCCTTTCCCATGTTAGGGAAGTTTTCAACTATAATCTCTTTAAATATTTTCTCAGTCCCTTTTGTTTTCTCTTCGTCTTCTGGGACCCCTATAATTCAAATGTTGGTGTGTTGACTGTTGTCCCAGAGGTCTTTGTCCTCAATTCTTTTCATTCTTTTTTCTTTATTCTGCTCTGCAGTAGTTATTTCCACTATTTTATCTTCCAGGTCACTTATCCGTTCTTCTGCCTCAGTTATTCTGCTATTGCTTACTTCTAGAGAACTTTTAATTTCTTTTGGTATGTTGTTTATCATTGTTTGTTTGCTCTTTATTTCTTCTAGGTCCTTGTTAAGCGTTTCTTGTATTTTCTCCATTCTATTTCCAAGATTTTTGATCATATTTACTATCATCACTCTGAATTCTTTTTTAGGTAGACTGCCTGTTTCCTCTTCATTTGTTTGGTCTGGTGGGGTTTTACCTTGCTCTTTCGTCTGCTCTGTATTTCTCTGTCTTCTCATTTTGCTTAACTTACTGTTTTGGGGGTCTCCTTTTCGCAGACTACAGATTCATAGTTCCTATTGTTTTTGGTGTCTACCTCAGTGGGTAAGGTTTGTTCAGTGAGTTGTGTAGGCTTCCTGGTGGAGGGTACTGGTGTCTGTGTTCTGTTGGATGAAGCTGGATCTTGTCTTTCTAGTCATCAGGACCACATCTTGTGGTGTGTTTTGGGGTGTCTGAACTTATTATGATTTTAGGCAGCCTTTCTGCTATAGGGTGGGGCTGTTGTCCTGTCTTGCTAGTTGTTTGGCATAGGGTGTCCAGCACTGTAGCTTGCTGGTCATTGAGTGGAGCTGGGTCTTAGCATTGAGATGGAGATGTCTTGGAGACCTTTTGCCGTTTGATATTATGTGGGGCTGGGATGTCTCTGGTGGACCAATGTCCTGAACTCAGCTCTCCCACTGCAGAGGCTCAGGCCTGACACCAGGCTGGAGCACCAAGACCCTGTCAGCCACACAGCTCAGAAGAAAAGGGGAAAAAAAAGAGAAAGAAATCAAAATAAAATAAAGTTATTAAAATAAAGAATTAAAAAATTATTAAAAATAAAAATTAATTAAAAAAAGAAAGAAAGAAGAGAGCAACCAAACTGAAAAACAAATCCACCAATGGTAACAAGCACTAAAAACTATACTGAAAAATACAACAACAACAAAAATGGACAGGCAGAACCATAGGACAAGTAGTAAAAGCAAAGCTATACAGACAAAATCACACAAAGAAACATACACACTCACAAAAAGAGAAAAAGGGAAAAAAATATATATATAAAGAGGATAGAAGCCAAATCAGTAAACAAATCTATCAAGGATTATAAGCTCTAAATACTAAACTAATATAAAGCCAGAAACAAATTAGATGCAGAAAGCAAACCCCAAGTCTACAGTTGCTCCCAAAGTCCACCGCCTCAATTTTGGGATGACTTGCTGTCTATTCAGGTATTGCACAGATGCAGGTACATCAAGTTGATGGTGGAGATTTAATCTGCTGCTCCTGAGGCTGCTGGGAGAGATTTCCCTTTCTCTTCCTTGTTCCCACATCTACTGGAGTTTACCTTTGGGTTTGGCTCTGCCTCTGCGTGTAGGTCACCTGAGGGCATCTGTTCCCTGCCCAGACAGGATGGGAGTAAAGTAGCAGCTGATTAGGGGACTCTGGCTCACTCAGGCCTTGGTGAAGGAGGGGTATGGAATGCAGGGCGAACCTGTGGCTGCAGAGGCTGGCGTGACATTGCAACAGCCTGAGGTGCGCCGTGTGTTCTCCGGGTAAGTTGTCCCTGGATCACGGGACCCTGGCATTGGCAGTCTGCACAGGCTACCGGGAGGGGAGGTATGGATAGTGATCTGTGCTTGCACACAGGCTTCTTGGTGGCTGCAGCGGCCACCTTAGTGTTTCATGCTCATCTGTGGTGTCTGCACTGATAGCTGTGGCTCGCACCCTTCTCTGGCGCTCGTTTAGGCGGTGCTCTGAATCCCCTCTCCTTGCGCACCCTGAAACAATGGTCTCTTGCCTCTCAGGCAGTTCCAGACTTTTTCCCGGACTCCCTCCTGGCTAGCTGTGGCGCACTAGCCCCCTTCAGGCTGTGTTCATGCAACCAGCCCCAGTCTTCTCCCTGGGATCCGACCTCCGAAGCCTGAGCCTCAGCTCCCAGCCCCCACCCACCAGGCGGGTGAGCAGATGAGCTTCTCAGGCTGGTGAGTGCTGGTCGGCACCGATCCTCCATGTGGGAATCTCTCCACTTTGGCCTCTGCACCCCTTTGCTGCGCTCTCCTCTGTGGCTCTGAAGCCTACCCACCCCTTCCCCCTTCTCCATCAGTGAAGGGGCTTCCTAGTATATGGAAAGTTTTCCTCCTTCACAGCTCCCTCCCAGAGGGGCAAGTCGCATCCCTATTCTTTTGTCTCTGTGTTTTCTTTTTCTTCTGCCCTACCCAGGTATATGGGGAGTTTCTTGCCTTTGGGGAGGTCTGAGGTCTTCTGCCAGCATTCAGTAGGTGTTCTGTAAGAGTTGCTCCACATGTAGATGTATTTTTGATGTAGTTGTGGGGAGGAAGGTGATCTCCACGTCTTACTCCTCTGCCATATTGAAGGTTCCCCCACGCCGCACCGAACTCTTCAAAGATAGATTTGAGTCAATGGTAGAGGAAATCTTTACTTAAAGATTAATTTTGTTTATGGACAAAATCTAGGAGTTTACACTTTTCAGATGCTCTCCCTCCCTTCCGTAATTCAGTCCAGGGCACCTCAGTAGATACTGATTGATGTAAATAAGACATTGTTTTTCTTTTAAATGTTTTATCAAAGCTCTCATGAATTTTCACATTCAAAGCATTTGTGAGCCAGGTGGGCCTGAGATCAGATTGAGAGGGGAGAAACTGTTCACTTTGGAATGGATCTAACAAAGACCAAGAATAAGTTAAATTTCACTAAGTTGGGAGGTGGGTTACGCATGTGTAATTTTTATTTGTAAAATAAACCTTTGATAAGTTAAAAGCTGAAGAATTATGACAGGCTTTGCTCTGTAAGTGTCAATCTGAGGATTGACCAGAGAGATGGCAAATGAATTAAGAATTTTCCTTTCCAGTGAAATCTCTTTTATCACAATTCCTTAGGAAATTTTACATTGTGCATATCAAAAGAATAATTAATTTAATTGTCCACTTTCTATTGCTTGTTATTTATCTATTTTTTATCTGAAAGAAAACACTGAGTTTTTTTTTTGCACAACTAACAATTTTGTTAAGTGAAACTATGGTGAAAGTAGAATGTTTTTGTTATTCAGCATGTTCTAATCTATAGAGTATGTTTTCTTTATCTGAGGCAATACACATTGACTTACCTATCTTAATATACTAAAAATATAAGAAGGTGGGTAGTGAAATGGTATCATCTAAAGTTGAAATTTGCTAAGTGATTAGTTGATTGAGCTGTGTAAGGGGATCAAAAAAATAGAAAAGTAGTTTTTTGAATCTGGAGTAAAATGTCTTTTATGTTTGGATAAGTTTGTGTGGAGGGAAGGGAAGGGGGATTCAGTTTGGGGAGGGTGAGAAATAAAAGTGTTTTAAAACTCAGACTTAAGTGTTTCCTTGCAACCATCCAATGGTCCTGCCTTTGCTACACACTGAGTCCCGCTACTCAAGTCTGATTTCACAGTTTTGAGTCCTCAACACTGGCACCTCCCAGCTCCCACACTTTATCAGAAGTCTTGCTGATCTAGGAATCAGGCTGCTGGAGCTGAGATTCTCGCCTGATTGTCAGCTAAAGAAGGTGTGATAGAGTAGAAAACAGGATTTCCACACAGGAGACCTGGTTTTGAATCCTGGTTTTGAATCCTAACACTTATTAACTCTGTGACCTTGGTAAGTTATCTCTTCTGTGCTTCAGTTTTCTCACTATAAAATGGAAGTACTGCACAGTTTTGTTTCAAGTATTACATAAAATAATGTATGTAAAAACATCTAAACGTGATTTGTAAGTAGTAGGGACTCAGTCTTTTTCTTTCTTTCTTTCTATCTTTTTATTTTTTGTAAAGAGCACCTTATTCAGCCAGTCATCGAAGCACCTCCTCTGGGTGGTGGTCTAAATTCCACTGGTTCCCTGGAGATATTTCACAAATATTTTATTATTTTGAAATAACAAATGAGCGGAAGAATAAAGGACTTTGGATGTGCATACACCTGCACATACCTATATATGTATATGTGCATATATGTGTGTGTGTATATATATATATATGTATTATATATTTTTGAGGGGACGTCTTGTCTTTTCCTTCCTTCTTTTTTCCGTATTTCTCAGACTGGACTAGTTCAAATGTGGACATTGGCATAGGGCTGCTAACAGGGGCCCTGGACAAAGTTTTGAATTTTGTTTTGGTAGCAACTTTTTGGTATCCCTTCATGTGTGAGCCCCACTTTTGCTTCTCACTATTTTCCGATTCTGTCTCTAGGGATGACCAGCGTATCATGCTGCTTGTGGCAGTCAATGAGGCCAAAGATCTCAAAAACCCATTTCTGAAGACCTAGAACATGAATTAAGTTTGCATTTCCCAGGAGGAATTTCTCTGTGTAAAGAGGAGTGGGTTAGCCCATTTGGGAGGATAAGCAGGACTGGGAAAGGCCTTCTCTACTTGTTCTCTTCCTCCTAAGTGCAGTCTCTTCCAGGATTTGCCAGTGGAAGCAAGGATTTGAAGATGTAGATAACAGACATGATTTATTTGACTTGCATAAAATTTAAAAAATGAATTAGCTGCAAAACTTTCAAGTTCAATAGATTTAGATTCAGGTTTCTTCTAGAAAGATCTGGCAACATCTGAACCGGGTAAGGATCAATGGATAACAAATAGCTGCCTTTGGAAGGGCAAGTGATCCCCAGATCAGACGGTTCTCCCCTGCCTTGTGTAATTGCCTAGATTAACTGTTTGGCCCTTGTAGACATTTGGATTTGTGACACCCACTCTACACTTAGCATTGCTTACCCACCTCTACCTGTCTTGCCCACATCTTCCCTCTTCCTGCCCTGGCATCCACCCACCCATATGTGTTTTTCTAACAGAGCCCCTGAGCTCGGTAAAAACAAGAACTGGTTGTCAGAGAAAGAACAGTGTTTACCATGGCAAACCAATGATATTCAAAACCACAGACCATAATTCCAGAAATGCTAGTTCTGTTTCTTTTTTCTTATGAGAAGTGAATAATCTTATTTTGGAATTTAAAGCTAGCTGTATTAATTTATTAAAAAATAGACTTTTAAGGCAAACAAGCATCACTAGAGATAAAGGTAACATGCTCAGTGCCTTTGAATGATGTAGCAGTATTAAAGTTGTATGCTCCAAACAATACAGTTTCAAATGTATAAAGCAAAATCAACAGAATTGTGAAGAGAAATAACTTTACAATCATAGTGGCAGATGTAACAGAAGTAGTTAACAACAGAACTAGGTAACTAAGTAACAGGACTAGTTAACAACAGAATCAGTAAGGAGAGAGAAAATTGTGAGCAGCATATTAACAAGTTTGATCTAATGGTCACATATATTACATCCAAGAAGTGAAGAATACATTTCTTTTTAACAGCAGATGGATCATTTATAAAAATTGATGTATCCTGTGCCATAATGGAAGTCTAAACAAATTTAAAATAGTAAAATCATACACAACATGTTTTCTGACCACAAATTCAGTTAGGTTAAAAGTCACTAAAAAAAAAGATAAGTAGAAAAAAATAAATATATGTTAAAATTAAGAAACAAGGTTCTAAATAACCCATGGGTCAAAGAATAAATCATAATAGAAATTAGAAAATATTTAGAATCACACCTAAAAAAAGATACTATGTATAAAAACTGATGGGGTGCAACCAAAACTGTACACAGAGGAGAATTTTTAGCCCTAAATTTATATTTCAGAAAACTTTATGCTAATGCATTTGAAAATATAAATGAATTTCTAGAAAAATATAACTTCCAAAAACTGACTCAAGAAGAAATAAAAAGCCATCCTACAGAGAGCATTTAAGGTCCAGATAACTTTACCAGAAGTTTTACAAAATCTTCAAGAAACAACTATACAATACTACACAAACTTAGAGAATAGAAAAAGAGGAGTAATGTTTAGAATAAAAACTGCTTAGAATCAATATAAAAAAGACAGTCCCGTAGAAAAAGAGGCAAAAGACTTGAACATCTTCACAAAAAGACCTTTTTTTTTTTGTATTTAAAAAAATTTTTAAACAGCTTTATTGGGATATAATTGATATACCAAAAAAACTGGACATATTTAATGTATACAATTTGCTGATTTTGGAGATATGCATATACCTGTGAAAACATCACCACAATTAAGGCAATAAAATATCCATTACCTCTAAAAGTTTCCTTCTGCTCCCACCCTCCTTTTTTGTGGTAAGAACACTTAGCATGAGATCTATCCTCTTCACAAATTTTTAAGTGTACAATATTGAATTGTTAATGATAGATACAGTGTTGTACAGTAGGTCTCATGAAAAGATCCTCAACCTCAACTTCTCTCCCCTCCCCTCCTCCTTTACCCCCCACCCCTTGTCCAGGGACCCCAGTGGTCTTATTCATCAGCAAGTTCCCAGATCATAGAAAATGGAACAGGATCTGGCTCATACTAGTCCTTCAATAATATTTATGTAAACTGCAAATAAATACATGTAGGTGAAATCATCCAAGCAGAGGAGAGAAAGCTCGAAGAGAAAGTAAATGGAATAAGAAAAGAAGTAGGCCAGAGGTGAGACTTTCCAGAACATTAACCTGCAGGAGGTGGTAGAGTTGAGGAGAAGGCCTGTAGAGTAGGCAGAATGTAGAAGGGAGGCCAGGAAAGAAGTATATCAATAACAACTAGGATCCTTTGCCTGCAAGGGACTGAACATCTAGCTAAGAGTGGCTTAAACAATAGGGACTTATTATCTCACATAATAGTCTGGAGGTAGGTAGTTCCAGGGTTGATTAATTCAGTATTTCTTCAGTGTCCAAGCTTTACATTGGCTTCTGGTGATTCTCCTGGTTTTCCCCTCATGGTCACAAAAAAGGCTGTCACAGGGCCAATTGGCAAAAACTGAGTTTAAAGACAAGAATTATACATCAGGAGGAACACATCCTCAGGTTCCATTGGCCAGGACCAACTCCTAAACCAATTACAGCAAAGGGGAATGAGATTCCCTTGATTGGTCTAGGCCAACACGGTTCATCTCTTGGGGCTAGGATAGGGGATTACTTCCTCTGGGCATACTGCTGCCCACACCTGAACACAGCTGGCAATGTGCTAGCAAAGAAGTAGGGGTGTGTTCATGGAAACTGGGGTAATGTCTACTGAGGAGACCACCAGCAGGGTATTCTGTCACAGGATTCAAGGAAAGAGATGTTCAAGGAAGGAGTCAGTTGGGTCATTTGTGACTGAGAGGTCATTCATATAAGACAAGGATTGAATGGGACTATTGGATTTCACAACAAAGAGAACATTGATGATGGTGGTGAGAGCAATCGCTGTGGAGTTGGCAGAGGAAATTAGGTGGAAGAGACCCCGTTATGGTGAGTTAAAAAGTAAGTGGGGGATGAGAGGGTAGAGGTAGGGAGGGAAGGCAAATTGTCCAAGGGTCTTGGTTATGAGGTAGATGAGAGACAATGGATCTGGCCTGGGTCTCTGTCCTGTTCCTGGCTGGGAATCCTATTCATTATGCTCCCCAGCCAGGACTGTGTTGGCTGTGCCATTCCCCGCCTACGCATTTCAGGAGTTTTTGAATAATTCCCAGATCTGATAATGTTAGTTTATTATCCATTCCTCTGACCATTCTAGTTACTTTTCTTTGACCCTCCTTAGTGCCAACATTTCCTTTGTCGGATGTGGCAATAAGAACTATGTATATGCTTTTGTTGAATTTAGAAATGACTCTTTTCTCATGGTAAAAATGCTATGTATTCATCATAAAAAAATAAAAAGATGCTGAAGGAAAAGTAAAAAAATATATAACCCTAATCCACAGAGATCATCAGAGATATATTGCTGTTTTCCTTTTAGCTCTCCATCCACATTTGTATTTATTTTGTATAGTGAAATACTATCTTGCTTTATAACTTGTTTTTTTCCTTAATATTATATGACGAGTTTCTCATCTCATGAAATGCTCTTGATGAATATAATTTCTTGACTGAAAAATATTCTATTGTTTGAATAGGTCATTTAACATTCTTCAGTTAATGAACATTTACATTGTTTCCACCTTTTGTTTGCTACATTGTGCCTGCCTATGACTTATTATCTTGGGATAGGTTTGTAACAGTGGGATGAGCGGTTCAAAAGGTGTCAGATAATTTTAAGCCTTTTGTCAGGGCAGCAATTTGGTTAAATGTAGGTGCTCTGGGTCATGCTTGAGTTTTAACTCAGATTCTGCCATTTTCTAGGTATGTGACTTTGGGAAAGTGACTGACCCAAGTCTTAGTTTCCTAATCGTAAAATGAGGATCATAGTATCTACTTCCTGGGGCTTATAATAGGTTAAATAAAATAATTTGTGGAGAGGTTTTAGCACAATGTCTAACAAAAAATATGAGCCTTTCTAGAAATGATGCATCAATTTACAAGTCTAAACAGAACCTATTTTATTTTTAATCTGCTCTCTATAAAGTTTAGCATATGAGTTTTCAAAGAATCTAAAATGATTTATGGCTGATGTGTTCAAAGACATTTATCTTAATAAATTTGGGGTCAGTAAATCTTCAGCCTTTATGTTTTTCCTTCAGGCCAAATATTTCAAGTTCAGAGGTAACATTGTGTTGGCTACAGAATGTTCTCTAGACACCTTCACTGGGTGTCTCTAGCTAGTGCATTCTGTGCATATTCTCTTACATCTGATGAAAGCATTTGAATTGATGTGAGTGGTGCTTAGACTACTTATTCCTCAAAGGGCTTTCCCCACCTCTAACCTATTTTAGTTTCTATTATGTATTATGCCATCAAGACTAAACAAAGCTATACATTGGCTTTGAATAAAAATAATGCTTAGATCTGTAAAAAAGCGCTGATACCAAATGTAACCTTTAGGCCTTCTGGAATCTCTCAGAACGGAGGAAAGACAATCTTAGAACCTTGCTGAATGCCAAAGGATTTTCCATAGCTAGTCAAGTGACCTTAGCTCTAATAGTATCTGACTTTTTCACTTTCTGCCCTGAGGCTCAGTTCCAGCTTGTAGAAGTTTTCTGACCCATGGATTTGCTATAGTGTGGCAGTCATGTAACCTGGAGTTCTAACTCTATAATAATGTTCTGGGGGTTTGAGAATAATCTTTGGGAGGATAGAATCAAGTTAGTTTACCTGGCACTTTTATGTCCCAGAAATAGCTCCTACTGAATTTTTAGTTACCAAATGGAAACTTAAGTGTTATTTTTTCATATATAAGCTGATTTCAATCTGTTTTTTCAGTGTATGTTTTTCTCCTTTAATGATAACACAAAATTCAAATAATTAGAATGATTTTTTTTTTATGTGATTCCCCACCACCCGACCCCCCCGGAACTTTAATTTCTTTATCTCTACAAAGGGTTTTGCTGTGGTCTTCTGGAGCTGGCTCATATTGGCTCATCTGGAACAACTATTAAATTTTCACAGATTGGTTGAGGTCATGTTGGTAGCTTGAAGTTGTCTGTGGTGTGGGTGTTTACACCATAGAAATCAGCAATGCTACAAATCAGGACATTCCACATGCTCCCCTCCCCGCCCCCGCCAAACTGGTTGGTAAACATTTACCAGCAGACTACAGCTTTTCAGACAGTTTTAAAGGAACTAGAAATTTTAACCTCTCAGACTAAAGTTCCATATCATATAGTTGAGGTAGAATAAAAAGTTTAGTTATCAGGTATTGCACCTTCTACCAGTGGATGTTTGTGAAATGCTATCATTTATTAAAAAGATAGTCATTTAAAACATGACAGACAGATTGAATGTGGGAAGAAAGGAAACCACAAATAGAAGGCACACATTACAGTAAATGTAGAAAAATAGACAACAGAGTTAAGAAACTAGAAAGCCAAAGGAAAAAATTCTTGAAGAGTGAAGGACAGGAAGAAGACTGTGCTAAACAAAATTGACACTAAAATTGAATTTGAGAAGTACAGGGAGGTTAAAAAAGGCATCAGAATGAAATAGTTTTGAAAATGGTCAGCAATACCAACTTAGTGAAGTAATGTGTTCCACCCAAGGTGACATTTGCTGAAATGGAAAGTGGCACTAAAACCACCAGCCACTGAAAAACAACACATTTTGCCTTTGGCATGTTGGAACACATTTAGAGAATAGCATTATGGGTAAGGAACCATATATTTATTGTCCAAACTAGGACTTCCGTGAGTGAAAGGGGACTCTCTTAATAATTACTTCTGAACAACAACAAAAACCAGAGCCATCGAAGCAAACCAGGATGTATGAACACACTAATTATAGGCTCTACCACTGGCAACCCAGTTTCCAACCCAACTGGTTAAAAGAACTTGACCGATAAATATTACAATGAAAAGGTTATAATAAATATTCCAAGAGGCTATAGTGATATTGTTTTCCCATTATGAGAGGGTTAAAAAGTAAAAGGAGATGATTCATAGCAATGTTGAATAAACAACAAAAAATATGTGAGGAACTGTGGAGCCCCATCTCCTTCTGTTGTCTCCCAACCTGGTGGAGGCAGCCCTAGGGTAACTGTTCTTGTTGTACTTGTCAGTGTTGACACTGTAGGCCCAGACACTCTCCAACTTCCAGTTACTCATTAAGTCCTCTTCTTTATGCTGTTTCCTGTAATATTTCTAGCCTTTTTTCTTTGTTCTGCTTGAATGATTAAGTTTCTCAGCACTCCCGACAGCTGGGTAGGAACCATGTGCAAGAATGGCTGCCCTGGAGAGAAGGGTTCATGAAACTCTATTGAGCTCCATGGTTTTGCTTCCTCAAACTTGCCATTGTTCATCATAGCTGTTTGTTTTGGTCAGCTTTCAGGACTCTTTCTCAGAGACTCGTATAGGATTTCTCTTGAAAATCCCCAATTTTCTGATTTTTGTGGCTTCCATAAAGGCTTTGCTGAATTACACACCCAACTTGTGCTCCAATATCTGGGCATACATTTCTCATGATATAATGGGGCTGCATTTGGCACTGCAAAGGTGATTTCATGCTCTGGGGTTTGGCCGTATTTCACAGTGTATTCACTTTACTTTCCAGGAAATGGGTCGAACTTTAAAAATTCAGTATCAGAGGCAAGGGACTCAAACATTCTTTTTCTTGGAACTCTCTTCACAGGTATCTTCCTAGAAATCTTAAGGTCATTTTTCTGTAAGGAAATCTCTAGTAAGACTGTGTTCATTCCTTTCATCCTGAACGTCAAGTGAGCATGTCAAATGGCATTGTGTAACAGACCTCTCTGTGATGATGGAAATGTTCTATATCTGGGCTGTCCAATATAATAGCCATTTTCTTTTTTTCTTTCTTTTTTTTGCGGTATGCGGGCCTCTCACTGTTGTGGCCTCTCCCGTTGCGGAGCACAGGCTCCGGACGCGCAGGCTCAGCGGCCATGGCTCACGGGCCCAGCCGCTCTGCGGCAGGTGGGATCTTCGCGGACCGGGGCACGAACCCGCGTCCCCTGCATCGGCAGGCGGACTCTCAACCACTGCGCCACCAGGGAAGCCCTAATAGCCATTTTCTATATGTGGCTATTGAGTATTTGAAATGTGGCTAATATGACTGAAAACTAAATTTAAAATGTAAGTTCGTTTAAATGTAAATAGCCACGTAGAGCGGGCAGTTACTGTATTGAGCAGTACAGCTTCATACCAGCCCAGTGGCTCTAAGCTCTGTCTATTCAGTGATGCCCTTGTTGCAGTTCAGTTCAGCAATACTTCCCAAGCTTGGAGTGATCTTTAAGGGCCCACACTGATCTGAGATCATTTCAAAGTCTCACTGCCATTTCCCACAATATCAAGGAGTTGAAATCAAGAGCGGGCAGCTAGTCTATGGCGTAGCTGAATATTGCACTGGAATTTGGGCTATTCCTGGTCAAACCCCTTCTCCCTCAAAGATTATAAATATTTCTGAAGGCTCCCCAGTCTAATGTAGGAATAAAAGAATAGCCCTCACGATAGTACTATGAATACTGTGAGTACTGTTTATACTATTCGTAACAACACTATGAATAATGTCATCACCTCTGACTCAATTTTGTAACCAATGCAACTTCCAAGTCTTCTTTGTCCCTGGTAGTGACTGAGTACAGGTCAGAAGTGGTCCGCGCTGCGGCCGTTGACGATGCAAATGCTCCCTCCACAGGGCTGGGCAGAGAGAGCGCCCACCCTAGTCATGATCCCATGGCTGGTCCCTTTTCTGCCGATGCCATTTTCCTTTTTTGTAGACATGTCATCATGTACTCACGGCTCCTTCCTTAACACTTTTTAAAACAACTTTATTAAGATGTAATTTGCATGCTATGCAATTCGCCAATTTATATTGTAAAATTCAATGGATTTTGTTTATTCACAGTTGGGCAACCATTACCACAATCAATTTTAGAACATTTTCATCATCCACAAAAGAAACCTTGTACCCATAAGTAGTTAATTCCCATTTCTCCTCATCATATCACTCCCAGTAGTAGGAACCAGTAATCTATTTTCTGTCATGACAGTTCTACCTATTTTGGAGGTTTCACATACGTGGAATCATACAGTATGTGGTCTTTTGTGAGTGACTTCTTTCACTTAGCGTAAGTTTTAAGAGTTCATCAGCATTATAGCCTGTGTCAGCATTTCATTCCTTATTATTGCTGGATAATATTCCATTGTGTAGATATGCTACATTGTAGTTTTTCATTCATCAGCTGATGGACATTTGGATTCTTTCGATTTTTTGGCTATTACGAATAATGTTGCTTTGAACATTCATGTACAGGTTTGATATGGAAAGCTCTTTTAATTCCCTTGGGTGTATATCTAGGAGTGGATTATGGGCTTCTATGGTGACACTATGTTTAACATTTCAAGGAATAGACAAACTGTTTTCCAAAGCAGTAGAGTCCTAATGAGAACACCAAATCCTAACCACTAGACTACCAGGGAGCATCGAGTCCTAATGATTTAAAAGCCAAATTGTCTACAGAAGAGAAAGTCTATGTGACATATCTCTCAGGACAGCCATCCTACACCTAATACTTCAGCCCATCCAGATGCATCATAATGATTCAGTGTGTTACGTCTTTGCCGTTCCTGAAGTTACACGTTCTTCCCCGCCACCCAGTTATACTGAGAACTAATTGAAATACATCACTGTATACATTTAAGGCATACAGCAACATGCTTTGATTTACATATATTGTAAAATGATTATCACAATCGGTTGAGTTAATATCCGTCTTCTCATATAGATACAATAAAAAGAAAAGAAAGGAAAAAATATTTTCCTAGCGATGAGGACTCTCAGGATTTACCCTCCTAACAGTTTTCCTGTATATCATACAGCAGTGTTAACTACAGTCTTCGTATTGTACATTACATCTCTAGTACTTCCCTGTTTTGTAAGTGGAAGCTTGTACATTTCTTCCACCCGTCCTCCAATTTCCCCTCCCCCGCCCTCTGCCTCTGGTAAACACAAGCGTCTGATCTCTTTTTCTGTGAATTTGACCTTTTTTCTTTTCGATCCCCCAGGTAAGTGAGATCATATGGCACGTGTCTTTCTCTGTCTGACTTCCCTCATTCAGCATAATGCCCTCCAGGTCCGTCCATGTTGTGGCAAATGGCAGGATTTCCTTGTTTTTGTAGCAGAATAATATTCCATTTATTACTTCTTTATCCATCCATCCATTGATGGACACTTTGTTTCCAGGCTTTGGCTATAGTGAATTATGTTGCTGTGAACATGGGGGTGCAGATATCTTCTCAAGTTAGTGTTTTCATTTTCTCTGGGTATGTTCCCAGAAGTGAAATTGCTGGATCGTGTGGTAGTTCTATTTTTCTTTAAGGGTCTTCCGAGGGAAATTTTTTTTATGGGAAGAAACAGTCTCAGGTGGCCATGCTAGGTATCCCATGACTCTGGTGCCCGGTTGTAGTTCATTGTTCCAGAGATGGGTACCTGCTCCAAAGGCAGCTGATTCCCAGGCTATCCAGAGCCCTATACCATCAGCTGGCTCCAAAAGATGAGCTGTGCCAACTCAGTTCTCTCTGTCAGGAATGTGATCTGTGAGTCGTAATGATAGAGAAGAGGCCAGCCATGGGAGCTGAAAGTAGAAGACTGCTTACAGAAAAGCGATGAAGTAGCGTTGGCACCATGAGGATCACGACAAACCAGTCATGAGGAAGCAGAAGTGATGAGGAAGATGAAAAGACAGAAACTATGCGTAAGCAGGTAAGAAGATACAAGGCAGGGAACAAGTAAACAGATCAGCATATGAAGAGTCAGTCTCTAGCTACTGGAGAATAATAGACACGGGAAGGAGTAGCAGAGCCACATTGATGGCAAAGCCATAGAATGAGAAGTACAAATTCCGGCTGCTGAGGCCCTCGGTAACTGGGCATCTAAATGGCCCTGGTCCCAGGAGCCTGATTCTTTCTTTCCTTTTCTGTGTGAGACAGAGTTGTTGGCTTCTCTTGGGTTACCTAGTATAGATCTGTATTAGGCAGGGTTTTCTAGAGAAACAGCATACGTATATATATAATATATATATATAATATATATACGTATGCTGTTTCTCTAGAAAACATATTATATATAATATATAAATATTTAATTATGTATGTATAATATATAGTAAATAAACATGGATAATTTATATATTGTATGTATATCTATATAATATATATAGATATACATATATGTAATTTATATATATTTATATATGTAAAATATATAATATATATTTATGTATTATTATATTGCATACTATTCTGTATCATATATGTGTGTATATATAGAGAGAGAGCGAGAATGAGGGAGGGAAGGAGGGAGAGAAAGAAAGAGAGAGAGAGAGAAATAGGTTTATTTTTAGGAATTGGGTCGTGTGATTGTGGGAACTGGAAAATCTGAGGTCCGAAATTCAGGTAAGAGTTGATGCTGCAGTCTTGAGTCTGAATGCCTCAGAGCATCAAGTTGGAAACTCAGGCAGGGTTTCTATGTCGCAGTTTGGGGGAGAATTTCTTCCTCTTTGAGGAACCTCAGTCTTCTAAGGTTTTCAGCTGATTGGATGAGTCACACCCACACTATGGAGAGTAAACTGCTTTACTCAAAGTCTACTGATTTAATTGTTAATAACATGTAAAAAAATACCTTCACTGCAACATGTAGCCTGGTGTTTGACCAAACAATTGGGTACCATAGACTAGCTAAGCTGACACATAAAATCAACCCTCCCAAAATCCTTACTAAAAATCTCCTCTTGCTTGAGGCAACTTTAATCTCTGCACGCTTCTCAAGTTTTTTCAGCTAGTAAGGATTTGAAGAAGGATTTGAACCCAGAAATCTGACTCAAAACTTGCATTTTTAACCACTAAGAGCTTACATCATTTTGTCTTATATCTATCATTTACTAACTCATTTCTTTATTCAGGAATATTTATTGGAGACCTCTTAAGTGGTTGGCATGGTACAGGCTTCTGGGGAGACAGTAAATAATTGAAATCTATAATACTATATTTATTAAATATAATAATGGAATATGATTAAATACAATGTCTTAGTTAAGGCCTATGTTAAATATATTTTAAATATAATTAAAATAAAACAATATATTTAAAATATAAAATTAGATCTAATGTGATAATAGATGGGAGAGGAAGGCAAAATCAGAGGGGCAACTACTGTGGTTGGGAGGTAGGTTTAGGGAAAGTTTCTACTGGGCAAAATTGGATGTTGGATGTGAAAGACGAATCAGCATTAACTAGGTAGGGGGAGAGAGTGGAGAAGCACAGAGGCTGAGAGAAAAAAATCACATCACAGAAATGTTAGCTGGAGGTCTCCATTTAGGATTTAAGTGCTTTGAAATAATGATTTGCATGCCTTCCCTCCTTCCTTCTTTCCTTCCTTTCTCTTTCTCTCTCTTTTTCCTTCCTTTTATTTTTTCCTTTCTTTCTCTCTCCCCTAATTTCATCCCCCAGGCACTTAATTGAGGTCTTATATATCCTACACTCTTTATTAAAATTACTGAATGAATAAATGAGTGAATATATGACTAATAAGAAATATACGCTTCATCTTGATAACCAAATTCTTCCACAAGTCTAGTTGCCGCTTTCAGAGACCAAAAAAACTGAGATCACAGGTCTGAGCTGGTATGATAGTTTTTGTTCTTTCAAATAATTTTCCTTTGATGATGATATTTTAAATTATTGTTACCCCTCCCCCCTTTCTGCATAGATAATCAAGGATTGGTTGTGGCTATGAACTAGGTAGGCAGAGGAAGAGCCTGAAGACTGTGTTGAAACTTAGGCTCAAGCAATGGAATGTTGCAGTTGACTGGGGGGAATAGCTGCCACAAAGGGCTCCTTCTGGAAGCCAGCAATTAGGAAAGAGGAATCTCAGAGTTCAGTTTGAATAGAACCAATGGGCCATCTGGAGGGCCAAAAGGCAAGGTAGTGAATCTTGATGAATACTGCAAGAAACAGTGTGTGTGCATCACACGTGTGTGAGCATGCATGTAATGTGTTAGGAATGTCTCAGTTCATGAATGCTTTCTATTTAAAGGAGTGATTAATACAGAACAGAGACACGGGGAACTATTATCTTGGCTTAAATGGTTATCAAAATATTTTGATCTTTTAATTATATATTTTAAAATGTAGAAGGAACTGAGTAATTGTATTTAATTCAATGCACAGCTTAAAGGCAATCTGCTTGTAAAAATATTTAAGTTTTTTTTCCCTATCCCGATAGCCTAGCCCATGTGACATTGAATAGATATGTATGCACTATCGGGTCTGTGCAGAATGATGAAAATAACTAGTCATAACTCCTAACTGTAACATTATAGTAAAGAGTAGCCCACAGGTTCGTATGGGATTGAAAATTCTTTTCATAATGATATTCTTTAGGCTCTAGCTTGGCACTACTATTGGCTACTTATGAATAAGTTTTTTAGCTTTTCTGAGCCACAATATCTTCATCAGTAAAATAGGGGACCAGAGTAGTTGATCTTTCTAATTCGTAAAATGTTTTGTTCATCAGAGAGGTTCATATTTTAAAAAGCACTTTGAAAAGTGTAAGATTTCCTACAAAGATTCCTGCAAAGATTAGAAGTAGAGCTAACTTTCATTCATTCATTTATTTAATATATTGAGCGCATTACACTGCTGAAATATGTATAGTCATATATCGTATAACTATATTATATGCTCGTTCTGTGCTAATTGTTGAGGCCACATTGATGAAAAAGACAGATTTTTTTTTTCTATGTGGTCTGCGTGGTCTCTTGGAAGTGGGTGAAGACAATTGGAAGATTCTTATGAGTTTCTACGTTACCACTTAATGCGTATGTGATTTCCACTTAATAGGTGTGTGATTTCAGGTGTATAATGGACGATTATACAGGACTATATCATAAGATGGCTATGAGAATCAAATGTGGTAATTGTTGTAAAATGTATTTAGTGCTATACAATGTGACCCAACTATGAAATATCAAGTGGAGAGAGACAAGAAATTGGAAGAAGGTTGAACCATGGAAACTTCCCTAACCTGAGGACGGGGACAAGAGAAAACACAAAAGAGAGTAGAGTAGAAAATTGACAAAGAGGGAGGTAGAAAAGTGAGAGGAAGTAATACATGGGAAGTATTAATAAGCCACCTGCGCTAAAAAGATTTTTCAGGTTTTACCTAGTTTAATATGTTAAATTCATATGTCTTATTCTAGCAATATTTCCTTCAAAATTTGGGTAAAAAGTACATTTTTACTTTTAAAAAAAGTTACAAAAAGAAAAACATCTCTCTGATTCTTGTATAGAAATTCTAAATTATTTTCTTTCTAGCTTAAAGAAAGGTCAATTATACAAAATCAGTCTGTATTTGCCCTTTATCCTGAGCCCGTCTTTTCAGCTACTTTGCTCAAAAAGATCTTTGCTTTGGACTTGGAGAAAGGGCAAATGGTGTTGCAGAAGAAAGATTCTATCCAGCTGACCATAAATTTCTGGCGGTGTGTGGGAGCACACATTCTGGCTAAGATCTGACAGCAAAGCTTCATATTTCTAAAGAACAGTTCTTGCTGGATGGTATGACTATTTCACCGGTTTTGTTGAAGAAGACAGGCAAGATTAAATGCTTCATTGATGTAAGAACAAAGGTAAGCCAGGGGATCTGGCAAAGGTTGAGCAGTATATTTTTAAAGTGAATATGATAGCAATTTTTATGAGTCTGCTAGTCACGCTTTGGTTGAAAATCTAATCTTTTTCAGACGAAAAGGATAAATGAATACCCTCTCGACAACATACAAGATGTTTAAAGGCAAAGCTATTTGATTATTTTTATTCTGACATGTTGAGAAACTGTCATTTTAATCAATACAATGAATTAGTATGGCACCGTATTTGAAGCTTTTATAAAGTAAAAACCTTGTTTGTGAGTGGTTTTGCTGATATTTATCATTATCTCTCTTCTTTGGTCTCCAGTATTTTGGCTAATGCTTTATAGTCCTTCTCTTGACTTCAACTCTAATCGTTATCTACTTTGAGTCACTCATGAATCTCAAAATATTTTGCTGAATTAGAACCTTTGATATTTAGGGTAAATTTTAACGATGTCTTCTTCTGAAGTGACTAATTTTAAAGGAAAAAATGCCGAGTTATACTCACGCTTTCCATTCATGCTTTATTTTGTGACAGATTTCTTCTGAGCGTAAAGAATTTCTTCTTAGAGAAAGAACTTGGAAGAACACAGGCACCAGGGCCAAAGCATCTACAAGTGGATTGTCTACAAGGGGAAGAGCTTATCTTAAATTTGAGCTGCAATCAAAAATAAAGGTAGATAAAACCTTTGTACATTGTCACCGTAGGAAGGAAAAGCACAAATGACTACGTACTGCTTTGTATCTCTTTTTACATATCTTGCGAGAAAAAGATTTTCCTGATCAAAGCATCTTTGCTAAATTTATCTCCGGAGGGACTCTGCTGCTCAATCAAATCTTTGCAAGATTTTACCCTGGTGTTCCAAAAAGAAAAAGTACTCAGTATGATATGTTTTATTATTTTCTTTTGAATAATTCCAGGTATAGGTCATAAAATACTTTGGTTAGCAAGTGTTCCAGACTAGAGTCTTGGAGATTAAGTTGTCAAATTAAAACAGAGAGGTTACAGAATCCTTGTCTGGTTTAACTGTTATACTGGCATACTCATATGCTACCCAGAAACTGATTGATAGTATCTTTGTCACTTTAGAAGAATAAAACAAAAAGTTTTTTTGTATGTGTGTGTTTCTTCCTTTTTTCCCTCATTATTTTGCCTAATTTACTACTTGTAATTTAAAAACAAAAACCGGTTTCAAACGTTAATATCAAAAGTTGACTTACCTGTTAAGGTATATGAGCCCTCAACAGTGAAATTATTAATCTTTAGAGCTTTTGTAGTTTCAATTAAAGGTCTCAGTCTCCATGTACAACATATGTAAGCAGGATGAATAAAAATTCATTCTCAAATGAAAAAGAGTAATAAACCCAACCCAAGTTTAAGAGAGGGAACTGCATAGAAAGACAAATATTAAAATATGTTTAGTTAAAAATTAATTTCCTGTCAAGAATTCTGGTTCTACCAGAACTGTTTTTTTTTTTACTTAATTTTTATTGGAGTATAGTTGTTTTACAATGTTGTGTTAGTTTCTGCTATACAACAAAGTAAATCAGTTATACATATACATATATCCCTTTTTTAGATTTCCTTCCCATTTAGGTCACCACAGAGCACTGAGTAGAGTTCCCTGTGCTAAATAGTAGGTTCTCATTAGCTATCTATTTTATACATAGTAGTGTATATATGTAAATCCCAATCTCCCAATTCATCCTACCTCCTCTTCCCCACCTTGGTATCTGTAAGCTTGTTCTCTACATCTGTGTCTCTGTTTCTGCTTTGCAAATAAGTTCATCTGTACCATTTTTCTAGATTCCACATATAAGCGATATTATACAATATTTGTTTTTCTCTTTCTGACTTACTTCACTCCCTATGACAGTCTCTAGGTCTATCCACATTTCTGCAAATGGCACTATTTCGTTCCTTTTTATGGCTACATAATATTCCATTATATATATATACCACATCTTCTTTATCCATTCCTCCGTTGATGGACATTTAGGTGGTTTCCATGTCCTGGCTATTGTAAATAGTGCTGCAATGAACACTGGGGTGCATGTATCTTTTTTTTTTTTTTTTTTTTTTTTGCGGTACACGGGCCTCTCACTGTTGTGGCGTCTCCCGTTGCGGAGCACAGGCTCCAGATGCACAGGCTCAGCGGCCATGGCTCACGGGCCCAGCTGCTCCGCAGCATGTGGAATCTTCCTGGACCGGGGCACGAACCTGTGTCCCCTGCATCCGCAGGCAGACTCTCAACCACTGCACCACCAGGGAAGCCCTGCATGTATCTCTTTGAATTATGGTTTTCTCCGGGTATATGCCCAGGAGTGGGATTGCTGAGTCATATGGTAGTTCTATTTTTAGTTTTTTAAGGAACCTCCATACTGTTCTCCATAGTGGCTGTACCAATTTACATTCCCACCAACAGTGTAGGAGGGTGCCCTCTTCTCCACATCCTCTCCAGAATTCATTGTTTGTAGATTTTTTGATGATGGCCATTCTGACCAGTGTGAGGTGATACCTCGTTGTAGTTTTGATTTGCATTTCTCTAATGATTTGTGATGCTGAGCAGCTTTTCACGTGCCTCTTAACCATCTGTATGTCTTTGGAGAAATGTCTATGTAGGTCTTCCATCCATTTTCCATTGGGTTGTTTGTTTTTTTTTATATTGAGCTGCATGAGCTGTTTGTACATTTTGGAGATTAATCCCTTGTCAGTTGCTTCGTTTGCAAATATTTTCTCCTATCCTGAGCGTTGTTTTTTCGTTTTGTTTATGGTTTACTTTGCTGTGCAAAAGCTTTTAAGTTTAACTAGGTCCCATTTGTTTATTTTTGGTTTTCTTTTCATTTCTCTAGGAGGTGGCTCAGAAAAGATCTTGCTGCGATTTATGTTATAGAGTGTTCTGCCTGTGTTTTCCTCTAAGAGTTTTATAGTGTCTGGCCTTACATTTAGGTCTTTAATCCATTTTGAGTTTACTTTTGTGTATGGTGTTAGGAAGAGTCCCACTCTCCGTGGTAAATTAGTCAGTGGTGACAGTGGTCTGACCTTAGCAGAGGAAGTGGATAATGTCGGTTACTCTTCTCCCATAGTCTCAGTTGGATGTTGCATAAGGTATAGAACTTGAGGATGTCTGGTGGTCTGAGATATCAATGAGCAAGATGAACAGAATTTCACTTCGTAGAAGAAATAAGAAAACCCAAAAGTCAGTCATAGTTTGCTCAATCTTTTCTTTCCCCAACCTAATAGTTTTCTGAGTTTTTATGAACTTAGTGTATGAGTAATAATCAGAAAAATACTTGGGGATTATTTGTTGAGAAGCTTTTACTTTAACCAAAACTGCGAAGGACTTTTTCCTTGGATCCAGCACTGGGGCCTCAAAGCAATGTCATTTAATGTGCCATTTTTAGTAGACTTTCATCTGAACAAGTTGGAATCTTTAAAATGAAAATAGCCCTCCAATTTTATTATTATTTAATTATTTATCTAAGGAATCAGGACCAAGAGAACTTTACCTTTTGCTTTTACATGACTGAGTTTCTACTTTTGGTTTGATATTAGAACTTCAGTGCTTCAAGTACATCTTCTTTGAACTGATGTACTGAAACGGAACGGCATTCCAAGGAAATTGATGGCTGGTACTAGGGAGGCTACAGGTGATAGGAATTTTCCCATGGCAGTCACTTTTATATAACATTCTACAGTTTTGTTTTAGTTCCTATCCACTGTCCTAGCTAGAATCGGTCTCATTTCCTTTCTTCCACCATTTTCTTTTTGGTTATAGGTATCAAGAATTTTAATGATTTGTAAATAGTTTTCTAAACTAATGAAATAAATATGTGTCAAATGCATGTTTTTACATTTTATGTTTTAATAATTAATCCCCCTGAGTTCATTTTCTTGCCATGCTAAATGCAATTCTAGAATGGATTCTATTTCATTAGTGTTGAAATATAGATCTTTGAAATCTCATGCTGTGGTACCATATCGCTTGACTGGTACTGTTACTGCCAAGGAACCATGTTTCATAACTTTTCTTAGTGCAGTTAAATTTGATTTGTGAAATTAACCAGAACATTTAAACCAAGAATTCTTATCTCCCCTTTCTCAATCTTAGAAATTGAAAAGTTAAAGACAATCCAGGTTTCTGTTTTTTGTCCTGTGTCTAATTTATTGTCCTAAATGAGCCAATGCTCCCACCATTCTAAAGAGGCTCCACTTTGGCACTTGGCTTCAGTCCTTCCATGGATCCTCAGGCTGGATGTATCCTGGATGACTTCAACACCCGCCCAAATGACACAGGCTTCTCAGGGCTTTGAGTTACTCATCTCCAATAGCTTCTACCATAGCCCCTCTTCATCATGTCCTTCTGTTTGCATACTCAGCATGTTTTCATCACCAGTGTCTTCAGCACTGAAATTTTATATCCAGACCTTGCTCTCTTGACATAGCCTCTGGCAAGTTTCATTCATCTTTGTCCCATTAGGCTCTCCAGACTCTAGATTCTTGTTTTCTCTGTTACCCACTTTCTGTATTTGTTTCCCAAGCCATTTAGATTTTATGTTCCATCATTTCTGTCTCTCTTTGACAGTATCAACTCTTTTGCCCCATGTTCTTCTTTCACATCTGCTTAGCAAAATCCCAAGCCGGGCTGAATTCAAACCATCAGTCTTCCACACCTGAGTCATGCTGATTAAAAAATCTCCCCATGCGTAGATTGGTGCTGCCAAAGGTTTGGATTCTTGGTATATCTTGGCCTTGACTCCTTGCCATTCCCAGGAACATGCCATGTATCTTCAGCTATTTGAGATGTCTGTTATTCCTCAGAAAAAGGAGTTGTGACTTTCTTTACGCATGGGTTTGCGTATTTCTTCTTCAAGTTTTTCTTTAGTATCAGTAGTTCAAATTGTGGTGTTGAAAGATCCAGGGTAGATTTTGGCTCAGTCTCCAATGTGGTGGGAGATCCATGGACAGTGATACTGATATTGAAAGTCTAATGGGAGGTACATGGTATGTGGAGGTTTTTCTGATTTATGGCTGGATCCCAGGTAATAACTGAATAACAGGGATCTGCAAATGGGCTGGGTAAGTTCTCAGGGCCTCAGTTAAGTGTCCAGGCTTAGGGAAGAGCTTCAACCCCAGTAAGGGGACAGGAAGGCTCAGTCAGAATCTGAGCAAGGAAGGCCATGCACAGTGTGCTCAGTGGTTGGGTAGAATTAGCTCAGTTCTGGTTCCCAGGGCTCACCCAGGCACATGAGATACTAGTTATCTTACCACAGGATTGGTTTAAGACCTTACCAACTGCCTCCTTCGTCGGGACTGGTTCTGAGACATGGATGGAGCTGAGAGTACAGGTGAGTGGGCTGGTGAAACTCTAGGGGTGACAGTGTTGGAGTGTCATTAGAGATGAGGCAAGAGAGGTGAACTGGACTCAGCCTGTAGAAGGCTTAGCCTAAGGGCCTTACCTGGTAGAGAACCCTGGAGAACAGCGACCCAGTTGTGGAACCAAATTAAGTGGAAACTGAACAAATAGGAGAGGGTCAGTTATAATGTTTTTTTCACAGTATTATTTCATTCATATAAAAGGCATGGGAGGGAAATTTTAAGCCAAGAATTAACTCTTGGTTTGCCCTTTGAGGACTGTACACTTTTAGGAGATTTTAGACATGGTCATAGTTTTTGGGTCTGTGGCCTCCCGGCTCTCTCTTCTGCATGCTAATCTTCTGGTTGCAGTACATTCAAGGAAAATAAACTAATTTTAGTATTAGCCTAATCAAAGTACAGGAAGGCAGATCTGCTTTAATAACATAATATGGTAGAATCCAAAGCTTAATATATGTTTCCTGCTGTAGACAGCTGTAATATGCTAATAGTTACCAAAAATATCAATTGAAGGATAGTTATTTGCTTTACAAAATTTGATCATAAGATTCCTGTAAAAAAATGAATTTCCTCTAGAGAATTTAAAATCTGATTTGGTGTACTACTGTGATTCCATTTGCATGCACATTTATCCTGATTGATAATCAAGTGAGACTTAATAGGGATAAATACACATTTTTGAGTTTAGGCTTAAAAATGTCATTGTAAGGATGGAGCTGAGTGCTCTGGCTTTTCAGCAGATCAAGAGGCTAGTTTTAAGTATAAGGCAATAGCGTGACACAGATGCCAGAAAACTGGAGCGCCATCTGAGCCTCAGCTAATAGAAATCAAGGTCCAGAATGAGAGTGGCAGATAGGCCGCCACGTGAATCACATCCCGGTACTTCCCGCCCAACTTTCCTAGGGAACCGAACAAACTTGCTGTCTGTAGAGGCCAGTGTCCTAGATAGTGAGGGAGCTGGAGCCCCATCAAAGTCTCAGAGGATGAACAGATAGAGGATGCTTGGCTTGAGGAAGAGAAGGTGATGGTGGTTCCTTAAAAATTGTGATGGTTTGCCATGTGGAAGCAGACTTGGATTTATTTGTTATAGGTTCAGATTTAGAATTCAAGGTGGGAATTACAGGGAGGTATTTTCCAGTTTCCTCTTCCTCAGGTCAGAGTGTGTCAAGGTTTGTTTTTGTTTTAATTTTTTATACAATTTTAAAAGGTTACACTCCATTTAAAAATACTGGCTATATTTCCCATGTTGTACAATATGTCCTTGTAGCTTATCTTGCACCCAACAGCTTTTATCTCCCCCCTCCTCCACTCCTATTCTGCCCCTCCCCAGCTCCCTGCTGGTGACCACTAGTTTGTTCTCTATATCTGCACGTCCACTTCATTTTTGTTATATTCACTAGTTTGTTGTATTTTTTAGATTCCACATATAAATTATATCATACAGTGTCTTTCTCTGTCGGACTTATTTCACGGTGCATAATACCCTCCAAGTCCATCCATACTGCTGCAAAATGGCAAAATTTCATTCTTTTTATGGCTGGGTAGTAGTCTACTGTGTATATATACCACATCTTCTTTGTCCATTCATCTGTTAATGGATACTTAGGTTGTTTCCATATCTTGGCAATTGTAAATAACGCTGCTATGAACATTGGGACACGTGTGTCTTTTCGAATTAGTGTTTTTGTTTTTTTCAGATATATACCCAGGAGCGGAATTGCTGGGTCATGCTTTTGGTTTTGGTTCTTAGAGGATTCTTGTGTGAGAGAAGAGGTTAGACTGGAGGCTTCCATAGCTCTTCCACTGACTGATTAGTTTAAATTTATCCCATCAGGCATCAGGTAAGCTATACAGCTGTTATTATTTGTTATTTATACTTAAGTACCACTTATTATATGTTTGGGAACTGTTCTAAAACTGTAAAAATATCAATTCATTTCACTTATTTTAACAACCCTGCAACGTAGCTATTACCTGCATTTTATAGATGTGGATCCTGAGGCTCAGAGATATTAAGTTACTTGCACAAAGTAACACAGCAAGAGCCAGACCCACACCCAGGCTGTCTGCCTCTTTATTTTAGGAATATGTGTCTTGAGGATTACATTAGGCCTGAATTATGTATGTGGTGACTCCATTTTCAGTGTACTATTGAGCTACTGCCTGAAAATGACTTTTATCTTCGTTATTATTATGATTTAAAGTTTCTCTGAGTCGGGAAGAGTTTCTGATTCACTTTACTGCACAGATGTATGTTCTGCTAGAAAAACAAATAGAAATACTGTTTTGTGTTCCCTGTGGTATAAATCATTTTCAAATAGTAATTTGGATGATACTTTATCAGCTCAGGTCTCTCTTATTTGTAAATTATAGTAAATTTTAAAAATGACATCCCTCACAATTGCTTCTCTTCACAACCCATGTGATTTCTTTACAATCACAGGATCTTATATTATACCTCCATGACTTGGAAGAACTGTGTTTTTTTTTTCCAAATGTTAACTTCCTGTCAGGGGTCATCTCAGTACTGGAGGGTATATGGTTTATTAAACACAGAATGGTCTTTGCTGTTCCTTTGGCTCACAACCTCCAAAGCCTCATCTGTTAGCAGACAGCTGTAACAGTCTTCCCACTGTTTATGTTTAGCTCATGAAGCAGAAAATATGACAGGTTCTGTGTCTTTCAAAATGTCTCCCCCCAAATGCTAGTTAATCCCCTGGCTTTCAAAGGTCAACAAAAGTTATGTCTGCTGGCAGCAAGAATATAGGTTTTCTTTTTCATTCTTATGTAGATGTTATTTATTGACACTATTGTTTATCCAAGATGACTATAATTTTTCATATAATATTAAACAGACAAACCTTTGTTTCCAAATTGTGAACTAAGTTGATGAAGAAGAAGATATCGATCACCAAGTCCAAGTTACAGTTTTTTCTTTGTTGTTGAAATGGTTGAATAATTTTAGAGCTGAAGAAGTACTATCTGAAATAAGTCCGTAGACAATTTTAAAATATTTTAATAATGTAATTATTTCAGTGAACAGTTTGATTGTCTAAACAACAATAATGCAATATGACAATTGGAAACACTATTTGCAGGCTGTGTAGCTTTTACCAGTTTTATCGTGTATACAGCTGCAACTAGACTTCGTTAGTGAACTGGAAGGGGCTGAGGAGTGATTGTGCAGGTGGGCTTTTTGAGAACCACTGGGGACAAGAAAAATTGGCCACAATAATAAAACTGATAAGGTGGAGAGAGACAAGTGATGGGAAGATGTCTGCCCCCATTACCAGGTGACACTGAAGAGAGAACTTATGAGCTTGGTGTCAAGGGGAATAAGTAGCACCAGTGTAGGGATGCTGGTCACCCAGAGTGTGGCTTCCTGGAGGGCAAGAAATGAAAAGCCTGCAGCCTGAGCAGCTGAAGTGGGATCAGCACCTGGGAGCAGAAAGATGGAATGGGGAAGACCTTGAAGGAAGGGCTCTCTGGATCTCCAGGATGCAACTTATGCAGGGCAAGTTGGAACACTGAACGCAGAAGCACAAGCACCAAGGACCTAGTTTTACCCTAGGAAAAGAAATCAGGCATCAGTGAGAATGACTGCTGCAGACTGAGATCTCTCGGGTCGTCTCATGAGCAACGTGGAGTCTATAAATGTATCAGTCAGGAATGCTTTTGGCTGCATGCATTAGAAAACCTGAATACGAAGTCTTCATTGTAAAGGGGTTTACTTTTCATATATGATGGAAAATCTGAGGGCGGGTAGCTGTTGGCACTGGTTGAAGGGGGGTCAGCAAGGTTAGCATTGAGGTCTCTGATTCTTTGGGGGCTTCCTTCGTAGGCTGGCGATCATTTCAGTAGGAAGAGGGGAAAATGCTTTTCCTGCCGCACTGTGTCGTGTGCACATCGCAAGCTGGAAGAGGACCTAGGGAAGAGACTGGAAATGGGGTTGGGTCATTCAACCAACAATGTCTGCCACAACATATTTTCTGCTAACTAATCTTTGTAATATCATCTCTTGAGAAGAGTTATTTTCGTTTTCTCTTGTATTTCAAACATCCCAAGAAGTGCTAGAAAAGAAGAGGACATGTGAATGTGAAAATACCCTGTGACATTCCATGAAACTATTTCTGAGAATTGAAATTAATGGATTGTGGTACCTTATAATGACGATGATGATGATGAAGTTGATGATAATACTAATAATAGCTAGCACATATAACTTCTTATGTGCCAGGCTCTGATTTAAATGCTGTGTATAAATTACTGTTAAAAATCTTATCAACTACATTAGAGATAGGAACTAGCATTATTATTCCCATTTTACATACTGGATAACTGAGACCTCTGAACGATTAAATGACCTGTCCAAAGCTAGTATAGTATAAGTGGGGAAACCAAGAACTACACTCTGCAGTCTGGCCCCAGGGCCCATGCCCTTCATCCCTGGTCTACTTGATTTTTTAATTTTTATTTTTTTTTAACTATCACACTTACCTCTTTAATATTATTCTAAATTTTATCATCACTGTTATTTTTTCCTGATGATTGCTTAATTCTGTGGTCCTGAAAAGGCTAAAATTGTAAATATGGACATTTGCCCATCGCCAAAAAGTAAAATCACTGCTAGGAAAATAATACCTACCCGGGTTAGATGGGAAGATAAAATGCTGAATCCAGATACAGTGAAATTGGCAAAAGATGGCTGAGTTAGTTTAGTTTCATCCATTTTGAGAAGTCTGGCCCAGATTAGGAGCTCTTAGAGGAAGCAGTGTGCAAGGTGCAGTTTGGAGACATGACATATTTAAAAGGCAGGCAGTTGAATGATTCCAGCTCATATATACCATTGGGTATAATGTATCTAGTCATCTGCCTGAACCAAACAATTATTTCCTGCTGGTATTTTTCTTCTGTGTTAATGGTTTTGAACATCCAGAGTAAACAATTTATGTTTTATACTGAGGCAAAATTTCACAAAATGCCAACATTCAAATCAACCAGCGTCTCACCTCTCAAAATTGAGTAAAAATCTGTGTGTGTATGTGTGCATCAATAAGTGTAAAGCAAATAATTGAACTGTTTGGTTGCAAATGAAAAAACTCAGTAAATAATTTAAATTAAAATACTAAGAATAAAGACATAATAATCGCATACATTTGCCTGACATGGTGAGCTATAATTGGAGAAAAATATAGTTTGCTGGAAAGAGAAGTCAGCTAGAAGTGCGAAGAAGCAGGCTCCCATTCTATGGCCCTTTTAATGCTCCTTTCACTTCACTATCTTAAGAAGACTGTGGTATTTGTCCTGCGGTATGGTTTAGTGCCTTCCAAAGGACAGATCCATGTTATAGGTCCATAGTTCTGTTGGCCATTTAAAATCAGAAAATAGAATCTTGGCTGGAAGGAATTTATCTCAGAGGTCTTGTCCTCCAATATCCATCTGCAGAGATGATTCATGAAATGTTTGAATTAGTATCTAAGTAGCCATGTTGATGAGGATTCTATGGCTTTAATGTAGTTGGTTCATCTAGAATCAAAGCTGTTCTAATTTTGCTTATTAGATCTTGGAAGCTGCATGAAGTCTTTTCAAGCCTAGACATTTTCCATTTGCCTTTTGGATAAAGTCCCAAGTCTTTTGCCTCCAAGCTTATCAACTAGCAGGTGGCCACTGCCTCTGTAGAGAAAACCTCATCACTTCTGGCCTCTTACTATGCAGAGCTTTCTAGGCTCCTTCCACATACCATGTTGTCAGTGTCCTCTTCCCTCTCCTTACATACTTCTCCTTACCTGGAATATCACTCTTCATCTTTCAGTTGGCTAATTCCTTTGTCATCTCTAAGTCTCAACTCAAGTATCACCACCTCCAGAAAGCCCACGATCTTTTTTTTTTTTTTTTTTTTGCGGTACGCGGGCCTCTCCCGTTGCGGAGCACAGGCTCCGGACACGCAGGCTCAGTAGCCACGGCTCACGGGCCCGGCCACTCCGCGGCATGTGGGATCTTCCCGGACCGGGGCACGAACCCGTGTCCCCTGCATCGGCAGGCGGACTCTCAACCACTGCGCCACCAGGGAAGCCTCAGAAAGTCCACAATCTTGATTGCTTCAGGTTGAGTTAGGCAGCCCTTCCTTGTGTTCCCATAATGCCCTGTGTATGTGTACTATAGTACTGTATGTTCCACATTGTGTTAGAATGATCTGTTTATGCCTCTTCCCACTAGGACTGTGAGCACATTGACAGTAAGGACATGTCTTAGCCATCTTTGTATTTCTATGACCTGCTATAAGACACATTGTTAAATTCTAATAATACTTATGGACTTGATGAAAGGATAGAGAAAAACACCTGCTATAGTGTATGGGGTCATTCTATCCAGGAGTGGAATGGAATGAGTTTTGAGACTGCCTGTATCCTGGTAGACACAATTTTGGTCAGAAGCCCTGTATGCTTTTCTGTGCACATCATAGGCTGGGGTTGGCTGTCATTGTATTTTGGTCCATGGCAGCTGCTGGTAGCTCAGGGATTTTATTTGTTTAGTTGTCCTTAGCGACAATAATATGAGATGTTTCTACTTACAGTGTTAGTTGATACCTGATATTATGTTGTCTTATTTTCATTTTTGAAATTTATTTTCTCCAGTTATTTAAAAATAGTTCAGTATCTGTACAGTACATTATTGTGCAACTTCTGGGTTCAGCCGATTGGGAGGTTTCATACCAGCAAAACTTAGAGGTTGTATATTTTTTACTAGTTTCTAGACTCAGATTTATAGGTTTTTCAGATTATATAGTGTGCCATCAGAGATCCAAGTCAAAGCCAAACACCAAATATTTGTTGAATCTATTATATGCAAAGTCCCATGACAGGTGCAAAAACATGTAAGTGATAGACTAGCAGGAGACACAAAGCAGAAGTACTTGGAAAATTAAGGGCAGAATAAGGGTTAAATAACAGAACAAGCACAGCTACGATGCTGGATGAAAGTGTAGCTAGACAGGTTCTGTAAAATTAGAGGCAGGTAAGAGCCCTTGGGCTATGGAGAAGGTTTTGGAGTTGAGAGACTCAACTGGGACATTGAGAAATACGAGTGCTGCCTTTAGGCAAAAAGAAGGGGAGGGGGCCTGAGAGGCCTGGAACCTGGGGCAGTGTGGTTTGGTGGAAGCAGAGCATTCATGGGGGGCTAAGACCACAAAGGGAGAGCCCTGAAAGAAGCTGCTCTAACAAAAAGGCTGATAAAAGTGGCTTACTGGAGGGTGTGTCTCAAACGTGAATGTAGCTGTGGGTTCTCCTGAGGCTCTAGTTAAAATGTAGATTTTGATTCAGTTGGTCTGGGGTGGGGGCTGTAGATTCTGCATTTCTACCATTCTGCTACTCCGTGGACCTCACAGCAACAGATTGGAGGACTAAGTGAAAAGTTGTGAAGATTTAATTGGAAAAATGGTAAATGATATTCTCATTGTATATTACATAACCCGACTATTTCAGGCTTTTACATAGCACTTTGGAGGCGTGAAAGCGTTATGTCCAAAGGTGCAAAATATTCAACCAGGGAGTCACATAGACAAAGTTTACATTCAACAGGTAGCACAGTTTTATGGAGCTGTCCTGAAAGAGAAAAAAAATTGGTTGGTTTTTATAAAATATCATTAAAAAATATGTATTTTACTGAGTGTTAGACAAATGTAAGAATCTAGAGGAATGACTTGTTTAAATTAAATTGGAATAACTTTTTCAGTATTTGTCTCAACAGTCATAATTGAATAAGAAATTGTGTTTTGCATTTGCACATGGGCTCGGTACTCTGCTTGTCTTGGGTTTAGATCCTTGATTCAGAACCTGACTCACCTTTGACCCACCTGCAGAGCTAAGAAAAATACTGCTCTATGGCAGACCAATGAAATCAGAATCTCTGGGGCTGGTGCCTGAGGGTTAGTCATTTTGAAAGGCTTCCAGGAGATTCAAATGTACATCCAGGATTGCGATCTACTGGGTTATCTGACCAGATTGTCTAACACTGAATTCAGACGCTGGCACTGGGGGGTTTGACTAACAGACTGCGGGCCTGGCAGGATTAAAATGGGAGTCAGTGCGGAGAGTCAGTCCGTGCTCCAGGAGGCGGAATCCCTGGGATCCCCCTCTGTAGGGTTCTAGGAGTTCACGGGGAACGCTGTGAACAGACAGGGTGGTATCAGAGGTGTGCTAGGATGGGGAGCCCTGGTAGCTAGGGAAGTGAGCAAGGTAAGCAGAGGCGTGGGAGCAGTTGCTAGCGACCAAGGCAAAAGCATCCTGCTAGTTGGTGCCTGCTATCTCCAGGGCATGGAACTGCTTTCACCGGGCGAGCTGAAACACAAAGTCTTCAAACTGCCATCCTGGGTAGGTGGTTCAAAGCACAAAGCCCTTTGATGTGGACGGGCAACGTGAAGATGCAGAACAAAGAGATGCTTCCAAGGGAGTCTACAGAGTGTAAGAGGGTGCAAAACAGAGAGAAGGGGACCACCCGTACAAACCTCACATACTTTCTAAGCCTCCTTAGGGGTGCTGCGGTGAAATCCCCCGCTCAATGCCCGAGGCTGTGCCAGTACATGGTCATTCATAAAGCACAGATCCTGGTGACCAGATTCTTGACCTGTGTTTGTATCAGATTTGAGCTGATGGTGTAAGGCTCTTGCCCAAAGCTGTTCCTTAGGGTTTTTTTTTTTTTTTTACATCTTTATTGGAGTATAATTGCTTTACAAAGGTGTGTTAGTTTCTGCTTTATAACAAAGTGAATCAGTTATACATATACATATGTTCCCATATCTCTTCCGTCTTGCGTCTCCCTCCCTCCCACCCTGAGCTTCCTATTGGAATATGCCAAGCTCAGTGATTTTGGTACTGAAACAAGTCTTTCAAAACAAGGTGAAACTCAATGGCTTGGCTTAATTCTTCGCTTTTTAGATGTAAAAATCTTATTTCATATAAGAAATAAGTTGTTCTTATTTTTCAAGGATTTATGGTGGCAAACTTTTAACAATATTCACATCTACCGGCAGCCATACCATGAAGTGAACTCGAGGACCCAGCCCGAATTTCAGGCTGCGTCTGCACGTGCCATAGTGATGCTGACTCGGGCCCTATTGAAATTAGAGGGAGACAGTTGCTATGGAGCAGATTTGACATCTTGGCTCCCCTCTGGGTTCCCGAGTAGAACAAACAAACAGGCAGAATGGTAAAGAAAAGCACTTTCAAGCTGTGGAGGAGTTAGGCACACGTAAATTATTATCTGTTCTCAGTGTGAGCCGGAAATAGGCACAGGGGAGACTATTCTTATCCTTGGCAAAAGGCTCTGGATTGTAAAATGTGTTTTTCGCAGGAGATTCATCTGAGCACTCCTCATATGAGACCCTAGCTCTGACATCTTGTAGGGCAGGAGGAAAAGATCCCAGATGATGGTTTGGTGGAAGGACTGTGGCCAGGAGCTGAGCTGCAGCTGTCCCCTCCTTCCCTTGCCTTGGACCTTGGATGTGTAGGAGGCCTCACGAGGGCTGGGCAGGATCCCAAGCACGGGCTTGCTGGGAGTGGGGTGTGGGAGTAGGGGGCTGGGGGGATGGGCTGGGAGTGGAACACAGACTTCAGTAGGGGAGGCCAGTTTTGATAAAAAAAACATTTTAAGGATGGGAAGAAAAATAGTTGAGGCTTTGTCAAACCATCAGCTTCTAACTTTGCAATTAAATGCAGTAGTTCCTTCGTTGTGAGATCTTGGCTAAATTTTTGTGTTTTTAGGAAAATCTCCCACAGATGGGAAGAACGTAGCCATTTAAAACAGTTATTCAGCAAAATGCTTCAAAGTTAGGATTGATCGCTTTTTTTAGAGACTAGTGCTTCCACCAGGCAGCCCAGACAAAGCCGCCCGCAGAGGACATCTGTCGTCTCTACTCTCCCTCCTGCTTTTTATTAAGGCGTTCCCGATTCTTCGTATTAAAATATGTTACCTGGGAAAAGGTATGAATGACTGATAAGACTTTAAAATGTTCTCTGTCCGGGAATCACTTTTAACAGGAATCCAAACCTTAGGCCACAGGTTAATTCCAAATCTGACTGAGGGGGACTCTAGCTATGCTGCCTCCCTGTCCCACGAACAGAAAACCTTCTCAAAGGGCAGTTGGGGGTAGTGAGACTTATTCATGCTGTGTGTTTAAATGCCAGAGTCTTCGCAGATTATCGGCCACCTTCCTTTCCATTCTTGTGCTGGTGGTGGTCTCCCTTTTTTCTTCCTTGGCATCTTCAGGCCTTTGGGAGACTGGGATCTCTCATGGAAGAAGTCTAGCAACTCCTCTCTACCTAAGTGAGGTCATGCAGCCCTGAGACCCCTTGAGGAAGGAGTCTCTGTGGGACTTCCGAGAGTCTGTAAACCCCTGAAACTGCCCACAAATATGTTCCCTTATTTTTCGAAGAAGAGGGTTGATTAGATTCCTTAGATTCTCAAAAGGCTAAGCAATACCCCCATACCTCCTGCTACCTCCGCCAGCATCCCAGATGCTCCAGGGTGGCATTTCAGGCAGCAGGTAGCAGGTGGAAGAAACTAGCTGAGGTCTCTGGGGTCTTCTTGGTGCACAGCTCACATGGGTCAGTGGTCAGGTCCTACCGGTACCTACCAACACACAGTCCTCCATCAAACATCCTTACAGGCTTATTATCTGTCAAGTATAGACTCAGCATTAATACAATGAGCCTCTTAACTGAGCCTCACAGCAGGCCTGGGAGTCCCAAGACTGAGGTCTGAATTACGTAGCACTCTTTCAGTTGCAAGTTAGTGTAAACAGAGGAGACGATTTATTGGCTCACAAAAATGGGGTATTTGGGGGGAGGAAGTAGGTTTTAGGGATGATTCAGCTAATATCATTAGGAATTGCTTTCCCTCTCAAAGACAAAGGTTGCTGCCTAGACTGCCAACTTTCATTCTGCTAGTTTAGAAGCCGCAATGTAGTCTTTAATCCCTCCCTCCCTTCCTTCCTTCCTCCCTTCTTTCCCTCCTTCTTTCCTTCCCTCCCTCTCTCCATCTCTTCCTCTTTTTTTTCTGATCTGATAGCTCTAGCACAAGTCCTAGAGAACTCTCTCATCAGCATTGTGCTATCCCTGATTTCTTTGCTGGGGCAAGGGGAATGAGGTATTGTGACTGGTTAAGTTTGGGTGACATGCCCACTTCTGGAGTTGAAGGGAGTTGGTCCACTTTTCTTGAACTGCATGGACTAAGAATGGGAAAAAGGTGGTTTCACAAAGGGGAACTAGTGCTGTCACCAAAAGGAAAGCGAAGGGATGCTGGGCAGGCGAAAGCGCTGGCTGTCTACCATGATGTCCTTCTAATTCAGGTACCTTCAGCGTCTGAGAGATGGATGGGATCTTAGAACATCTTATAGTTGAGAAATTTAGGATTCCCTGAACTTGTATGAATAAAAGAGTCTGACACATATATAAATGTGCCTAGTTTCAGGGAGAGGATCCATGGCTTTTACCAGCTTCTCAGATAAGAACCACTGAATTAAGAACCCTTCACTCTTTTCAGATGAGGAAGTGAGGGCTCAGAAACTCTCGATGTCTTGGCCTTGGAAACACTGTATCCAGCTTTATCCACACACCCCTGGGTTTTCTAGAAGGACACTGGCCTCTGGATACTGTGTTAAAAACAGGCTTCTCTGGTCAAATACATTTGGGAAACACTATGCACAGTATCTACCTCTGGAGACTCACAATACGTTGAGGCATATTACAGGCTCTGAGAAATCTTATTCTAAAGAAGTACATTTAACTGTATTTAACCCAGAAACCTATTTGAATACTTTGTCTTTTCACGAGCCACCAGTAACACACTTCGGGAAACTGTGTTGCAGCACCTTGCCTCTCCTTTAGGCTGGATGCTATGCTGTGGGTCCTGGTTGGGAATCTGGGGTACCTACTTTCCAGTGCCGTGTGCTCCCTGTTAATCTGGTTCAGTTTCAGAGATTTCAGGACACAGTCACTCTCTAAGGTATGGAGGCTGCTCACCACCGCACTCTCCTGCATTCTATCACCTCTCTCCGGCCACAGCAGGGCCGAGAGGCAAAGGCCTCTGGCTCAGCCCTGCAGTTCAGTGCCAGGCCCTCAGCGGGCCCTGGTCAGTGCCGTGGGCCTGGGCAGTGTCCATAGGTTGTTCCGTACACTCTCAGATTGTGAGACAAGCTGGTCTGCTCTATTTCCCTTTCAGCCCACCCTGCACTTCCTCCACCACCCACTTCTTTTACCCTTCCCCTCATTCACATCACCCCATGGGGCCTTCCTGTTCAGAGTTACTAGATCTTTTTCCTCTCCCATCACTTGTGTGTTTAATCGGTCGTAACAACAACAGCAGTAATAACAACCATGAGCTTACTATATCTCAGGAGCTGTTCTAATCATTTTAGAGGTATTGATCATTAACTCTTCACAATGACGTGATGTGCTAGGTGCTACCCTGTCTCCACTTTATAGAGGCAGATTCAGATTGCATTTTACATCCAGGGATTTGCACGGCTCTGAGGACATAGCAGAGAACAAAACGAACGTATGTCTATGGTTGGACTTATTCCCTTGGGACAACTGACTAAGGTGACCACCAGGGAATACAACACCCAGTGCTCGTGAAAATCTTAATGGGCACCAAGGACACAGTGTATCCCTCCTGGGAAGTGTTCTGCTTTTATCAAATGTCTTGGGAAGATAAGATGTCTTTAACTTAAGAACGACCCTAATGACGGGAGTTTTAGACCTGAGGGGAGTGCTGGAGAGACGATTTTTCATGGGGAAGTCTTTATTTCCCGCTTGAAGCACACCTGCACGTGGCTGCCTAAGTGGAGCTGCCTCCTCCAGACCATCCAGCTTTTCCCTTTCTACTGGGATTTATAGAGCAGGAGAAGCAGGGGTCCCTATACTGGGACACAGAGAGAGGCAGTGCTTACACGTCCATTTTTGCTAAGACTTTAGGCCTATGACAAAACTTAGGGACCGCGCTCTGTTAGCTGGTTTTCCTTGGCTTGGGCCAGTTCGAGTGTACATTTATGTGTCTCTGTTCACACACATTTGCACAGTCTATGCTTCTTCCCTTATGGTCTTCTTGTTCCACAGGGGAGCACAGTGTCCTAATATGAACCCTACCCCTGCAATTCATACAAAGGAGTTAGTGGCAAAATGCATTACCCTTCCCTAAAGTTCTTTTTTATTTTCTTTTTAACATCTTTATTAGAGTATAATTGCTTTACAATGGTATGTTAGTTTCCGCTTTATAAGAAAGTGAATCAGTTGTATATATACATATGTCCCCATATCTCTTTCCTCTTGTGTCTCCCTCCCTCCCACCCTCCCTATCCCATCCCTCTAGGTGGTCACAAAGCACCGAGCTGATCTCCCTGTGCTATGCGGATGCTTCCCACTAGCTATCTATTTTACGTCTGGTAGTGTATATATGTCCATGCCACTCTCTCACTTTGTCACAGCTTACCCTTCCCCCTCCCCATATCCTCAAGTCCATTCTCTAGTAGGTCTGCGTCTTTATTCCCGTCTTGCCCCTAGGTTCTTCATGACCTTTTTTTTTTTTTTTTTAGATTCCATATATATGTGTTAGCATATGGTATTTGTTTTTCTCTTTATGACTTACTTCACTCTGTATGACAGACTCTAGGTCCATCCACCTCACTACAAATAGCTCAATTTCATTTCTTTTTATGGCTGAGTAATATTCCATTGTATATATGTGCCACAACTTCTTTATCCATTCATCTGTCGATGGACACTTAGGTTGCTTCCATGTCCTGGCTATTGTAAATAGAGCTGCAATGAACAGTTTGGTACATGACTCTTTTTGAATTATGGTTTTCTCGGGGTATATGCCCAGTAGTGGGATTGCTGGGTCATATGGTAGTTCTACTTTTAGTTTTTTAAGGAACCTCCATACTGTTCTCCATAGTGGCTGTATCAATTTACATTCCCATTATTCAACGTAGTTTCGGAAGTTTTAGCCACAGCAATCAGAGAAGAAAAAGAAATAAAAGGAATCCAAATCAGAAAAGAAGAAGTAAAGCTGTCCCTGTTTGCAGATGACATGATACTATACATAGAGAATCCTAAAGATGCTACCAGAAAACTACTAGAGCTAATCAATGAATTTGGTAAAGTAGCAGGATACAAAATAAATGCACAGAAATCTCTTGCATTCCTGTACACTAATGATGAAAAATCTGAAAGTGAAATCAAGAAAACACTCCCATTTACCATTGCAACAAAAAGAATAAAATACCTAGGAATAAACCTACCTAAGGAGACAAAAGACCTGTATGCAGAAAATTATAAGACACTAATGAAAGAAATGAAAGATGATACAAATAGATGGAGAGATATACCATGTTCTTGGATTGGAAGAATCAACATTGTGAAAATGACTCTACTACCCAAAGCAATCTACAGATTCAATGCAATCCCTATCAAACTACCACTGGCATTTTTCACAGAACTAGAACAAAAAATTTCATAATTTGTATGGAAACACAAAAGACCCTGAATAGCCAAAGCAATCTTGAGAAAGAAAAACGGAGCTGGAGGAATCAGGCTCCCGGACTTCAGACTATTCTACAAAGCTACAGTAACCAAGACAGTATGGTACTGGCACAAAGACAGAAATTTAGATCAATGGAACAGGATAGGAAGCCCCGAGATAAACCCATACACATATGGTCACCTTATTTTTGATAAAGGAGCCAGGAATATACAGTGGAGAAAAGACAGCCTTTTCAATAAGTGGTGCTGGGAAAACTGGACAGCTACATGTAAAAGAAATTAGAACACTCCCTAACACCATACACAAAAATAAACTCAAAATGGATTAAAGACCTAAATGTAAGGCCAGACACTATCAAATCTTAGAGGAAAACATAGGCAGAACACTCTATGACATAAATCACAGCAAGATCCTTTTTGACCCACCTCCTAGAGAAATGGAAATAAAAACAAAAATAAACAAATGGGACCTAATGAAACTTAAAAGCTTTTGCACAGCAAAGGAAACCATAAACAAGATGAAAAGACAACCCTCAGAATGGGAGAAGATATTTGCAAATGAAGCAACTGACAAAGGATTAATCCCTAAAGTTCTTACATTTCAGTTAAGGACTTGAGCTTAGACATAGGACTGTAAAGGGCTTTCCTTTAGGTGAACTAAAATGTCCTTCTTACCTCTGAGCCATTTTTTTTTTTTTTTTTTTTTTTTGCGGTACACGGGCCTCTCACTGCTGTGGCCCCTCCCGTTGCGAAGCACAGGCTCCGGACGTGCAGACTCAGTGGCCATGGCTCACGGGCCCAGCCGCTCCGTGGCATGTGGGATCTTCCCGGACTGGGGCACGAACCCGTGTCCCCTGCATCGGCAGGCAGACTCTCAACCACTGTGCCACCAGGGAAGCCCCTCTGGGCCATTTTTTATAGATTGCACCTGTTTAGCAGAGTATAGAGATTTTAATACAGCTGATAGATAGTTATGGGTCTTTGGTTAAGGAATCAGATTAAGAAAGAGGAAAAATGAAAAGTAACTGGTGAGTTCAGGGCTGGTAATGAGAGGCAGGGCCTGGAGCGGGTAGAGGCCAGGAAAGGCTGGAGGGAGCAAGGCTGAGGGCAGCCATCCATGCCCAGTGCCCAGAATGAGGGAAGCCGAGAGAGTTAGGAGCTTTCTAAGTTATGGACTTACTTATGCTTTACCTCGATGGGTGTATTTTGTAAGCCCATATTCCAGAATCTGTGATAAGGCACAAGTTGTACTCTAAACAGCTAATTGATAATTCACTATGGAGGAAGGGAACTAGGCTGCAACCTCTAGGCAAAAAACTAAAGAGGGGGGCATTCTGCCCCCCCTCAAAAACGGTATGTAGAAGTCCCAGCCCCCAGTACCTCAGAATGTGACCTTATTTAGAAATAGAGTCTTCAGAGAGTTAATCAGGTTAAAATGAGGTCATTAGTATGGGCCCTAATCCAACATGACAAATATCCTTGTAAAAAGGGGAAATTTGGACACAGAGGCAGACATGCACAGAGGAAAGACCACGTGAAGTGACACAGGGAAAATGTCACATGAAGATGGCGGCAGAGGTTGGAATTACGCTGCCACAAGCCCAGTCTGGGACTACCTGCAACTGGAAAGGGCAGAGAAAGATCCTTCCGCTACGGGTTTCAGAGGAAGCATGGTCAAGCTTCACCTTGATTTTAGACTTCTTGCCTACAGAGCTGTGAGACAATAAGCTTCTGTTGTTCTAAATTACTACAGTTGTGGTATTTCTTTGTGGCTTCCCTAGGAAACTAATATCAGGGGAGAAGGTATTTACATTTGCTAAGACTTCCTATGTGCCAGGCACTGTGAAAAGGATATCATAGTCAGTGGTCATCTTTAGCTTCATGGCAACCTTGGGAGGCAGGCATTGTTATGATATTGAGGTTAGATAATTGCTCAAGGGTATATAATTAGTACTCAGTAGACCCCAGGGTTTCAAACAAAAGCCAGGTCCTCTCACCACACTGCAGCTCTCAGTTCCCTGGGCAGTGGTAATGGAATTGATGGTTAACCTGGGAAGTTTTCAATTTGCGGCCATACTGGGAATTTGGTCTGAGACTTTACTTCTTAGTCATCACAAAGCTCACTAGTCTCTCCTATATTCATCTGAAATTGTCATCCTCTGCTCTGTTAAACTAGTTGGAAAATTTTGATTTGAGGAACACGATGATGAGCTATTATTATCATGGGTCTCTCTACTAGCTTTGTTATTCTTTGTACTAACATCGAAACTTCTAGAGTCCTTATTTCAGTTGTAGGAAAGTCTAACCTGGGACAGAAAGACCTAAGATCATCAACCTCATTATCTTCATCAAAAATAATCGGTCTACTGTATTGAGTCTGCTTCTTTTCTGGAAAAGGTACACAGCAAATTAAATAGGCATGACCCTCATTTGCATACACATTTCAGTGAATTAATAACCTTTAAATTCCACAAACACTTTAAAGTAGACTAAAGAAAGCATACACACAATAAAGTAGTAAAATCTAAATTTAAAAATAATAGAGGGCTTCCCCAGTGGCGCAGTGGTTGAGAGTCCGCCTGCCGATGCAGGGGACACGGGTTCGTGCCCCGGTCCAGGAAGATCCCACATGCCACGGAGTGGCTGGGCTCGTGAGCCTGCTGGGCTGGGCTCAGCCTGCCGCTGAGCCTGTGCGTCTGGAACCTGTGCTACGCAACGGGAGAGGCCACAACAGTGAGAGGCCCGCATATTGCAAAAAATATATATATATATAATAATAATAAAACCACGGTGTAAAACATTTTTGGGTAGATGTCAGGGTAGGAAGAAAACATAAAATGCACATGTGCTAAGCCTCTCAGTTTGGAACTGATCAGGAGAGAGAAACACAGTCATTTGAACATGGCAAGTTTAATGTAAAGAATTATTGACTGTAACAGGGAATTGAAGCAACAAAGGAGTTGCCTGGGAGGAAGTCAAGAGAACTCTGTAGAATATGGGAATAGCAGAGATGTGGAGCAGACACTATTCCAAGGGCTGAGATAGAGTGGGAGGAGGACTCCCCCGGGGCTGAGACCCAGTCCCGGTTGGCACGGCTGTGGCTGACTGGTTAGCAGAGCAGTCACTGTGATACTGTGCTGTAGAATTATCTAGAAATTTGCCCCAGGAACTTGCTGGCAATCTGCCCTCCAGGATGTTGAAGTAAGCTGTTCACTGGGAGGTGAACACACAGGGAGGCGCCTGACCAGAGAAACTCTGACTCTGCTACAAGTCATCCCAAAGGCATGCTGGGGAAGCTGCTGGCTGCCGGGCGATACTGACCACCGTGCCTTGCAGGAGTCCCTGGGGCCTGGGGAAGCTGCTTCTGCTGCAGGTGCTGGGGAAGCCACGTGTGCTCTCAGAGGACCCTAGAGAAGCTGTGCACCCTGCAGGAGCCTGGAGAGCAAGCACCAGACCAGGAAACAAAATCCTTTCATCCTGAACTGTCTCTCCAGAGCCCACTGCTGATAAAGGTTAATAGGGCCAGCTGACAAAGGAAAAACATTTAAAGGGCCCATGCCCATTTTCACAGAGCACACGAAAAGGATGCATTTAGAGCTGAGAAGCAATAAATTGTTAACTGGCCTACTGAGTCATAAATGGCTTCAATTCTAGTTGTATCTAAAATAGATAAATATGATTGGCCTGCAATTGGTCCTGAGTTTCCTGGTGGCCAAGGTAAAATTTTTCATTTTACATGATCACTTTTCATTGTTTGTAAGACAAATGAATTTGAGGCAAAACTTTTTGTAGAACAAAAGTTTAGAGACATTTTCTCATGTGGTACCTGCTTCCAGAAAACACCAGAAGAGGGAAGGCACAACATTCCTATAGTAAATGGATTTTCTGTAATTTTATAGTTTCCCCCAATGAAAGCTGAAAGCATAACATATTTATTGAGATCTTTTTAATCGGACACTGATGTTTAGAAGCTTACCATCCTGTGTAGGAAACACTGAGGTAGGAAAAATAAAGTCAACTATATTTCTGATGAGAGAAGAGAGTCAAGCACCTAGCAAGAGATTACCAATAATACTCTCCTTGGATGAACGGAGCATAATAGAATGAAAAAGAAGAAGGCAAAAAAGGGTTTTTGACTTGGGCCACTAGAAAATGTTAACCTTCCCATTAACTCTTGTTATAAATATTTGAATTAGGATTTGATTTCTAGGATGTAGATACCCATCTATACCACACTCTTAGTATTTTCTTGAAAACTGAGACTTTTGGAGTTTATTCTCAGACATACCTCAGATAGAATGGTTAGCATACCATTAATTTGAAGAGGTGAGGGCAAGTTTGGTTTCTTCATAGACACTTTTGAATGTATGAGATGTTTCTACATGAATCTCTGTGCCACAAAGAGGCAGATGTTTCTCTCACCTGTTTTATCTGACTTGACTCTTTAGGAAGGGTGAGAGGAAGTTCAGCATGTGCTCTCTGAAGTCCCCTCAAATAAAATTAGAAACAGAGAAATATTGGTAAGGCTTCTTCTGTTGAACCATTCTCCATGTTAAAACAAACTGTTTTGTGAAATTTTTCCTTAAAATTCTTAGAATATACTCTTTCTGTAGACACCATGATTAAGTTTGCAATATGAAAGAGGGTATCTTGGTCACTAGCCAGTGGTGAAAAGCACTGCCTCTGGAACTGGCTTGTCTGGGTTCAATGCTGGATCTGTCCCTTACGTGCTGTGTGACCCCGGTTGAGTTTTCCACAGGTTCCCCATCTGTAAAATGGAAATAATGTCATTTACTTGATGGAGTTGCCGTAAGGATTTGTGAGCTCTCAGAATACCTAACACCTAATCAGCACTATTCCGATAAATGTTGGGCCAATGTTTCCAGATTAATGAGAGATGCTGAGGTGTTATCTCTGTTTCTGCCAGCGTGTTTGCTGGGGAAGAAGCCACTGCTGACTTCTTCCGCCCTGTGTTCTACTTAAGAAGATGCACAAGTGTCAGCATGCAGAGCAGGGCCATGCTAAGAAGCAAGGGTAGACATTGTCACTTTGATAAGTAAAAACTCTGTGGAGTAAAGTAAATTTAAAGTCACATATCTTTATGGACTGCCTGCAATGAAGAAGCCTCATGTGAAATGCTATGGGTGTTCCAAGAAATCTAACAAGAGCTTCTGCCATTAAGGGCTTTAGTGGCTGATTGGGGAGATAAGATGTATAAATAAATAAATAAGAAAAGACACAAAGAAGAGTTCGAGACAATGATAGAAGTAATGTCACATGGTACATGATCTACTGACAATGGAGTATGAGGTAATAGTTACCCCTGGAGTTTTTTTAAATTAATTTTTATTGGAGTATAGTGGATTTACAATGTTGTGTTAGCTTCTGCTGTACATCAAAGTGAGTCAATTATACCTATATCCACTCTTTTTTAGATTCTTTTCCCATATAGGTCATTACAGAGTACTGAGTAGAGTTCCCTGTGCTATACAGTAGGTTCTTATTATTTATCTAGTTTATATATAGCAGTGTGTATATGTCAATCCCAATATCCCAATTTATCCCTCCCCTTCCTCCCTGGTAACCACAGATTTGTTTTCTACATACCACTGGAGTTTGAGGAGAAGTCCTTCCTATTAAGGAATTATGGAGGGTGATGGATGTGGAACCAGAGCTGTGTGTTGAGGGCTATACGGTTTGGGTAGGCTGAGCGGATGGTGGCTGGCCCTGCAGGGATATGAAACGAGGTGAAAACACGTGCTGGGTCCCAGGATGGGCGGCAGGAGCCCACCAGTATGGCTGTGGGAGGGTAAAGAATTTTGGAAGGTAAGTGGAGACGCTGGAAAGGCAGACCGGGAGCCTGTTGTGGATGACTTTGAATGGTGGTCTAAGGACTTTGCTCTGTTTTCCTGAAGATTGTGGGTACTTTTGGTACTAGTGATGGTTTATGAGTCTACACAATTGGCCTTTCTTAATTTCTTAGCAAGGATAGAATCTCATTTTCTAGGTAGCAAAGCTTTATGTGAGACACTGCTGAGGAGTAATAGAAGTAGGAGGGCATTTTGGTGGCCGCAGTGCCCCCAGGCACATGTTCCATTCTTTTTGAGTGCTCAACATTCATAAGTAGGACCTATGAATATTGTGCCCATGAGTGGAGAATTCCCCAATGAAGAGACCTACCAGTCCCCCCGGCCCTTACCCAGCATCCCTCCAGTTAGGGCACAGCCATGTGGCATGGGTCCCACCAGTCAGACTTTGAACTGGAAGCCTGTGAAGCCAGGGATGGTGTGAGGTGCATCTTGGCTAGTGTTGTGGGAAGAGCATCCAGTTTCTGGAGATGGTTGCCGCAGCGGGGCGAGGGGAGCCTGGTGTGCCCATGCTGGCAGTGTTGGTTGTGGTCGCCTAGGTCTCTGTAACCACCGGGCTGATTCAATGTGATTTGGGGCATTCTCTTGGCTACTTAGCCCCCAAGCCTACTGAGGGGCTTTTCTAAATTTTCTGTAAGTGAATTAATCTCTTTTAATCATATTTTTTTCTGCTTAAACTCTTGAGAACTGGTTTTGGATTACCTAAAAGGAAACTAACACGGCAAGTGGCTCAGGGGGCAGAGGGGGCCAGGCACTCTGAGTATCATTACCGTAGGGAAGAGCCACACTTTTGCATCCTTTATCTGAACATCCTATGCTCTCTCTGTCCTCTTCCCCTGACCTTCTGAACAATTTATAGACCCAGGTGTCTTGATCTATAAATCCATCTAGGTGATTTATAGGCTTTTTGGTGCCTTGGGTTAGCTGTCTTTGCCACCTTTATAAGCATAATTGATCACACTGATTTCATATTATCTTATTTGACACACTTGATGCATTGCCTTGAACACATAGCATGTGGAGCCCAAACTCTGAACTCAGGCTTCCTGATGACTTGGAACTTCTAGAGTGATAAAATTAATAGCGTGAGTGGACAGATGTGCAGGAAGGAAGATGGAAGTGGAGAGAAGGACAGGGTGTCTGCAGTCATTTAGTGCCTGAAGCAGAGTAGAAAGCGAGAAAGGTGTCATGATCAGGGGTCAGAAGCATGAGCAACAAAAGAAGAGGGGGGAAGCAGGTACCAAAGGCACACCCAGGCTTGCCTCCTGCCCCCTCCTCCGTTTATCCGGTTTGTTGTTAACACAGAGAACACGTACCCCCCAGGGCCAGCCCCTTGTAGCACCCTCCTGACAGACTCAATTTGCTTCTCACCTGGGTTTTCTTTCTCACTCCATCATCCTGGCAGAAGTCTTTGAGGGAAAGAGATGCCATCAAGCTACCTTCACCATAACAAGTTAACTTTTATTTTTACAAAGCAGAAGCTCAGTTAAAGGGGCCAAAGCACAGGGCCAGCGTCCGGGGTTTAAAAAGCTACAGACTCCTGGGCTTTGTGGACTTTGGTGGGATCAGCTGGCTGGGAGTGGCTGCTTGGAGAGGAAGCTCCTGTGTGGAGTCTGAGAAGTTGCCCTAAGCAGACTTTGGGAGGAAAACAATTAGGGAGAGCCCCGGACCCAGCCCACCAGCCACATGGCTGGGCTAGGAGAAGTCGGGAGCTGTACTGACTTCATTAGGGGTCTGGAGGCAGAGAGGTGGACTCAAAGCATGAGACCACATGGTCACGTGGAGTAACCCTGTTTACCTTTTTCTCCCTGTCAGTTATATCCTCTGAATAATATATGTTTGGGAATTCCCTGGCGGTCCAGTAGTTAGGACTTTGAGCTTCACTGCTGGGGACACAGGTTCGATCCCTGGTTGGGGAACTAAGATCCCACATGCCATGCGGCGCACTGTGGTAAAATATGCACAAGATACACTTTACCATTTGAACCACTTTTAGCTGTGTGCTTTATTGGCGTTCAGTATACTCACATTATGGTGCAGTCGTCACCACCATCCATTGCTAGAACCTTTTCTTCTCCCCAGAGTGAAACTCTGCACCCATTAAAGCTTATCTCTCCATTTCCCCCTCCTCCCGGCCCCCGGTGAATACCAGTCATTCTACTTTCTGGCTCTGTGAGTTTGACTACTCTGGTTACCTCATAGAAGTGGAACCGTAGAGTGTTGGCATTTCGGTGACTGCCTTGCTTCCCTTAGCATAATGCTGTCAAGGTTCATCCATGTTGTACCATGTGTCAGAACTTCTTTACTTTTGAACACCAAGTAATATTCCAGTGTATGCATATACCACATTTTGTTCATCCCTTCTTCTGCTGATGGGCATTTTGGTTGTCTCCGCTTTTTGGCTATCGTGAATAGTGCTGCTGTGAGCTTGAGAATGAAGAGGGCTGTTTGAGTCCCTGCTTTCAGTTCTTTTGGGTATATACCCAGAAATGGAATTGCTAGATTTAATTAATTTTTTTGAGGAAACACAATAACGTTTGTAAATAATGAACTTTCTTTTTTGTTTGGCTGTGGGATCTCAGTCTCCCTCCCAGGGATTGAACCCGGGCCCCAGCAGTGAAAGTACCAAGTCCTAACCGCTGGACCACCAGGGAATTCCCTGTAATAAACTTTTCCTATTAAGGGAAATTTTACATACACAAAAGAGAAAGAATAGCATAATGAATCCTCATGTGCACAACATCTGGTTTAGAAGATCATTTAGGATGATTGTTTGACGTGCAGGCTGGATCACTTCAGCGATTCAGAAAACATGTGTTGAGCAGTTGAGTATCCAGTGGTGAATCAGGCATGAGTCCTATCAGCTGCGGTGCCTCTGGGTGCTGGTGATGAAAATGTGCAGCTCCAGTGCCCTGCTCTGGGAGCATGGCTAATTGACAGCCCCAGTTGCTGCCCCCGCCGGATCTACTATCATGTTTGCACCAAGTACACACTTTTGGTGGGCTGCTACCAGCACGGTGAGGGCATGATTTCAGGACTCCTCTAACAGTGTATTTGACTTGAGGACTTTCCACCAACCTGGCTGGATCTTTTGTAGAACTGCTCTGTGATCTGAGGCTCTTTCCACCCAATTTTCCTTCCTGGCCCCTCTTCTTTCACGAGCGTCAGAACTGCATCTCTCTCTGAAGTCTCTTCTTACTTTCTCCAGCACCCTCCCCTTACTCTTTCACAGGTGTTTCCCCAGTAAATCTCTTAAATGTCCAAGCATGTCTGCTTCTTGGCAGACCTAAGCCAAGACACTTGGGTTTGGGGATTTAAATAATATGGCCTTGAGCCTTTCACTGCACATCTGCTGGGAAGCCCAACCTCATGAGCAAGATTTCTGCAAATTCCCGAAGGTATATATTTTCATTTAGGCTCCAAGCTGTAAGCCTCTGAACTCCTACATTCACTTCTATCTCATTTCCATGGTTCCCCTCTTCCCTCTACTTCATCTCAACTCCTGCCTGGAACTCGGCTTCGTTTCCTTGATCTGGTCCCAAACCACTTAACACAAACCCTTTGTGGGTGTATCAGGCTTTACCCAAGTGTTAGGTCTTTCTCACGTCTCATAAATACAAACAATTTGAACTTAAAGATGACCCGTTCCTGTTTTAAATGTCCTTCAGCTCCTGTCACCAGGAGTCTCTCACTGGCCACCTTTTTCCTGCAAGCTGAAATCTTTTTCATGTTGTTTGACTGCCTTTGCCCCATTTACCCGACTTATTCTTCCCTGCTCACCCTGATACCCAAATGTATGTGTCCCTCTCATGCACAGGAACTAGATCTCTTTCTTTTTCTCGTTACAGTCAGAGTCTTTGGGACTCATCTTTCCTGCCAAAATTTACCTGTCAAGGTATTTTTCTTAAATGAAGACAATTTCCTATCTAAGTCTGCTTCTGATATCAGCTCTCAAAATATGTGTTTTTCATGAAAAATTCTAGAAGATAATGTAGGAAAAAAGCTCCTTGACATGGGTCTTGGCAATGATTTTTTTTTTTTTTTTTGGATATGACACCTAAAGCGCTACATCAAACTAAAAAGCTTCTGTACAGATATTTTTCCAAAGAAGATATGTGAATGACTAACAGGTACCTGAAAACATGCTCAACATCACTAGTCATTAGGGAAATGCAAATCAGGATCCCAGTGAGATATCACCTCACAACTGTTAGAATGATCCCCCAAAAGACAAGAGATAACAAATGCTGACAAGGGTGTGGAGAAAAAGGAACCCTTGTGCACAGTCGGTGGAACTGTAAATTGGTACAGCCATTATGGAAAACAGTATGGAAGATCCTCAAAAAATTAAAAATAGAACTACCATATGATCCAGCAATCCCACTTCTGGGAACATATCCAAAGGAGATGAAAACACTAACTCGAAAAGATACCTGCACCCCTGTGTTCATAGCAGCTTTATTTACAATAGCTAAGACATGGAAACAACCTAAATGTCTGTTGATTGATGAATAGATAAAGAAGTTGTGAGATATATATATATATATATATATACACATATATACATACATGCACACACACACACACACACATACATACACATATATAATGCAATATTAACGGAATGTATATATATATATATATATAGGAATATTAATGGAATATGTGTATATATACATATATATAAGCATATATATATAATGGAATATTATTCAGCCATAAAAAATGAGGAAATCCTACCATTTGTGACAACATACAAGATTGGACCTTGAAGGCATTATGCTAAGTGAAATGTCAGATAAAGACAAACCCATGTAAGTCCATTTATATTTTGAATCTAAAATAAGAAAAAAAAACCCAAATTCACAGAAAAAAAGATCAGATATGTGTTTACCAGAGATGGGGGATAAGGGGAGGGGGACTTGCAGGAAGATAGTCAAAGTACTTCCAGTTATAAGATAAATAAGTACTAGGAGTGTAACGTACAGCATGATTAATATAATTAACGCTGCTGTATGTTATATATGAAAGTTTTTAGGAGAGTAAATCTTAAGATTTCTCATCACAAGGAAAAGGTATTTTTAGTTTTGTTTCTATATGAGATGACAGATGTTCACTAAACCTATTGTGGTAATCATTTCACAGTATAAGTCAAACCTTTATTCTGTACATTTGAAACTCATACCATCACGTATAAAAATTATATCTCAATAAGACTGAAAAAAATTTTTAAATGTGTTTTTCAGCTCCACTACACATGAATATAGATAGAGAAATAAAGTCAAAAGTGCAGTAGGTGCTGTAATAGAAGTGTCTACTGGGTAGAGTGAACCACAAAGGAGGGGATGTTTGATTTGAACTGGAGGTGGGTGGCGTGGAATATACTAGAAGCAGGAAGCTCAGCTAGGATCCTACTCATTGCAAGTGACCTGGGGAGGGGTGGGTGTAGGAGCTGGAGAGGAGTAGAAGTGGAGGTTGTAAGGAAGGCACTGATCTGAAAAAAAAGATTCTTATCATTGGAAAAGCTGCTGCTATGTAGCATTTATTATGTGCCAGACACTGTTCCAAGCGCTTTCCATATAACTCAAGGAGCCCACGTAACAGGAGGTGTTACTAGCCCCTCTTTCCACAGGAGGAGAATGAGGCAGAGAATGAGTGACTGAGCAACTGGTCAAGGCGATAGCGCTAGTAAGTGGTAGAGTCAGGATCCGGGCTTGGGCTGGCTGCAGACTGTGCGCTCTCCCCTGCGGCTCTGAGACCACGTGGCAGGTCTGCTCACTGTTTGCATGTGGGTGTGTGGGTGTCCGAGAGAAGGAAGGCTCAGAGTGCATCATCTTAGCAACTGGCACGCTCATCTTTCCAACTGACCTCAAGTGCAGAGACAGTGGTATCATTACTAATGCTTGCTCTAATATAAAAGACAACATTCAGTATTTCTAGTAAGCCAAGGCCATTTATTTAAGCAAATGCAAAGAATGACGAGTGTTATTTATCTGTTCCAGTACCATATGCAAGAAATGATGGGTATTTCTGAATTTAATTGTCATACATCTTTCAGTGCCCCCCATCCCATACAGCTCACAACTCACACGGTCTTTGCCCTTCTGAACTGTAATAAAATGCCTTCACCATAGTGCGTCATCTTTACCTGCAGTTAAAACGGAATAAGGATCTATGAGTTAAAAAACACATTTTAATTCTTTTCCAGTTCTCGTCTCCATGAACTGTAGAATAAAATAACAAAAATGACTAGAGATGATTGAAATATGAATCTGTGGGTTAATTTCTGTGTCCTATTTCTAAAGTAAGCCGGAAAGTATTTATATTAAAGATTTGATTTCCAAAAAATAGTACATCTTCTTAAAAGATTACAAACCATTGACATATAATTGTTTATATGTCTAAAATTATTTTAAAAGTAAAAAAAGACTTCCAGTTTATAAACTTCCTGTGCTGTTCCTTCAAAGCCTTATTCATTCTCCCTGAAAGCACTCAGCAAACCACGGATGCAATAAAAAACAAATGTCCTAAATGCAAGATGGAATCAGGGCAATGGCTTAGTCTGGGGTGTATGATATATGGACTCAAGGCATAACATAAGCTATTGTATTCTTTATTTACAGTCACTTAATTGCTTTAGAAGCTAAAGGTAATTTTTGACTGATGTAGAATACCTGGGGGAACAGTTTTGGAGCATTTTAAAAGCTATTCACAGCCAGGGTCTGAGTGTCTTCTTTGGGAGGATGCCCCATCCTGGCTCAAGAGTGTCCCCACCATTCTTATCCCTATTATTTCTGCTCTCATTTTATACTCAGACCACAGCTATGGCTGTTAACCGTTTGTGGGTGAGGCTCCGTGCTATCACACTGACTCTGCTTCGTGGGCTCGATCATCTGATGCAGAGCCTTCTGGGAGAAGACCCCAACACGCAGCTGGCTCACCAGGGGGACCGGCTCTCTCCTCCGGCATCCCCCCCGTTGAGTCATGCTCAGCATGTTATCAGGCAAACCAGTAATCCATGCACCAATGTGAAGGTTTTGTTGATTTCTTTCTCCAGCCTGTCTGTTTGGCTGTGAGCTTGATGACTCAGACACAGTTGGCTCCCTGTTATGGGAGCAGGTGATGCTTCCGTGTGCTGACAGGCACTCTTCCTGAAGCAGTTGCCTTCCGCAGCCTCTGAGCCTCTTCTGCCCCTTCATTCAGTGACCTGGGAGAGAGGAGACCCTAACCAGTATTTGGTACCACCAGAGAAAACCAGTTCACAGAGACTGTGCTTCCCGTGTCCGCTGAGTCCCCTACTGCAACTTGTTGGGAAATCTCAAGAGATAATTCTGGTAAAGCACTCTGGATGCTTTTTACAGACCAGAGCCTCACAGGCCTTTATCCCGTCGTCATCATCATCATCAATCATCATTATCACCGCTATCTCCAGTTAGAGAGCAAACATTTATTAAAGACCTAATTCTAAGTGATTTTCTATTTGATACTGAATCAAAAATTAAACAGTCTAGATTCCTTCTGTCTAGGATTGTAACCTCAGGTAAACCCATCAGTATGGCCACAAATGTATAGGTATCAGAGAAAGATGGAACCAGCCTGCTGGCAGCCAGCATGGGGAGAACACTTACAAAGTAGACCCCTGATTGGCATATCAGAAGAGCTTTTAGGTATCTCAAAGAAAACGAGGTAGTTCGCCTTTCTCCGGTTAGCATTCAGTGGAATGGTGAGAGTAGAGTTGACCTTTGCTGAGTCTTAGTGGTCCAGGAGAGTGTGGGATGGGTGGTGGGTGGGTGTACTGGGGGTTCTATGTGCTCAGCTTTACGGAGAGTAGGATTGAACTGATTGTGAGATGTGGCCAGCTGCACCTGAGGTGGGTGGAAAGAGCCCAGCTTCCAGGTCCAGGCCTGGTTTTGAGTCACCACCCTGTTACCTGTTAGCTGTACGATCCAGGGCAAATCATGCAACCAGACATTCTCAGCCTCATTTTATTCATCTGTAAAACGGAAATAAGAACATGTACTCGGTCTGATGTATTTGAGGTCCCTGGCATGGACCACAAAGAGTGATTACTGTTATCTCTGTAAATAAGAAGGGACAAAACAAGTAATATCACCTGGAGGACCCACATGAAAAATCCTGGAGGCTTGGATTTCAGTATGAATACACGTTTCCTAAAGATGGCATGAGCCCCGGCTTAAAATCTAGCTTTTGTGCTGCATGTCGATCCACAATCTAAAGAAGAAGAAACTGTGCTTTTATTTTTAGACTCTCAAAGCCCCGTTTTACAATGAGTTAATGGGATGGTTTCTGCCACAGGCAGGGGAATTCACATGCTTTCACACTGGCTTTTGAACAGCGCCCGTGGAGACAGTAGGGCAGGGGCCTCTGCAGTTGTGGGTTAGCTGAAAGCCCTCCATGCTCCGTCTCTGCATTTTGTCTGCTAAGGCTGAACCACAGCTTCCCTTTTCTAGGTTTCCGCATGATTCCACTGTAGCTGCAGGCTGCCCTGCCTGCAAGAAAGAGGCCTTGGGAGGCAGAGGGCTCTTTCTCTGTGCCTGGGGACAGAGCTGAGTTCTGTTACTGTTCCCCTGCATCCAGAGCTGGCACCACTCAATAAGGACAGGTCTTTGGAGGAGCCAGTCAGATACCTTGTGAGCACTATGGGCACAACAGATGAAAACTGCACAACTTCTGATTCAGAAAACCCTTGATGGACGTTCTCAAGTTTTTCCACTCCAGGACCTTCTTTTTTTTTTTTAGATGTTGGGGGTAGGAGTTTATTAATTAATTTATTTTATTTTTGCTGTATTGGGTCTTCGTTTCTGTGCGAGGGCTTTCTCTAGTTGTGGCAAGCGGGGTCCACTCTTCATCACGGTGCACGGGCCTCTCACTATCGCGGCTTCTCTTGTTGCGGAGCACAGGCTCCAGACGCGCAGGCTCAGTAGTTGTGGCTCACGGGCCTAGTTGCTCCGCGGCATGTGGGATCCTCCCAGACCAGGGCTCGAACCCGTGTCCCCTGCATTAGCAGGCAGACTCTCAACCACTGCGCCACCAGGGAAGCCCCCAGGACCCTCTTTACCTTCTTTCTCTTCTCATCCCTTGCACCAGGAGACTGAGAGGAGGAGTAGATGGAGAGTCATCGGGAGCCTCGATTTCTAGTCCTGGCTCTGCCTTTGTGTAACTGTGGGTTCCCAGTGCCCCACCAAGGTAGTGTTTGCATCAGTAAATGATGAAGGTGGACAGAGATTCCTTTCTGTTGAAATTGAACCCTGAGGACATTTAGAACCTCCCGCAAATCCCCCCTCCGCTGCCACGGTGGCCCACATTCCTGTTGCACAGAACCAGGGCTCTGCTTGAGTCTCTGCTCCCCTGACCCAGCCCAGAGCCTGGCTGTTTGCCACCCACCTTCTGTGTGGAGCAGAGGGTGCTGAGAGGAGTCAGAGCCTGTTGCAAACCCCTGTTGGTTAGGGTGGGGCAGCAGAAAGTTTGCGCTCATTTCTATTTGCCTAAAGGAAATTGAGCCGGGTTGCTGGAGCCAGAAACCATCCAATAAGCACGATTTCCGGGACAGGAGTCAGGGGGCTCTACTCCCGGAAAATTCCACTGCTCTGCTTCAGGACTTTTGCATGAAACCTCTCAACACTTGAGTGCTTAGCTAAAGCTTGGCGCTGTTCCTCAGCCGCTGGCCTTCCTGTTGGACTGGCCAGGCTGCCAAAAGTGGCTCATTGTGTTTTGAGGCAGTGAGGTTTGCTTCAACCTATGATCTCGTTCTCACACTTTCCTCCTCACAAGTCCACACTTGAACCACAAATCTGGTGCCTGAGATGGGGCTGAAGAGGCCAAAATGAAAGCTTCGTCAACACGTGGGTGATGGAAGAATGGATTAGGAGACGTGTTATAAGAAACATCTCATTAATGTGGCCACTTCATTATCTGGATATTCCAGATGAAACCTCTAGAATGGCTTGCTCCCTTGAATATAGACACAGCTAAAGACACTGAGGACATTTTGTGCCCCATGGTGTTTGTTCTCTGCCTGCTGCCTAGCGAAATACTTAACGGAGATAAACATGCAAAGTATGGCCTGTAAAAAACTTTTCTAAATGGTTTCTTAGAAACGGCTGCCATCCACGGCCCTTCCCATGTGAAACGGCAGATGGAGTCACATATTCCCCACGGGAGTAAGGACATGTGTAGAGATTTCCTTCTTACTCCAGTGCATTTGTTACTGAGACAGAGGAAGGATCATGGAACTTGATGCCTTTGCTCATTACTGCTCAAGACTCAATTCAGCCCAAATTGCTTCTGTTAGAGAAGTGAACTTAGATGGTTCCTTTAACGAGGCAGGAAGGGGAAATTCCATTTTCTGCCTGGGCTCAAGGCAGCCTGCCCGAGGGCTGAGAGGTCCGGATGTGGTGCCCGCCACCGACTTGGATTCAAGCGGAACAGAGTCAGCAGACCTGGAAGCTCAACCCTAACTTGGAAACAGATGCCATGAAAGCAGAACAGAATCCACTCTGAACAAGCTGCCACCACAGCTTGCATGGCCACCATCTGCGGTAGTAATGTCCCCGCCATCATATCTCCCTGCTTCTTCTGGTACCCTTCCCATATGAGTAGTGCCGCCTGGTTTGGGAGGCTGTAAGCTATAAATAATGGTGTTAGCGTCTGCGCTTGAGTCTGGAGCAGAATTCTCTAGGATTGGTCCCAGCAAAGGGAGAAGGAGGTGTTTGTCTTCATCTGCCCTCCCCCTCGTTTCTTTCCTCCCTCTTGTCAGTTCTGTCCTCCCAATTCCCACCCTCTCTCATCATCTGAGGCTTGCTTGCCTTGCCGACTGCACCTAAGAGGCCAGCTTGGAGCAATGAGCTTCTGCGTCCCGATCCAGTGGAGTTTGCACTTTGAAAGAGAGCCCCGGGGAGAGAGCAGTGCTTATTCCTGAAGAATGGACTTTCGAACAGTGGCTTAGCAGGTGCCCCGCTTACTAGCTCCTGGGCCAATGAGATTCTTCTATACAAGGCTGCCTCTAGATGCCTGTCCTTCGGATCAGACCATCTAGGTCATTTGCTATGCAATCGGGGGTAGGGTTGGCACTGACACTAATTAATTTTAATCCTGCCTTCAGAGTAGCGGCACCCAAGAATGGGAACTCTTGGCATTCAGCTGATTGCCCTGGGGACAGTTTCTTCAGACATTTCTGTAGTTTAATTCAGCCTCTGTCTTTAGCACAGGGCTCAGACGTTGTACTAACTATAGGGCATTGGGTGTCTTAGCTCAGCTTGCTATAACAAAATACCACAGACTGTGTGGCTTAAACAGTAGACATTTATTTCTTATCATTCTGGAGGCTGGAAGTCCAAGATCAAGGTGCTGGCTGATTTGGTTCCTGGTAAGGGCTCAATGCCTGTCTTGCAGACAGCTGCCTTCTTGTAGTGTTATGTCCTCACAGGGCAGAGAGAGAAAGAGAGGGAGAGGGAGCAGGTCAGGGGGAGGGGGAGTCTCTCTTTGGTCTCTTTTTATAAGGGCACTAATCCTATCATGAGGATGGGCAGTGATCCCACCCTCATGACCTCATCTAAACCTAATCATCTCCCAAAAGCTCTACTTCCAAAGACCATCACATTGAGGGTTAGAGCTTTAACAAATGAGTTCTGCGGGACACATTCAATCCATAACACTGGGCAAATCACATAACAGCTCTGGACCTCAGTTTCTTTATCTGCAAAACGCAGATAATGATAGGACCTACTCATAGCGTGGTTTTAGGGACTGAATGAGATGGTGTGTGCAAAACACCTGAAACTTGGTAAAGATGTAGTCACTGGTAGCTCTTTTTCTTCCATCTTAGCAATGTTTTCCAGTAGTCTGGCATGTCAGCTCAAGTACCTTAGAATCATAAAAATTTAGAGCAGAAAGAAACCCTGGAAATGATCTCATTTAGCTCTCTCACTTCTTAGATAAGGAACTGAGAATGAAAGTGTGAAAAACAGGCTTCCCAGAGCTTTAGTGGCTGCACAAGGTCAAGAACCCAGGTATTCTGAATCCCAGTCTATTGTTATTTCAACAGCTGCCTTGTGCCTCAGGTACCGGTTGTTGTTTTAGTTACAAAACCTGCCATTTCAGACTTCCTTTGGCAAGGAATTTGTGCTTATGAAGTAATTTTAGTAAAAAGAATATTTGTCTCCTAGGAGAAAGTTGAATACCTGAGGATTTGCAGGTGCGACCATCAAATGAATAGCACTCGCATCATAAACAGGCCAAATATATTCTTCCCTAAGGAAAAGTAACACTAGTTCTTCTAAGCAGAGGTGACAACTTGAATAAAAACATCACATTGTCGGGCTTCCCTGGTGGCGCAGTGGTTGAGAGTCCGCCTGCCGATGCAGGGGACACGGGTTCGTACCCCGGTCCGGGAAGATCCCATATGCCATGGAGCGGCTGGGCCCGTGAGCCATGGCCGCTGGGCCTGCGCGTCTGGAGCCTGTGCTCCGCAATGGGAGAGGCCACAGCAGTGAGAGGCCTGCGTACCGCAAAAAAAAAAAAAAAATCACATTGTCCTTGAGATCGTCTATTGGCAATATTAACCTTAGAAATAAGACATTTCACATACAATCAACATGAGGCTCAAGAACCTTGTGTGACCTTATCAATGTTATGAAGAATGAGAAAGCGTATGACATCCAGGTCTAGGTGGGGGAGCAAAGGACAGGTGAGCGTGGGATGCAGGAAATCAAGAGAGGTCAACTTTGGCATTGACATTTCAGGCTGTCTCCTGGGAAGGCAAAAGGTACCCATCTTCCCCGACTTGATGCACGGACTCCTGGAGACAGGTGTGTTCCTGTTGTGCTGATGAATGGACCAGAAGTGGTCCACTCATGGACTCAGGCTAGCTCCAAGGCTAGGCTCACAAAGTGAACTTCTGCTTTCAGTCTGCGTTCCATGTTGTATTCGTAATTGCAGAGGCTGGGCTGGCTTGAGGAGACAGTCATGAAGATCCTGAATGCTACATGGCTCAGCGTAAAGGCACGTGCTGGCCTTTTTGTTTATCCCTCAGTTTCCCATGAGCTTAAATCCTCAAGAGATGAATTCACTTGTGTGTGCTAACAGCGTGAAATATCAGAGCCTCCAAATGGGAGGACTTGGAGAAAGCACCAAGGGAATGTAACTTTGTGGGGTCATTTGGCCCTAAGCCTGGCAGCTCTCCTGGCGACACATCTAACCTTCTTTCAAGCTTCGTTTGATGTAATCAGGGCAGTTATTTATATGCATACAGTGTAAATGAACTACATTTCTTCCAGCTACGTCAAAGCTTAACTTCCTCCTATTTCCCTCATTTCAGCTCTTGCTCTACCTTCTCCTCCCAATTCCTGTTTTTCATTTCAGAGGCTGCTTACGGGTCTACTCATTGTTGAAACAATCTGAGAAAGTGCAATGGGGCTTATCACCTGCTAGTCTTTCTTGTGTGTGATACAGTCTTGTCCTGGACAAAATGAAATGCTTTATTACCCTATTTTCTAAGGGATGAGTCATTTCTGGGTGTGTTGCCAGGAAACAGTCAATTTAATAACAAAAGTATTTGTCTTTATGTAATATAAGAATATTTGTCTTAATATTTTACTTTATGGCCGTGCCTCATGCAGGGAGAGGATATGACACAGGATATCCTACCAGATGAGGGGAAAGAATGCAAACCATGGGAGTGCTGATAACAAAGATAACAGAAGATGGCTTTTTTGATAATAACAACCATAATAGTATCCTTCTATATATGTATATCATTTCACATCTATTATGGTGTTTGACCTTCATGACAACTTTGTGAGGCCACTGGGAAGGCTACATTGTCTGCCTTATTTATGCAAGTGGGAACTGGAGAATGCTTAGTTTTGAATGAGTGTTCTGTTTGTGGTGGGCAGTGATGCCACATATGTAGTACAGGAGGTTTTGAAAATTCAGGCTACTACTGATTTGGAACCTAGATTCTCTCTAGACCCATCTGCGATATAACGGCCACTGCCTCCTACCAATGCCCATAACCAGAATCACATCATCTACCTACCAGCGAGAAATTAGTTTATTAATTACTATTGTTGAGTGCCTGTTATGTGCAGGTCCCCCTCCTGGATTCTAGAGAAAGATTTATAGACACGATGCTTGCTTTGGAGGTCACAGTTGGTGAGAATATTAATACTAAGGAGAGCTTCCTTTCACTGAAGTAATCAGCACTGTTCTAGATTTGGAGTTACAGAGATAAATTAGACATAATCCACATCTTCTAGGAACTCATGCTTGATGTTGAAGATAGAAGGATGAATAAGATATTGTTCCTATACTTAAAGGGTACAATCAAGTAAATGCTAATAGATATAAATAATAATGCCTTCTAGTCATTGAGGATCTACTGTGTACCAGGCACTGTGCTAAATGCTTTGATTCTACCCCTTAAACATTATGCTTTGCAACTCTATCCTAATATTTAATTGGGGCTAGTGATGCCAATTACAGAGAAGGGTTTGGGGTCAGAGAGATAAAGTGAGCTGATGTCAATCACCTGGGCAGAATGTTATGGAAAAGGGGTCAAGCTCAGTCTGACTCTAAAGCTTACCCTGTTTCTTCTGTACAATAATATAGAAGCCTGTTGTTTAGTAAAGTTTTATCGTCAGTAAGGAACAAGTTCTCTTATACCAGCTGTATTGTTTCAGAAGCTCTAGTGATAGACAGTATAGGAAAGCACACAGGCCCCATGATGAGCAGCTCAGAAAGAAGGTGCATATTAATTAAGGTAGATCCATTGCTGTAACAAACAAATCTGAGTAAAGAATGTAGAATGGCTCAAATACAACAGAAGTTTACTTCTCACTTATATAACACCCTAAAGGGTTTGATTGGAGGCTCCTAGTGGTGATTCAGAGACCCAGGCTCCTTCTATCTTGTGGCTCTGCTGTCCTCCCCATGTGGCTTCCAAAGTGGTTGTACTTGTTGCATCAGGCTAGTGGATGGAGAAAGAACACGGATTACTGTGCATGGGAGTTTCATGGGCCAGACCTGTGAGTGCCACTCAGCCCTCACAATCCACCAATTAGAATTCAATTTTGTGGCTATAACTAACTACGAGGGAGCTGGGAAGGGAGGTCCAGCTGTGTGCCCAGGAAAGAAGAGGAAAATGACTACCAGTCACTGCCACAAGATGGTCTTGCTGCACCTCAGTACCAAAAAGCATAACTAACTTGGCAGCACCACTGTGTCCCATGAAAGAGAACATGCTATTTTGGTTATAGCCTCAGCATAGTGGCCCAGGAGTTCTGGCTGGAGGATTTTGTGGAGAAAAGTAGGGAAGAGGTTTCTGAAGGAGAGAGAAGGAAAGGTGAGCACAGGAGAGATTCAGCACCACTCACATTTCTAGAGTCCTCCTCTCATCTCCAAATTTACGCACTCTTATTGGCATTTAATCGGTGATGTTTCTGCATCTGACCCAGCATCTCAGTGGGGCATGGGGAGTGTCTTCTTGAGTAGATTGCTGTGGACTGTACAGAGTGATGGAAGGCCACTGGGACCTGGGCTCTCATTTTACGACCTAACGTTCACTTGGCCTTTCAGGATCAGACACACAGGACTCGGCAGTCAGCAGGTTAGGGTGGCAGAGGGATGAAGAAGTTGATCATTGGAGCAAAAACAGAACACATTATTTTTCCTTTTCCCCAGATCTCTTTCCCTCATTTCTCTTCACTGAACATGAATTTTCTCTGAGAAAATAATTGTGCAGATCTCATACCTCATGGATTCATCATCCAAGTTACGGAAAATGTCATCTAGGGACATGCTGTACAGAAGCTCCATGGGGAGAAGAGTTACAGCACCAGCCCCTGGGCACAGCCAGGAAGGGGTGACATTATTTGGGTCCCTTTTGCTTCTCCTTTCATTATGTGTCCCAGAAAGGTGCCTTCCTCTCTCTCGACTGGAAAAGTATCTGATGAAAGAATCTCTATAAGTTCTTAGCTCTTACGTGGGGGTGGGTATTGGATTGTGTCGAGCAGCTCTTCACACATCTTCAGAACAAATCCCCAGTGACAGGATTTCTTGCTCCTCAGTGACCTGCTGGGGCTCAGAGCCTGGGCAGAGTCTTCTAGGTGCTCTCCAGAAGCTACAAATGTCTTGAGATTCATATTCTTGAGATCAGTTTTTTGTTTTTTTTTTTTCCAGTGACATTCAGTGATTTTATCCAAGCCCTGAGTCGGGTTTATTTTCCTATATACATGGAACAAATCACTGAATCAATGTGAAAAAGTTCTCTGCTACCCCAAATCATTTCCTTTATAGGTCTGAAATTCTCATCTGTAGACAATGTACTGAGTTAAGCACCTGGTAAATTATGATTATTCAGTGGAAGTGGTGCTAGAGTTGGAGCATTTGATCTACACTCAACAATGAATCCAGAGGTTCTTAACATTTTTGTGTTCTAGGCATTAACAGATTGACAGCACACTGCAAGAGACTGAGGGTCTCCCAACAGCACAACAAGCAAGCAGCAAGTACAGTGCAATTGCTGTCGCAGTGTAGTGATGCTTCAAGGTGTCCAGGAAAGCCTTCCCCTTTCTCACACTGCTCACTAGTTTGCTCCAGTGGTGTTCATTTTGGTGGACTTATTGCTTGCCCTTCTCTCATCTACTTACAAGGCAAACTTCTTGTGTTCTAGTGAGCAGTCTTTATTTGGATCCAGATAGATTATGTTCCTCACCTCTTATTCACAGCAAATTGTCTTCTACTCTATAAAATTTAAATTAAACTATGACAGTACATCCATGTAAGGCCCACAGTGACTGAGAACCAGTTCAAGAAAGGGTTGAATATACAAAGAGGAACACGGAATAGCTAAGCAGTAGCACAAGGCGACTTTGTACTATAGAGGGTGTTGTGGGTTGACTGTGTCTCCTAAAAAGATATGTTGAAGTCTTAACCCGCAGTACCTGTGAATGTGACCTTATTTGGGAATAGAGCCTTTGCCAATGTAGTCAAGTAAAGATGAGGTCATCCTGGATTATGGTGGGGCCTTAATTCAATGACTGGTGTCCTTATAAGAGGAAGCAGGTTTGCACACAGGGACACAGAGACATACAGGGCGAGTGCCATATGGCTGCAAGCCAAGGAACGCTGAGGAATGGCAGCAAGCACCAGAAGACAGGAGAGAGGCAAGGAACGGATTCTCCCTTGGAGGCTCCAGAAGGAACCAACCCTGCCAACACCTTGATTTCAGACTTCTAGACTCCAGAGCTGCGAAAGAGAAATATTCTGCTGCTTTAAGCTACTCAGTTCGTTATGCTTTGTTATGACAGCCCTATAGGAAACGAACACTTAGGGTAATATTGAAATGTCTTCTATGCTGCAGGTGTGCCTGGTATTCATGGAAACCCTGGAAATGTCTGGCGGTGGGAAAATGATTTTGGTGTAATACTGCCCCCTCTTAGAGCTAAGACAACCAGCCCTCTCTTTCTCTCTCTCCCTTCCCTCCTTCCTTCTCTATTTCTCCTAGAATCTTAAAGGTCACTCACTGGTAAAAGCATCACAATGATACATGTACTTTCTTTAAAGATGTGTGTTGACAGGGGCCTATGTTTTTCTCTTTCTTTTTCAAATGCTGAAATTTTTAGTGAGCCCTTTCTTGTCAATACTGCAGGGCTTCAATCAAATAGCACTTGAAGTCTTTCAAAGGCCTACAAGATTGAAAAAGATTCCAGCCTGTTCGAATGGGGAATAATAGGTTTCACACACCCTCCTGATTCCTATAAATATCTCCCTTCCCTTGCTGGCTAGAGCTCTGAAAGAGAAGGGGACCTGGGCTCAGAGGAGATGCGGGGGGGCTTGGCAGTACAGGGCGGCACGAAGGAGAGGACCTGGCATTTTGTGGATTCTGTCGGTTTACTGATTATCCCAGAACCATCTGTTGAATCCAGGGTGCCTGTTAAAGTCACCACAGCAGTCCCACTGCTGCCTTTGATATTTACAATTGAGGAGGTTGAGGTAAACCCAGTCCAATCAATAAGCATGTGGTACTTTAATCAAATAAGGATTAAGGGCAAGCAAAGACAATAATAGTACCTTTACTGATTTCTGGGAGATAATTAAATCAGACTTACAGCACAGGGAGAGAAAGGGTATTATAAGTTTATAAAAGAGAAGACCTTAAATTCTGCAACATTAAGTTAATGCTCTGCATCAACAAAGTGAAGAAATCCCCTCTTTGCTGGGTGATGTAGGGGAATCAGGGTAGTAAGTAGCTATTAAAAGAGATAGCAAGGGTGAACAATGAAATACCCTCAGCCATTTGAGTATAATAATCTACAAATATATTGAATAGTTGGATGAAATGTTCTTTAAACTTGCTGCATAAAGTACAAAATTTTTCAACACCGGGAGGTGACTCATTTCTTCACTATTGGAATTCTCACTGAAAAACCCTGTTGAGAATTTTAATTGATATTCCATTGGAGGTACTAATGAAATTTCAGAACATATTGCTAGGTATATGTGTGTGTGTATCATGCCTGAAAAAGATGTTTTCTCAGCTCTTGTCATTTCCCTGGAGAGAGCTCATGGTAGCCTTCCTGCTTGGAAATTCAACTTCCCTGGATCCTCTTTACTCGTCGATCAACTGGATGCATCTATCCATATATACTAATTGCCCCAAATGTAAATAATATATTTGATGTGTGTTCCTACTCAGTGTTTATTTCATCAGTAACTGTAATGGTCAGAGTCCTTGGGTTGCAGGCAACAGAAACTGACTTTGGGCAATTTAAGAAGGGAATCTCCTGGAAATTGACCAGGAGCTCAGCAAATCGATTGGAAGGCTGAGAACAGGGTTTGGCAATAGTCATTTCTTAAGGTTGCTCTGAAGGGCTCAGAATGTTTCCAGGCAAGGAACAGCCATGTCAGGGAACCAGATCTGGAAAGAATGATTTCAAGCGTTTCCTCCAGCCCAGCATCTCTCACATAAGACGTAAATCCTGGAAGACAGCAGCTGATTCCCTGGGCTTCTGACTCTTCTGAGAAAGTGTGAGGAATGCTGTTTTATTTGACTTTCCTAGTGGGAGGCAGGCACTGGATTTACTGTTCCACTAAAACAATACTACTGGAAAGATGTAATTCCCCAAAAGAAAATTCATCTTTTATAGAAAGGATAAGTGGATACCGAGCTGCCAAAAATAGTAAACACACATGCACACAGCTATCTACTGAAATAGTTTATACCTATGTATTTATATTTGATTGATTTTATATATATGCATTTGTGTATATACACAGATATTTGCCACTTTTTAACGGTACCTTGCAATGGTAGTGCTTAATTAATACTTCACAATCAAAGTTTTACAGATTTGATGTAGATTTTTGAAGGCTATGAAACACTCCTTTGATGATTCTCTTCTGGAAATAATTTTCCCTAATCTGAATGACTTCTTTAGCGTCTAGCAGAGAAGAAATGAAGGTAAAATGTACTGAATCAAAAGCACATCTGTAGATTTATGGGGTGCTTCAGTAGTGACTTGGAGATGAACAGATCATTAATTTGATAATTGTTGAAAAGGTAGATGGAAACACATAGAGAGAGAGGGGTTGAAATTACTGGACCACTGGCTTTTTAACATATGCAGGAAAGGGATCAAAAGCATGGAGGGGTATGGCTTATGATACAAAGCAGGTGGTTGGAAAGGAAGAGGAGAACGAATATGTAAAAATGACCTAGTCTAGGTCATTTTTAAGACTTGTGAAGCTAAACTAAAAATTATCAGATTTTATACTTGACGAGTATATCCTTTGTCTTGATTTTGTTCCTATAAGAAGGAGTTAGTTGTTGTTTAGCTATATTTATGGGTAAACATCTTCATCAAATTCAATATAGATACTAAAATTTTATGTAATTAAAAAAGTAGGGTTATCACATTAAATTTATAGACAAATACAGTTGAGTTCTCTCTTTTAAAAAAATGCTTGCTATTAAGTGATATTCTAGCATTTTGAAAACACTGACATCTGTGATCAAAAATCCTGAGTCTAAGTTGTTATGTTTTGAATCAATTTTTTTTTTTTTTTTTTGCGGTACACGGGCCTCTCCCATTGCGGAGCACAGGCTCCGGACGCGCAGGCTCAGCGACCATGGCTCACAGGACCAGCCGCTCAGCGGCATGTGGGATCTTCCCAGACCGGGGCACGAACCCACGTCCCCTGCATCGGCAGGCAGACTCTCAACCACTGCGCCACCAGGGAAGCTCCTGAATTGAGGTTTTGTCAGTGTCTTGACCTGTAAGCACTGATACACATTGTCTGCAAACTAAGTGTTTTCAGTAGAAGAGAGTAGGCATTAACTACTAGTAGAAGTTACTAATAGAGTTAAATATTATTTATTTGGGTGTAACAAAAAAAAATGTGCTTTTCTCTATGTAATTTCCTTTTAAATCCAGTAAAGTTGTGGCTTTATTTTTTCACAATTCTGCCATGCTGGTGTTCAGTTGAGGTTAGTCTCTTTTGTTTTCCTTAGCTCTCCAGTGGTGGGTATTACTTTATTCCCTCCAAGGCTGACTGTGTATGTGAGAATGACAGGATGGTCGCCACTGGAGACCAGCTTTTGCTTTACTGATATGGGGCTATATGAGCTTGTCAACCATATTAAGCCTAAAACAGGAAGTGGCAGGTAATGTATTTGGTTTCCAAGGTGAAAAGTAAACAGATTCCACATCACTATAATTTGCTTAATGAAAGAATCTTTAGCCATGGCTTTCACATATTTCGGGTAGTCTTAAAATCAGCAATGCATATATAGAAATGTGAGAAGCTCCAGCAAAATCTTAAGCAAGTGTTCTTAACATGGGATTTGTAGTTACCTGGGACCTACAGGAGGTCTGATGGAGAAACTGTTGGACCAGAAGAAGAAGTAGATCATAAGAGAGTGCTTGTACTAGAGAAAGATAAGGTGGGATAATATATTTGGGGGAGGGGAGGGCTGGGCTTCTTGCTCTCAGTTCCTTATATCATCCCACTCCCTCTGTGCTCCGTCCGACTCCTCCCAAATCCCTTAGAAATCTTCATCCATGGGGGTGGTTGCTATAGATGAACTTAAAGGCTTTTCTTCTATTATTCTTACAAAATCTCCCTGGAGTAGGCTAATATTATCACCATTTTACAGATGAAGGAACATATGTCACTAGCCCACAGTTATAAAGAAAATGGCAAAGCAGAGATTAGAAAATTGTTCTGTGCTAAATTACCTAAAAATGATTCATGATATTCATGTGGTTAATCCCAGAGTAAGTGGTGTGAAGGTTCAGAAATATCTGGAAAACTGCACAGCCCCCCCCCAAGGATTTTTTTTTCTGAAAAAGTTTCAGTGAGAAAAATTCCCAGTGATCTCAGAAAATGAGAAAGAAAAAATATGCCCTCCCCACACTGGTACATTAAAAAAAAATGTTTTCATACCTTAATCCAGAGAGGGTGGAACATTGGATACTCCTGTCTTGAGATCCAGTATTTTGTAAGGTCCTATATACTTGCCGGAAATAGGTATCTAGGGTCAGGTTTCTGTAGCAAGGAACAGAAGGAGGCGTGGCCACTAGCAGGTGCTAAGATAAACTTGCAGTGTTCGTGCATTATCAGAGCATGTGATGGCTTCTCATCACTGAAGCCAAGATTAGGGTTGGCTGCCGGGCAGTGCCCTGGGGATGTATCCTTCAGGACACATGTTTGCAACCTTCTTAGGATCCTTCTTCTCTTTTGACTTTTGCTTGTGTCACTTGTCAAAAATCTAGGGCAAGTAAAAGCAGAAGTTAGTTTTGTTATATTAGATCTCAGAGAAGAGAGGCTATAATAAACACTGAAGACTACTACGATGAATACTTAGCATGGTATCCTGATTCAATGATTGATTTATTTCCTATTTTAACTCCATCTGGCACTTATGTGAGCTTCATCGAGTCATAAGTCTCCAAGCCTCAGTGATCTCATCTGTAAAACGGAGCCCTTCTTCCTGGGTCTTGACAGGGTGTTTTGAAGGTAAAGATAGGTAAGGGTACTATACACAGTAGAAGCTGGGTCTACACTGAATACTTCGGTCAGACCTACAATTATAACCCAGGTCTTTCAGACCAAGTCTGAATTCCGCCTTTTGGAGTTACATGTTAGAATTACCTATCTAAATAACAATGTAGAAATGTGCAGACAGAACACCTTGTGTTTGGAGCTCAGGTCTGTGGTTTTCATAGTTGGTCATTACTTCAATCTCTCCCAGTTTGTGTGGTTGCCACAGGATCACTGAAAAATGGTATCTCATGCTCTCTGTTTGTAAAAGCATCACTTACCCACCTAGGGCTTAATAAATTGAAAGTTTTACTGCTTAGAAAATAATCAGGTGTTGAGAAGCACAAATTGTACGATCATTTTCTGAAGGTTAATAGGCTTTTTCTCTTTCTGTTTTTTCCTCCACAGCATCACCATCTAACATGAGGCCACTTCTCCAGATGAAGGAGAGGTTGAAGTGTCACACCCAGCATGATCAACTAGATGATGGAGAAAAGAGGCATTTGCTACCTGACCTTAATCTCCTGGGCAAGAATGGCTGAATGGGGAAGGCCGAATACAGAGAGACTCAAAGGTGGAGGAAATCAGCAGAGTATCATTTAAAGAGACACAAAGCAGTATGAATGTTGACTCATGACAAAATGGACATCCTCAGGGTAAATGCTTATTGGGTTGTATACTGGTTCACTTATTTGTTTAATTCGGAGTAACTGCAAAATGAATATAAACACCTTTAACAAAAGCAGTGTGGTAGAAAAGGAAGCAGGTACATTTTTCAAAACGTCTAGATTTTGTATCACTTAACTTGCTTAACCGAAGTGACAAGGAGAAAGATGATACAAAATATATGGGAGCTGCAGGATGTTCTATGAAGACAGAGGAGATATGACTAAGAAGGGAATATGATAGCTGACTTCCTCTATTTAAAGGCTTGTCATTGGAAGAAGGATTAGACATATTTTGGTAGGAATGGCAGAGTGGAGGGGTATAAGGACTTGGCTTTGACTTAGTGTAAGGAATGGCTTCCCGATATTTGGAACTTGACAATCATAGGAGCAGCCATGCTTAGCTTCCCATTTCTGGGTCGATGGATAACCATGGGTGTAGAGGGATTCTTGCATTAAACAAGATGACCTCAGTCACCCCTTAATAGGCCTGTTCTGGAGCTTTAAATCACACTGGAGAGGTCTAAAATGATTCTGAAACTTCTTTAAGAGCAGAACTGAAGGAACTTTGGAGCTGCTCAGGCTTTGATAGAATTTGTCCTTCTCGGCAGCGTGCATGTATGTTGTAGGTCTGGGAATGGTTGCTGGTCTGCTTCAGTTATGGACAGCTGGTGTTAGCCAAGGGATGTACTGGATTAGTCGTCCCTAGTAACAATCATATGAGGTGTTTCTGGATTATTAGGTGATATCTTTTATGTTTATTCTTTCAGTTTTATATTTATTTTTCTTTTCCATTCAAGCACAACTTAATGTAAAAGCATTGTGCTTGGGAATCTGCTTCTCAAAATAAACCACTTATTTTTTTCTAGAATCCATTTTGTTGTTTGTATTTGTGGAGTTCAATTGTGAGACATCAATTTATCGTACCTGTGGAAAACTAGCAGAAGGTTCAGAGGAAAGCCATGGAAACGATGAAGAACTAGGAAAATGGAATTCAACCATGTATCCTGGAGAGGTAAGGTCGAGGATAACACTTACACTTGTTTGCATGCCTATTTTCCTAGCACAGATGCTCAGATACCTATGTGTTGATCAACTTATGTACAATTGTGGTCTTCTACTTTATGAAGACTACTGTAGAGGATGTTTTCTGCTGAGACACGGGCATGACCAAGATGGTTACATAGTAGGTACACTAAATTTAACAAATATCTATTGGATTAACTTGAATTCAATGTTAGTTTCAGTATAAGCGTCACAGTGATAGTGAAGGTCATTAAACTAAAATGTGTTCCCAAGGAACACTGTGGCATCTCCATTTGAGAACATCTTTTAAATTGGTTAGCTAATTATCTGTTTAGAATAAAAACAGAGGAGCAATTCTGAGCACTTCATAAGGGCTCGTACAGTTCTTGATTTCACTTGTGCGCTTTGCTTGTGTATAAGCAAAGCACTAAATCTACAGCACTAACTCCATAACTCGGGTAAAATAACGCATACGTACGATGACTAGGTAGAAAGAATCTTCTCATTTGAAATCTTGATTTTTCTCTAATCACAAAGTATATGATAATCCTACTTCTGCACTATCAAATTTTCTAATTAAAGTAATTATCACATATATGCCTAAGAGTGCCCAACATGTATTGCACACCTATTGTCCATAGGAAAAATTGATCCTGGGGAAGAGGAGATAGAATAAAACTTTGACTTAAAAAAAAAAGGTAACTACGTGGAGGACATATTGTTCCAGAGCAAATAGTGCCAATGGGAATTAAGAGTTTCAAGCTGGAGTATGATTATAATTATACTGTTGGAGGAGCTCTCTGTGCTTTTCTGGCTGATGAGTACTGTAGTAGACGCTTGGTGTTCACCTCTCCAGCATCCATTATCCCCCAGGAAGTTTAGCTGATGCTGATCCTACTTATACCTCCAGGTATGTAATCAGATGGTTCTGATTGGCTTAGTCTAATCTGAATATTTCAGTCTCCCTGTCCATAAGGGAAGAGCATGTAACACAATCAGGCCAGTGAGAATGTGGATTCCAGAAAAGGGCTTCTTTTCCTCTGAATGGTGTGGTGAGGCGATGTAAAGGCTGACACTACTGCAGCCATTTTGCTACTAGGAGGGAGAGCCAAGATCCTGTCAAGATGAAGCTGACTAGCTCTTTGTTCTTCAGTTTCCTCATCTTTAAAATGGATATGATAATAGCACCTTTGTCTGGGTTTGTTGTGAAATTAAATTGTTTAACTTACACATAAGATGCTTAGAATAGGAAGCACCAATAAATGATAGTTTTTATTAGTAGATAGAGTGTATTTCCTCTACTTTAACAAAAGCATCATTTCCCCTCCCTGAGCCTAATGTAATAATTTTTAGGGCCTAAGCTGTCTGGCTAATTGTATTTAATTCCTTATGTTTTTCCCCTCTTAGGTGAGCTCTATACTTAAGTGATCTCTGCACAGAGTTGGTTTTGCCAGTAATAAATTGTCCGTGTCAGCATTTAAATAATGAAACCTTAAGGGCTGGTCCCTAAGTGCCATCTCTGGACTTCTAGTACCTGCAAAATACCTGATCCTTCCTCTCGAGCCCAAAGCTCTGTCCGGGTTTTGCAGAGAAGCAAGAGTTGTGATGCTGTTTCCTAGCAGTGCCCACAGGCAGGATGTGTTGTCAAATGGGAACTAACCTGGGGCATCTGTTGAGCCCAGTTAAGAGTCTGAGCTAATAAGGGTGGCATATGCCTGTGTCTGGGAGGCCAAGAATTGCGCACGCAGAGGCTTCTGTGCTGTTCTTTGTGTCCTAGTAACATTTCTTCCTCTAATATCCATGTTTATTTGCTTATTATTTTAAAGATAACAAGATTTAGCAGAGATAGAGAATAATGGTCAGCATCAATTCTAGAAGCTATAAATAATGGACTTTTCTTTGAAAAGCAACTATTCCATTTTAGTAAGAAATTTGTCAAGTTTTTGGTTAAATTTGACAGAACAAAGACTTGTGATATTTATAGATATTCTTGTGGTGTTTTGGGAGAGACAGATAGGAACTATGTAAAGATATGTACTTTTAAAAGGTCTAAGGCAGGTTACCTATAAGTAGAGGCGTGGGTGGGCAGAGGGTGAGACTTGAAGGAGAACTTCCAGTTTTTACTCTATGTATATCTGTATGGTTTGAATTTTATTTTACAGTGAATTTATGTATTGCTTGTATAATTTTCAGAGTTTAGCTTTAAAATGTCAATAATCCCATCCAAGTTAAGGGTTATATTTTCTATGACTAATTGTTCAGATCAGCTTATTGTAACCATTCCAGATGTTTACACTTGACTCACCTGATGATTCAGATGAATTCAGACCATTAAACTTAAATATTAACTCCTTATGTATGTTTGGAATATTACATAATTTAATGTTTCTCAAAGACTACCTTGCCTATCTCTCTTTTGAGCCCCCGCCCCAAATTTGGGCTGTATTTACATCTGCAATGACTATTTTGCCTGAGAGATTTGTTCTGAGATAAAGCAGCATGTTGGATCTCCTGCGTATTTATGACTCTTGGCTTTCACCACTCCTGGTTGCGAGAGAATCATTTGCTCTGTGAACAGAACTTTGCAGTAACCTCACACTCGTGGCGATTAGAGCTTTCTGTTGCCATTGGATCTAGCGCAGCTCATGGAAAGTAGAAATTTCGAGTGAGATGGGCCCAATCTTTCCGTTCATATATGGGGAGAGTTTGGCCCAGGACGCTCAGGGGTTTCCGAGGCCCTGATTACTCTTGGGGGCAGGTTGGGGACCAGGATCCAGGTCTTCTGGTTCCTTCTGCTTCCTGACACGTGATGCGCTGAGTCACCCAGAAGTCAGCCTGCTTGCTTCATTTGCATCCCGGATGCCGGAAACAAAGTTGGACCATGTGGGCCTTGGGAAATCCAGACGATAGGAAGTGAAGTTAGTGGAGTAGAATGTGGTATAAATAAACAATAACATGCAGGTTTAAACTGAGGACTATCTTACCTCTGTGTAGCAGTTTGAAAAGATTATTTCTTTTCTGCTTATGAAAATAATACATGCTCAATTTAGTAAATTTTTGAAAGAAGAAAATCAAAATTACTCTTAACCACTTTGCCAAGAAATGATCAAGATTAATATTTTGGAATCACACACACATATATATGCATAATCAAATCAGATCGTGTTGCATATATAATTTTGTATCTGGGTGTTTTCATTTAATATTATATGATGAGCACTTTCCCATGTCATCGAATGTTCTGCATCAGTATGGTTTTTAAACGGCTAAATACTAGTCTCAGGTGGTTCTTGTTGTTTTAAGTGATGAACCGTCAGAACTGGATGATGTGGAATAAATCCTGGTATGTTAAAAGAAAGGGGTGCTAAGGTTTGGTGCTACGATCTGAGGTGTCAGCGTGCAAGGAACGGTGACAGCAGCAGCTGAAAGCTGTCAGTCCTTTGCAGGCAGCAACATGAGGGTGTTTAGTGGCAGGTGACAGGAAGTCAATTCAAAGACACACATTTAAGACAATGTAATAGCTTCTTATTTTGTCCTCCCCCTCAGCATACATTTGTAACACAAAGCACTACTTAGGCCAAACACTGGTCAGTCTAGGCTCCCGCAAGATAACGCCCTCATCTTGGAGGTGACTCAGATACAAAACTGACTCTTCAGAATTCAGGCGCCAATAGTCCGGCCCACTTTGTCCTCTTTAGACATCCGGCCTTTAGACCATGTCGCTGTTCATTACTCTTCCACCAGAAACAGGGCAATTAAAGGCGGAAGGGGTAAAATGTCAAGCAATCCACTTTGTTCCATGTTATTTAGTTTTGCTAAAAGGGTGTTGAAGGATGAGGTAAAGTATTTGAAGGCCTTGCCTTCATTTGCGTCATGTGTTCCCTGTTGCCATGGATAACTGGGAACTTGCAGAGTGGCAAGGACCAACATAACCTGAAAGATGAAAGTCAAATCCAGCATCGAGGTTGGTTTATCACTTGGGGCTGTGGAGCCCTACGTGATTCGAGAGGGCTCCTCTTCTGAAAAGTCCTGGAAGAATGGGGCTGGGACAGAGATGAAACCCAGCCTCCCTCTAGTGCTCTGGATGCGGTAATGCCTTTCCTTCCCTCTTTCCTCATTTCCCCAGATTTCTAGTATATTTGATCATTAAAGAAGTGAATCATACCTCTGTTCTAATGAGTTAAACAGAATTCAGGTAGGGAGCACAGTACTTCAGGTGAAAAGAGAGTTTATGTAATGATTCCAGGAAATGTTCCTAAGACTGATACATACTCTCAACGTACTGAGAGCAGTAAAGATGCAGCGTCTTTTGCTTGCTTTGTGTTTTCATTGTGGGTTGGGTTGATGAAGCGTCTGTTGCCAAGCAGGCTATGGTTTCCTCCTGTGCAGAAGTGCCACATTTGCAGCTCTTGGTGAGGGATGAGCTCGGAATGTGATTTCTTCCTTTTTCCCCCAGCAATTTTCTGCCTGCCTGCATAAAATGCTAATGAACATCTCACACATGACAGAGCAATGAGATGTATCCTTATTTTACAAGTTCTGGCAGATTCGACTTTACAAAGTCTAAGTCTTTTTAAAAAATTTTTAAAGGTTTTTGGTTGCATTGGGTCTTTGTTGCTGTGCATGGATTTTCTCCAGTTGCGGCGAGTGGGGGCTACTGTTAGTTGCAGCGCGTGGGCTTCTCATTGCTGTGGCTTCTCTTGTTGCGGAGCACGGGCTCTAGGCGCACAGGCTTCAGTAGTTGTGGCACGTGGGCTCAGTAGTTGTGGCACGCGGGCTTAGTTGCTCTGCGGCATGTGGGACCTTCCTGGACCTGGGATCGAACCCATGTCCCCTGCATTGGCAGGCGGATTCTTAACCACTGTGCCAGCAGGGAAGTCCCACAAAGTCTAAGTCTTAATGTGACGGTGACAAGACACTTCCAGCACACCCTTCTCCCATCTCCTTCAACTTTGCACTCCGGATGTTCCTCTCCCCACGCTGAGCTGATGTGTTGTGTCTCTGATTTGCAGTAAGCTCTATATTGCCGTGTCATCTCTGCATCTCATCCTTTCCCACCATGCCTCTGTGTCCAAGTCGCTGGGAAAAGTCTAGCTCCGGCAAAGTTAAGTCTTGAACTTCAATCTCAGACCAAGTCAGGTATTGATTATCAGTTGTTAGCGAGTAGCATCAAACCACATTTTATTTATTTCTTATTTTAACTAGTTGGGGGTGGGATGGGGCACAAATAGGGAGCTGAACAAGCTTATGGGCTGCAGGTTAAATGCTTAGATGATTTTATAATTATACCATCAAGTAAGTTTACTTGTGGGGGACTGAAGGACTTGGCTGATTGATGATGCCAGTGGAGAGCTTAGTTTGGGGCACGGTGATCTTTCTTTGTGGAACTGATTGGTCTGATAGTCTCGCCACATCTGCAGGAGGGCCACTCACAGATTCCACGAGTGACAAAAGTGTGCATGTGCCTGAGGCACAAAGGATGCAACCTCGCTAACTGCAGAGACAAATAGAGATGCTCCTCTGGGGGAAGTCTTCTGTCAGAGGAGGAGCCCAAGCATGTGAAGTTGGGGTTCATCCTGTTTCCTGTTTGCAACCCAAGGCTGCCTGTGGCATTTGGGCACATTTTTTTTTTTTCAACTGTAGAAGAATTAGAGAGACCAGAGAAGACAGAGACGGATTTTGTAAATGCGGTAAAACTTAGAAAGATCCAGGGCAGAGAAAAAGATGGGCCTGGGGATACATTCCCCAGCATGAATTCAGCTTGTCCAGAGTCCCCTGGTTCTGAGGTTTAATTCAGCCTCTGTGTTTCCTTATTTCTGTTCCATCTTCACCTTATGCTCTCCTTGTTCATCTTCTCAGTGAACTCAGAAATTCTAGTTTATGATAGTAAGGTTACTATCAAAAAGTCCATGGCTGCAAACTGTACCAGCTAGACAGCCCTTTGATTGATAATATACCCAGAAAAAAGATGTGTTTCCTCTTTTGTTCCTCTTAGTTTCTGTCATACAGAAAAGAAGCTGAAAGATGCCACAACTGGATAAATAACTTAGGAATAAACGTGCTCTGCTATAGACCTGATCTCAGAATAGCCTAGGGTAGTGAACTCAAAATAATTATAAGTATTAAGAAAGTTGAGTTGGAAAGATCCTTACTTTTTCTGAAAGAGCTTCAATATTTAGAAAAAATTTAATAAATTAGCATTTGTAGTTGGAATAGCAAAGGCCAAGAAAGTTTGATTGAACATTATGAAGGTGTGAAGAATATAGATAGGGTTGACATGCACGTGCCCAGTCTAGGAACACCTGGCAGGAGGTGGAACTGGAAGCTTATGAATCTCACAGAAGAATAAGGATATAAAATATAAACAGATTCAAAAAAGGCTTAGATAAATAACAGTCATGGTTATAAAGGAAGTGGTGAGACCCTGGAGGGTGCATTTCCACCTTTGTTTTTAATATTCTAAATATTATTTTGAACTAATTAAAAAAACATTCTTTTTTTTAAAAAATGTATATATATATGTATAACTGAGTCACTTTGCTCTACATCAGTAATTAACACAACACTGTAAATCAACTATACTTCAATTTAAAAAAAAGAAAAACGTTTCCAATTTTACATTCTATTATTAGAAAAAAAAACATGGAGAGTTAAAAAAAACAATCTGGGCAACATAAAAAGGAAGAAGAAAATAAGGATTAATTATAGTCTCACTTGACAGAATTTTAAACATTTTTAATATATTTTCTTTCACTTTTCCACACTATTTAAAAATTATTTCACATAGCTATGAGTTTGCAGTTTCGTATTCTTCTTTTATATTTTTATTTAAGCCCAAAGTTTTCTCTATGTCTCCAGGAAGTCTTTATTTTAAATGATTTTAAGATGCCATTAACTGTACAACACCTTATTTTACATACTTCTACGAAAGGGAAAAAAATGTTTCCAATTAAGCTATGACACAAAGCCTTAATGATCTCCTGAAACACATTTGTTGCTTACACCAGCCTTTTGACGCTTTGACATTTCTTTCATCTCTCCTAAGCGTTTGGCAATGCTCTTGGCTTGAGTTGCACTACTTAGCGTGTAGGAGATGCTTCTTTTGCATATTCCTCAGAAAACAAAATGTAGCACAGTTTCATCTTCTTAGATTCTATAAAACACACGATTTTTTGCTTTGGAACAAAATATGGAATAGTGATCATTTCCCCTATGATGAGTATGTGCTTCACCAGTATAAAATGTACCCACTGCAGCTCTGTTTACATGCCTATTTGTGTACACAATAACTTTTCATGTCAATACCAAATCACAGTGTTACTTTTGAAGACATTTTAAATGGCAGTGAAATCAACATGTGTAGTACCAACAATGTACATCAATCATTTGAGGTAATGACAAGATGAACATCTGTGACCAAGTTAATGCATGCCTGCCCGTGACAGCTACTTTGTGGCTACTTCGTAGCTGATGGTGATAATAAGGGGCCAGCTACCATAAGACACATTCCAATTTCAGAGATGTTAAAATCTGGAAAAAAGTGAGTCTTAGTATCAATGAATGCACCTGAATTTAACCGACCATTTTGTTATTCTGGATCTTTTATTTATAAAAAATTATTTGTTTATAAAAGATAAACTTATTTTCTCTTATAACAGATGTTTCTTTGCATCTGTGATTATTTCCTTGGAATAGATTCTGAGAAGAGGAATTATGCAGTCAAAGGATAGACATATTTTAAAGGTTTTTGACATGTATTTCCAAATAGCTTCACAGAAAGGTAGTTGCATTTATGTAGTCTTATGAACAATGCTATTTCAGCTTCCTAAACTTGACTTAATGGAGGAAAGCTGTGGTAGGTAGCCTGCAGGATGGCACCAAAGATTCAGAGTGGTGGCATGTGGCTTTGAGACTTGGCCTTACAGGATTGTACCTCCCCCCTTGCTATTTTGGACCACATATTCTTCAGATGACTGTAACATCTTACCAAGAAAAGAGACTTTCTGGATTCCATGAAGAAGGAGGAAAGTCTACATTAAATCCAGGTCAGTATCATGTAAGATTACATCTCTCTATCAACATCAGTTATCTTACATGTTTAGCAGAAACATTTAAAATAATGCACATTCCTTTTGATGTGGAATGTTTCCATTTTCCTTGGGCTGATATGTCTATCTGTGTGGCTTTGGGTCTTTGCCTTACAGGTGCTTAATGCGGGTGGCATCCAAATGCATGACAAATGGAATATTTGCTAGAAGTTAAATAAGAGTTCAAGAGAAAACAGGAGGGTCAAATATCTGTGCATTATGGATGAAGATCAGAGTAGCAATTGGATTGAATTCAATTCAAGAAACACTTATTGAGAGTTCACTCAGCCTGTGTCAGGTAGTATGAATAGTGTGGTCAGTAAAACCGATGGTCTGCCTGCTCTGGTGGAGCTTACAACCAAGGAGTAGCATCACTCATCCCAACTTTCTTGAAAGGTACCCTCATCTTCTATCATAAAATGTAAGTATTTGAGGGGTTCAAAGGATGCTGAAGCTGGGAGTGGACTGTAAAATGTTTTACTGGGAGAAAGAGTTTTTCTCTTTCTTATATTCTGTGGTATGCTGGGCACAGTCGGTTGGAAACTCCTTGTCAGCTCCCGTGATGTCCAGATCAACATGTCGCCAATATGCTTTCCTAAGATTTTGAGAGTCAAACAGAATCTGTCTTCTTTAGGTTATCCCAGGACCCCAAAAGGTCCGTGTCTCCTCCCAAGAATAGAAACACTATGTGTGTTTGTGTCTTGTTCTTCTCTGGTACTTTCTATCTGCATGTCATCCTGGGCACCCTTAGAGGCTGTGTGATATAGTGGAAAGTTATGGGAATTTGGAATTATAAGAACTAGGTTGGAATCTGTTTCTTCCACTTCTTAGCTGTGTGTGACCTTAGGAAAATTGTTTAATTTTTCTTGGTCATCATCTTTCTCATCATTTTCACAGCCACCTTATGATTTTAGATACTATTAAGCCCATTTGACACTTGAAAAGCCAGAAGTTCGGCAAGGTAAGGTAATTTTCTCAAGAACTAGGGTTCAAATACAGGGAGCTTGACTTTAGTGTCCATACTTAAGGACTCATTTATGTCGATTATTAAGAGCTGAACACAGTATTTGGTTCATAGAGAATCCACAATAAAGTACAATAACTATGATTACGGTTGTTGTGACTCAGAACCAGGATAATGGGAGTATTTACCAAGGTGGAAGCAAAATCTCAATGGCAGACCTGTGCTAGAGTTATTTTGGAGTAGAGAATGATTCTCATTCAACCTCTGACCCCAACCACATGTAAGGCTAACCTTGATTAGAGTGGTAAATGTCATCTGTAACGGAAAGATGTAATTTTTATAATTCTACTTCTGCTGTAAAGAAAAATTACACTTTTGACATTTTAAATTAATGCTTTAGATAGCCCTGGATTGACATATGTGGTACGAGGGGCCTTAAACCAAGATCTAAAATATAGAGATGAATCCTTAATTAATGAGTTATGGGTCCTGAGAAGAGGTTAAAGTTAAATAAAATATCTGAAACTAGTGCTGTTTTGAGGTGTTTTAAAATGTTCCTATTTCACATCCATTTTTAAAAATAGGGCAAAATGTATGTAGATTTTCATATATGGCAACACATATAAAAGTTTTGGCTAATGGTACACTGTTACCTCTTTGGCTCAGTATGGAGAAATGCAGTCTAATTTTCTTATCATTTCCTCCCTATCTTATTAGCATTTCAGAGGTTAATCCTCTGTTAACACATCTTCTCAGAGTGCTCTTGTTTTACACTCACAGGTTTTATTTTTTATCCACCGTAGAGAGCTATTGTCCTCATCTTTTGTTGCATTTAGGTAGGGGGATTGATGTTGTTCAAGCATCATGTTTAAGGATGTCCTTCCCGTTCTTTCCCATTCCATTCTTTTTTTCAAGTTTTCTGTTGCATCTGAAATAGTCTCTTAAGTTTCTGGAGAGGATTAAAAAAGCATTTTATAGCAAAATTTAGAGCAAAAACTATTGCAATTATTTTTCCTTCTTTGAAACAGTATCAAGTCTCATTTTTCTGCGTAATGGTGACCCAGATTATCTGGTTTGGGTAGACAAACAGGGCAATGACTTGACCATGAACATGTCCGCCCTCACAAGTCCTTGGGGAGGGTGAAGAGCTTGTGATATGGCCACCAAAACATGTGTGCTGCTTGATTTTCCACAGAACTATGAAAGTTCAATTCAAATAATATTCATTAATGGACCAATTTTTTTTAAACCTACACCAAGTAAAAATGAACTTATTCAGAAGCTGCTGGCAACACCTGACTGTGGCTTTGAAGATCTGCACCAGCAAATCTAACCCAAAATATTCCTGTTTTTGAAGGAAGTGAAAAAGAAAACTCATTGCTTCACACTTACATAAACACTTATAAACATGCAAGAAAACCAGTTTTGTTTCTAGAGTGTATGTCAGTTCTTTTGAGAGGGAAAAATTCAGACTTCAGGCCTGGGACCTAACTGGAATTATTTATTGTTAATGATTTAGTGTTTTATTTTTTTCAGAGTTCATTACTCTTCAAGGTCCAATAACAATAATAAATGAAACGAACACAATATTGTAAATCAACTATATTTCAATTAAAAAAATAACAATAATAAGAACTTTTTCTTTAATTTTACTTCACTGCCAATGAGACTGTACTGTGGATTTTGTCAAAAAAGAAGTAAGTAAATTTGAAAACTCAAGACATCCTACTCATCTGGAAGGGTCCATTCCATCATCATCCTTTAAATATTTTGTTCTAAATAAATTTAGACAAATGAACATATCTGAAATATTTTGTTTGGGAACTCATCAAGAAACCCCAAAGTTGTGAGTCTTAGTGTGTATTTACTGAAAATTGTTAAGAGCGAAGAAAGGGAGAGTCAATTTTAGGATCCTAAGAATATATAATTAAATCACCCTGCTTTGTTCCATAAAAGTGACTGAAGATTAATGAAATCCATTTTCATCTCTAGTGTGATGCTGTTCGTGACAGGGACAATTTGTATGAAATAGAAGCTAACCTGCCTCGTGAAAAAACTGTAACAAAGGTTTCTGTTTCTGTCACTGAATCACAATCCTTTCAAACTCTTCTCCTCAGTGCATTTATCCCTCCTAGAGAACTCTGTCGGAACCCCCTATAATGTTTGTGTGTAGAAAGGCGTAAAAGTCCAGTGGAGTTACTAATGACAGGGGAGATGGAAGATTAACTTCTTTCTTAAAAACTGAAAGTATCTCAGAACATATCCTTTTATTCTACACTGGTATGAGGGTCTGGAAAATGTCTTCTTTAAATATACAGGTATTTTTATGGGGCTCTTAAATCTTTGTCTGATACTGTAGTTTCCTCCCATATGTTTACTGTCAACTAACAGCTGAGAACTGATGAGCTGGGTGGAAATGTTTCGGAAAGCAGCAGTTCTTCCTTTCTGACAACTGCTTCTTTTGTTTAACTCAAACTTCTTCTGAAAAAAAGAATAAGATTTATTTGCATATTTTTTGTCGATAGAACATGGCCAATAAGGGTAGTTTTTGCATGATGTGAAAGGGGGTTTTGTTAGATACAGTTTCTTTTATTGTGATTAGAATGGATGTGACACAAACATGCTGTGTTTTGGGAAGATCACTCTGGCCATAGTGAGGGAAATAAGGTGAGACTGGAACCAAGGAGACCAGATTGAAGGGTAGTAGGAGAGGTATGGAGAAGAGGGAACAGAATTCAAGGATTTTCTAGGAAGTAGAGTTACTGGAAGGGAAATTTATTGAGGGGGGAAAGAGGATTTATTATGACACAAAATGTCTTCCTTGGGTGATGGTAAATAGCATTGATCGAGATTGGGAATGCAGAGGAAAGACGCTGCTGTGACATTTTGCGATTGAGATGCCTTTGGTGCCTGTATATGGTTCAGGTAGGAGTTGAGCTCAAAAGAGAAATCTGTATTGGAGATTCAGAATTGGTTATCTTCATCCATATGACAGTTGGGAGTGTGTAGTTTGAGAAGACAAGGGGAAGGAAAATGAGAAAACCGAAACATGAAAGGGTGGGTAGAGAAGACGAGATTGTGAAGGAGTGTCAGAGAAAGGAGGCAAGGATGCTTGAGTCTCCTCACCATCACATGAGGAATGCTTGAATGAACAGCCATGTTTGGCTCTCGGGAGAGCAGATCCTTCCAAGGGTGGACTGGTGTGCCTTTTGGTCTTTTAAAGAGGGACTAGATTTAGTCTGTGTTGCTCCTCCTGAGGGTACTGAAGAACTTTATGGAAGTAAATTCTGCTTTTGTTTATGGAAGCACTTTCAAAGCATGGAAACACACAACAGGGGATGTAACTACCCCAAAGCATCCTTAGCTGCCTCCCCATTAAAGAGAGCCTTACTGCCAATCAATGAAGAAGTAAGTCCTGATTGGAGGGGCTGGTGGGGACACTAGATGACTTCTAAGATTCTCTGAAGTCTAGGAGTCGATACAAAGACTAAAAAAAGTCATACTTTTTTATGAAAGTGCTTTGCAAAATTTAAGCTCAGCTTCAAGGGGACGGTGCAATGCTATAGTGACAAACGCACACTCACACAGTGAAGAGAAATGACATTTCCCCTTCATGTTGGCATTCCCCCAAATTGTGATACCTTAGTCCCCCTTATCCTACGGTGTAATATTCAGGCTTAGAAATTATATAAATTAACCCTTTTGAGGAAAGATCAGACAGCTTTTCTTGCCTTGTTGTCTATTTGTATTTGAAAATAAGGAGGTACCTTTATAGAGGTTTGTAGTCTGATAGCCAAATGATCAATATTGTTTCTCCTGCAAAGATATGATCTTTCATAATACAGATTTGTCACTGTGCTAATTCCACGTCAGAACCTGAACATGTCTTAGGTTCACTCTTATTGTGGCACCATAATGCTGTAACTGCTGTACCAAAGAAGACTCGGAAACATATATTGTTCATGGGGAACCCTTGAGAATACATTAAATGAAAATAGCCCATAATAACCAATAATTTGATCCTATTAAGCCAGGCAGATGTGTCAGGGTTAGGAAGGCTATTATTTATTTTACAGAAACACATTTCTGATGGAACATGTAGATTGAAGTTAGCATGTTGGGATTAGAAGTAGGAGAGGACTTGAATGGAATTCTGGTTGTTCATATAATTTCCCCTGCTCAGTCACATAGACTTTATTATACCAAATTACAATTTGCATCATTCAAATGCAAATGAATGTTCAAAGCCCTGTGTGGGCTTCATGTAATTCTTTTTGGGCAAGAGCTGCTCAACGCTTCACTTATTTGAAAGAATTCAGTGATGCAACTAATTCCAAGAGAAAAAAAAGATGTGAATTTGGAAGTGTTCTTCTTATTGGAAGGGATGATATAATCATATCAAATTCGCATCTGGTTTTATTTTGCTGTCTCTCCTCTTGGTTTCTCTAAGTGTATGTGACTTACGGGATACATTATATCCCTTTACCCGACTTTCCTTTGTTTCCCAGTCTGAATCTTCCCAGAATCATGATCCCACTTAAGTATTGACTATAAAAGTAAGGAACAGAGAGGAAAGTTTTGAAAAGCATAGCAAGCTAACAATGTTATTATGGAAATGTGGAAATGCATTCAATGGTAACACTTCATTTTTGGCCTTTATGAACCAATCTCGCAGTCAGCCAGACTGCTCATAACGCGGGACACTTCATAAGTCACCAAACCTGCCTTGCCAGTTTATTTTAGCATCTCCTGTTCTCAAATGTAAGAAAATATTCACACAGCTTTTAATACTCTCCAGCTGTTCATTGGTACAGACCCCAACATGAAGCTTGTAGGGAGAAAATTGTGCTTGATTTAAGTTCTAAAAGCGACTCTACAAAAAGCCTGACTCCCTTTAGCCTCTTCTCTCAGAAAATACATCTTCTCTCATCAGCCCCCTGACACTTGTCGTGCTTCTCAAGGCTTTTCAGTGGTGATTCTGTGGTCACCAGTTCAGGTTACTCAGTGAACAACTAACTGGTGTGAGCTTCTCTTCAGATCTTTCTCTGACCAGGTCCTGCCAGGTGCAGAACATGGTTTGGTTCCAAAGAGGTCCTGTGGAGATCTGATCATGCAGGATGCTTCATGGTGAAAAGGATGCATGGCACAAATCAGTTTGGGAAATGAGTTTAGAGCTTATAAATAGAAGTAGTATATTAAAGGGTCTAAGAAATTCTGCAGTAAAGAATTTCTACTTAACTGTTTAACCCAGTAGTAGATCACAATTTTGAGAGCACTGATTTGAACACAGATAGACTTGTACTGAAATCCCAGGCTCACTGTTAGCCATGAAACTTGGGCAAGTTACTTCCCTGTACAATGGGAAAAACGAGTCCCAACTCAGGCTGTTGTGGAAAGGAAAAATATAATGTATATAAAACATTCCGCAGAGTGCAGGATCATAGTCTACACTCAGTTACTCATTTGTAGTATAATGTTATTATCTTATGTGGTTGTATGACTCTGTTCCAGGCAACATACAAGGAACTACTCTTCTAAGGAAAAGTGATGGGAAATGCTGATCTGACAGATTGTGATGTGTATCAATACTTTTAAAGAACTGAGAGGGTTAGTACCCTTTATATCATGAGAATTCTCTGTTAAGTTGGCAGATACCTCTGTCCCAGTGTTGTATCATAGACAAAACATATAGACTTTGGGGTGAATAATGCGAAATTGACTTTGAAATATAATACACAAAGGTTGTTGTAAATGAGGCCTATTTTCTGTCTTGAATATCAAAAGCTAAATTCCAAGACCTAAAAGTCCAGAAAGAAGCCCCAAGTGGTGAGGAAAAAAAGAAGGGAAATTTGTTTCCTTGTGCAAAGAAGTTAATGGAAAATTTGAACACCTGTGGGAACAGGAGTAGAGCCAAGTCATCTTTTAGAACAGAGATGAGGGTGTAACAAGGCTGATTATTAATTAGGTTCTAGTAGGTAATTGGTTTTTAAGCCCAAGTGAAATGTAGGGAGAGGTTTGTGTTCAACTCTGGTAACTGCCCTTTTTAGTTTTCTTCTTTCCCTCTGAGGTCTCTGCTGCCTTTTTCTTAATTCCTCCTCACCCAAGGCACTTTTCTCGATGAGATATAACTGTACAGAAACCTGCTGTTAGTTAGCTAAATTTATGAAAGGATCTGATCATTAATTCATGTGAAGGTATAAAGCGGAGTTTCTCAATCCCCTCACTCTTGACATTTGGACTGGATAATTCTCTATTGTAGGGGGCTGTCCTCCACAATAGAGGACCTTTAACCAAATCTCTGGCCTCTACCCACCATATGCCAATAGCCCCCTTCACCTTAGTTGTGACACCAACAGTGTCTCCAGACATTGCCAGATGATTGCTGGAAGGTAATATCCCTCTCTCCCCTCACTGAAAACCCCTGAGTACAAAGGTTTTACAGCAGATAAATCTGTACCATTTTCTGAGTTAGATTCCCTTTTTATCGTGTGTAATTTCTTAATTTCCCAAGACAGAACTTGGAAAATAAAATTCATTTATAAGCCACAGGTCAGGGAAGAGTGGTTTTGTACCATCACATCGAAGAGGTGGATGCCTCATTTATTTAAACCAAATAGTCCAAATCTGTTACAGCAAGTAAACTCTCCTCCTCAGCGGATGGTTTGGGATAGGTTTGAGGCTTCATCCACATCTGTATTAAATTTGAAACCTACTTCCCACCCTTCACTAGAAATATTTTTAATGGTTGAGCATTAAGCAAGTAAAAGGATCTCCGATAGTCTGTCTGACTTGCTAATAAATAAAGCAAGATAGCAAAATAGATTGACTGATAGTTTTTTGTCCTTTGGTGACTGAATTAGGTTTACTGTTCAACCAACCCTATGGCAGAACAGCACTTCCAACAAAGGCAAAAAGTAAATTCTAAACGGGGTATTACTTTAAATACGCATTTGGCAACAAATGCAAAAGAATATGGGCCGAAGTCCAAAGACTGCTGTTTTTTTCCTTAATTTGCATTTGGCTTTTTGAGTCTGATCTTTCAGGTGCCTGTTTCCCTTTCTCCCTCCTCAATTGCCATTCTTCTCTGTGAACTTTTTGTTTAGCAAAGAGGAACACTTACTGTGCAATGAAAACATCGGCTGTAAATCATCTCAGCTATAAAATGTAGCCGTTTGGAGCCCAGTAATTGGGACTGTGTTTCTGAAAACAAGAAGGACAGCCAGCATCTGAGTGTGTCAGTTAATTGATCCACAGGGAGAGACTCTGGGAGTGTCCAAAAGACTGTTTTTTTCTACACTTTTTATTGTTCTAATTTTTCCATGGGACCCACAGTTTTCCCTTGCTAATCATTTACCACAGCTAACTTTATTTTGTGTGTCGAAATTCCATTGATACTACAGAATTCAGAGCTCTGACACAGAGTGAGCCTTTCAAAAGCCTGAATACTTGGCAGGCATAAATATGTGTGCTCTATAGATTTGGTGCAAAGTGAGTGGCAACATTTCTTCATGGCCACAGTGCAGTTTGGGACACCAGCTACAGTGTTATCTGTGAAACCCAGGTTGGGAGCAAAGCACAATCCTTGCTTTGGTCACAGAGCAAATAATTAACTAATTTATGTTAGATATATTAAATGTGCTCAGAATTCTTATTGCTTCATGAAATCCATAGTTTAAGAATATGGATATATGCTATATAAATGTGAAGATTTGGAGTAAAAATAGTCAACGCATGGAGTGAGCTGATATGTGTGTCAATGATTTGTTCTCTGAAAGTCAGGTATCAAGGAGATAATCTATTTTGTGAAGTTTGAGAATATGCGTTCCCTGCACTGAAGTAAGAAGAGGGTTTAGTCTTCTCTCCTTTTTTGCCAAACCTGAGAGAACGTATTTAATTATATATAATTACACTTCTCTCTTTTAATCAGTAAATGTTAATCCTGAGACCCAGAAGGGTGGTTCCAGGAATGTTGGGAGCTTACATTCTAGAAACGAAAGGAGATTCTGGGGAAGGTCAAAGTTGAGGTGATCTGAGCGAATGGCTGAATGTCAACTCCTTCTTTAGAGTGTGGTCTAATGTTTCTTTCCTCTCCTGGGCTTTAGGGTCTGATATCTCTAGCACCCAGCATCACATGGTCACAGGGCACGCAGTAAATGAGAACTGAACTAGTTAATAGTAGTCATCCCTGTCATAGCATGCGCTTTTTTTTTTTTTTTTTCTGGTACGCGGGCCTCTCCCGTTGCGGAGCACAGGCTCCGGACGCGCAGGCTCAGCGGCCATGGCTCACGGGCCCAGCCGCTCCACAGCATGTGGGATCTTCCCGGACCGGGGCACGAACCCGTGTCCCCTGCATCGGCAGGCGGACTCTCAACCACTGCGCCACCAGGGAAGCCCAGCATGCTTTCTTGACTGGCAGGCGAGAGAGGACTCAGGAAGGTGGACAGGGGTGAGCAGGGTCAGCTTCATGGAGAATGGATCATAAAGAAGATTGATTCTTTGCATGAAAGTAAAAGAAACTCCATTTAAAGTAGCAAAACTGAAAGGGAAGAATTTGTTAAATACTGAGGGGTCTCACTAACCCAAGAAAAGGGATTCAGTCAAGACTCAGGAACTAGCCAGAAACATGCACTCAACCACTACCAGAACTTTCTCTCCAGTCCTTGATTCTGCTTGTTTCTGTTCAACTGCTCCTTCTTTTCTCTATTGGAACATTAGCCCTCTCTGCCTCTCTTTTACCCATAGCAGAACACATGGCAGATATTAAGACATCGGCATCCAACTGTTACCTTTTGCTGCTTCAAATCTTTGGGCACTGAGTAAAAATCCTGGGGAAGGACCTCCTTGGCCTGGTTTGGATTAGAGAGTCATTCCTATTCCATTGACTCGGATCAGTGGTGGGATGTCATTCTGTCAGCAGCGTGGCCCAGGCATTAGCTGGGGAACAAAAGGAGATAGACATTTCCTAGAAGGAATCGCCAAAGTGATGGTACTGTTAGTGTCCACTGGTTTCAGTGTAATCCAAATCATAAGTGGATGAAGAGGAAGAAAAAAAAAGTAGCCACACAGAGGTCCACTATGAGTAAAGAGAAATGAGGAAATGTGTCTGTCGCTTCACAGGAATCCATTGCGGGCTACTATGTGCTGGTAAAGTCAGAAATGGCTTATATGAGCAGGACAGCTTTGATTCTGGCCTGGGGCTGGCCTGGATCTGGGGCTGGATCTGGAGAGACAGAGGAGAGGGAAGAAGCTTTTCCAGACAAGGACTGCACAGAAACTAGGCTGGGGGCTCTAATGAGCTCCACATTTGGTGGCAGCGAGAGGCAGCCTGATTGTATTGACATATGCCTGTGGAGAATGTGCAAGATAAATCTGCACAATTAGGGTGGCACTGGATTGTAGAGGGCCTTGAAAGGTGGGCAGGGGATTTAGATTTGGCCAGCAAAAGTGAACCAGTAAAGATTCCTGAAGGAAGAGTAATATGGAAACAGAAAAGTTTCAGAGAGTGAATGTGGTAGCAACGTATAGGACGCAGTCAGTCACCAAGACACTGAAGTCAAACTTCCTAGGAGCTGCTTTGGAGTTCAACATAAAATATAGATTCTCAGATCTTATTGCCGCTGTAGAATCAGAATCTCTGGGGTTAGGGCTGGGAACTATGTTTGGAAAATTCCTTAGGTAGCAAATGCTGAGGATACACCTAAATGATTCTTTTTTTTTTTTTTTTTTGTGGTACGTGGGCCTCTCACTGCTGTGGCCTCTCCCGTTGCGGAGCAACAGGCTCCAGACGCGCAGGCTCAGTGGCCATGGCTCACGGGCCCAGCCGCTCAGGGGCACGTGGGATCTTCCCGGACCGGGGCACGAACCCGTGTCCCCTGTATCGGCAGGCAGACTCTCAACCACTGCACCTCCAGGGAAGCCCACCTAAATAATTCTTGATCTGCTATTTTTCAGCTTGGGTGGTGACAAACTAAAATGTTTAGGTAGGAAAACCTTTAAAATATACAGTTCATTCTTCATTAACTGGAGGAGTGGGAGAGGAGAGGAAAGTAATAAGTAACCCTGACTCTTAGCTAATTAAGACTGAGGTCAACTCTTAACAACCTAGTTTCCCGCCACTTTTGTTTATTTAATTGACTGTTCTGTTATTTTAAATAATGTAATGATCTCCTTTGATCCACCATCCAAAACAAAAGCTGGGACCCTGGCTGTTACTAAATCTAACCTGTTCCATGCCTCCATCCCCACCTCATTGTATGGATGTTTACTGCCAGAGGTAACCACCATCCTGGATCCTATATTCATCATTTTCTTGCTTTTCTTTTTATATAGTTTGTTGTATTTATCACTGTTAATTATATGTGTCATTGTAGTGTTCTTACAAAGTATATGCAGTTTTGTTTTAATTGTTCTCACTTTATAAAAAGGGTAACACGTTGTAAGCAGTGTTTTGAAACTTACTTTTAAATTTTAATATTAAATTGCTAAGATTCTTCCATGTCATTGGGTGTCGCTGTAGTTCAGGTGACCGAGCTTTTGGAAGAACAGTGGAAATGGGCACTAGGACCTGGACTGAGCTTGCAAATTACCCCAACAAGCAGTTAAGAGACATTGACTGTCTCTAGCAGCTTCCCCTTCCCAGGTCAGGAGGCGAGAAGCCATGCCCTGGTGTCTTTTCAGGAAAAGGGGAGGATGAGACCATGGATTTCCTATTCCTCAACCAGAGTGGCTCAGAGGGGGCAATAGCTTCTTCCTCTGCATACCTTTGGCAGTTATAATCCACGCCTGCCGTGATATTAAGAACATCCAGAGAAGCAAGAACTACAGTCCTGCAGCCTGTGGAACAAAAACCACATTCACAGAAAGATAGACAAGATGAAATGGCAGAGGGCTATGTACCGGATGAAGGAACAAGATAAAACCCCAGAAAAACAACTAAATGAAGTGGAGATAGGCAACCTTCCAGAAAAAGAATTCAGAATAATGATAATGAAGATGATCCAGGACCTCAGAAAAAGAATGGAGGCAAAGATCAAGAAGATGCAAGAAATGTTTAACAAAGACCAAGGAGAATTAAAGAACAAACAAACAGAGAAGAACAATACAATAACTGAAATGAAAACTACACTAGAAGGAATCAATAGGAGAATAACTGAGGCAGAAGAACGGATAAGTGACCTGGAAGACAGAATGGTGGAATTCACTGCTGCGGAACAGAATAAAGAAAAAAGAAGGAAAAGAAATGAAGACAGCCTAAGAGACCTCTGGGACAACATTAAACGCAACAGCATTTGCATTCTAGAGGTCCCAGAAGAAGAAGAGAGAGAGAAGGGACCCGAGAAAATATTTGAAGAGATTGTAGTCGAAAACTTCCCTAAAATGGGAAAGGAAATAGCCATCCAAGTCCAGGAAGCACAGAGAGTCCTACACAGGGTAAACACAAATAGAAACATGATGAGACACACAGTAATCAAACTGGCAAAAATTAAAGACAAAGAAAAATTATTGAAAGCAGCAAGGGAAAAACGACAAATAACATACAAGGGAACTCCCATAAGGTTAACAGCTGATTTCTCAGCAGAAACTCTACAAGCCAGAAGGGAGTGGCATGATATACTTAAAGTGATGAAAGGGAAGGACCTACAACCAAGATTACTCTACCCGGCAAAGATCTCATTCAGATTCAATGGAGAAATCAAAAGCTTTACAGACAAGCAAAAGGTAAGAGAATTCAGCACCACCAAACCAGCTCTACAACAAATGCTAAAGGAACTTCTCTAAGTGGGAAACACAAGAGAAGAAAAGGACCTACAAAAACAAACGCAAAAAAATTAAGAAAATGGGAATAGGAGCATACAATCAATAATTACCTTAAACGTGAATGGATTAAATGCTCCAACCAAAAGACACAGGCTTGCTGAATGGATACAAAAACAAGACCCATATATATGCTGTCTACAAGAGACCCACTTCAGACCTAGAGACACATACAGAATGAAAGTGAGGAGATGGAAAAAGATATTCCATGCAAATGGAAATCAAAAGAAAGCTGGAGTAGCAATACTCATATCAGATAAAATAGACTTTAAAATGAAGAATGTTACAAGAGACAAGGAAAGACACTACATAATGATCAAGGGATCAATCCAAGAAGAAGATATAACAATTATAAATATATATGCACCCAACATAGGAGCACCTCAATACATAAGGCAACTGCTAACAGCTATAAAAGAGGAAATGGACAGTAACAAAATAATAGTGGGGGGCTTTAATACCTCACTTACACCAATGGACAGATCATCCAAAATGAAAATAAATAAGGAAACAGAAGCTTTAAATGACACAATAGGCCAGATTTAATTGATATTTATAGGACATTCCATCCTAAAACAGCCGATTACACTTTCTTCTCAAATGTGCATGGAAAAAAAATTTTTTTAAATTGTGCATGGAACATTCTCCAGGATAGATCACATCTTGGGTCACAAATGAAGCCGCAGTAATTTTAAGAATATTGAAATCGTATCAAGCATCTTTTCTGACCACAATGCTATGAGACTAGAAATGAATTACAGGGAAGAAAATGTAAAAAACACGAACACATGGAGGCTAAACAATGCGTTACTAAATAACCAAGAGATCACTGAAGATATCAAAGTGGAAATCAAAAAATAACTAGAGAAAAATGACAATGAAAACACGATGATCCAAAACCTATGGGACGCAGCAAAAGCAGTTCTAAGAGAGAAGTTTATAGCTATACAAGCCTACCTCAAGAAACAAGAAAAATCTCAAATAAACAATCTAACCTTACACCTAAAGGAACTAGAGAAAGAAGCACAAAGAAAACCCAAAGTTAGCAGAAGGAAAGAAATCATAAAGATCAGAGCAGAAATAAATGGAATAGAAACAAAGAAAACAATAGCAAGGATCAATAAAACTAATCTCTGGTTCTTTGAGAAGATAAACAAAATTGATAAACCATTAGCCAGACTCATCAAGAAAAAGAGGGAGTGGACTCTAATCAATAAAATCAGAAATGAAAAAATAGAAGTTACAACAGACACCGTAGAAATACAAAGCATCCTAAGAGACTACTACAAGCAGCTCTATGCCAATGAAATGGACAACCTGGAAGAAATGGACAAATTCTTAGAAAGGTATAACCTTCCAAGACTGAACCAGGAAGAAATAAAAAATACACACAGACCAATCACAAGTAATGAAATTGCAACTGTGATTAAAAATCTTCCAACAGGGCTTACCTGGTGGCGCAGTGGTTGGGAGTCTGCCTGCCGATGCAGGGGACATGGGTTCGTGCCCCAGTCATGGAAGATCCCACATGCCACGGAGCAGCTGGGCCCATGAGCCATGGCCACTGAGCCTGCGCGTCCGGAGCCTGTGCTCCGCAATGGGAGAGGCCGCAACAGTGAGAGGCGCATGTACAGCAAAAAAAAAAAAAAAAATCTTCCAACAAACAGAAGTCCAGGACCAGATGGCTTCACAGGTGAATTCTATCAAACATTTAGAGAAGAGCTAACACCCATCCTTCTCAAACGCTTCCAAAAAATTGCAGAGGAAGGAACACTCCCAAACTCATTCTATGAGGCCACCATCACCCTGATACCACAACCAGACAAAGATACTACAAAAAAAGAAAACTACAGACCAATATCACTGATGAATATAGATGCAAATATCCTCAACAAAATACTAGCAAACAGAATCCAACAACACATTAAAAGGATCATAAACCATGATCAAGTGAGATTTATCCCAGGGATGCAAGGATTCTTCAATATATGCAAATCAATCAATGTGATGCACCATATTAACAAATTGAAGAATAAAAACTATATGATCATCTCAATAGATGCAGGAAAAGCTTTTGACAAAATTCAACACTCATTTATGATAAAAACTCTTAAGAAAGTGGGCATAGAGGGAACCTACCTCGACATAATAAAGGCCATATATGACAAAGCCACAGCAAACATCATTCTCAATGGTGAAAAACTGAAAACATTTCCTCTAAGATCAGGAAAAAGACAAGGATGTCCACTCTTGCCACTATTATTCAACATAGTTTTGGAAGTCCTAGCCACGGCAATCAGAGAAGAAAAAGAAATAAAAGGAATCCGGATTGGAAAAGCAGAAGTAAAACTGTCACTGCAGATGACATGATACTATACATAGAGAATCCTAAAAATGCCACCAGAAAACTATTAGAGCTAATCAATGAATTTGGTAAACTTGCCGGATACAAAATTAACGTACAGAAATCTCTTGCATTCCTATACACCAATGATGAAAAATCTGAAAGAGAAATTATGGAAACACTCCCATTTACCATTGCAACAAAAAGAATAAAATACCTAGGAATAAATCTACCAAGGGAGACAAAAGACCTGTATGCAGAAAACTATAAGACACTGATGAAAGAAATTAAAGATGATACCAACAGATGGAGAGATATACCATGTTCTTGGATTGGAAGAATCAATATTGTGAAAATGACTATACTACCCAAAGCAATCTATAGATTCAATGCAATCCCTATCAAATTACCAATGGCATTTTTTATGGAACTAGAACAAAAAATATTAAAATTTGTATGGAGATACAAAATACCCCGTATAGCCAAAGCAGTATCAAGGGAAAAAAACGGAGCTGGAGGAATCAGACTCCCTGACTGCAGACTATACTACAAAGCTACAGTTATCAAGACAATATGGTACTGGCACAAAAACAGAAACATAAATCAATGGAATAAGATAGAAAGCCCAGAGATAAACCCATGCACCTATGGTCAACTAATCTATGACAAAGGAGGCAAGGATATACAATGGAGAAAAGATAGTCTCTTCAATAAGTGGTGCTGGGAAAACTGGACAGCTATATGTGAAAGAATGAAATTAGAACACTCCCTACCACCATACACAATAATAAACTCAAAATGGATTCGAGACCTAAATTTAAGATCAGACACTATAAAACTCTTAGAGGAAAACATAGGAAGAACACTCTTTGCCATAAATCACAGCAAGATCTTTTTTGATCCACCTCCTAGAGTAATGGAAATAAAAATAAAAATAAACAAATGGGACCTAATGAAACTTAAAAGCTTTTGCACAGCAAAGGAAACCATAAACGGGACGGAAAGATAACCCTCAGAATGGGAGAAAATATTTGCAAACGAATCAACAGACAAAGGATTAGTCTCCAAAATATATCAACAGCTCATGCAGCTCAATATTAAAGAAGCAAACGACCCAATCCAAAAATGGGCAGAAGACCTAATTAGACATTTCTCCAAAGAAGACATACAGATGGCCAAGAGGCACATGAAAAGCTGCTCAACATCGCTAATTATTAGAGAAATGCAAATCAAAACTACCATGAGGTATCACCTCACACCAGTTAGAATGGGCATCATCAGAAAATCTACAAACAACAAAATTGGTGAGGGTGTGGAGAAGAGGGAATCCTCTTGCACTATTGGTGGGAATGTAAATTGAAACAGCCACTATGGAGAACAGTATGGAGGTTCCTTACAAAACTAAAAACAGAATTACCATATGATCCACCAATCCCACTACTGGGCATATACCCAGAGAAAACCATAATTCAAAAAGACACATGCACCCCAATGTTCATTGCAGCACTATTTACAATAGCTAGGTCATGGAAGCAACCTAAATGCCCATCGACAGATGAATGGATAAAGAAGATGTGGTACATATATACAATGGAATATTACTCAGCCATAGAAAGGAACGAAATTGGGTCATTTGTTGAGACGTGGATGGATCTAGAGATTGTGATACAGAATGAAGTAAGTCAGAAAGAGAAAAACAAATATTGTATATTAACACATGTATGTGGAACCTAGAAAAATGGTGCATATGAACCGGTTTGCAGCACAGAAATAGAGACACAGATGTAGAGAACAAACGTATGGACACCAAGGGGGGGAAAGCGGCTGGGGGGTGGGGTGGTGGTGTGATGAATTGGGCAATTGGGATTGACATGTATACACTGATGTGTATAAAATTGATGACTAATGAGAACCTGCTGTATAAAAAAATAAGTAAAATAAAATTCAAAAAAAAAAAAGAACATCCAATGTGCGAATTGTGCAAATTGGTCAATTCACCCTGATGCCAAGAGCCAACTGTATATTCAGGCTATTTTTCTCATATTATGTATAACATACATTTATTATATCTTACCTTTATGTAATATACTCGTTTATATACTATATTATTATTTGATACATTGTTATGGGCTAAGTTGTGTCTCCTGCCCCAAATTCATATGCTAAAGTCCCAACCCCCAGTACCTCAGCATGCAACTGTATTTGGAGATGGGGTCTTAAAGAGGTAGTTAAGATGAGGTTTAGGTTCTTGATAGGGGCCCTAATCCAACGTGACTAGCCTTATAAAAAGAGAACATTTGGACACAGACACATCCAGAAGGAAGTCCATGTGAAGACACGTGATAAGGCAGCTATCTGTAAGACAAGCAGAGAGGCCTCAAAAGAAACCTACCCTGCTGACACCTTGATCGTGGACTTCTAGGCTCCAGAATTGTGAGCAAATAAATGTCTGTCACTTAAGGCACCCAGTCTATGGTATTTTCTTATGGCAGCCCTAGCAAACTCATACACATATAAATTTTATTATGAGTAGTGCTAGCTTGACAATTAAAATAATAGTTTCTGTGACTAGACCTCCTGGGTTCAAATTCTGGCCTTACTATTTCTGAGTTTATAAAACCTTGAATAGTTCTTATTTCACTGAGATGGAGTAGCCCCATTTCTCCCAGGTTCCCCCCTTTACAACTGATCATCTCTGGACATGATACAACAAAAAAGCATAGGAAGTCGCTGAGAGGTGAAAGAAGAATGGGCTGCCTGGAACCTTGGGACCTTGAGGAATGACACGGTGGTGCATCCCTGAGTTACCTTATTGTCATCTGTATATTCTGTACAGGCACTGCAGAAGCCTCCAAGCCAGAGCCACCAACGGGCACAGACTAAAAAGCTCCAAGGAAAGCCTGTTCTCCCTGAGCAAAGGATCAGGAACATTTGAAAACACTCTAGCCAAGTGACAGACACCAGTGGAAAGATGCCCGCTCTATCTTTTACCCCCTGGCTGGGTGGAAGCAGGCAGGCAGCCTTCTCCCTTAACCCCACAGGGTGGTGTCAGCAGAGCTGAGCAGGAAGCTAACCTTCTCTCCTGTGCACGGCAGAAGCGGGCTTCACTTCTTCCACCTGATGGTGTTGGCAGGACCAAGTGGGATGCCCTGCCCAGTGGAACCAATTCTGCTGGCGTAGTGTCAGCAGGGCCCAGTGTTGACCTGAGTCTTCGTCTTCACCCGGCAGCAATGAACCTTAAGGAGGTGGTACAGGCCAGAACTAGTCGGCCCTCCACTTTCCCCTGGGCTCAGTGGGACCCAGTGGGGAGCTGAGCCTCCACCGGATCCGATTTGGTAGCAACAAGACAGAATTAGGAGGTTTGAGGCAGGGCTTGCTGGCACTACGCCCCACTCCCTCCCCTCCCCTGGTGGCAGCAGAGCCCAGCAAGGTGGGAGCTGGTGCCCCACTTTCACCAGGAAGACATCAATAGGGCAGAAGGGGGAGCTGACTAGGAACCCCACCTGCAGTGAGGCAGGGTGAGTCAGTGCCCTGCTCTTGCCAAGTTGGTGTTGGCAGGGCCCAGAGGGAACTTGAACATATACGCTCTTGCAGTACACCTCACTAGGGGGGCTGTCTGCTAAAAATAAGATAAAATAAGATCAAGAGTCTCCTACTACTATATCCAAAATGCTCAGAGAGCAATAGAAGTCACTGATACCAAGAACCAGAAAGATCAGAACATGAATTTGAAAAGGCAGTCAACAAATGCCAATACCAAGATTAATCAGATTTTGAAATGATCTGACAGCAATTTTAAAGCAGCCTTCTAAAAGTGCTTCCCAAGGAATTGCAAATACTCTTGAAACAAATGGAAAATTATGAAATTTCAGGAAATAAAATAGAAATTATTAAAAAGGAACTGAAAGGAAATTATAGAACCCAAAAAAATACAATAACCAATGTAAAAACTCATTGGGTGGGCTCAATAGTAGAGTGGAAAAGACAGGATAAAATCTGTGAATTTGAGAACAGATCAATAGAACGTAATCGGTATGAACAGCAGAGAACGTAGACAGAAAAAAAAGACTTTGGACAAGTTACTTAAACCGTCTGGATTTCACTTTCCTCATTTTTAAAATGGAAGTCATGTTTGTAGCTATGTCAAATGCATGTTGTGACAATTAATTGAGATGTATATAAAAGGCTTATTTGTCAGAATGCCAGGCACATAGTAAGTTCTCAATAAAAGTTAACTATTATAATTATTATAATCACCCTGGGAAGATAGCCATGTGATTTCATCTCTTTGTACAGTTAATTCAATTTAATCTGTAATTCAAAATGATAAATGCTATTCTTAAGGGCTGAGGGAGAGCTCAGTGTGAGGGAGCGCTGGACAGGGAGGCTTTCTTGAATGAAAGTGTTTTTAATCAGGGCTTGGAAGGCATCATGGGCAGGGATGAACAGGTGGAGCCTGGCACCTTCCTCGCATAGGAGGCCTAGAAGTGAGAAGGACCTGGTTAGCAGCGAATAAGGGCTACTGCTGGAGTTTGTTTGCCTCTCAAGCTAATGAGGATAAAAAGAGCAGTGAATGGGGCAGTGAGGAAAGCAGGCCTCAGCCTCTAGGGGACCATTTAGGAAATGACTCAGCACTGATGTGGTTCTGGTCTAAGGGATCTCATAAGAAGCAAGTTGCTATGCTACTTAGCCCCTAAATATCTCTACTCTTTTTCTCCTTCTAAGCCATGGAAGCATCTTGGGGTTATTAGAAGTGATCTACTGTTAGTAACAGCTCTTCCTTATGCTTACATGTGCCCATGTGCACACACGCACACTCACATATACACTCATACATGCATACTTACATACGTACAGACACATACACCCGTATACATCCACATTCACACAGAGTTGCGTATATTCACAATTACACCTCCCACAGACACTCATGCATAGAGTCACCTACACTCATATACCCTGTCACACATTCACACACACAGGCCACACACTTACACAGCCATTCATATGCACAACCACACACCACGCACAACCACATACGGGCACACTCAAGTCACGCAGACATAAGTAAATGTACCATACACATACAAGCAGTCACCCACCTGTACTCACACCTCCCGCAGAACATACACACATAAACACAGATGCGCAAGCACCTTTTTTTTTTTTTTTTTTCCTGGTACGCAGGCCTCTCACTGTTGTGGCTCTCCCGTTGCGGAGCACAAGCTCCGGACGCGCAGGCTCAGCAGCCATGGCTCACGGGCCCAGCCGCTCTGCGGCATGTGGGATCCTCCCGGACTGGGGCATGAACCCGTGTCCCCTGCATCGGCAGGCGGACTCTCAACCACTGTGCCACCAGGGAAGCCCCGCAAGCACCTTTTGAAACATCCCAATGTATTTATTTTCTTAATATGATGTAATATTAATGCATAGACAATTTTCATAAAACAAGCTAAAAAAGGACACTCGACTACTTAGTTAAGAATGAATCTCTACAAGGTCATATAGTGAATCACTTTCCTTTGCGTGATTTCTCAAAGTTTATTTTTGAGGGAAAGCCCCCAAGATTCTATCACTTCTCTTAATAGGCAACAGAAATGTAGTGTTACTGGGGTATTTTATTTGCTTTGGGTCACCATAGTATTTAATAATAACATACATTTCTGGCTATCAACCTTCTTAAATAAATAAGTGCTGTTTTGTCTACCATATCCTTTCTACCTTCTCAGCATTTCCAATTTTATTCTATTTTCTGAAACAGCCATCTATTTTTCAACTGGTCTTGTAGGTTGTTTCTCTCAGAATCATCTTTTTGTAGTGGTTAAATTAATCTCCCAAGCATTTGGATTTTTTTTTTTTTAATCTTTGATTTTTGGAATCTCTGAGACTCTTTTCTTACAGTCAATTACTTTCCTTTCATTCTCTTTCACCTTTTTTAATAGAAATATTTATAGAAATATCCTTTTTATAGAAATATCCTTTATCTGCTTTTGGTATTGCCTTTAATGTTACAGCACACTGCTTTCTTCACTCTAGCTGTGACTAGCCTGCGCGAGCAAATAGGGGACTAAAACCCATGATGAAGAAGATATACATTTGTCATGCTGTGTACCTAATTGTCGAATCTATCACCAAAGCAATAAAGGGAGCATATTTAGCAGACATATTGGTGCTGAGGATGGTTGCTTAAGAGAGTATAAATAAGCACAATATTTTTCAAATAGATAAATACCACCTGAGTTTCCATCTTAGCAAAGACAACTGGGAGCCATAATGATAACCAGAAATTGCTTCTTTATTGGTTTCTTGGTTTTTAGTTAGGTAAAGAAGGGTCTGTAATTTAGATCAGGACCATTGGCTCTATAATGGTCAAATAGGGAATAATAATGCCAGTTAAACAAGTAATATACCTCATCTCTGACCCAGGATTATATGATTCAGGATGAGAAAGTACTTAGGCAACGAGGTATATTTAACCTTCTTAAAAAAACCCCAAAACACTGGGTCTCTTAACAATTAGACAGTTTTAGACTAGCGCAGTAAGAAAATTAGGTAAATGTGCAGTGACCCAGAAACCAAATTGTGCTTTCCAGGAGGTTAGCGGAGAGGGCCAGGGTCTGTACTGGTTTTCTTCAGTGCTGTTTTCACTCCCCTACTCTATCTGAAAATGACATGATTTAGGATACTGTCAATTCTTAGGTGCCAGGCTGGCTGGCCTGTTCCATCAACAGAAAGTAGTCCAGGCCTATCATTCTTCAACTCAGTTTTTATTCTTCCCCTTGGTGTTGCTGTCATTGGTGATTGTGGTAGACAGAGCAGTAACAGCCTTTTCTATGGCTCCTTGTGGTGTATAAGTTCTTCACATTAATTCACTAGCCTTGTGAGATAGCGTGAATCACCTTTTCCACTTGATCAATGAGAAAATGGTCTCAGAAAAAGTTGGATAACTTGTTCAATAACCATGCTTTTCCCACTCATAGCAGAACTATTTACTGAATAGTCATGTTCTCCCTGACATTTGCTAGTGCCCTTGTGGGCAGATGGAGCATTTAAGAACCAGTGCATGACTCTGCGATCCCTTGCTCTGAGGGTCTTTGTTGCCACCATGATCTAGAAGCCACATCTTGCGATGTTGGAGCCCCAGGATGCAAGTGGACTGGATTCCTGATTCTCTGCTTGAAGGGAACTGCCCTGGAGAGCTTTCAGACTTGCCAGCGATTTTGCCCGAGTAAGAAATAAACCTTTTATGTATTTAGTTACTGAGATTTTATTTACTACTTATTATTGCAACATAGTCTATCCACTATAGTAAAATGATCCATATTTTTATCTAAGTATGTATCGTTTAAAAATATGTTTTTATATATATCAAACTTAATCTCCACAAGAATTCTGAAAATTAAATATTATATTTATTTCCGCTTGATCAGTATAATCACAATACTGATATGTTCTGATTATTTTCTGCTCTTTTAGGACTAGAAGCCTTTCACACATAGTATTTATCACAGATGGGAGTTTATATGTATTTATATAATTCTTTGATCAATGGCTGTCTGGAATTCAAGCCTGAATTAGGTGGTTAATGCTTATTTGTTGAATTTAGTTAATATATGAGTGCTGGTATCAGCAGATGAGTGCATCTTATCCCTATGGACAAGCCACAGATATTCTATTTAGAACCAGGAGAGTTAGTTGTGTGATTTGACTAATCCATGGCATTTGGCAAAAGGAGCTCTATTAATTCGTCTTCATTGATGGGGATATATCTACGCTTGAGACACAGCGAGCCCTGCCCTTGGGCCAGAACATTCACTCTTCTGGCTGTTTTGATGTGGGAAATACCGACTTCCGGCTCTTTATGTTTTTTGTTAAAAATGGTCTATATTGGTGATCAGCCTTCATGCTCAGTTTACTGATGTAATACATTCTGATGGCATTCTAAACTTTGCCACAATTACTCTGGAGGCAAAGCCAGTTTCATTGCATTTTATGCTTTTAGACCATAGAGAAAATCCATGAAGGCTTTGGTTGTGGTGATGTCCTTAATTGTGTGAACCTTAGACTCTCATCTTTTGACACTGTAGATATTAATTACAGACATTAGGTATTAATACAGGTGCTGGCTTGGAGTTGTGTACATAAACACTGGGTGAATGGCACTCTTAATGGAGCACTTCTATATTCAGTGCAACTGTTTTCACAGGGCAATGACCCATTTCTTTTTGGTGGGATAGATGCTTGAATTGTTTCATCTCTTAGGATGGTGGATTTGTGCTGATCTGGCCACATTTTCATAAGTGGGTCTTCTTGGTAACCTACCACCATTTCTGAGTCAATCGACTAGGACTAGTATAGTCTGTGACATGGAATTGAGTGACAATAACTGACAAATGAATAGATTGATGGCTCTGACCTTATTAAAGTCACGTGCTAATCATCTGAACTGAAGAGCACTGACTTCAAAGAGAATTCTTGGGGCTTCCCTGGTGGCGCAGTGGTTGAGAGTCCGCCTGCCGATGCAGGGGACGCGGGTTCGTGCCCCGGTCCGGGAAGATCCCACATGCCGCGGAGCGGCTGGGCCCGTGAGCCATGGCCGCTGAGCCTGCGCGCCCGGAGCCTGTGCTCCGCAACGGGAGAGGCCACAACAGTGAGAGGCCCGCGTACCGCCAAAAAAAAACAAAAACAAAGAGAATTCCTGGAACCAAGCAAAGCTACAGGGATAAAATGCACAACGAGTGTATGTTTTCCCAGCAACACAAATCCTACTCAACTGTATAAACCTGGCCACCATGGACTTAAGGACACCCATGATTAGGTAACTGAATCCTTCAATCTAATGAAGAAAATACAACAGCACTCTGCTTATTCGGACACAGCTCTTACCTGTGCCCGTGAACAGGCTGTGTGGTAACCAGAAGTCAAAGCAGTGGTTGCACTGTTTGCAGACAGAGGTTACAGTCAAAGGCATGTGTGAGAGCCATTGACAGTGGGGGAGATGTGGCTGCAGACCGACCCCACTGAGTTGTCATTCTAGATGAGGCCCTCAGCCAGGCATGTCTTACCCATGGGGCAGAATCACAGGGCTCCCACCTGTGAATAGCCCAATGTCTTTTATGCCAGACATAAAAATACAGGCCAGACATCTGGAAAGGAAAGCCATGTGGGTACAAAAGCTGATCTTTTAATCAGATTGGTAAAAGAGGGGAGTCACTGTTGGCTAGACATAGATGGTTTGCCTCGGAGGACGGGAGCTCTTGTCCTCAGGCTCACAGGAAGCAGAGTGCCTTATGATAGCCTACTTGGGAAAACACCTTCGTCTCTGACCATGTAGGTGCTTAACCATTTATCTGATTTCTTTCATAATTTCCTGAGCAAATCCTTTCACTTGAAGTTGCAATGTTGCGAGTTACTGCGGTGAATTATTATGGAAGTGTGCATTCAGATGTTTCTGAAGTTGTAGGAAGCAGAATGCATTTCCTGTCTGTGTTTCAGGACTTAGTGCACAAAGTAAGGAAAGAGTTAAGTGTGACTAATTTAAAATTCAGGGATTGGGAAATAATAGATTCTGAATGAGGAAGATGAACAGTACACTGAAGAAGAGGGAGGAAGCGTAGAAGTTTCCATCAGAGGAGGTGAAAATTGTCAGTGGATTGTGCAAAGAAATGGGATAACATTGCTTAGCAGTCTGATTCTGCTAAATGTCCACTGAGGGAGTTAGATAAGGAAAGGATGCTTTTTTTTTATTGTGCTGTTCTCTTTTCTTTTCCTTCTCTTAAATTTCTTTTAAAAGAAGCCTAAGAAGCAGCATGCAAAGCGTTCAGAATAATGCAAATTTACTCTCAAATGCCGATAAATGTAAAAGAGTTTTTTTTTTTTTTTTGCATTTGAACAAAGGGCATTTTCTTGTAACCTGCAAGTTCTTGTTTTGTGGTAGTTTGTGTCATGTTTCTCACAGTAAGCAGACTTTGACCAGCTCAGCCATTTCTGAAAAGGAGGCCCACGACATTTCTTTCACAAATTTCCCATTAAAGAATCTTTCTTTGTTCAGGGTCATGGAAAGAACTGTTGGTTGCGCAGAGGTCTTTCAAGGAAGAAGAACGCTATATAAATAGCAAGTATTATTAAATCAGCCCAAATTCTCCACTTCATGAGGCAGAAAGCAAGTTTTACTTGAAAACCCGTGGCAGAAAGTATTTCTAGATTGAGAGGACTTTGGGAATGAAGAGATAGGGAGCCCATCTCCTCACTCCGTGCCAGGGCAGTGAGCCAGGCATTTAATAATCGTGGTAACAATAGCAAACACTTACACAGCACTTACCTTGTGCCAGGAACTTTTCTAAGCACTGCTATTCTAAGCACTGTATATAGCTCAAGGAATCCTCTCACACCCCACGAGGTAGGTATATTTTTGCACATGGGAAACTGAGGCACAGAGATGATATGACTTGTCAGAGATCACACAACCAGTAGGTGGCCTCCTGTGGTTTGGCCAGCTTTCCTTATAGATCAAGATGACTGCTCAGGGGATATGATTTATGGCCTATCAGGAAGAAACCTTCTTGGTCAAAAATATGTCCATAATGCTCTCTGAGATTCTTACCTTAGTGTCTGAAGCCAGTCCGATAAAAACTTCATTTGAGTTAAGTAGCAGACTTCATTCAAAGGAAAGCCTCAGTGAGACACGAGTCACATTTCCTTTCCTACAGAACTGAGGGAAATGTGTAGGAAGGAGAGGTTAATTTGTGTGTGTGGAGGCTTGCAGTCTGGACAGAGGGCAGTGAGGGTGGGTAGCCAAGAGACAGCAACCTACCCTCCACCAGGGGAACCGCATAGGAAAAGGTAGTAGGGGCTGGAAGAGGCCGCGTAGGTGGATATTAAGAGTCAGGCCGACTTGAGTTTGAAACCCTCGCTGCCACTTCCCAGGCTACTTAGTTCACCTCTCTAAGCTTCAGTTTCCCCCTCTCTTACCGTTTGGTGTGGTTTTAAACACTCAATGAGATAATGAGGGTAACATTTTAGCGGAGACATTAGCACCAAATGGAGACGCAAAGTGAAGAACACAAATTCCAGAGCCAGGCTGCCCAGGTTCAAGTCCAGCGGGCCTCACTCATCGGCTGTGTGTCTTTGGACCCATTAGTAAAACTTTCTGTAATCTGAGGCTCATTATAGTATCTGCCTCCTAGTATTGTCTTAGGCTGGGAGTGTTGATTGAGTTAGTAAACTGTTTAGAATAGTCCTTGGTATGCAATATGTGCTATATAATTGCTGGCTATTTTCAGAGGAAGCACTCAAAAAACTAGCAATTGATATCAGTAAGTATAAATCAGCCTCAGAATTTTTTTCTAGCATGTCCATGCCATGCCTTGCTACCTGTCAGCCTATAAACAGGCTCTTTTCATTGGCTTTGAACTTTCTTGTACCCACTGTGAACTCTTTGTGTTTTGGTTAAATTTTATCTCTTACCAAGTATAAGGTTGGTTCCAAAGTGTAATGCAGTGGGTAATGAGGTGAGATTTTGTTCTTTTAGGCTTTGAGAAGCAGTCATTGAAGGAGTGAAGGATTCCATCTTTGTGTTTGGATCGACAACCAAAGGGTGATGTGAATTGTATGTGTCCTTGTTGTCCAGGTTATCAGGGAATAAACTTCTGATTTGCTGTTCAGCTTCCTGAGCTGTGTGTACCAATGTGACTCTTCAGAACTGGGATAGTTCCAGAGTTTTGTTCTAGTGACACAGAAATGCAAAGACTCTAGCAGGGTGGCCCAGTGCAGTACTGATGAGCCCATTTACAAATATGTATTTGTCATTATTTCCTGGGAACATTTTTAAGTGGTCTTGATGCTTTGTTCTGGCCTCCATTTCAATGTGCTGTGAATGGCATTCCACCCAGGGATGTTGTGTACAAATAAGAAATGCTGGCAATCACATTTTTGTGATTGCCTATCCATCCATTCACTTAAAACCTGTTCGCTGAGCATCTATTATGTGCCGGGAATTATTCTAGACACTGGGAATTCAGCAGTGAACAAAATAGACACAAATCTCTGCCTTCAGGGTGCTTTTGCATTCTAGTGAAGGGTGAGAGGTAATAAGGTAAGTAAAGCATGTGACGTGTTAGGAGGTGATAATGTACTAAGGATAAGAACAAAGCAGGGGAGGAGGTTGGTAGGGAGGTAGGGTGGCTAGGGAAGCCTCCCTGAGAGGGATGTTTGAATAAAGTTCTGAGGAGTCTGGGAATGGGATATGTGGGAAGGCGTTCCAGTCAGAAGGAACTGCAAATGTGAAGTCGACAAGAGTGTAGGGCAGGTCAAGGGAGCTGTTGTCATAGCTGGAGAGGAGTGAATGATAGGGAGAGCAATGGGAAACAGAGTCAGAGTCTAGGCACACTATCTAGGTCATGGTCAGGGATTTGGCTTTTCTCAGGGTGGCATGAGAAGCTATTGTATGGTCTCAGGCAAAAGAGTAACCCAACCCGAATTTCATTTCACCAGGATCACTCTGGTTGCTGGATTGAAAAGTAGATAGAAGGAGTAGGGAGAGAACACCAAGTAGAGGCAGCAGTTACGGTGCTATTAAAGTGATCCAGGGGAGAGAGGACATCAACTCGGATCAGGGTAGTCTCCTAGTAGTGAGAAGTGGTAGGATTCTGGAAAAGTCTTGGAATATAAAATGGTACAGCCACTCGGGAAAATAGTTAGGCAGTTTCTAAAACAAAACGAAAAGAACAAACGAACATAAAACCCTAAACATACATTTACCATATAACCCAGCAATTGCAGTCCTGGGCAATTATCTCTGAAAAATAAATGCTTATGTTCACAAAAAAACCGGTACAGGGTTATTCATAGCAGCTTTATTTGCAATAGTAAAAACAACTGGAAACAACCAAAATATCCTTCAATAAGTGAGTGGTTAAACAACTGTGGAACATCCATACCACAAAATACTACTTAGCAATAAAAAAGGAACAAATTGTTGATACACACAATAACTTCTAAGGACCTCAAGGGTATTACGCTGAGTGAAAAAAAGCCAGTCTCAAAGGGTCACATACGATATGGCTCCATTTATATGACATTAAAGAAATGACAAAAATCAGAGAGATGGAAAACAGATTAGTGATTTGCAGGGGTTAAGGGTGAGGGGAAGTAGATAGTATAAAGGGGTAGCATGAGAAATTTCTTTTTCATGATGGAATAGTTCTGTCTCTTGATTGCAGTGGTGGTTACAGGAATCTATATATATGATTAAATGACATGGAGCAATACATACACACGGATGTCAATTTCCTGGTTTTGATAATGTGCGATAGTTACGTAAGATGTAACATTGATGGAAAGTGGATAAAAAAATACGTGGGATCTCTGTACTTTCTTTGCAACTTCCTGTGAATCTGTAAATATTTCAAAACAAAAAATTAAGCAATGTTATTAGCTAACAAGGGGGTAGGGCAGAAGTGTCAGGGGAGGCAAGGAGTGAGGAGGGCTCTGAGGGTCAGGCAGAGTTGTGGCTTTTTCTTGGGGTCGTCTGTGTTCTCTGGCATTCTTAACAGCATCTGTGGTTCCTTTTGAATTTCTGTAGTTGTGTAAGGCTTAGAGCTTTTTAATAATAATAGAAGATGCTGAGGAAGGCAGAACATGAGCGGAGTCAACAGGATTTGCCGACAGAGCTGCTGTAGGGTAAAGAGAAAAAGGAGCTGAAGATGACTCCAAGAGTTTCTGACGGAGCATCTGAAAGAACTGAGTTGCAGTTAGCGTCAAATGAGCTAATTTGGGGGTATGTATCAAGAGTTCTTTAAAAAACTACAAATAGAACTACCATATGACCCAGCAATCCCACTACTGGACATATACCCTGAGAAAACCATAATTCAAAAAGAGTCATGTTCCACAATGTTCATTGCAGCTCTATTTACAATAGCCAGGACATGGAAGCAACCTAATTGTCCATCGACAGATGAATGGATAAAGAAGATGTGGCACATCTATACAATGGAATATTACTCAGCCATAAAAAGAAACGAAATTGAGCTATTTGTAATGAGGTGGATGGACCTAGAGTCTGTCATACAGAGTGAAGTAAGTCAGAAAGAGAAAGACAAATACCGTATGCTAACACATATATATGGAATCTAAGAAAAAAAAATGTCATGAAGAACCTAGGGGTAAGACAGGAATAAAGACACAGACCTACTAGAGAATGGACTTGAGGATATGGGGAGGGGGAAGGGTAAGCTGTGACAAAGTGAGAGAGAGGCATGGACACATATACACTACCAAACGTAGGGTAGATAGCTACTGGGAAGCAGCCGCATAGCACAGGGAGATCAGCTCGGTGCTTTGTGACCACCTGGAGGGATAGGATAGGGAGGGTGGGAGGGAGGGAGACACAAGAGGGAAGAGATATGGGAACATATGCATATGTATAACTGATTCACTTTGTTATAAAGCAGAAACTAACACACCATTGTAAAGCAATTATACTCCAATAAAGATGTAAAAAAAAAAAAGAGTTCAGGTTTAGACATGATAAGCTGAAGATGCTAATTAGACATCTTTGGAAATGGCCAACATGAAAACGGTATTTCAAGCTATAAATCTAAATAAGATTTTCAAGGGAGTGAGTGTAGATAGAGAATTTGGGGTCTGAGCTTGGGATATGCCAACATTTAGAGATTTGAGAGATGAAGAGGAACCAGAAAAGAAGATCAGGATGGTATGTCCACACAGGTAGGAGAAAATCCAGGAGAGTGAGGGGTCCTTAAAGTCAGAGAGGGAGGTGACAGAAAAATAGAGTTATCACCTGCCTCGAACGCTGCTGAAATATCAGTAAGATGAAGACAGAGTTTGGACAATAGCTTTAGCAATGTGGAGGGGGCTTGGGATCTTGATGGAGTTTTGAGGGTAAAAGTATGACTGGAGTAGATTCAAGTCACAACAGAGAGCATTAAGTTGAAAACACTTCTCATGAAAGTTCCTGGGGAGCATTGCTATAAAGGGAAGGAGAAAATGTGGAAGTAGCTAGGGAGAGAGGCTTTTGTTTTCTTTCTTTTTTTTTTTTTTTTGTCAGGTGAGTGGGAGAGAGCATGTTTTCTGATGGATGTACTCAGCGTAAGAAGAAAAAATTGATGCTGCATGAGATTGGGGAGAAGAGCTGAAGAAATGTCCTAGAAGAGGCAAGAAGGGTTGGGATCTAGTGCACAGGTGGAAGCGTTAGCCTTTTCCAGGATAGAGGAGGAGAGTCCAAAGGCGCAGGTGTGGATGCGTGAGGTATGTGTGCCGAGGTTCGAGCTTGTGGGAGTTCCCTTTGGGTGGATTCTCTTTCCAGTGAAAGGGCAAGCAAGGTCACAGCAGCTGAGGGTGAGAATAAGGAGGCGGGGCTGGAGGTTTGAGGAGAAAAGGGTTAAGTAGGAAATTGAGAAGAAGGAATGCACCAGGGGCACCTCGTAAGCTTCTTGGGTGGCATGAAGTGAGTAAGTGACCCTGAGCGTGGAGGTGTGGTTTTCCAGGGCACCTTCCTTCAGCTATAGCATGTGTATTGAATGCAGTGAGACCTCTCTACCATTAGTTTGGTGTGTCTGTCATTGCAAGAACTGTATTTCCTGTTTAGTCAAGGATTCCACAATTTGTGCAACCCCTGTGACATCAAGTCCGTTTTAACCTCTTAAGTTGAGAGGTTAATTTTGAAATTGTAGATTTTGGAAGAGAGAAAAAGAAGTGAGGGGACGTCTCATGAAAGGAGGTATGAAAATCAGAATCAGAACAGAAAATAACACCACTGCTTATTTCATCAGTTAAGGAACTCGTGAAAGGGTTTTAAGTCACTGACATGCAAACAGGGGCAGTTCTACCTAATGGCATAGCTGGGAGAGCTTTACTTGTGTTACATTCATTCAAACCAATACTTATTAAGAACCTAGTATTGGATCAGGCACTATGCTATGTCCCAGGAATGTGAAAGCAGATGGTCACTGCCCTCAAAGGGCTCTAGGTACCAGGGAAGCAAACTGTAAAAAGTGTGGTAAGTGCAAGGATGCAAAGATAGAAATACACATGTGGGAACCAGGAAGGGTGGCTCTTGAATCCCATCTGACAGTGGGTGGGAGCGATTCAGAAAGATGCTGAGCTAGGGAGGCCGCAGTTGAGATTTACAGGAGGGGGGGGATAGCCAGGTGGCTGGATGGAAGGGCAAAGAAAGGCATTTCCTGCAGTGTGTGAGAGTAGAAGGGAAGGGAAGCAGGGACAGAAGGGCTCCAAGGGAGAGTCTATAGGGCTAGTGGTCACAGGGCCTAGATGGAAAGGACGAGAACACAGAGGAAGTGTGGGGGAGTAAGGAAGACAGGAGAGGGGCCGGAGAAGGGCTTTGACCCTGGGAACCTGCATTTTATTGCTTTAGCCATGTTCATGCTGTATCTTCTTGCAAGCCTGGCTGGGACCTGGGAGAGGAAGAGGAACTGACCAATAAGGAAGTAAGGACCGGACAGGAAGAAGGTCTACTTGCTGGTAGATGCAGCTGGGATGGTCCTCAATGAGTGAGGCTCCAGCCCTGAGCCTACCTTTCCCTCCCTCTCAACCTGGGGTCAGAGTTTGTACAACTTGTCAGTACAAGGGAGAGTCATGGAAGTCATGGAAGAGTGCTGGACTAGATGTCAGGAGACCTGGGTTCTAGCGTCTGTTGTGAACTTCTGGGCAACTCATTTAGTCCAGGGCCCTACTTTTCTCATCTGTGAAACCAGGCGGTAGCCCTGAAGCACAGATGAGTCATTCCTAAAGAATGTAACCTTGTACTAGATATTAAACCTTAGTGACTTCAAGGATATCCTATTTCATTCCCCCCGCTCAACTCTCCACGCAGGGCTTGCCGTCTTTCATGATGGTGAACTATTCTAATTCAGACCGCTGGTAATGCATTTGTGGCCCCTCTACATTTGTCCTCTTAGTCTCCTCTCACTTAGTGTCACCAGTTGCCATAGAAGATGATTTAGTACTTTCACAGAGAGGATGACTGTCAAGCTTGTGGGTGGATGTTCTGAGACGAGTGAGGAATGTGTGCAAGAATGATGATGATGAAGATGGTGATTCTAATAGCTAATGTTTATTGATCACCTATTTTTTACATATGTTATCACATTTAATACTCACAACAAACCTTTGATGTAAGCATTTCCGTTATCTGCATTTAACAGATGAGGAAATTGAGGTACAGAGAGGTAAGGTAACTTTCTCAACGTCACGCATTTGAATCCATGTCGTCTGACCCTGGCTGACATTTCAGCATCACGCTAGGCTGCGTCCCATGTACAGGAATGGCAGCTCTGTGCAGAGATCCAGAGCTCCATTGCAGGGTGTGAGTAGAGGAAGGGAAAGGGAAAAACGGTGAGGGCTGGGGAATGCCTCATTCCTCCCCAGTCGAATGCTGCCAGGAGATACCCTTTCTGTCAGTTGACTCTCAAATGTTTTAAAGTGATAATATTGCGTAGCAAGATGAAAAATGTGGCTGCACGAACAACAGAAGAACTTTCCGGGGGTCCAGGCTCTCCAGCTCCGTTAAAATGAAAGAGGGGGAGGTTGGAACTAGCACCTCTTCCGTCACCTTCCTCCTCAGCTCTGGAGGGCACCTCCCTCTTAACTCGGCCTCTAGCCAGACAGGAAACTCACCATCACAAGACACCTTTTACCATGTGGGTCTGTTTACAGAAAGGAACCATGTTATTTGGAAGCAATTAAAAGATGATTCTGTAACCATTCATGTCATACAAGGTAACTGACATTTGTGTCCTACTCGATGTTTGCAAAGTGCTCTCACATTATAGTTAATATTTTTTGAGTACCTACTGTGCGCCAAGCACCGTGCTAGTTACAGAGTTAGTACAGTTTTACATGTGTTATTTCACTTGATCCTCACAACAACGCTTTCAGATTGGTTTCATTGTCATCTCTGTTTTACAAATGAGGAGACTGACACAGAAGTTGTGAGTTGTTTAAAGTCACATGACTAGTATACCAAGAATTTGACTCAGGCCCACATGACCTACTAGAAAACAGGTATGCACATTTTCCTGTTTGGTACGAGGACATTTTCTCTGTATGCCAGATTCAACTTGTGGCAACAGGGCAACTGTAAATGTTCAGTTTTCCCAGACTGACTACAACTTGAGTGGAGAAGAACTTTGTCATTTTTCAGAAATCAAAACCTCCTCTGTTCAACAAGAAATCTTTAATATTTTTCTGATCTTCTCTCTGGCAGGCTGTGAACCATTTCTGTAAATAATTATCCTTTCGTTGCAAAAGCCCTACCAAAGAGGCCAACGGGTGAAGGAAAGAAATGACACATTTTCAAAAATCTGCTTTCCTCTTTCAAGTTCTTTTCAGGCCACTTCTTTTTCCTGTTGTGTAATCAGGCAACTCTCTGTCCGATGAGGCAAGTCTGCTCCCTCTTGCTATGGATATTTGGTGGTTGGTCTTTTTGACATTTTGGGGCTGAAACCAGGCCAAGGGGCCCACTGAGTAGCTTTAGTCTCTGCCAGACGCTTACGTACCACTGACGCTCAATAAATGTTAACTACCAATGACGATAACAAGGCAGGCTAGATCAGCTGATCACACTGTTCAGCTTGCCTCTTAGGGGAGGGAGCAGACCAGCATGAAGCAGAAGTTGTGGCCACTTCCTCCTTGAATGCAAGGCTTTTTGGGCACTGGCAGCAGCCGTCCATTACTATTTGAATAATCTATTGTACTAAGAATAGAGGAACTAATTTCATTTCTACAATGCTACTAGGATCTGCAGTAACTTATTTTAGGATGTTACAGTTGCTTGAAATTGTCTTGCCAGAAAATGAAGAGGTATTTGGAAAATCTTCTCCCTGGTGGTGATGCCGTGGTTCATATTTTGTTTTTCACTCTGCTGAATGATATTCCTCTCCCTTGGTCTCCAGAATGCTTTACAAAGCCTCTGTGTATAGAAGTGATGCCAACTGTAGGGAAATGAGTGCTCTACAGACTTTCTCCTTGTTTTGTATTCGGTGATCTCTGCCTCCTGACTTACTTTGTGGCTTCAGGGACCAAATTCACATGGCCTCTGAGTCTGGGATGTATCTTCTTTTATGTGTGTTTTCTCACTGCTATCATTTCTGTTACCAAAAACAGTAGGGAATTGGTCTATTTCTGAAATTAAGAGTAAGCTTAGAGATTAAATGAACACATTTCCTGATATGTATAAATGTTGACATACTAAAGATGCCCAATTTTTAAGTAAGATGATACCAGTCTAGAGATCTCTGAGTAATTAAGAATGTAATTTAAGAATAAATACTTAAGAGTGTTCTGTTTGGATGTTCAAGAGACACAGTCTAAAAGTATGTGACAGGTGGATTTTGTGACTCTATCAACTGCCCAGTTCAATTCTTTTGGTGGGGTGACGGGGCTCTGATATGATCTATGCAAGGGTGTAGGGAATGAGAACCCCACTCTCCATGTTCAGACAGCGTGTTGTGCTCTGGAGAGGAGAGACTTGCCCTTGGAATCTGGGGTGACTAAGAAGTCTCTGGGCCTTTGGGATCCTTCACCGATGTTTGGGATAAGACTATGGGGTGTGTGTGTGTGTGTGTGTGTGTGTGTGTGTGTGTGTGTGAGACTTTGTTCTTATGGAGGCTGGATCAGCTCCCAGGCTAAGTGTCCTGGAGAAGAGGGGATAGTGCTTGGAGCTTCCTGGGAAGAGACCAGGCTTCTTGGAACCCATGGTGGTTAATTTTATGTGTCAACTTGGCTAGGCCATGATTGTTTGGTCAAATGCGAATCTAGATGTTGCTGTGCAGGTATTTTTCAAATATGATTAGCATTTAAATCAGTAGACTTTGAATAAGGCAGATTACCCTCCATAATGTGGGTGGGCCTCATCTAATCAGTTGAAGGCCTTCAGAGAAAAGACTGAGATCTCTGGAAGAGGAAGGAATTCAGCTTCCAGTCTGCCTTTGAACTCAAGACTATAACATCAACTCTGCTGGAATTTCCAGCCTGCTACTCTGCCCTGCACAATTTAGACTTACCAGGCCCTACAATCACTTGCACCAATCACTTAAAATAAATCTATGTATATACATCCTATTGGTTCTGTTTCTCTAGAGAGCCCTGACTAATTCAGAAGCCCATTGGATCCTGGGTTGAGACTTCAGCATGTGTTCTTGGGACTGCTGGAGGGAACTTCATCTGGAACTGTGGGTACCCATGGGGATTCCAAGTGTGGCTGCCCTTCCAAGCTGACCTCAAGTCCCCAGTTCACTCAGGCTGCCCTGTGGTTCAGACTTCAATGTCAGCAGATTGTGGTAGCTCATGCGCCTTTGGCTTCTGAGTCTCATGGGTGACTGATGGGTTGTTTATATTTGCAGATTGGGATATATTTAGCCTACTGTGAGTATACGGCAAGGTCTCGGCATTTACGTCTCCTGGCTCTAAAGTATTAGTGGCTTTCCTGACAAAGGTGGAGAGTCTGTTTGGTAGGGAAGATGTGGCAGGAAAAATAGAACATTTCAGGCTCTGAAGGTGTAGTGTACTTTTGGGGGGGACAGGAAGGGATGGGGGTGTTGTTGAAGATGGAAAATGTGAATTGTATTAAGTCAACCAATTAGATTAGAGCAAAAAGGGGCCAATAAGGAGACAGGTGAGGACTGCAAGTCTCAAGAATTTGGAGGAAGGGGAGAGCTTCAAATAATGAGCCAGGAGGGTGATAGGCATAGAGGGCAAATGAAGGCTGGCTCCACTCTACGCCATTTTACCCACCACATGCACTAGAGGATGCCCCGGTAGGCCTGCAGAGCCACAATAGGTGATTGAAATTTATTTAAATGTGGTCGAATCCTGTTCATTTTCCCCTCAGGAGCTGTTTCCTCTTTACTTTTTTACTGTTTTCATTTCGTTGACTTGCTTGCTTGTCTTTAGGTTTGGGCAGAAGTTTCACCTGAAAACAACCTCCATAAATGCAAATTTAGACAGATAGTTTGGAGGTGCTGGGGTATATGTGTGTCGCCTGCTTTTAAAGCCTCATAGCCCCAGGGCCGGAAAGTGAACTGCCCATATACGTGGCAGATTTACTTCCGGCACCACCGGAAATTTATGTCTTGGCTTCAACTCACTTGGGTGCAATTACTCCCATACTCTAGATAAACATTGCAGTCTTATTTTAAAAATTAGTATGACTCTTGTTTGTCCCTCAGACATTTTTATGATATGTAAATGACGGGTACTCCAGGTCATTCTCATTATATTTACACTTGGATTTTTTGTCTAGCTTTCTTTCTAAGAGCAAAGTTATATGAATTATACCAAAGCTATCATCAGTGGTATATAAAGGAAAGAGTGGCGGGGCATCTGGGAGGTTTTTGTGGGACCAGAAAAGATGCTGCTCAAGTCTGTTTGAAAGGACGGTGTTAGGGAGCTGCAAACACTGATGGGTGTGGGATATTTGCCCATGTGGGAGACACATGTGGGTGCTGAGTATAACTGGTGATGGAGACCACCATACCATGTGGTCTCCATTGCTTCGTGAGAAGAGCAGATGCAGGTGTGACAAGCTCATTTGATCTACAGACAACACGTCACCCAGTTATTTTGTCATTTTTGTCTGAGCTGTGTGATGTGTATGAAATTTTCTGGGGTCTGAATTACAAGTATGACTACACACTAGTCATTCTTGTGCCAATTCACAAGCTAGTATAATAAGCTAGTAGGGATGTCCAACCTTTTACCCTGAAATCACAGGGCAACTTGGTCAATGGAAAGAGAGACCTGGACTCACCCTGAAGGGGCAGGCACATTGGGGAGCCCTATTGTGAGCTGATGGATGTTAACTAAGCTTATTGTGGTAATCATTTTGCAGTATAAACATATATCAAATCATTATGTTGTATACATTAAACTAATACAATGTTATATATCAGTTATATCGCAGTAAAACTGGGCGGAAAAGAGGAGTAAATGAGGAGGATAAGCAAGGAATTACTGAATGTCTACCCTGTACTGGGATGGGGTCAGGTCCTATGGGAGAATTAAATATGACTAAGACAGAAATTAAAAATGACTAAAATAGGTCAGAGAAATGGAGATGCCATAGGTTGTAAGGCACAGTGTTATTTTAAGTACCATTAAGGAAGAAAACCACTGCCAGTTTTAATTGAAATAAACTTTACGTTGTCAGATACCCCAGCGATTCCAGAGATATTTAAATGTGAAAAAATATGTCTCTTAGAAATAATGCAATTAAATACTTCAGAGTCTGGATTCTGGTATCAGATTTTTGGAGCAGTTTATTTAATCTCTCTAAACCTCAGCACCTCCATCTGAAAAATGAGCATATTAACAGATCCAAACTCATAGTGTTGCAAAAGGATTTAATGAGATAATTCATGCATAGCTCATAGCCCAGTGTCAGACATATAGTGAATGCTCATTAAATACTGGCTTTATTTAATTAATTAATTAATTAATTTTATTTTAATTGTTTTATTGAAGCATAGTTGATTTACAATATTGTGTTAGTTTCAGGTGTATAGCAATGTGATTCAGTTATAAATATTTTTTTTCAGATTATTTTCTATTATAGGTTATTTTTATTAAGTTTTGTTGGAGTATAGTTGCTTTACAATGTTGTATTAGTTTACACTGTATAGCAAAATGAATATATCCCCTCTTTTTTGGATTTCTTTTCCATTTAGGTCGCCACAGTGCATTAAGTAGATTTTTTTGTGCCATATAGAATGTTCTCATTAGCTGTCTATTTTATACATAGTATCAGTAATGTATATGTGTCAATCCCAGTCTCCCAATTCCTCTCACCCCCTACTACCCCCCTTGCTATCCATACGTTTGTTCTCTATGTCTGTGTCTCTATTTCTGCTTTGCAAATAAGATCATCTATACCATTCTTCTAGGCTCCACATATATGTGTTAATATATGATATTTGTTTTTCTCTTTCTGACTTACTTCACTCTGTATGACACTCTCTAGGTCCATCCACGTCTCTCCAAATGACCCAACTTTGTTCCTTTTTAAGGCTGAGTGATATTCCGTTGCATATATGTACCACATCTCCTTAAGCCAGTTGTCTGTTGATGGACACTTGGATTGTTTCCATGTCTTGGCTATTGTAAGTAGTGCTGCTATGAACATTGGGGTGCATGTACCTTTTCAAATTACGATTTTCATCTTTTCTGGATATATACCCAGGAGTGGGATTGCTAGATCATTAAGATCTTGCCCTCAAAATAGCTTAGTGAGAGACATAGCTAACATAAGAGAGCCAACAAAATGAAGAGATGAATGGGAAAATTCCCCAGCCTATGTGTTCCAAGTGGGAAACTGGTATTTGAGTGTGAGCTGCTTCTCCAACTGCAGAGAGAGGCGTGATTTGTTTAAAAGAGGTCAGTTGGAAGAGTCTTTTTAAAATAGTTCTAGGACAGCTAACATGTGTGGTGAATATTATGCCTATTTAAATGGTCTGAAGAAAAGCTCCCTAAGTAGCAGAGAGAAATATCAACCATTCAGACAATTCCATTACATTATGCCTCAGTTCCCCTCATCTGCCTCGAGTGGACCAATCTGGGAAGACTGCCTCCTGCATAGAAATTTAGTCACTAGAAAGATTTGAATGTGGCTGAGGGCATTAGAGGTTCCTCCCGATGGGAGACTTACAGAACATGTTCTTCTGGAAAGTTCTTACATTTTCACCAATGACTGGAGAGATAAGTTCCTCAGTAAAATTGTCCTTTGGTGACAAATATCCCAAGCAGAGAGAGAGACTCCCATTTGTTTTCAAGGAAATGTTGACAATTGTAAAAGAATGGAATCCTCTCCCCAGAAAAAAGCTGATTATAATAAGTTCTATAGTTCTTAGAAAAATAATCCTTTCCGAACACATTTTCTTTGCTATGCTTGATTTAGAACAGAGAGCCTCTCTTTCAAGTATGTTTATTCAGTGGTACCTATGACATTCATGGTGTAGAAGAGTATAACATATCAATTATGTCTTAAAGAAACTAGCCAACCTAAAATTCACCAAGTTATCTCTGAGACTTTTTGGTTTCTTAAAGTACCTCATATGTTGTATTAGGTAGTTAAGTGTGAGACAAAAGAAGCTGAAAATCCCAGATTTTTAAATATATATCTCAAAATAGTATTTTATTGTATTCAGGGAAATTTTTTAAATGGATTAGTCTTGCTTAATAATGTCTTTTTATTTATTTATTCATTTATTGGCTGAGTTGGGTCTTCGTTGCTGCACGTGGGCTTTCTCTAGTTGCAGCAAGCGAGGGCTACTCTTCGTTGCCGTGCGCGAGCTTCTCATTGTGGTGGCTTCTCTTGTTGTGGAGCACGGGCTCTAAGCGTGCAGGCTTCAGCAGTTGTGGCTTGTGGGCCCAGTAGTTGTGGCTTGCTGGCTCTAGAGTGCAGGCTCAGTAGTTGTAGCGCACAGGCTTAGTTGCTCCGCGGTATGTGGGGTCTTCCCGGACCAGGGCTCGAACCCATGTCCCCTGCATTGGCAGGCGGATTCTTAACCACTGTGCCACCAGGGAAGCCCTTAATAATGTCTTTATTTCTAAGTTTTATATTACTTAAGGGCTGGCCTTGGGATATTGTTACTTAATAATATTCATATAAAATATTTTCATTTGTATCAATAGAAGCTGAATATTTCTTAGATTCCACCAGCTTGTGGAAGTCCCCCGGTAGAGGTGACTTTCACAGTAGTAGTCCTCTCATTTGGTGGGTCAATGGCAACTTCTTCTGAGAGGCAGGCCCTGATTTGTTATGGCTACTGTGTTACTCAGGGAATCCTCCAGAAGACAGAGGAAGAGAGGGCAGAAGCTGGCTGTCTGGGCCCTTCTGGTCCTGTAGGTTGGCTGCTGCCTCTCTGCTTGGCATGCACAACTTGGCCTTGACCTCTAGTGACCTGGCGTGTTTATCCTGGAATTCTGGATTTAGTCTGGAATTCTGCTGCTGCTGACCCAAGCTGTTCATTTCACCCTTTGGTCAACAGGAAAGTGTCCTCTCCTTCTAGAGCCCAGCTCTCTCCTTCTTGGGCATATGGGTATGTGGGAGATAATTAGACTGTCTCATAAACAGACTTCAAGAGATACATCTGTTTCAATTATATTACAAGCTCTCCAGTGGCCAAGTGGCAATTCGCACAGCAGAGTGGCTTAGGATCTTACTGATACAGTTTTGCACATTAAAACAAAGTTTGTGTTTTTTTTTTTAAATATATCTTATCCTTCTTTCTTGACAAATGTCCCTTCATTAAAATGAAATTTCTATTTTTTAAATTTCAGTCTTTTTACTTTTCTGAACTCCATTTTGTATTTCTACCATGATTTTATCTTGTTTTCAACCTTGATGATCTAAAGTATGAAAAAAATAATTTTATTTATAGTGTACTAAATTTGAACACACTTTTTTAAAACAAATTAAGATAAATATAAACATTGAAAAATAAAATCTTTTCATATTTTCCAAATGGTTCTTTTTTCTTCTGAAATATTAAAGATCTATTGAAATTAAGAGGTAAAATTCAAATGGGAATTAATGAATATCATAAATTGTAATCAGTTTAAAAAATAAAGCTGGTATTTTAATTTTCTGAATATAAATTAAATAATTTAAATATACCTATAAAAATAAAGCTATTACTACTTCTAGGGTTCAATGTCCATCTAGTTGCCAATGTAAAAAAAAAAGATATTTTGGGGCTTCCCTGGTGGCGCAGTGGTTGAGAGTCCACCTGCCGATGCAGGGGACATGGGTTCGTGCCCGGGTCCGGGAGGATCCCACATGCCGCGGAGTGGCTGGGCCCGTGAGCCATGGCCACTGAGCTTGCATGTCTGGAGCCTGTGCTCCGCAACGGGAGAGGCCACAACAGTGAGAGGCCCGCGTACTGCAGAGGAAAAAAAAAAAAGATATTTTGCTTAATGCATGTTTTGTCTAGATCTTTATGCATAGTTTTAAAGATAAACTTATGTATGTATAATTTAAGAGTAATGTGAACTATTTAATATTGAAGAACGTTTCTCATCTTGCATATGCAACTGCTGTAAGTGGTGTGCTGATTTGTGAATGCTTCTAGAACCCCAATTTGAAACGTGAAGAGAAGGAAGACAGTGGATGCTCAGTAGTAATGGGAAATGATACTTCATTATGCAAGAATCCATTATATTCATAATACTGGGGATGATTGTGACACATTATTTAATATGTTTTTCCCTTCCTTAAGTACTTTTTGCTACTCACCTCATCCCTGTGCTCTGAAGCGTTGTCAGTCTCTGAAGTTGGCAGGGGCATAGCCCACAAACCTTCATGGCAGGTGGACACAGTTGTCATTTCTTTCAAAGACAGGATGAGAGATGTGAAGAGTTTCCCTGAGGCTTGAACAAACTAGTGATGTAGGATTATGGATTGTGCTTAAATTCTGAGTCTTGGATCGCAAGAGACAAAGATGCCCAGGTGTTGTTTAGTGAATTCCTTTTGCTTGGGTTTAAGGGCTTAGGCACCATCAAGAGACTGAGTTTTAAAAGGTGTCGTGCATCTCCAGTCAGCATTTCAGCTTTGGATACTCAGGTCTTGTGCTACTTCTCATCTACCATCCCAGATACTCTCCTTATTTACAGTGCTTTTCTTTGGGCACTTGGCTGTCCTTTCCTGACATCTAGTTTTCCCTGGACTTTTCCAGAAGACATATTTCTAATGTACCTGAATATCGCTGTTGTCACAGTTTGAGTCCTTTCCATGTCTTGCATGTTCCTGAACATCCTGTGATGCTGAAAGACAATTTTTTAGGGTCTTAGGGAAGATCCTAAGTACTTCCAGGAGTGTTGCCTAAATCCAGATACTGGTCCAACACAAACCCTGGTTTAGCCTACAAAAAAAGATCCTGTTACATTTAAATTATTGTCTTTCTAAATAGTCTTTTCTCAACACTGGTGGTCTAAAAAAATGACAAAATGTTCCAGATAGTGTGCTTTGAAGATAAGCATGATATTGTTGAGAGAGCTTATTCCTCTACTCCTTGGTTCTTCTGTTGATATTATTTCCTCATAAGAAAGTATAAAACTAGAGACCATTTCTCCTTCTTGGGCACCACCTCTGGAGCTTCTAATCTTTGGCTTTTCTGAGAAGGTCACTTTTTTTCATTTTGACTATATCCATGCAGAGCAAAGCCCACACAGATAATTTATGGTAAAAATAGAGAATAAGTCCAGTTAACATCTGTCACCTCATATAGTTACAAATTTTTTTTTCTTATGATAAGAACTTTTAAAAAATATTTATTTATTTACTTTTGGCTGCACTGGGTCTTAGTTGCAGCATGCATGTGGGATCTAGTTCCCTGACCAGGGATCGAACCCAGGCCCCCTGCACTGGGAGCACTGAGTCTTACCCTCTGGACCACCAGGGAAGTTCTATAATGAGAACTTTTAAGATCTATTCTCTTAGCAACTTTCAAATATGCAGTACAGTCACCATGCTTTACATTGTATCCCCATGACTTGATTATTTTTATAATTGTAAGTTTGTACCTTTTGACTCTCTTCACACATTTCTCCTACCCTAGATTGCCTCTGGCATCACCAATGTGTTCTCTGTTTCTATGTGTTCAGGTTTTTTAGATTCCACATATAGGTGAGTTGATAACAGTATTTGTCTTTCTCCATCTGACTTATTTCACTTAGCATAATACCCTCAAGATCCATCCATGTTGTTGTAAATGGCAAGATTTCATTTTTTTTTTATGGCTGAATGATATTCCACTGTATGTATATGGCACATTTTTCTTATTCATTCATCCCTCAGTGGGAACTTGGGTATTTCCATATCTTGGCTATTGTAAATAATGCTGCAATAAACATGCGGGTGCTTATATCTTTTCAAGCTAGTGTTTTCTCTTCCTTTGGATAAATACCCAGGAGTGGAATTGCTAGATTGTAGGGTAGTTATATTTTTAATTTTGTGAGGAAACTCCATACTGTTTTCCATAGTGACTGCACCAATTTACATTCCCGCCAACAGGCTTTCCTTTTCTCCACCTCCTTGCCAACATTTGTTATTTGTTGTCATTTTGATAATAGCCATTATGACAGGTATGAGGTGGTATCTCGTGGGTTGTTTTTTTTTTTATCTCGTGGTTTTGATTTGCATTTTAATGGCTCAGAGTATTTATAGCTGAGACCAAATATTAACTCTCTAGGTATTGCTCATCAGTTCTGTATCTCTCATCAGTTTTAAACTCTTTAATCCTGGTACTTCTTCAGCTACCTTCTTGCTTCAGAATGATAGATCAGTCATTTTGACACCAGTACCATCTTTTCAGTTGTTCTCTTCTGTAGCCCTTCTTCCCTTTCACTTTCTCCACATTCCATATTGAAATTTGCATGGTAGTTAAGGGCAGGCCTAGGCCTTGAATTCTAGCTCTATCACTCACTAGAACGTGACTTTGGGAAACTGCTCAACCTGTCGGTTTCCCTATTTATAAAGTGGGGATTATAATGCCGACCTCCTAGCATGGTGGGAAGGATTAAATGAGATAATGCAGGTAAAGTACTTGGCAGAGATCTGACATATGAAAGATACTAGTAAATGGTACCTATTGTTATTTGTCTTCCCTTTTATTTGTCTTCAGGTTGTTTCACAGCTTTACCTGAACATTGGTCCAATTGAAGGAGGAGAATTAAAGGGATATTTCAAAATTAAACAGCAGAACTCAGAGTTTTACAGGTGTGGCTTTTTAGCACTATTTCCATTTCCAATGGAGTGGAAGTTAAGTAATTAATAGAACATTATCTCTATATAAAATACTAACAGGAAAATCCCACCAAACCCCCTAAACAGAAAAAGTCAAACCCAGCCCATATGGCCCTCATGCTTTCTGAGCCCTTCCCTGCACCCAACTATTACTAGGCTGACAGTAGGGTGGGCAGGTGGTGTGAGGAACATGTGCTGCTAACATGTGGTTTCTGTAGGAAAGAGGTCATACTTTGGTTATGGAGAAGCACTGCTTCAGATCTTGTATTTAGTTTACTACCAAAAAAGTTGTGCATTAAAGGAAATAGAACTTGAGATAAATGGGGAAAAATACCTCATCTAGTCAGAGCATTTGATGCCATAATGAGCAGAAAAATGACCCCTTCTTAGAGTTGAAATAATTGAAACTCCCTTTTAACATGTTAATTGGCTTTCTCTGCTTGCTTCCTCTTAGGCTTACTCAGTGTTCCTGAAAATTCTCAAAGCAACCCTCCCACATGTCTTTAATCTTGCTATTCCCAGGCTGGAGTCCCTTGTCTACCTCTCCACGAATCCAAAGAGTTCAAGGTCTTGCTGGCATTTCTGTTCCTCCTGAGACCTCTCATCCTCTTGCTTGCCTTTTCATGGTTCTCTAAATTGTTTCAGTTAAATTTTAAACTGTGTAGGAGCAAGGACCAAGTCTTGTATTTTAAAAATGCCCTGTCCCTTACGGTGCCTGGGTATAGTTTTAGACACACTATAGATGTAAATTGAATACATTTTGTCTGATGATTTGAACACCTTCCTTTTACTTGACCAGATAATCAGACTAGTTTGTCAAGACATTTATCCCTTCAAAATATGATTAATAAGACTTAAGAAAAACTCTGTATCTCTTATGCTTTAAAATTTCTCTGCTCATATAATTCTATGAGGTTAATGCAGGGCAGCCTTGGATAACAAACATTAGGTGTACTTTCGTAAACAACAGGGGAGGCATACAGATGCAATTGAAACCCATCTGGAAGAGTAAAGGTGATAGAAAGATCAAACTAGAAAATAAATTCATAAACATTGTAGACTTTGTTGTTACTCTGGAGAATCATCCCAAATGTAACAACAATGATAACAACCTCCAATTCCCATGACCTAAACAAGCAGAGCTTCTGGAAAATAATCACTTTTGATTCAACAAGAAAAACAACATGGAAATGGATGGCAGGGTAGTGGCCAAAGGAAAAAGGAAAACCGCAAACCCAGAAGGCCACGAGTGTGAGATGACCTTTTCGTTTACTCTCTCCTTTTTATCTGCTGCTGTTTGGGATTCAGGAAAGACAGCTTTTCATTTTGTCTCTGCTAGATCTGCTGTAGCTCTTCCTTCCATTTTTAAAAGTCTCTCAGCAGATCCTATCATCAAAACAAAACAAAACAAAACAGGACAAATCCACAGATAACTTCCCTTTTCGTGTTAAACCTGCCACATTCTGGCGTCAGGAAAGAACAATTCTTTCTTTTTACTCCTCTATGTCCAATAGTAGCTTTGGGTGTGTGCTTATGTCTCTTAGAATTTTCTTATTTCAGGGTTTTTACATTATGTTCTTTTCTGCAGATCCACATTAGATAATATAGATAAGGAGGGTTTCTGCTAATTACTGCATAAATCATTACAGTAGCTACACTAGAGGTTGTTGTTAGATGGATTATAGAAGATGGAACACTATTAGCGTCCTCTATTCTCTTGGCAGAAATGGTATTTGTAGAGGAAAGTAGGCTTGGTTTGTTCTGTTACTGATTTAATCCTTCCTTCTCTTCCTTCCTTCTGTCCTTGACTTCCATTTCTCCTTCCCTATTCTTAGCCTGCTATGCAGTGATTCTAAGCTATGACCTCCCAGTGTCTTTTTAATATTTACCCACTTCATATAGGAAGCAGGACTGTGCCTGGATTTGCTGCTTTCTTTAATATCTACTTGTTCAGCTGCATTTTAGCTTATGGACGCACAATCAGAATTTTTTAAAAGTTTGGCTCCTGTGTTTAGTTTGACTCAGTGTGATCCTCTTCAGTGTCACATAGATTTTCCACGTTTTTTTTTTTTCGGTATGTGGGCCTCTCCCTGTGTGGCCTCTCCCGTCGCAGAGCGCAGGCTCCGGACGCGCAGGCTCAGCGGCCATGGCTCACGGGCCCAGCCGCTCTGCGGCATGTGGGATCTTCCCGGACCGGGGCACGAACCCGTGTCCCCTGCATCGGCAGGCGGACTCTCAACCACTGCGCCACCAGGGAGGCCCTTCCACACATTTTAACATGCATTTTCTTCTAGTCCTTGTTGAATTAAGTCTCACAAGGACTAGAGGGAGGGGAAGGACTCAGGGAAGGGGAAGGGGAAGCTGGGACAAAGTGAGAGAGTGGCATGGACATATATACACTACCAAACGTAAAATAGATAGCTAGTGGAAAGCAGCCGCATAGCACAGGGAGATCAGCTCGGTGCTTTGTGACCACCTAGAGGGGTGGGATAGGGACGTTGGGAGGGAGACGCAAAAGGGAGGGGATATGGGGATATACATATGCATATAGATGATTCACTTGGCTGTACAGCAGGAATTAACACAGCACTGTAAAGCAGTTATACTCCAATAAAGATGTTAAAAAAAAAACAGAGGGCTTCCCTGGTGGCGCAGTGGTTGAGAGTCCGCCTGCCGATGCAGGGGAGGGGACACGGGTTCGTGCCCCGGTCTGGGAAGATCCCACATGCCGCGGAGCGGCTGGGCCCGTGAGCCATGGCCGCTGAGCCTGTGCGTCTGGAGCCTGTGCTCCACAACGGGAGAGGCCACAACAGCGAGAGGCCTGCATACCGCAAAAAAAAAAAAAAAAAACCAAAAAAAACAGAGCAAAAAATTCTTAGTGCATCCAAAATTTCACATTGGTTAAACTCAGAAAGCTTAAGAAGTCCAATGAAAAGAGAGAATTTTTTTTTTCACTTAACAATATTTGATTGGAGACACAAGAACCTGGAGGTGGTTCTTATGAACTAATAATGACAATAGTAAAACACGTGTGAATGATATACTGAGTGGACCAGTATAGGTCCCGGTTTCCTGGGGAGGAAGATGGATGCTCATATTTGTGGAAGGGGAACGGGAAATCATGCTTGTGGGGTGCCAGGCCCTGGGCTAAGCATTCTGCATCTTCAGTCTCATTTATTCATCACAACCCTGCAATTCAGTATTACTTTTACTATTTTGCAAATGAGGAAACTATGGTTCTGTCACTTAGGGACAAAAATATATGGACCATAAGTAATTTTTTAAACAATATCTTCCATTCATTGGGTATCTGGGGTTTGGATTCAAATGTAAGTCTATAGCTTGACTTTTAAGGCCGTGAGATTTCTTTTGAGAAATTGCTAGCTCCTGTCTTCTGTGAGAGTATATTGAGATCCTACACTTCCTACCACTGCCACTACTTGGATACTACTCATCTCAACTGAGCTGGTAAGAAGAGCTGGAGACCTCCAAGCCGTGATGCCCTGCCATTCTGAAGCTTTGCCTGCAGCCCTGATGGTAACACCAGTTGAAACTTGTTAAGCCTGTAGCCAGACAGTGGGACAACTTACCTATCCTTCTGTTGACTCAGGTTAAGCACCTTTCACATTTGTGATGGAGAGTCCCTGGGGAAGAAAAGTGGAACTGATGTCTCCCTCCTGGAAATGTCGTTATAGACTGAATTGTGTCTTCCCCTTCCCCCAATTCATATGTTGAAGCTTAAGCTCCCGATATGACTGTATTTGGAAACAGGGCCTGTGAGAAGGTCATAAAGATTAAATGAATCATAAGGGTAAGGGCCTTAATCCAATAGGACTGGTGTCCTTATAAGAAGAGGAAGAGATATCAGATCTTTCTCCCTCTCTCTGTGCCTGTACACAGAGAAGAGGTAATGTGAGGATACAGCAAGAAGGTGTCCATCTACAAGCCGGGAAGAGAGGCTTCACTAGAAACCAACCCTCACAACACCATGATCTTGGACTTCTAGCCTCCAGGACTGTGAGAAAATTAATTTCTGTTGTTTAAGCCACCCAGTCTGTGGTATTTTGTTACAGCAGTCTGAGCTGACTAATATAGGTGGCTTCTGCCAAAAACTGAACCTAAGATAAATGTTTGAGTACCAGTAATTTCTTTGGGATGTGGTCCCAGAAAGCACTGTGAGATGGTGGGGATGTGAGACAAAGAAAGGAGGAAAACCAATGAAAAGTTCAGTAATGAGTGGACTGGGGCTATGAGGAATTGGGTCTCAATCCTTCTGGGGGGCTTCTGAAGGACTGTGGAACACATCTCAGAACCCTCCTACTGCAGAGTATTTATTCACTGACTCATACCACTCATTCATTGAGGGTCCCTCCTGGGGCAACTTCTAGCCTGCAAAGATTCTCCCACAGTCAGAGACTGCCAACACAGGCAGAGAGATGCAGAAAGCCATTTAAGCATGAAGAGTCAATTACTTATCTCTTGAATGGGCAGAGGGTTACCTTTAAAAAAATGTTAAACTTCCATCTTAAAAAGAAATCACTATACAATATGTGTAATAGATATCCCATTCCATCTCTATGCCAGACTGTATCCTGGATCCTTTTCCAGTCACGGGCTTATCCCATTCCTGCAGCTCATCCTCTCCTGAACTGCTCAGGTGTGGAGTAATATCTCAGGATGGAGGGAAAGTCACAAATGTCCTCACGTCAGAACCACGCCATCAAAAATTCCCACATTGAAATAAAGAGTTTTGTTTCTGGTAGGATGGTCTGGACAAACAATTGACAAGTACTAGCCTGAGGAACTTAATTCAGCTGAAATTCCCTTGACAAGAAAGTCCCTGCCACTGCCTAGCAATGGTTTGAGAAATTCTCACCTTTATGATTTCCTCTTTATATTAAGGCACGGTGTCCACCAAAAAGCTAACCAAATGCATATTTCAAGGGAAGGAGTGAGCAACACAACCATACATTGTTTCCCATTGGCACCCCTTATCAGAGCAAAAGGAAGGAGAAGTAGAATTGGCTGTATTTTGTTGGGAAAGAGAGAGATAAGTGCACAAGCACTCCTGGGCTCTTTGCCGGTGAGAGCATAGCAGCAGGACTCTGGGCCAAACTCACTTCCTGCCCATCACTATTGCTGTTCTGCCTAGGATTCCATCCCAAATGAAGTTTTCCTTTAGTGAATCTCCAGGGCAGTTCTTATTGGCAGCAGCATGTTCAGCACTTCCTCACTAATTGTTTAATGTGTGTTAGTCTTGTTTCCCTCAAAGGCCACACATGGCTTGAGTGTATGCAGTGAAAATTTCCTCTTTTCACAACTCCCTCCCTTCTTTTTTCTCCTCCTCCTGTTTCCTTCTCTCTGTACCTGATCATATAAAGAATATTGACATTATCTCTAAAAAAAGAAATTCTTGCTCACCGTTAAAAATTCAAACAATGCTGAAAAGTACAAAACTGAAATTAAATATCTCCTTCAATTTCTCCACCCAGAAATAAATGGTTATTTTAGACACCTTTCTTTGTATATTAGAAAGATAGATACACAGAGATATAAATACTTATAGAAAAACAGGGCTATTTTCCTAGCTAAGGAGACAAAAGATCTGTACTTAGAAAACTATAAGATACCGACGAAAGAAATCAAAGATGACACAAACAGATGGAGAGATATACCATGTTCTTGGATTGGAAGAATCAATATTGTGAAAATGACTATACTACCCAAAGCAATCTACAGATTCAATGCAATCCCTATCAAACTACCAATGGCATTTTTCACAGAACTAGAACAAAAAATTTTACAGTCTGTATGGAAACACAAAAGACCACAAATAGCCAAAGCAATCTTGAGAAAGAAAAATGGAGCTGGAGGAATCAGGCACCCAGACTTCAGACTATACTACAAAGCTACAGTAATCAAGGCAGTACGGTACTAGCACAAAAACTGAAATATAGATCAATGGAACAGGATAGAAAGCCCAGAGATAAACCCATGCACCTATGGTCACCTAATCTATGACAAACGAAGCAAGAATATAAAATGGAGAAAAGACAACCTCTTCAATAAGTGGTGCTGGGAAAACTGGACAGCTGCATGTAAAACAATGAAATTAGAACACTCCCTAGCACCATACACAAAAATAAACTCAAAATGGATCAAAGACTTAAATGTAAGGCCAGACACTATAAAACTCTTAGAAGAAAACATAGGCAGAACATTCCTTAGCATAAATCACAAGATCGTTTTTAACCCCCTCCTAGAGTAATGAAAATAAAAACAAAAATAAACAAATGGGACCTAATTAAACTTAAAAGCTTTGGCACAGCAAAGGAAACCATAAACAAGACGAAAAGACAACCCTCAGAATGGGAGAAAATATTTGCAAACAAAGCAACTGACAAGGGATTAATCTCCAAAATATACAAAAAGCTCATGCAGCTCAATATCAAGAAAACAAAGAACCCAATCGAAAAACGGGCAGAAAACCTAAATAGACATTTCTCCAAAGAAGACATACAGATGGCCAAGAGGCACTTGAAAAGATGCTCAGCATCACTAATTATTAGAGAAATGTAGATCAATACTACAATGAGATGTCACCTCACACAGGACAGAATGGCCATCATCAAAAAATCTACAAACAATAAATGCTGGAGAGGGTGTGGAGAAAAGAGAACCCTCTTACACTTTTGGTGGGAATGTGAATTGATACAGCTGCTATGGAGAACAGTATGTAGGTTCCTTAAAAAACTAAAAGTAACTTATGACCCAGCAATCCCACTACCAGGCATATACCCAGAGAAAACCATAATTCAAAAAACATGCACCCCAATATTCACTGCAGCACTATTTCTATTTACAGTAGCCAACATGGAGGCAACCTAAATGTCCATCAACAGAGGAATGGATAAAGAAGATGTGGTTCATATGTACAATGGAATGTTACCCATGAGAAGGAACAAAATTGTGCCATTTGTACAGACGTGTATGGACCTAGAAAGTGTCATACAGAGTGAAGTAAGTCAGAAAGAGAAAAATTAATACTATATATTAATGCATATATGTGGAATCTAGAAAAATAGTACAGATGAACCTATTTGCAAAGCAGAAATAGAGACACAGACATAGAGAACAATCGTATGGACACCAAGGTGGGGGAAGGGGGGGTGGGATGAACTGGGAGATTGGGATTGACATATATACAGTACTATGTATAAAATAGATAACTAATGAGAGCCCTGCTCTATAGCACAGGGACCTCTACTCAGTACTCTGTGGTGACCTAAATGGGAAGGAAATCCAAAAAGGAGGGGATATATGTATATGTATAGCTGATTCACTTTGCTGTACACCTGAAACTAACACAACATTGTAAAGCAACTATACTCCAAGAAAAAAAAAAAAGGAAAATGGGGTTATTCTAGGTGTGCTACTTGAACGTGATATGCATTTTCATTTTAATTTAATAAAAAAGAAGAAACTGAATTAAAATGAAGTATTGCTGAAATTAAGATAATTTTTCACTGTAAGGCAAAGTGGCTCTCAAGGAATCCTGCTAAGAGGATAGAGAGAATGTAGTGATTTTTTTAAACTACAGATTTAAATTTTAGACAGTATCTGTTGACTCCTTGCTCTGAAGATTACAAAGTTAGCACACTTCCTCCCTCCAACTTTCACCTCTATGGCAGTTTTTTAAATTATTCATATTATAATTTTTTTATTTTCAAGACTTTGGGGATACATATTTTGTTTAAGCATAGTTCTATGTACACATTGATTCAGTGTTTACCACCTGTCATTTCCAAAGTAATTTATTTTGGTTCACTTTTGTGTTGACTGAATTTTACCTTCTAGTAGTTTTTTAATTTTTTAAATTAAATTAAATTTTTTTTGGTTGCGCCATATGGCTTGCGGGATCTTAGTTCCCGACCAGGGATCAAACCTGAAAATGCCAAGTCCTAACCACTGGACTGCCAGGGAATTCCCAGTTTTTCATTCTTCTTTCCTTTTTTAGGTCTTAATGGGTTATGGAGTTTCCAAGTTCTTGCCCACTTGAAGATAGGTCTCTTTTGCTTTTGTTTTAGCTCTTGAAGAAAAAATTGGCTGTATATAAAGTTCTTGGCTCAAACTTATTCTCAAGACTATAAATATTTCATCACTGTTTTCTAGAATTAAGAAATTCTGTGGAGAAATCTGGGGTCTACCTGATTAGTTACTTGGTTTTTATACCCAGATTTAAATAATGTTTGTTATTTTTTAACGGCAATCAGTAACTTTGCCAGGGTATATACTGCCATTGATCATACTGGTACTGTTTATACAGCTACATGTTGTAGTCTTATAATTTGTACGTGGAAGGATCTAGTTCAAGAAAATTTATTTATTTTTCTAGGATATCTTTGTATGTTTTCCTCTGTTCCATTTATTCTGTTCTTTCTTCAAGAAGTAGTATGTGTATGTTAATTTTTTGGTCTGTCTTCCATATCTATCACTTTTTCTAGACATTTTAATTATATTATTTCTTTCCATCTCATTTTGTTTAATTTTCTCAATTGTGTCCCTCATTTTGTTTAATTTCCTATTTATTATGTCCCTGAGGATATTTTCAGTTCTGCTTATTCCATTTTCTTAATTTCTTCTTGTGTAGCATCTATCTCTGAGATGTTTTTATTTTTCTCTTCCGTTTATTTCCTGAGCTCTGCTTACTTGCATATGATATTCTTCTGTAATTGAACAAGCTCTTCTTTGAACTGTTTTTTTCTTTGGGCTTATACTCTCCCCTCTCCTTCAGATAATTTTGCCTACCTTTTCTATGAAACCAAGGAGAGCTATTTGTCTCTTACCTTTCTCTTCTTTCTTTTCCCTATTCATTTTTCATTTTTGAATAGAACCAATTGTTTACTGACAAACTGATACATTTGTGTGTCAGAACTGGGATTAGGGTGAGGCAAGCAAGGTGCCTGGGGTGCAAAATTTAAAAACAACAGACTTTCAGGGTTTCCCTGGTCTCCTTGCTTGCCTCACCTTACTCCTGGTCCTGGTGTGTGTGTGTGTGTGTGTGTGTGTGTGTGTGTGTGTGTGTGTGTGTGTAGAGAAGGGGTATTGGGGGTAACATTGAAGGGATAGCAGTGGTGGAGTAAGTCATGGATACCCACTGCCCCCTTAGGGTTTCTTGTCTTGAAAACTTTCTCCCTCCCCAAAGTGACCTTCCCCTTTTGCCTAGGGACACAATTTCCCTATGTTTTTCGGTATATAGAGGATAGTATAGCTAACAGCAAAGCCATTTGGATCACAGGCTCACAGTTCTCTGCCCATCACTGTTTCCTCTCTTCCCTCCACTCTGCTTCATGTCTGGCTATTTCCCTTGGATAAGAGGCTGGATCATCCCATTGAAAAGGCAAGATGACATGTTTTCACTCTGAGCTCCTTCTCCTTTCTCCAGTTTTGTAATATTGCACTATGACGGTTCAGGAACATTCCCTGCATCTCTCATCATCTGTCCTCATGACAAGAGCACATGGTTTCAGTTCAAAGATCATTGGCTATGACCTTCACTTCTAGTAGGGGATGTCTTTATCCGACCTGATGTCTGAGAAACTGTGCACCTAGGCAGTTACCTTAGTCCAGATTGCACAGTGCCTGACAGGTTGGCCCTCAGGGTGTGTGGTTTGGGGTTGTGCCACTGCCCATGTTTTGTAGAAGTGGGAGATTTTTCTCTGTATTTTTAGATATTTTTGGTTGTCTTTGTGGGTTTTTTAGGGTGGCAAGCTGAGCAAAAATGCTTTTATGCTATATTCAACAACAGATAGCATATTTCCAGGCCCATAGGAGGTACATGGTAATTACTGATTAATTGTGGATGTGAAGATCTGAGGTAGAACTTTAAGAGAGTCAGAGTGTGAGAGGAGATGGGGAGGATTCAGAAGGGATCACTTTTGCTGTTGAGTCTGTGACTTCCACAAGGCACCAACTTTTCCCTTTTTTACATCCTCCAAGCTGAAATTAGGGGCATTGATTTAGAAGGGAGGATAATTTCTCTTAGCTTTTTATCTTTGTTACAAGGAAGCTGGGCTGTGGAGGGCCTTTTCCAAGTCTAGGGCTGAAGATCCCAACTATAGATAGTGCACAGCAGTGTTAATTACACCTGCATTGTCATATCCAGACATAGATAGGCTGTTGTGATTCACCCAGTGAGTCAGTCACTTCGTAGTTTGCCTACAGCAGACATGGGGTCTCCTTGGAACCAGACTGGTGCTTGTCTGGGTCTTTCTCAGGCTCTTCCTTGGACCAGCTGGCCTCTTTACTTAATCTAAATAATTTTATCAAAATAGGCTAAAAATAATTTAGTTTATACATTTTAATCAGAAGAAGAAAGCAACACATTAATATAATTCCAAAAGATAATCATATTTAGGAAAAATGTCTTTTCTGAAAGTTGATTGTTTTATTTTTATTGGTCTCATGATAGAGTTAAAAACGATCTTTCAAGGTTGTTGGGCATTTTCAGGACTGATTGTAGCATCTCCTTTTCTGAGCCTTGTAAGAAAAGGTTAAATAGGAATAAGTTTTGCCTGGTTTGAAATCATTACCATTTGGAAGAATGTGGATTTTTAGACAACTGCTTGAGATTCTTTCCAGATCTATGATTCAATGGTAAATCCTTCCCAAGTTTTCCAATGTAAAACTACTATTTATAGAAAAACCAGGAAAGAAGGAGTTATGGTAAATAATTTCTTGTAATATCTTTGGTGATCCTAGACCAAGTCCTTTAAAAAATTTTTTTAACAACTCATTTGACATAACGAGTGCAAAAATCTTTTATTTTTCTGTTAAAGACATTTGTCTCACTTGTAAAACATGGTAAACGGTATTCATAAGCTCTCAGATAGTTCTGTCATGTAAACAAATAACTTTTCTTTTAAGTTTGGGTATTCTTGAATAATTTGCCTTTAAGTGTTCATCTAGACTTACAACATTTTGAGGGTCAGTACATTTATTGAGATTATCTGTTGCTTTATTTGATATTTTCCATTTCCTCTTTTTTTTGAATGCATTTAGTTTCAGTGTGTATTATATCTATTTAATTTATAGTTTTGAATAGCTGTAGTAACAACATCTTTGAGGTTTACTATTTGTTTCCTTTTTCTTAAACTACTTCAATTGTTTTATCTGCTCTTAGCAACTTAAATATAAAATTTAAACATACATTTTGTTCCATAAGGAATAATTTCTTGTGCTTGTGAGTGATTCCTTCCCCCTTCCTCCCCCCACTGCCCCCTGCCTTTTTTATTCTCATCCTTTACTTCTGTGTATACTCCTCCTCTGAATCAACACTTGATTATTTTGGAGTAGTCATATATAATTAATTGCTTTGCTGCTGATGGGATTGACCATATGGCTCCCAAATTTGATACTACAGTGGGCCAACACTTTTGATATAATCCAGACAGTACTATGAAACTGAGAATATTAGGTCAAATAATGTTGGAAAAAAATTAAAGAATCAGTACTTGTAAAAAAAAAATCAGTTTTTTCATGCTCTAATCATGTTGCTTTTATATACTTTTAGCACCTTACTTCTTTCTCTTTCTTTTCCCACATGTTGCTTTGATCATGGTATTTTTTATGGTTCCTCTTTCCCATAATCCCTTCTCAACTAGGATGACTGCTTATTCCAGCATAGGAGTTTCTCTCCTGTGAGCCTTCCCTCTCATCAAGCTGAACCTTCATTCTTCTCAAGAGATGGATTACGGAAGGAGCAGATTTAAAATTCACTGCCTGCTCATGAATAAAGATGGTAAAGAGAGCTGTTGTGGTAAAGTTACATTACAAAATATTTGTTTAAAAAACTCATCATTTTGCTCTCATGGGAATTTCTCTCTTAAGTTTACTTTAGCAAATAATGACATCCATAAAAAAAAGTTCTACCCAAGGGCCTTAATGAAAAGGGAGAACCAAAGCACAGCATTTTATGTGATGAAAATAATAGCTCTGAGAAGTTAACAGGAAAGCCCACTGCTTTAGGCTGACTCTGGCTATTCGGTTTTCCAGCGCTTCCCCTCAAGTTCTGTGCGTGTTGGGAGAGCATGAGTGCACACAAGTTCACGTGTGCCTAAAGCACACGCGCTGATTAGAAGTTGGTTTACTTAGGTTTCGTGATTGTTTTTGTTCATCAAAGTGCTTATTTAAAATAAACGAGGTTAATGGCAGTCCACTTCCCTCTCTCATTCTGTCCTCCTTCCCGGTCTTTATTTCCAGTGTGATAAGAACTTGTTCTTCCCAAATAGTTCGGCTGCAATTGGGAACATTTTTTTCCTGAGTTGGTAGATTCTCACTGTAGCTCTGAGTAAAAGACAACTGTCTGCTATAATGGCCTGTACAGCCCTATGAAAATCACTGTTTTCCTGATTAAAACAAAAAAAATAAGAAAAACAAACAAACCCTGCTGCTCTCTTTCTAGCTTCTTTTGAACTCTCTCTAGCCAACTACTTTGAAGGGCAGAATAGCGGACTATTTAAAAGCTGGGTTTTGGAGTTAGATCCGGGCTTAAATTCTTTTTTTTTTTTCTTATTGAAGTATAGTTTATTCACAATATTGTGTTAGTTTCAGGTGTATAGCAAAGTCATTCGGTTATACATTATCTATCTATATTCTTTTTAAAAATTCTTTTCCATTATAGTTTATTACTAAATATTATATTTAGTAATAAATATAAATTAAAATATATATAAAATATATTTATATATAAAATATATATATAAATATATATAATATACATAAAATATATTTAAATATATTACTAAATATTACAATATTTATTACTAAATATTGAATACAGTATAGTTCCCTGTGCTATACAGTGAATTCTTGTTGTTTATTTTATATAGAGAGAGCAAGGGAAGCCCTTGCTTCCTTTGTGCATCCTGTATGCATCTGTTAATCTCATACTCCCAATTTATCCCTCTCCCCTTCTGCTCTGGTAACCATAATTTGTTTTCTATGTCTGTGAGTCTGTTTCAGTTTTTTAAATAAGTCCATTTGTACTGTTTTTAGATTCCAGATACAAGTGATATCACATAATATTTATCTTTCTCTGTCTGACTTACTTCACTTAGTATGATAATCTCTAGGTCCATCCAATGTTGCTGCAAATGGCATTATTTCATTCTTTTCTGTGGCTGAGTAGCTGAGTAGTATTCAATTATATATATATAATCTCACATCTTCTTTATCCATTCATCTGTCGATGGACATTTAAGTTTCTTCCATGTCTTGGCTATTGTAAATAGTGCTGCTGCGAACACTGGGGTACGTGTATCTTTTTGAATTAGAGTATTCATTTTTTCTGGATATATGCTCAAGAGTGGGATTGCTGGATCATATGGTAGTTCTATTTTTAGTTTTTTAAGGAATCTCCATACTGTCCTCCATAGTGGCTACACCAATTTACATTCCTACTAACAGGGTCGGAGGGTTCCCTTGGGGCTTAAATTCTGACTCCGCCATTTACTACATGGCATCGAGCAAATTATTTAACTTCTCTGTTTTTTCATCTATCAAATAGATATTTGTAAAGACAAAATGAAATCATTCATGGAATAACTGCTATCACAGAATAAAACCTCAGTAAAATGTATCTCTTATTATTGCTGTCTTATAATACTGATGTGTGCTTGGAAGCCATTTTCTTATTTTTAAAGTGTTTTTATACCCTTTTTATTCCCACTAGATTCCTACCTTTGAAGGAGTCTTAAAGACCATTGCCATTATTTACATTTAGCAATCACTGGGATTTTTTTGAGCATTTGTGATTAGAACACTGGACCGGGCTCTTTGGTTGTTACTAAAAAATAGTGGAAGTATTCATTCATTTTCTTAATGTGCTAAATATCTGGTTCAAACTAAATATCATAGCTGGGGAATTCATTAAGGGAGGAAGTCTTCCTGGAGAGACGAGGGCACATTTAGAATTCTGAGAAGCAGCTAAGTTCCTCTCCCTTGCACAGAATGGACCAGAGTCCAAAGACCTGCATTTTAGTTCCACTGACTAGGTGTCTTCTTACCACTTAACCTTTGGGGGATCTTAGTCTCTTTGTTGATTAGGTTAGTTTTCCAGGAGAACTGCTTCTATCATGTTGTTCTACTGCTTGAACGTCTCTCCTTTGCTCACTGAATTAAAGTCCAACTCTGTGCTTGGCATCCACAGCCTGCTTTCCGGACCTGGTCTGCTGTGAAGCTGCTTCACGTACCCCGCACTCTGTCGTGGGTGGCATTGTTCCCTAGGGCTTCTCTTGCTCTCTTGTCTTGGCCTGGCCTGAATGCCCGTCTCCATCCCTGCCATGGTCTCCTACAGTGAACATACTACTTCCCACCCAGCTGCCGAAGGCAGAGGTCTCGCTGTTCCTTTTTACATTCCCTCTGCATCCCTCATCAGTTGATCATTTGCCACCCCATCTTATTAATTTCGTCTGATTAAAATCTTCTCATGCATTCCCTCTGTAGTCCACGCACTAGGTTGGGCCTGCTTTGTATTTTGCCTCGATTGTTGCCGTAACCTCCTAATGCTTTTTGCTTCACTTCGTCCCTTTAAATCTGTTCTCCACCCTGCTGGCCCAGTGATCTTTCTAAAGTTACAATTGTGTCACTCTCCTGCATACAGTCCTTCAATGCTTTTCCATTAGTCTACGGAAAACAATCGAAAGCGTTTCATAGCCCACTTTGTACTGTAGTTACATGTGTCTTTGCTTTGTCGTTCCTCTTGATTATAAGCTGTTAGAGAGCAGGGACTATGTGTTACTCAGCTTTGCATTTCCCAAAGCATTTAGCAGAACAGCTCACACTCTAGTAGGTGTTCACTATATGCCTATTACGTGAGTCTATCAAATAGAAATGATGTTATTGACTTTATCTTTCTCAAATTAGATGTGATGATTCCATGAAGTATTATATAGAAGACCATTGGTAAAATTAAATCGATCCATCCTCAACAGTATTAAAAAAAAAAAAGCCTGGGTGAGTCACATATTCATAAGTCCATCTGAAAACTTCATTCTTTGTATGGACTACTCAGTAAAAACTCATCTTTAGGGCTTCCCTGGTGGTGCAGTGGTTGAGAGTCCTCCTGCCGATTCAGGGGACACGGGTTCGTGCCCCGGTCCGGGAAGATCCCACATGCCGCAGAGCGGCTGGGCCCGTGAGCCATGGCCGCTGAGCCTGCACGTCCGGAGCCTGTGCTCCGCAACAGGAGAGGCCACAACAGTGAGAGGCCCACGTACAGCAAAAAAAAAAAACAAACAAAAAAAACCCTCATCTTTACATGATTGATGATGGAGCCATGCTGAACTGTTGCAAATCTCAAAAACAATGGCCGAGCTCTATAGATAGAGTCCAAAGAAGGTCGAGCTGGGATGCAGTCTATCTGTAGAGCTCTCAGCAAGCAGCACATAGGGCAGCAGGACTTGAGGAGGTCTAGGGCTCCCTCCAGACGGCCAACAAGTATTTAATGGGCATCCCAGAGTGGCTTAATGTTCCATACCGTCACCCAAGGACCTTTTTACGGAGCCAGCATTACTTGGTAAATCAACAAAGCTGAGTGGCCCGTTGCCAGAGTTCAAATATTCTCTTTCTCTCTCATCAGTTCTTCCTTTCCTCTCCTAGCTGCCAAGCATGGAAAAGAGGATATGAGCTGAGACGGCTCTCGGCTCTCGTCCTGGTCCACTTTAAGCATTATTTCACCATAAAAAAACAACTCACCGCTGCCCCTCTTAAAGAGATGAAAACTTCTCTGCTTAGAATTCAGTGACTCATTCCACTCCGAACACACCACATTCTTTCTAGGGCGGAAACCCTGAATTCAAGTGCAGCAGGCCAAGTTGGGGAAAGAACTTTAAGCTGTTTCTGGGAAAGAACTTGTCTTCTCACTCATGGTGAGAAACAATTTTTACTCTTTGCAAAGAGTTAGAAGCATAAGTATGCTAGTGAATAATAATCTTAGACCCAGACAAAGAATGTTTTGAGGGGTGTTTTGATTACTGTTAAATTTTTTTTTTTTAAGTTAAACATCTAAGTTCCTGAATTCTTGTCATAAATGTAATTCTGGAGAAGCATCGCGGGGGAAGGAGTACATACTGGAGTGAAAATAGGGATGGGTTATCAGATATTTGTAATAGCAAAGCGTCTTTTCTCTAAACTCTTCTGTAGCTAAAGCCACAATTTTCAGTGCTATATGTAATTGTGGCTAGCCGCCATATGTGCTTTCTCATTACATGCTGGGATCTAAGCTAGGCACTCACCCCACAAGATTTCATTTAATCCTCACAGAGACCCTGTATGATGGACAAACGGTAACTGCCATACTGGATCATACGTTTGCCTGAGAGACCAATGAGTATTTATTTCAGCACTCCTGGTAGAATGATTTAGGGACTAAAGTAAAGCTGTGACAAAGCAGGGAAGGTACAGCACTGAGAAATTCAGTGTCTAATAGAATCCCAATAAGGGAAGGGATGTTCAAGTAACAGGACTGATGCTAAACTCCCTTGGGCAGGTAATCATCTCTTTGGGCCTTTATAAATCACAAAAGTGTGTTGTAAGTTTTTCTGGTCTGCATATTTCTATAGTCTTCTGAGTCCCTGAGGATCGCTTAGCACCGTGCTCTCATCCAGGTTAAAGAGAAGCTAAAAAGAATGTAATTAGCCTCATTATCTAAACTAAAACCTTGTGCAGTGGACCTAGAGTCTCCTGAGCGCCTGCTATGCTTTAAGGTCCCAGGGGGCTGTGTTTCAGTAACTAACCAAGGCGTTCTTTTGTGTGTATCTTGCCAAAATCCCTTAAGAGCATCTTAACAGCTTGGCAATTTTCAGGACGAATCCTTTTCAAGTGTAAAATAAACAGGGATTTAAAAATCTTTCCTTCTGTTTTGGACAGAATTCCAGCTGTCTGCTTCTTCCTTCTCTCCAGCAGAAACAAAACCAGTGACTTGTATCCATTTACAATCCACAAAGTTTAATCTTGGTGCTCTCTTACAGGATTTATTCCTTTTGCTGTGCTTCCTACATTAGTGAGCTTTTCATCTTCTGCATAATCTCGGTGTCTCTCAGTGCTTCCCCTACTCATTGTAACTCTGTTCAAGCCTTTATTAGTTTTCCTATTGCTATCGCTTACTAATTTTTTTTTGTTCATTTTTCCAGTCTTACCCTTTTCCTGCCAATCCACCGTGCTGCTGTAGTTACCTTTACGAAGCACATCACAGGTTTTATCTGCCTTAAACCTGTTTAAAACTGGTGATAAGTCCCTACTGTTCCCCAATGCCTACAGGAGAAAGTACCAACTCCCCAGTGTTGGGGTTTGAGGCAGAGCTTAATTATTTACCTTTCTTCCTTTGATTCCAGATTTGGAATTAATTGTGTGTTAGACACACAAGCCAGATGGGCCTGAAAATGCAGTATCCGGTTTACTGCTGATCACGCTGCATTGGGGCTTGGGCCAGAGGCAGGTTAAAATATGGCTTCCTGCAGTCCTTTCCTTGAACCTAACCATAAAGTTCAGGAAGAGGTGCTGGAGAACTGTAGCCCATTTCCTTTTGGTGCAGGTTTCCGGCGGTCTGGGGACTGCCTCAAGGGTTGAGCAATCAATCACAAAGCCTGTTTACAGGGCTTGCAGAGTCTCTGAAATAGCACTTCCTTAAAATCTCAGAGGGAGGCCAGCCTGTACAATTTCTGGAAACCCAATAGGCTAGCAATTAAGATGCAATCATACCACATCATGGTCCTTGAATCCAACTTGGTTTCAGAGTTTCTGTCTCTCAGCAATGTCTTTACCTTTTTGTCTCTTGGTCCCTGTCCTTGGAACAGGCTGGGATAATGAGATGGGGTTCATCCTTGGGGATGTCCCTTTAAAATGGTGAAATTACAGTGTTTTTGAGGTTGGAAGCGTATAGCCTGAAGTGTTTGGTAAGCACTGGGGAAATTAGGTTTCCCCAATATTATCTCCTTTCAATATAGAAAAATAAGTTTTTGTGCCTTCATAAAGATTGCTCGAGAAAGAAATGATCTCTTTGGTGAGGCTATCTGGACCCTTCCTGTCTCCTGTCAGAAGGCGAGCTTGGCTTGAAACTTTAAGGACCACACTGAAGGTTGACTAAAACACAGTCAACCCATTTTAACTTTGTCATAGTTGGTTCCCCACACACACAGAAATGAACTGGATTGAGTCCCCAGGATACAGATAGGAAAAATCTTCCCAGCTGCTTTGTTATCACTTACAAATTACTGTCGCATTCCCAGGTAATGAAAGGTCACTTTCACCGCCCAGCATACCACTTGTTTTCAATCGAATTCACATTGTAATGCCTGTCAATTGCAACACCCGACTTCCGACTACTGATCTCTGCATTAGGCAGAAGTCTTGTGGGTGCAAGTGAGAGAAACCCAACTCAAACTAGATTATAGCCAGAAGTATGGAAACCCAAGAGGTGTCCCTGACCTCAGGCTTGGCTGCATCCAGGAGCTTAAACTACCTTACGATGATTTTTTTTCTCTCCATATCTTGGCTCTTCCCTCGGGTAGTCTTTAGCTTCAGACAGTCTTTTTTTTTTTTTTTTTTTTTTTTGCAGTACGCGGGCCTCTCACTGTCGTGGCCTCTCCCGTTGCGGAGCACAGGCTCCGGACGCGCAGGCTCAGCGGCCATGGCTCACGGGCCCAGCCGCTCCGTGGCATGTGGGATCTTCCCAGACTGGGGCATGAACCCGTGTCCCCTGCATCGACAGGCGGACTCTCAACCACTGCGCCACCAGGGAAGCCCCAGACAGTCTATTTTTATAACGCGTCTAGTACCAGAGAAAGAAGACTCTTCTTTTTCCAGAGACCTTATCTCAGATGTGATGGAGAAGGTCTGATTAGCCCACTTGGAGCATGTACCTCTCCCTTAACCATACAGTGCCCAGAGGGATGGGATGCTCTGAGCAACCGGGTCTGGGTCCCATGTCATATGCCTGCCTCTGGAGCACACAGGGGTGGGGGAGATACCCCATCTTAACCACCCTGGAAGGAAGTTGGCATTTCCTGAAGGATGAGAGCAGAACAGACAAGAAACCTATGCCCACTTCCTGGAACTTATTGCGTTGTACCATAATTGTGTGTTTCTGTGTCTCATTTCGCCTCCACGTTAGACTCAGAGATACAGCATGGCGAAGAAGATCACAGTTTGACCCTCTCACAAAGTCAGAAGACGATGGTTCAGTCTGGATTTCACTTGTTTAAAAAGGGAAGAAAAGAGACTCTCCAAGCACTGCAGCCTTGTGGCTGTGTGCCTTGTGCTCTAAGCACCAGGCCCAGCTGGGTCAACACCCCATTATGCGCACTGAGAAAGGATCCTGGCACAAACACTTGCCCTGCTGGGCCTGGCGCCTGCCCTGCCGAAGCCTGAGGCTCAGTGTAGCTGTCACCTGGGAGGTCTGCAGAGACGTGGCCCTGGCCAAGCCACCTGCTCTGGCCGTTCAGTGCCCCCCATGCTGTCAAACTTTCCCAGGCCAGTAGGGTTTCTGCATACAGGATAGAGCAGTCTCCGTGAGCCAGGAATGCTCCCAGTTAAGGGTGCTGCACACCGACATGGCCTACACTCCGGGTTCTTTTTATAATGTCCCCCCTTAAATAAACTTCTTATGTTGAATTAATTTTAATTTTACAGAAAAGTTGCAAAGACAGTACAGTTCCCATATGTTCTTCACCTGGCTTCTCCTCTTGCTGACATCTTATAACCAAGATGAATTTTTCAGAACTAGGAAATTAATATTACTCTAAACTAAAATACAGACTTCATTCAGATTTCAGCAGTTTTCTCACTAATATGTTTTTTTTTTTTTCTTCCAGGATATCACATTGCCTTTAACCAAGTTCTTTTGATTTACTCACAGAACTAATTCTCTTATGTCAAATGCTGGTGTGGTAGATTAATTGTCCTAATGGCCTCCATTGATTACCCGTCCCTGTGACTGTGCTCCTTGTGATGTGAAATTTTAGCACCTCCTAGAAAGAAGTGCTCTACCTCCCCACGCTTCAATCTGGGCTGACCTTGTGACTTGCTTTGGCCAATACAATGCAGCAGATATAAAGATGTGCTCATTCTAAGCCTAGGCCCCAAGAGGCCTCAGGTACTATTGCTCCCTCTCTTGGACCCCAGCCTCCCTCATAAGAACAAGGCTGGGCTAGCCTGCTGAATCGAGGAACTACATGAATGAGACAGGAGATATCCCAGATGTATACTGAGGCCACTGTAGACAGCCAGGCCCCAGATCCATGCAGATCCATGAGTGAGTCCAGCCAAGATCAGCTAAGCCTATCCCAGAGCACCAGGATTACCCAAATGGCCTATAGACTAGTGATAAAAATAAATGTTTATGATTGTGAGTCACTTAGAGTTTGTGGTTGTATTTATGTAACAGTGTTATAGCAAGAGGTAACTCGTACAGCTGGGTCTGGATGGTGACCCAAGTTTCACTGTTGCCGACAAGTTAAGTTTGTTGAATTTTTCAAATTGTTGGTCTTCTTGGGACTGCTCTTAGACCTTTGTAACCAGGTATAGTGAACACTTCTTAATAGGTTCCCCTTCTCTTGATCCAAGTGGATTTGAATCGAAATCTCATACGTGAAAAAATATTTCTCTTGTAACACAGGGTGGTTCTGGGTGCTTGCCTAACCCCTGGTGTCTTTGGCTTGTGCATACTGAATGAAGTTGTGGGTCACCACAATATGTCCCCGGATTTCTTTCTATCTAATTCCAAGGACAGGAAATCTCATACTTGCTCTAGGTTTTTGCTGCTTTGGGTATTTCCCAAATAAGCTATCTATGTTGGCAGAGTTTTCTGCTGACTGTAGTGGGTACAAGTCTGGAATTTAAATTTGATGTCTTCAGCCACCTTAGATTAAACATTTCTTTTTTCCGTCTCCCAGGGTAGACAATGGTTATTTTTTTTAAAGTGCTCTCAGAACAGTGGGGTACTGCTTTGAGGCAAAACCAATTACAAAGGGACATTCTATCATTTCATATAATGCTGATCAAACAGCTTTACTTTTTCAGACTTGAAGTTAAATTCTGGTTCTTCTGGAGAAGGCTCTGGTTTTCTCCTTTACAAAGACTCAAGCTTTTCCTCTGCCTTTTCCACCCTCTTGGGTTCCTCCTCCTTCTTACTGGGGTGGTGGCAGTTTTCCCAGGATTACAAAGATGCAGGTGGCAGTCCCAATCTTTTTGCTATTCTCCCTCCAGAGACTCTCTTAGCCCCGACTCCCATGCAGGAGTTTCAATGTCTTGTGGATGGGAAAGCAAGAGAGCCGCATGTTTCTGAGGTCCGGTCAGCAGCCATTGCCTGGATATGTCAGATGAGAAAGGGGATCTGGACGTCTCGCTCCCTATCCCAGGCTTTCAGACCCCCCTCCTGTTTGTGGTCCTTAGCCCAACTTTTGAGGCAACTGTGCCCCCAGTACCTGAGTCTTTCTGGGCTTTGTGTAATGAGGTGACTTGCTTCATTCACTTGCTCCTCCCTTTCCCCACCCCCTAATTGGGGCACTTGTTCAGCTTTTGGTTCCTTGAACATTTTTCCATCTTCCAAAATTGTGTTGACACCTATTTTTTACTACTATATCCTCTTACATTCTCTTAGTCCTTGTGAATCTTCTTTTTGAATGCGTTATTCACTTTTATTAAGCTTCGAAAGTACAAAAATGCTTAACGTTAATTTTCATGCCTTTTATGCCTAAGCTATTTAATAATATATAAAAACAATTAAAACATTATTTACTATCACAGCCATAAAGATAATGATAAAAATGACATACATCAATATGAAGAAATATTGAATAAATATAATAAATCTTATTAACAGTAAAATGAAAATAAATACACCCTCAGATGTAACATATAAACCTTGATGCAAGGGGGGGTTTATATCTTGATTTGATTCTTTCACTCTTATTTTAGTGGGGTTTTGCAAGAAAGGTACAGTCACGGTCCATCTGCCATGTTAGCCTGAAGTCTTCAGACTTTTTAGATTTTTATGAACATATATAAATTTGTTCTGCTGTAGCTCAATAATTGTCTTCTTCAGGAATCTTGTCTTGCTTTTTAAAAAGGCACATAATAAATTATTTTAAAAGGAAAAGGAGTTGGAACTGTAGAGTTTAGAATTTTAAAGCAAAATTATCTTTTACCTCTGAGGATTTGAGTAACTCATAAGAATAGCAACAAAATGTAAACATCACTAGGCACATCTAGCATTTGATTATATACAATTTTTGTTCAAGAGAATAGATTTCCTTTTCTTATCACTATTAGCAATCTCATTAACACAGAGCTTATATTCATTCCTATCATCTTAATCACCCATTTTACCATTATTATGATAAACAAAAGAGTTTATCTGAACCATAGAGGAAGTAGCTCTAGTGCTACAGCTTCTCTTCCATGACCTTGATGTTGGCCATGATAGGGACAACATAATGCACTGTTCCAAAACATATTAAGGATATGACATTATAATGAAATCCTACCTAAGTTTTCACAGATGCAAATATTATTTTAAAAATATATAAACTGGATCATAACACATCCACTGTTCTGCAAATTGCTAATTTCTCTTCATAGATTGTGAGCACCTTCCATGTCAGTACATAAAGAACTAACTCTTTTTCTTTCTAAAATAGCTTCTCAGATGGTTTCCAATTCAAAACAATGTTGTAACATATGCTTTAACATACCTTTTTGCTCATTTGCTTATGTATTTCTGTAAGATATTTTTTCCCGGAAGTATCATTATGAGTCACATGGCAAGCACCTGTTGTATTTTGATAAGACCAGATCGCCTTTCAACAATGATCAATTTACCAAAAAAAAAAAAAAAGATCAATTTATACATTCCAAGCAATCGTCAGAATGTTCATTTTTTCATCCCCTCTTCAAAATTACATTTATTTTCTCCTTTGTGTCTTTGCTTATCTGATAAGCGAGACAGTAGTGTCTTAGTTCACACTCTTGAGCATCAGTGTGGAGGTGTTGTGCTTTACTCCAACTCCAGTCCCCAGACACAAGCAAATACTTTTCTCCCATTTCTGATAAATGGTAGAAGAGTGAAGTCAGCCCTAAGGTTTTCAACAAATCCAGATACTTATTCATCAAAGGGCAGTTGTCCTTGAGAACATGAATGACCTAAAAAGCTTATCTTATTTACCTCCTGATTTTGTCACTTTGGTAGCATTTTAGAAGAATGCCAGGTTAGGACTCAAATGCTCTCTCCCTGGTGCTCTCTGAGAAGAGTTTGAACTCTTGGTAATAATTGTCTCTAGCCAGAGGGAGAAACATTTTTTTTTATTTCCTTTCTTGGTGCTTTAGTCCAATCTTTGGGAGCTTCTTTCTGTATCAGTTTCTGGTGGTGGTCACTGGAGATATATTTTGATTCTTTCATTTTAGGCTTTTGAAGTTTTTGTACCCTGGTCCTTCTTTCTCCCCCATGAGATGTGGCCATGGGATGCTTCCTCTTCACCTGAAGCCTTGTGAGAAGGGTTCTATGGAAGAAAGAGTGGCCTGATGCCTGAGAAAGAGAAACAAACTGGCTAAAATTTCCTGTGTCTTCAGATTAGAGCAAGGAAGTCAACTGGGTGCCTATTATTAATCCCTTTAGGTTCTTTAGGTTTCACCTCTTACTCTAGCCATCAAGGCTTCAATCTATTTGGGGAAGCAAAAATTGACTATATCTTACCTAGAACCTCTTGTTTCCTGTGCTGGGGCTTCTCTAAGGCTGTGACATGGGATGCCGTAGGACCCCACTTGGCACTAATGCACTGACTCCTGGACTTATGGGGGAGTTAACACCCATGGGACAACCTTGATCAATAAGGGATGGGTGCTGCCAGAGAACTTTGTCTCCCTCTCTTCCCCTAGGTGGGTGGTCCTGAGATGGATTGCATAAGACTACTTAGAAGGTTCCTCAGGAATGATTTGTCCACAGCAGTGGCCAGTGCATCTGTGTTAGGTTGAAAAATGACACCCAAAGATGACCATGTTCTTACCCTGGAATCTGTAAATATGTTATCTTTTATGGCATAAGGGACTTTTCAGACATTATTAAGTTAAGGATTTTGAGATGGGTAGATTATCCCGAGTTATCTGGATGGGCCAAAATGTAATCACAAGAGTCTTTTTAAGAAGGAGGCAGTAGAAGGTATGATGATGGAAGCAAGAGGTTGGAGTTTTGTGGAAAAGGAGTCATGAGCTAAGGAATACTGGCAGCATCTAGAATGTGAAAAAAACCGAGGGAACGGATTCTACTTTCAGAGGCTCCAAAAGAAACCAGCACTGCCAGCACCTTGATTTTAGCCTGTAAAATCCACTTCAGACTTCTGACTTCAGGACTATAAGATAATAAATTTGTATTGTTCTTAAGACGCAGAAGTAATAGGAAACTAATAGAGCATCCACGTTTCATTCCCTCATCCCTTACTCCTATCTCTTGGGATCATATTCCCATATGAAATTGCTTATACAGACACCTTTGGCTCAGAGACTGCTTTTAGGGGAACCCAGGCTAAAACAGGAAGTAATTAGACTTCCACTGACAGTTTCTAACAGTGTGTTTTTCTTGAGGATCAGATTTAGGACACGTGTAGTTGGTTTGACTTAGATTCCATCTAAGATGGCCATTGGCAGGGAAAAGAGGTCTCAACTGAAAGATACTCAAGTATCCCCAAGGACCAGGGAAGGAGGGAGAAGCGGCAAATGGTTAGCCAGAGTACATGCCCATGTCCGGGAACTGAAGATGAGATCCCCAGTATTGGGGGAGACAGTGTGTATGTGTGTTGGAGTGTATCATCAGGGTCTAACTAGGAAAACAGCACCTTCAAGTGTTTACAGTGAAGGAAACTTACTGCAGGGAACAGTTTTCGCAGGTAACAGAGGAGCTGAGAACCAGAAAGGGGTTGGAGAGGTAACCCAGAGATTGGAAAGAGCAGGAAACCATTACATCCTCAGGTTGGAGAGCAAAGTGAGGGGCGGTGATATTGGACCCCATGGGCTGGGACCACCAGAAAGAAGCTGGAATCAGAGCGGGGCTTTTCAGCAGGACTGACTCTGAGGAAGTGCAGCCATTTGCTGCTGGAGAGGCCACAGGAGGGAAAGTGATGGGGAGAAGTTCCCTGGCTTCTCCCCCCAGCCCACCTTCCAATCCCCATTCAGCACCTCCAGTTGGTGAAACCCAAAGAAGCCAGCTCTGTTGAAATACAGGGCAGGTAGAGTAAGAGTGGATCTGACAGCAAACAGACCCGGGGCCGGCATAGAACATCCTTCCAAGTCTATGAAGAGACGCCCACAAGAGAAAGAATCTATTTTACATACCCGCTAATCTCTGTGGAGACCAATTCCAGATTGGTGCCAACTGAGCAAAACTTTTTCTTGCCTTATCTCTTCTCCCTTTCCACGCTCCAAGCCCTGAGGGATCAGAAACTGTAGCTGGTAAATACGGCAGATTCCTGGAGATGCTGACAGAATAAAGAAGGAAGAATCTGCCTTCTCCTTTTCCACTGCCGGCTTCCCATCTATCATGGGCTTGAGCTAAGGGAAGTGGAAACTTTAACTCTGAATGAAATTTAAGTTTTTGATTGTTACATAAAGCACACGTTAATTACTAAAACAAGTCTGTTTGAGGCAGCACTGACATGACTAGAGGGAGTCATCTGAGGAAAGTCAGATAACCTAAGGGGCCTGCCCTAGAGTTCGTCTAAAGTAGTAAGAATAAATTAGCCTTTTCTCTCCATGCTGAACAATTATGCAAAGAAAATTGTGAGAGAAGAACACAGTTGAATGCTTCTCATCCCATCTGTGCGTGGGAAGCTTTGTGACTGGGCCCGTTGAACTTTTTCTCACTTGGTTAGAAGTTGCAGGAAAGATTCCACATTACTCCCTTTATACTCACGAGTGGGTTAGGAGCCAATGATTACATAATTGTTTTTGTTTTTGTTTTAATTACCTCCACTGTAGGAAGTCAAATGTGGGAATGGTTGGCATCGATTATTTTGGAGCTTCAGCCACAGCTCAGACTGTAGCATTCTATTTTAATATTCTTAAATGATTGTGATTTAAAATCAATTCATAAATGATTACGTGTTTAGCATCAGCAGAAAAAAAGGAGTGTCTGAGGTGTGTTTAGTTATGAAGGTATAAAGAAAACTCTATCTCTGTATACTCAACTTTTGTGATTGTTGAAACTCATATCCGTTACACATGGACACTTGTCTGAAATGATGAAGAATCCTGGTATACAGCACCTCCGCTCCACAAACTAATATATTCTTAGATGAGCATTGCAACAAGTCAGCTTGAAATCAGAGTTGTGAGCCTATGAGAAAAATGGTTTGCAGCAAGGAAGAAAATTTTCTGAAGTCCCAGCTGATTTTGGAACAGACTATCATAGGCCCGTGATTGAAAGTGTATCACAGAAAATGATGGGCTTGGAAAGACCCCAACTGCAGACATATAGGTGCTGAAACTATTGACTCTTCCTGAAGAGAGAACGCTGTACAATCTTAGGTGAAAAGTACGGAGACCGGGGATATATTAAGAAGGTCTTTGCTTTGAAACAGGAGGATGCACCCCATAATTAGGCAAGGAAGAGATTTTAAAGCTAGGAATTGGGATACTAGAGCAGGCTTGGGAGATCTGAAGGAGGGGTGGGAGTGGGCATGAGACAGGGTCCAGAAAGTGGAGAGAAAAACTACTCTAACTAGGTGACCACACCTCAGAGACTCAGTGACCCTGGGGAGGAAGAAGGAATGCCAGGAGATTGTGTTGGTGTTTCACGCGATACTTCTCCCTGCCTTTAAGCAAGAGCAGCTGCCCACCTTCATTGAGCAAGTGCTGCCCGAGCTTGTGGCTCTCAAGGGAAGCCGTGGCTATATCTGAGGTTGAGCAATCTGGGTTGGGTGGGGTGGGTGTGGTCAGTGATGCTGGGAGAAAGGAGAGTGTCTAGAGAAAGAAGTAGTGATTCTCTGCTGGAAAGATGTGAGCACTTCACTAGGATTTGGGTTCCACCTACACGCTCTTGGGTAGCTTACTGCTCCGAAGAAACAGATTCCAGTTTTTAACTCTGTCCCACCTTCTGGGAAGGGCAGGTTGTGTGGAGTGCACTCAGAGGCCAGCAGCTGTCACTTGTAGGAATGCAAAGCTAGTAAAGCTAGTCAAGGGGAGAAATGAAGCAGGATGACACACATGTACACAATTACCAGTGAAGAAGACAGATGAAGAGCCCTCAGCAGACTGGAGTAGGGTGGCCAGCAGTGGTGGGTAGCACAAGAGGAGTATGCATGGACCGTGACATGTGGGGAGGTCATGCAATGAGAGGAAAAGATTTGGAGGGACCACATGAGGAAGAGCAGAGGAACCTTGAGCCTCTGCTGGCTCCTGCCATGTGACCACTATTGAGGGCATGGCGGTGCATCAGTGCCCATGCATTCCCATCCATGTAGCCTGTGCCTGCAGAGGAGCTACAGCAGCTGTCCTTCTAGTGGATATTTGGTGAGCTGATGTGATGGGAAAAACTGATGCCTGTTCAGCTCCATCTGAAACCCTCAGTATGGATCTTCCCCTTGTAGTGACCCAGAACACTTACAGGTTGGAATATCACTCCCAAGACCCTCTACAGAATACACACAAACCCAGAAATTTAGGCCCTTGACAAACAGGGGGATGTGGGACATGGGAGAGAAAACCCTACTGCCTTTACTTGGTGTGACTGAAGAGAGACAACTTGAGATCCTTTCTCAGAGCTGGGGCACGTGGAAACATGGCCGTGTGTGCCATCTCTGCTATGTGAGCCACAGAACCACACTTTCTGAAGCCATCTCCCCACCCCATAACTCACATTGCTATTTTTTAAAAATCCCAGTTAATATTCCACTTCAATTTTGATTTCTCAAGAGGACCCAAAATATGGGTGTCACCCAGACTTTTATCATTTGCATGTCTCTTTGACATTATAGCATACACCATCTCTATAATCTCAATATCAGCAAATGTTATCTAGAAGTGTATAGGTGGTGCTGAAACCATAGCTTTCCGCTCCCATACCCTGCCTTGAACTAGGGTTAGTAAGTCATCTCTAAAAGATCAGATACACTGTTTCTTGAGAGAGCATGTCCTAATTTGAGAGATTCAGAAGCACAGGCAGAAAAAGTCAAAGGTTATTTTGTAATTATCAGCAATTTATGAATGTTTAATGCAATACAACATTGGACATAGATTTCTTTGCTGTTTTAAAAGCACTTTCAGGGGCTTCCCTGGTGGCGTAGTGGTTAAGAATCCGCCTGCCAATGCAGGGGACACAGGTTTGAGCCCTGGTCCGGGAAGATGACACATGCCGCAGAGCAACTAAGCCCGTGTGCCACAAATACTGAGCCTGCGCTCTAGAGCCCATGAGCCACAACTACTGAAGCCTGTGCACCTAGAGCCCGTGCTCTGCAATAAGAGAAGCCATGGCAATGAGAAGCCTGCGCACCGCAACAAAGAGTAGCTCCCACTCGCCGCAACTAGAGAAAGCCTGAGCGCAGCAATGAGGACCAAAATATAAATAAATAAATAAATAAATAAATAAATAAATAAAAAGCACTTTCATACACAAGCCTAGAAATACATTTGGCCCAACTCTGAGAAATATACGTTGAAGATACTACAGCAGGGAGCTCTGCAGTTGTTGAATTTAAGTCCTGTCTTGATCAGGGAAGAGGAAAGGCCTGTCTCCAGCATATCTGATATAGAAAGCTAGGTAAGTGGAGGTCTTCTGAGTAATTCCACAGAGGGCTCACTTTCTCTGTGTATATTTGAGAGTCTTGTGATTCATTAGGCTGGTAGTGAAAATATCAGGAAAATGCTATGCTTGGAAAATTCTCTATATCTATACTCCTTTTTGTTGTTTAAATAGATAAAGCAATTAGGCTGCTATCAGAGGTAACTGGCTATCTAATTTCAATTTGTCAACAGTAATCTCTTTTATGGTATATAAACATATACCATGAGGTTGTCATTTTAATAAGAGGTGGCATTATTGGTATCTGCTTTTCAGTATGGCTTGATACAGAAGCTGCAGGAAACACACACTGACTGTGCCTTTTCTCCAGGGAGTTTACAGAATCTGTATAAATTTGGAAGAACAAAGAAAGGAAAAGAAAACCAAGCCAGATTAGTCTATTAATCTACAACTTAAGTGGTTAATAACAGGGGAATTTGAACTAGCTCTTACTATTGACACATGTCTGCCTTCATATCATTTTACAAGCAATGCTTTCTACCTTTGCTAGAAAAGATAGATTCCACAGAAAAATAATCTAACTTTTAGGGGGCTTTTTTTTTTTTTTTTTTTTTGGTACGCGGGCCTCTCACTGTTGTGGCCTCTCCCGTTGCAGAGCACAGGCTCCGGACGCGCAGGCTCAGCAGCCATGGCTCACGGGCCCAGCTGCTCTGCGGTACGTGGGATCTTCCCGGACCGGGGCACGAACCCGCGTCCCCTGCATCAGCAGGCGGACTCTCAACCACTGCGCCACCAGGGAAGCCCTGGAGGGCTTTTTTATATTGCACATGAGAAGATACAGAGACAGATTGTGTAAAATGATGAATAGACTTATGACAAAGACAAAAGCTAAGTCATTTTGTTCATTTCAAATATTCTGAAACCTACTGAATACTATCATACAAGGAAAAGCAATTTTCAAAATAGCAGTTGAAGAAACAAAATCTTTTTAGGTTCCCAAAATGGCTTTCTATGTTATAAGACTCCTGGCTTGAAATAAATTGTAACTTATATTTCCCCTTTAATTAGTGCCAATTCTCTTCTCAAAGAGGATACATATTTTCTGTTTCCACCAACATGTCCCCTTAGTATCTTCTGTCACTGTTGTCTCATCCCTAGAGTCGATGGGGGCCAACTCTTGGTTCAGGTTAGTAGGAATGCAGTAGTCAGGGATGAAGCCTTTGACTGATGTGCCCCGGGATTCAATCAGTCATGTCTTAGATCGGGTTTTGTCACATAGCCACTTGACGAAGGTGCTATTATTATGCTGCTGGAAATGCTCACTGGGGCTATTGAAAGGATGGATAAAGGGACTGAGTTAGTATTTTAGTGGCAATCTTACTATCAACCATTTCCTTAAATAAGCTTCCAAGGCTAGTTATCTACTCTTAGTGCCCAGTATCATTATTCCAGAGAGACAACATTAACACCAGAATTTTCCATGATTAAGTCATGATTGGGGAACTTTTTTGATTCAGCAGATCTTATATGGCATGAGATTTAATAGAGATTAAAAGAAAAAATAAGCATTCTTCTTTCTTTAACAGGTTTCTATGACACTATTTATTGCAACTCCATCTCCCATTCCTCCTTAACAAGCTTAGTCATCATACTTTTTTCTTAGCATAGACAGGAACTGAATCAGAACCTAAAATATTTTTAGGGGCAGATTGACAGGAACTGGACTTAGTATTAGGAGACGTTGTTAGTTTGGGACAATATGTTCCTTTAAAAACTATCCATAGCCTGGGACTTCTGTAGGGCTTCATTTTGTAAATTCAAAGTAAATAAAGCAAACATAAGAAAAAAATTTTATTTTTATTTACCTTGTCTTTTTTTCTTGTTATTATAGTAGTTAAAAAAATGACAGCAGCCTCCATTTACCGCTTAACCTATTGATGTAACCATCATCAACCAATGATAGTGGTAGCATTGATTTCCAATTTTCAGGAAAACCATCCTGCTGGTGGAAGCCCAAATCTATTCATTTATTATTGTGTGTATTCAAGGGAGGAATATGAGCCCATCGATCCAGCAGTGCACCAGCTGGTAAATATTTAATATTTATTCTCATCACTGAAATTATTTCAAGTTTGAATATTGACAGTCACTGGCATGCATGGTCTGGTGTGGCCTCTGGTACATATCTCCAGCAGGCTACAGTTCACTTCATCTTTGTAGATTAACTTCCTTGCTGTTTAGTAGTTTTGCAACATTATTTTCAGATGGCTGTCCTGAAGTCCAGATTTGAATTTCAGTTAATCTTGATGTCTTTTGGTGGAAGGATTATGTAAAGGACACTTGAGTCTACTCTTCCTCACCGTTTGAATATTATTCAGACTTTAACATCCTCAGGTGTACTTGAGAATTATTGACCTTTATAATGACGATAACACCTGTGTCTTCTCATGCTATTTCTTTTTTTTTTGCGGTACGCTGCAGCCTCTCCCGCTGTGGAGCACAGGCTCCGGATGCGCAGGCTCAGCGGCCACGGCTCACGGGCCCAGCTGCTCCGCGGTATGTGGGATCTTCCCGGACCGGGGCATGAACCCATGTCCCCTGCATCGGCCGGCGGACTCTCAACCACTGCGCCACCAGGGAAGCCCTTCTCGTGCTATTTCTTACTAGAGATACTTTGCTGCACTGAGAGAAAGATGCTACTTTCAGGTTTTCACCACGACAAGAACTATTTTGCTACAAGCCACTAAGGTTATTCACATTTAAGTGTTTAAATCTTGGCCTTTATTTTGAGATCCATGCAAGTCTGCCCAGCCTCAGTCTTTGAAGCCATTGTCATCTTCCCAGCCATCATATACCTTCTGGCTCCTTCAAGGGAGCATGAATACCTAGAAGTAGTGGAGACACTTCTCCTGAAAATGCATGTCTTGTTGGACTGGTTCTGGTCCGCTAGAATTTTGACTTCAAGATCAAGGGCTTTTTGTTTCTTGTGTTGATTCTTGCCTTTTACTCTTGGATTTGACACTAAGCTTCTCTCTCTTGGGCTTTTGAACCTCATTTTTTCCCAGTGGTTCTCCATCAGCTAACCCCCTGGCCATGAGTATTCACTGCCTCTACAGTTTCCATTAAAACCTAGGGAATCTGATCCTGATCTCGACCAAATACTTAATCATAAGCCATGTTGGGTCAGATCAGCAGCCTGTTCAAGAAGAAAAAAATCATATATTGTTCGACTGTTTCTATGTTCTTTACAACAAAATAAGTACAAGACTCCTGCTTTCTGGTTAGGGGGTCCAGAGGTTCTGTGTTATTATAGCAGTGTTTGTACTTCCATTTTAAAATTGTGAATTAATATTAACTACAGCTTATTCATTAAAAGTTACACATTCCCTACGAGGCCACCATCACCTTGATACCAAAACCAGACAAGGATGTCACAAAGAAAGAAAACTACAGGCCAATATCACTGATGAACATAGATGCAAAAATCCTCAACAAAATACTAGCAAACAGAATCCAACAGCACATTAAAAGGATCATACACCATGATCAAGTGGGGTTTATTCCAGGAATGCAAGGATTCTTCAATATACGCAAATCTATCAATGTGATAAACCATATTAACAAGTTGAAGGAGAAAAACCATATGATCATCTCAATAGATGCAGAGAAAGCTATTGACAAAATTCAACACCCACTTATGATAAAAACCCTCCAGAAAGCAGGCATAGAGGGAACTTTCCTCAACATAATAAAGGCCATATATGACAAGCCCACAGCAAACATCATCCTCAATGGTGAAAAACTGAAAGCATTTCCACTAAGATCAGGAACAAGACAAGGTTGCCCACTCTCACCACTCTTATTCAACATAGTTTTGGAAGTTTTAGCCACAGCAATCAGAGAAGAAAAGGAAATAAAAGGAATCCAAATCGGACAAGAAGAAGTAAAGCTGTCACTGTTTGCAGATGACATGATACTATACATAGAGAATCCTAAAGATGCTACCAGAAAACTACTAGAGCTAATCAATGAATTTGGTAAAGTAGCAGGATACAAAATGAATGCACAGAAATCTCTGGCATTCCTATATACTAATGATGAAAAATCTGAAAGTGAAATCAAGAAAACACTCCCATTTACCATTGCAACAAAAAGAATAAAATATCTAGGAATAAACCTACCTAAGGATATGAAAGACCTGTATGCAGAAAATTATAAGACACTGATGAAAGAAATTAAAGATGATACAAATAGATGGAGAGATATACCATGTTCTTGGATGGGAAGAATCAACATTGTGAAAATGACTCTACTACCCAAAGCAATCTACAGATTCAATGCAATCCCTATCAAACTACCACTGGCATTTTTCACAGAACTAGAACAAAAAATTTCGCAATTTGTATGGAAACACAAAAGACCCCGAATAGCCAAAGCAATCTTGAGAACGAAAAAAGGAGCTGGAGGAATCAGGCTCCCTGACTTCAGACTATACTACAAAGCAACAGTAATCAAGACAGTATGGTACTGGCACAAAAACAGAAAGATAGATCAGTGGAACAGGATAGAAAGCCCAGAGATAAACCCACGCACATGTGGACACCTTATCTTTGATAAAGGAGGCAGGAATGTACAGTGGAGAAAGGACAGCCTCTTCAATAAATGGTGCTGGGAAAACTGGACAGGTACATGTAAAAGTATGAGATTAGATCACTCCCTAACACCATACACAAAAATAAGCTCAAAATGGATTAAAGACTTAAATGTAAGGCCAGAAACTATCAAACTCTTAGAGGAAAACAGAGGAAGAACACTCTATGACATAAATCACAGCAAGATCCTTTCTGACCCACCTCCTAGAGTAATGGAAATAAAAACAAAAATAAACAAATGGGACCTAATGAAACTTAAAAGCTTTTGCACAGCAAAGGAAACCATAATCAAGATCAAAAGACAACCCTCAGAATGGGAGAAAACATTTGCAAATGAAGCAACTGACAAAGGATTAATCTCCAAAATTTACAAGCGGCTCATGCAGCTCAATAACAAAAAAACAAACAACCCCATCCAAAAATGGGCAGAAGACCTAAACAGACATTTCTCCAAAGAAGATATACAGAATGCCCACAAACACATGAAAGAATGCTCAACATCATTAATCATTAGAGAAATGCAAATCAAAACTACAATGAGATATCATCTCACACCAGTCAGAATGGCCATCATCAAAAAATCTAGAAACAATAAATGCTGGAGAGGGTGTGGAGAAAAGGGGACACTCTTGCACTGCTGATGGGAATGTGAATTGGTTCAGCCACTATGGAGAACAGTATGGAGGTTCCTTAAAAAACTACAAATAGAATTACCATATGACCCAGCAATCCCACTACTGGGCATATACCCTGAGAAAACCAAAATTCAAAAAGAGTCATGTACCACAATGTTCATTGCAGCTCTATTTACAATAGCCCGGAGATGGAAAGAACCTAAGCGCCCATCATCTGACGAATGGATAAAGAAGATGTGGCACATATACACAATGGAATATTACTCAGTCTTAAAAAGAAATGAAATTGAGTTATTTGTTATGAGATGGATAGACCTAGAGTCTGTCATACAGAGTGAAGTAAGTCAGAAAGAAAAAGACAAATACCGTATGCTAACACATATATATGGAATTTAAGGGGAAAAAAATGTCATGAAGAACCTAGGGATAAGACAGGAATAGAGGCGCAGACCTACTGGAGAACGGACTTGAGGATATGGGGAGGGGGAAGGGTGAGTTTTGACAGGGCGAGAGAGAGTCATGGACATATACACACTAACAAACGTAGTAAGGTAGATAGCTAGGGGGAAGCAGCCGCAAGGCACAGGGATATTAGCTCGGGGCTTTGGGACAGCCTGGAGGGGTGGGATGGGGAGAGTGGGAGGGAGGGAGACGCAAGAGGGAAGACACATGGGAGCATATGTATATGTATAGCTGATTCACTTTGTTATAAAGCAGAAACTAACACACCATTGTAAAGCAATTATACCCCAATAAAGATGTTAAAAAAAAAAAATTACACATTCCATTGGCTTCTCTGTAAAATTATTTCTAGTATTTTTTTCATCTTTGGGGGAAGCTCATGAAAGTCTGCAAGAAGTAGGGTCTCTAAACAAACTTTTGGCTAGTCATATTTGTGAAATGGATAGAAGGTTGGAAAACAGTGTAATAATCTACCTATTACGTGTTTAATTTATCAAGTTCATTTTTAAAGAAAAATGACTTTTCCCATGGTTCTAATAAGGGATTATTAAATTCTCTAGAAGATAATATTTTGTTAAAAAAGGGGGGGTGCCCTAGAGGCAGACTGCCTGAGTTTTAAACCTGGCTCTGTGTGATTTTGAACAAGTCACTTAATTTGGGGGGCATTGCTTTCCTCATCTCTAAATGATAACGTTTAGCGTGTCAGGAGGATGATGAGATAAAATGAGATAATGTACGAACTCTTTAGCATGGGTCTTGTTCATAATAAGAACTAAATAAATGTTATTATGATATGTATGTTAGATCAGAGTGCTTTCATCTAAATGTAACAGAAATTTGACTCAAACTGGCTTAAACATTAAGGAAATTTACTTTCTCATATGATAGGGAGATCAGTGGTAGGACACTGGTTACTGCCCTGACGGGGTGGTTGAGTCCATAGCTCAGTGATGTTATGGAGATTCATATTCTTTCCACCTGTGATCTGCAGTTTTTATGTTGGCTTCAGGCATAGATAGTAACATGGCCATAGTAGTTTCCTTGAAAAAACCCTGTAGAGCAAGGGAAGCTATTCCATATAGCAGCTCTCTTTAAGCAAGGATACTTTTCTTAGAAGCTCTCTAGAAGACATCTTCATACTTTTTTCCTTTGTTCTCAGTTGAGTCATAAGCCTGTTACTGAACTAGTCACTAACAAAGGAAGTGAGAGTCCCCTTAGACTAATTAAGTACAACTTCTGGATCTAAAGATGGGATCAGCTTTCTCTGAGGGAAGAGGTACATTTTCCAAGATTGTGTGAGCAACCTCAATGACATAAGAACTTCTTCAGAGATTGGTGTTAAAAATATTAAAGAGTGGTTTGTATTCTTGGGAAATGTGTCATACTGACATCACTAAGGGAAAAGCAGCAAGAAATAGGTCTTCCTTACTAACCCTTAAGATGATTTTCAAAATTCCAATTTTTTTAGAATAAAGAAGTTCAATATGGAATTTTGACATTTGTCACATTAAAATAGGATAATTAGTAAAATGTTGATTCTTCATTATCAATTTTTCAATTACATAATTCCAATTTAATTTGCCTGAGCATTTCACATTCTTTTGATCTGATCCTTAATAGACCCATGTAAGAAGGCAGAGCAAATATAAATGTCTTTATTTCACAGAGATAGAAACCAGAGATAGAAAGGTAAAGTGATAGTACTAACATCATCCCCCTGACACTGACCCCAGGCCTTTTCATTATATCATGTACTATGTGTCTATTATTTTCCTTGATGTCCTAATCTCCTTAACTAGAGAATATACTTTTTAAGGTAAGGGGCATAATGAAATAAAATTCATATTTTAAGGCAAGACAAGAAAAAGTTAAACATAGAAATTTTTCTCTGCCCAATGGGCCTCCTCCTCCCCACTAATGTGCCTTGTGTATCTGTCTTATGCATTAACCAGACCTCCCCAATGGCAGAAATACCTGCTTAACTGTAAAGATCGTTTTTTCTTCTTCTGGCACCTTAGAAGATAACATGCCTTTCTCATCCTGTAAGGGGTTATGATGACCCACCACTTGTGTCATATGTGCAGACATCTTTGGTGAACTTTATATACAAAGCCAATATATCATTTCCCTTAAGCATAGCGATTGGTATGAAACGTACTGGCCTGCACCTCATGGAAGTTCTTAGCTTAGATATTTACATCTGATGCTGTCAGTGTTACTAGCTATATTACTTGTATTCTGCCTATTTTACAAGATTATTGTTTCTTGCATTTCCAAATGTGTGACTGATAAAAATAACGATGAGTAGGTGACTTGAAATGATTACCAAATATACAGTTCTATAAGATCAATGATTGTAGTAGTGTAACTCTAGATATGGGAAAAAGCAACAACAGGGAACCATTTCTTGGACCAGCGCAGGCAAGTAAGACAGGCAGTCCAGAGGCTTTTGGTTGCTGTTAACAGGGCCTGGTCCAGTAATAGCACATTGAGTGGCCTACAAACGAAATCTTTGCCTGACCTGGGGATGTGTTACTAACACATTGGGACAAACTGGTCATGAGATGCCTCGCAAACCTTCATTGAAATTAATACTGAAAGGGAGGGGATTGTGAAATAAAGAGTGTTGCCCATCATTCAGTTCTCTAAGAATCAAGTCGTTAGCCACTGCAGTCACTGACCTACAATATACCCTGAAAGGAATTCATGGTGAATATCAGGATAAGGCACTTTGTGCTTTGGGAAAACTCGCAGAACTGGTGCTCAGATAGTTAGATATTTTCAGGAGAAAATTTCATGAACCCAGCTTCTTGCATCTTCCCATACTTAGAAAAGCACTAAAACCATTAACTAAGATATCTGTCCTCGTGAATAGCAGTAACCTTCTACCAAGCTGTGTGCTTGATTACACATACTGCTTTGTCAAAATCACATATATACTGGCCTCCCCCCTCACGTCTTTGGAACAGTCCGTAGAACTTTCTGAAAGACTAACTCCCAGATTACAGTCCTCAGGTTGGCTCGAATAAAATTCTCTATTTCTTTCTTAGATTAACTATTAATTTTTTGTAGACAGATGTATCTCCTATGTATTCTAATGTCTAGGATTTTAGGATTCAGAAACTGTTTGTTGGTTATAAATACTCCCCTGAACTAAGGCAATATGAAAAATCTTGAATTTGAGTCTTTCCTTGCCAGTGATATACCTCTGGACAAAGCAGTTAATCTCTGCCTGGGTCAGTCTTAGAGGGCATTTATTTATATCTAAGTAAACCCATTCTCCTATGAAATAAAAAAGGCAGTTTAGTACTTAATTCCGTCTTATTGACTTTTTGTGGATACTTCATAGAATGTCTCACAAATTAGATTGCATTTTAAAAACATGAAGCTGTTAACATATCTGAAAACCCAAGTATTATAAAGTAAGTCAAAGATAGATGTAAACAAAGCCAAAATCCAATCAGATCGAAAGAAGCGAAAAAGAAACAGAAAGAATTCAGCAGAAGCAAACAGAATTACCAACTTCCAAGCAGGGCTTTTCCAGGAGAGAGGAGAACGTTCAATTGGAAATTGCTCAGTCACCTAATATATGCAGCTCAGGATAAGATAACAGCAGCAGCATCAACAAAATCTACCTTAATTGAGTAGTTTAAGACATCTGAGACCAATCACTTTTGTCATAAATAAATTTATTTTTATTAAATTATGTTTTAATCTAAACTTTCTAAATGAATTACATTGTACAGTGTTATGTTTTCTTATGGCTTCCGTTTGTGACTGGTGCTCTGGGGATTCCAGTGGAAACACCTGTGTGGGTCCTTTTCCACTCACAGGCCTAGTTGGGAGGATTCCTCCATGAAAGACCCAAAGTATTAAACAGTATCTAGCAAAGGCTAGAACCTAAACCCAGATGGATAAAGATGTGGCAATGGACCAGCATTTACCTGTTTAGTCTCATTTGAAAAGTAGGCTAATTGTTTTTTGCTATTTGCACCTTGAACTCTTTTTATTCCAAAATTGTTCTGGTTTTTTCGATGCTTTGATTACAACCAAAGTCAACAAGGTCATCTGCATGGACAGTTGATGCAAAGGTTTTTAAAGGTAATAAATATCTTTATTCCATGATATGTAGCCTGCACACATTCACAGGAAGAAAAATACTGACATAAAAATATATATTGGGGCTTCCCTGGTGGCGCAGTGGTTGAGAGTCCGCCTGCCGATGCAGGGAACATGGGTTCGTGCCCCGGTTCAGGAAGATCCCACATGCTGTGGAGCGGCTGGGCCCGTGAGCCATGGCCGCTGAGCCTGTGCATCCGGAGCCTATGCTCCGCAACGGGAGAGGCCACAACAGTGAGAGCCCCGTGTACCGCAAAAAAAAAAAAAAAAAAAAATATATATATAGGCATTCTATCAGAATATGACACTTAGAAGTAATATGTAATAAAAGTTTAAGAATAAAAATGTTTCTTTCCAACTATTATTTAAAATAGACCATTATTTAAATATAGTATAATGTATATTTTTATGAATGCCATTTGTAAACAAAAAACAAAGTTTATAATGTCTTTTGGTGAATGAAAGGGAGAGTTTTGGGGGCTACAAAAAGTGTACTGTTTCAGTTGTAGCACTGGTGCCTCTACTTTTGATCGAAAAAAAAAAGCACTTTTAAAACCCAAAGTAGGCTATTTCTATTGTGGTAAATGTTACATTATTCAACAGATGTGTATTGAATTCATGGATTATCTAGTTCCTTTATTTTCTCTCTTTTTTAAAACCTGCCTTCATTTTAGTCACTCCACCAGAGAAAATACAAATTAAAGATTAACAAAGAATAAACTAACAGTGATGGCTAAATTATATTGTTTGAAATACATTTTAGTCACCCATTCTGGCCTCGTCTCCTCATTTGTTAAGGCCACTTCCAACCCTGAGTGTCACTAAATTTTAATGATGTGCTGAATTTCTCCTGTAGCCTCTCAGCTGTTTTGGTCTAGTAAGGTATGGCAACCTATTTTAAACGACAGTGGTTCTATCCCAATTAACTGTAAACAACTCTGAAAAATTAATTTTCAGCCAGTACATTTTCATAAAGTATTTTTTTCACTCTAGGAGAAACTAAATTTGAAATCATACTTAAAAGTAAGAGAAAAGGTATTTGAAAGCCTTGATACAATTGCTAATTCCTTCTGGAAAACATATTAGCTGTAGTTTCAGCAACATTTTCTACTATTAATCTTATTGCTGAATTATTAAAGTATTTCTTAGGAAAATGGATTAATTCATGAAACCTGACAAGTTCTCTTGATTTTATATGGTAGATAAATCTGTAAGCACCAGGTGGTCATTTAGTTATGCGGATCCTCAGTAAACACTGCCCTGAAATGTGAAAACTGGGAGATGTAGCTGGAGGAGCCAGTGGATTCCTTTTACAGGAGGAAGCCTGTGAGGAATGCTGTTCGCTTGTGATGGTGTGAACGTGTCCAGGCTGCAATCAGAGGAATGGGCTAAATGACTTTAGAGGTTTCTTCTAGACCGAAGAGCATTTCCTGTAATTAACTGTAATTGCTGTTAAGTGTCAGCAATTTCAGTCTCCGTATTTAGACCCCTATATGCCCCATTGATTATTTTTGTATGTAACCCAGATATGAAATAAAGCCTCTTATGCTCCTGATGTCTAAAGCCTTGCTAAAATACATGGTTTTGAGAGTTTAGAGCTTGCCTCATGATTTCTGTTAATTTTCAGAACTTTCACTCATATAGTGAAAAGCCTCTATTTTTCTGCCTCTCTTTTATGCCACGTCAACCACAGAGTTCCAAATTATTTTCCTGCTTTTTCTCAAAGTAATTTTCACTCCCTCCTTCTCCCGCATTGAACCTGCATACCTAAACTCGGAGATGATTTTCTCTAGGATAACTAGTCACTTTGGCAAGATAGCAGTTTATTAGACATATGTCATATTTGATTACAATAGCTCTCCTTCCCCAAATATCAGCTACAAAAGAATTTCTTCCTCTTTCCTTTTACAGCCTCTCTTCCTTTAAAATTATCTCCCAAACGTTGCTCCCTGGCATAGCAACCCATCTGGAACCGTTTGGAGGTAACCTGCCTCTGTTTATTCCAGAGTCTCTAGTTACATAGGATATGGTCTGGGAAAGTGAGGCCCACATAAAATTCCAACACAGTTGGAATTTGTCCAGTTGATGTTGATAAGCTCTGCTATTTCTGCCACGTCTCTGTTAGGGATAAAGATGAAGCTTTAGCTAAAAAGTAGCATATTGAGACAAGTTAGAAATATAGGTGTCCTAAAAATATTTCCATTGCAGTTGTTCCCCCTGCTCTTATAATCAAATCCTCATTAAGCCTATGGGACCACCTGGTACTGCTACTCTGAATTATAAATTCCGTACAGATAATGCAACCAGCTGGGAATACTTAAGAAAGCTCAAATGAATGCTTTTTAAAGTTTTTAATAAAAACAGGTTTTAATACTCAAGTGAAGATCTGTGCAAGATTTGGGTTTAATTGGATGCTGGTCTAAATTAGCTGAATATTCTCTTAGAGCTTAACAAATGCTATTGAATGTCGTCTGATTGTTTGTCTAGCCACAGCTGAGTGTAGTATTTTTTTCCTGAACATATTTGAGTTTGCAAAACTTTGCTTACAATAGGGACTTAAACAATTACAGGTTTGAATTCAGTACGTAGGACTCTGAAGCAATTATGTGTTTAAATAACTACAGTGAAGCCCTGGTGTATGCTTCAGCCATACGGCAAATCTATAAATTTATCTTTCTCTTTATTAAGCTTGCATTTACCTGCATGATACCCTCCCTTTTTTTCTTTGGAAGGTATCTCTTTTTGTCTTTTTCTGAGATGTGTTTAATCTTCCTTTAATTTTTTTTTTCATTTAATCCAAGGATTAACTTTATTATCTCTTCTCTCTTTTTTCTTCCCTAGGAGCTGAAGCATTTTTATGATGTTCTAAATCTTATAGCACTGAATTGAATATAAATAGAATTCCAAACAAGCAAATGCATAATCGATCACCCCTTTCTGGGGTTGCCAAATATCGAAGAAAGTTTATTCTTTGCTCTCGGGGTTTTTACATATACATATTATTTTCACTTAGGCATTTAAAACACTTTATTAAGTTTTAGTGTTTTCTTGGGCTCTTCTATTTTTATATAAACTGATATGTTGAGTAAGTAGAATATTTTTCTCTTCCTATAGTTGTAGAATTGGACTATTCCATAGAAATATGTCCCTTTCTGAGGAAAAACATTATAAGTGTGCTTGATTTGGAGTAGCAGGGCCAGCAGTGAATTATTCAACACTAGGCTTTCTTAATAATAGCACCCATCCCCTCATTTTGGAGAAGAAGAGCTGAAACTCATAGAAGAAAAGTGACTCATCTAAGTTACCGGCAGAGTTCAGTGCTCTTTTGGGTACAACTTGCTGCCTCTCATCTAGAAACCTTTTCACATTCACTGAGCTCCTACTGCATGCCAAGACTATACAGGAGACATTTCCTTAATTGAATGTTTTTCAACTTTACCAAGACCTAATTGACACGTAACATGTACATTTAAGGTGTACAGTGTGATGATTTGATACACGTGTATATTGCAAAATTGGTACCACAATAAGGTTAGTTAACACACCCATCACCTCATATCATCACAATATTTTTTTGGTGTGTGGTAAGAACATTTAAGATCTAGAAACTTTCAAGTACGTAATACAGTACTGTTAACTATAGTCAACATGCTGAATACTAGATCCCCAGAGTTTACTCATCTTATGACCGGAAATTTGCACCCTTTGACCAACATGTTCCCCTTTCCCCCACCCCCCAGCCCCTGGAAACCACCATTCTACTCTGTTTCTATGAGTTTGGCTTTTTTTTGTTTTAGGAGTTCACATGTAAATGTAATCAGACAGTATTTGTCTTTATCTGACTTGTTTCACTTAGCATAATGTCCTCAAGGTCCAGTCATGTTGTTGCAAAAGGCAGAATTTCCTTCTTTTTTTATGGCTAAATAATATTATATATATATATGTGTATATATTATATATATATATATATATATATATATATATATATATATGAGCATTTTCTTTATCTATGTATCCATTGATGGACACTTGGTTTGTTTCCATGTCTTGGTCATTGTGAACAGTACTGCGATGAACATGGGGTTGCAGATGTCTTTTTGAGATCCTGATTTCATTTCCCTCAGATATATACCCAGAAATGGGATTGCTGGATCATATGGTAGTTCTATGTTTAGTTTTTAAAAGGAACCTCCATACTGTTTTCCATCATAGCTGTACCACCAACTGTACACTAGGGTTCCCTTTATCCACATTCTTGCCGACACTTGTTAGCTCTTGTCTTTTTGATGATTGTTGGAGGAGATCGTCAAGAGGTTGTGACCACTGGCTGACCCATGAGCTGGACCAGGGCAATCTGAGGCTCTTCTCCCCTCCCCCATCCTTGGAATGTATGTTCTGTGGGAGGGTGTGGAGATCTACTCCTCTTGTGGCTGCCCAAGACAAGCTTCATATATAAGTTCCCTCGTTTATTAAACCTGCCGTCTACCAATCTGGAGTGGGCTGCCTCTTACTTTTGTCTCTCCTTGTCCTCAGTGTATGGGGGCCAATTTCGTGAAACCACCAATAATGACTGAGATGGGCTGGAGCCAGTCTACGGGCCACTCCAAAGTCTACAGCCAGGACGGGGTCCCTTGGTCTCCTGGGTCCCTTGGTGTATAGTGCTGGTGAAGATACAAAGCCAAATGGGGCTGCAGCCAAGTCCTCAGGGGTATGGAGCTGTTTCCACTTCTGCAGCTAAGACCAGAGTTGGCAAGTCAGCTACCAGATAACAAGCCTGTCTTCTCAAAACAGCTCTCCTTGGTCTTGGACTGCACTTTCACTGTCTTCTACCTGGATCCCAAAGCTCCCACAAAGGCACTTTTGTCCATGCAGGGATGCCAAATTATTGTTGTTGAGGGGGGATATGTATGAGGAACATATTCGACCATTTTTCTCAGGATGCTATTTTTATATGGTATATATTTCTTCTTAATCTTTATGGCTTCCCAAACTTCAGAGTATATATACTGAGAGAAGCACATTAACAGTTATTTAAATAAATTTTGTTTAAGAAATTGGACCTGGGCTTCCCTGGTGGCGCAGTGGTTGAGAGTCCGCTTGCTGATGCAGGGGACACGGGTTCGTGCCCCGATCCGGGAAGATCCCACATGCCACGGAGCGGCTGGGCCCGTGAGCCATGGCTGCTGAGCCTGTGCGTCCGGAGCCTGTGCTCCGCAATGGGAGAGGCCACAACAGAGAGAGGCCTGCGTACCGCAAAAAAAAAAAAAAAAAAAAAAAAGAAATTGGACCTAAGCAAACCAAGCGAATGACAGAAATAATTCACCTAAAAGAAGGGCACTTGAATACAAAGTAATAGGATTTGTTATTTCATTGAGTAATGATTCCAAATAAATGGTTTGACACACTTTTGGTATACATTTTCAGATAAGAAGCCGCAACATAAAAATCACAAGAACGTAGGCTCTGATATCAGAGAGGCCCAGGTTCAAATCCTAACTCCATCATCTACTGGTTGTTACTCATGGCCAGCATGACGTGGGGGAAACCAACATACAAGTAAAAGTATGGAATCTGCATAGCATGTGCACTGATTGGGACAAGTCCAGGATGCTATGAAAATGTGGATAAGGGGCCCCAGCAAGGCTGGGGATGTTGAAGAGGTTATACCTGACCTTCCGTGATTGAGAGGCTAATATCAAGGTCTGCAGTGTAATTTGTGAGATGCAGAAAAACTCTCTTGTTCAAAAATATTTCTCTCTATCATCAACTGTTACTCTCAATAACATAATGCTTGAATGCCTAAAATTGCCACTGTTGTAATAACTTCTTTGGGATAAATCTTTTCTCTAAAGAACCTCAATAACATATAAATATGTCCAAAAAGTGGGGTGGCATTCAGAACATATCCCCCTGCCCTTTCTTTTCTTCCTTGTTACCTGGAATCAGGTCATGGCTTTGGGAATACGAACAAGGATAAAAGAGTTGCAGCAAAAAGGCTGGGAGAGAGTTGGTGAAAGGGTGGAGTCCCAGATGTCTGGAACGGCAGTCCTCTGGAGGAAGGAGGGAGTGTGTAGTGGGCACAAGTAGCTATAAGGATAAACTTTGCTGACCCGATTATTTTTCTGAGACCAGCCAATTCCTAAAAGTGGAGACAAATTTTCAGGACGGTGACATTATAAGATACTGACAATTGAAAATCTGAGACTATCCAGGAAGCATTTCCCCTTATCTACAGCTTTAGCATGCACATTTTATGTATTTTAAAAAATGAGGGGAAAGTCAGCATATTTACAAATGTGGAAAATGCAGAAAGTAGCTACTATTAGGAATTACCTTTCATATGAATAATATTTTATATATTTGTCAAAGCCTAAATCCAGGGTTGAATGAGAACTAGAATATGAGGCAAAAACTTTGAGAAAAAGTATCTAACCAACCCCAAAGCTGCAGTTTTCAACTTGTATGTCTTGTGACACCGCTGACTGGGTCCTAGGGAATTCTGGGATTACCATCAGAACTCCTAGTGCAGCAAAGGGCACCTTGGACCACTGCTTTTGGCTCAGCTCTGCTCTTAGGCCTGCATCTTAGCCCTTGGAAAGCCAAATAGCCGAAGGTTTACTTCATTTCTGGCATCCTGGCATTTGCACTTTGAACAAAGTAGATTCTATCATATCTTATCAACCATAACAAATTAGTGATATGAGCAAGACATGTTTTTGGAGTCATTGTTAATATTCGACTTCACTTTCAAATAGAGGTATGAATGTTTGATATATCTTGGAGCCGGATAATATCTTTATGCGCTTTACATGTTGAAATTCTATCAATGTCTGAAATCAAATGTACAGTAATAAAAGATGATTAGAAAAGTCATTCGTTTTATATAAAAACAGTGATGAAAACTTTTAAATAATTGAGTAAGGAAACAGATTAGCAGTTACTAAAATATTGTAAGTGCCTTAACTCGGAAACTTTAGGAAGGATAGTATATACTTTTATTTATTTATTTATTTATTTTTAACATCTTTATGGGGTATAATTGCTTTACAATGGTGTGTTAGTTTCTGCTTTATAACAAAGTGAATCAGTTATACATATACATATGTTCCCATATGTCTTCCCTCTTGCGTCTCCCTCCCTCCCACTCTCCCCATCCCACCCCTCCAGGCTGTCACAAAGCACCGAGCTAATATCCCTGTGCCATGCGGCTGCTTCCCACTAGCTATCTACCTTACTACGTTTGTTAGTGTGTATATGTCCATAAAGTATATACTTTTAGATATATGGTTCTAGAAGTTTAAATAATGCAAGACAGAGTAAGAGGGAGTAGATAATATAATTTTAAACATTACAATCATTTGAGGTATTAACATTCATAATGTCAACAAAATGACTTGTAAAAATTGCATTTAATTTTAACTTATTTATTTCCATTTAGGGCTTACATCTTTTAAGAAAAAAATCCTTTCTTCACGTTTGTGAGGAAAATTAAGAACAGAAGGTCAGTTGTGCCACCCGAAGATTTTCAAAGCAGGAAAATCTTCAAAATAATGTGCAACATCCATGAAAGTCATCTCTGGTCCAGATATAATGAAGGCTATGAAGAATGCGAACAAACATTTATTAGATGTTATTAGGCTGAGTAGTTATGATAATAACTAAAAATTCTTATGAAAATTGATTAGCTGCAGGTTTACCGATGCTGCAAGTGATGTTGAAATATGCATTTGGCTATTCAGCTTTCTGAAGGCCAAGGGTGAAGCTGACTGGCAATTTCAGGGATGTCTGTGACTGAAATTAAACAACTTTGCACCTTCAAATTTGTAGGAGAGAAGGGCTGCCTCAGATACCTCCATATCTCCAGAGTTAATAATTAATGAGTCAAAGGATACATATGTGTGCCTGCCATGCAGAGTGGCCTTGAACAATTCTGAAGACATAGAACTGTCAGGGGATGTTTTATCCAGCTTAAGAATGTTAGTTAAGAGTTAAGGGCACTTATAGGCGGGAACATAACCTGGCCTAGACATACAGAGGTGAAAACTCAACCCATTTTGGAGCAGGTGGTCTTCTTTTACACTGCTGCCAGAAAGGCATTCTCAGGTAAAAATCAAGATCTTAACTTACACAATATGATTGACCATATTCCAAACAAAAATAAATGTTTTCTCAGGTTTTTTCCCTTTGCTAGTTCTAGTGGCTAGAAATCAGGTTATCAAAATCTAACCAGGCAATATGTTGGAGATCCTTACTTCTGTGATCTCATTGAATCATTTGTTTAAACTGCCCAAGGAAACTCTAAAGTTTGAGATTCCCTGCTGTTGTGGAATGCTCTAATTCCAGGAAGTTTGATGAATGAAACAGGAACAGAGCTAGATGGTAGTAAATGGGGTATCCATAATATTTTCAATAATAGTGCTGATAAGGAAGATAGATCTTTAGTTTAGAACCAAACTATAGATGAGTCTCTAGGGCGAGGCTGATGTAATAATCCCGGCTCTGTGGCCGTAGCCCTTCTATTGTGCCATCTTGTATGCATGTGCATCAGGAGGTCCAGCACCACTTGGCTCATTACCAAGGTAGATCAGTGGTTTTTGCGTGAGCCCTATTATTCCCTGGGTATAACCAACTCCTGGGTCTATGGCCATGACTTCTGGCAAATTTTGAAGATGTTGGAGACCATAAATTTTCAAAAGCACCCTTCTTTTTAAGTGTCTGACAAACTTTCAGGGCAGCAGTAACTCTGTTGCCAGCCTGGTTTGGAGCAGTGGCTGGAAAGTGCAGGAGGACAGATTTTGTTTTCAGGCCACGCTTAATGGAGTTGAGAATAAGTCAAAAGGCAGCATCCAAGGTGGAAATTGACTAATAGCAAGACTGTCCGGTGGTGTTTTCATCCAAAAGAAATACTCAGGAGTGATGGGAGTTGGAGCTGTCCAAGTATTAAGCCATAGGGAAAAGATAAGATGCAAGAGGTTTATTCATTCAACAGATATTTATTGCATCCTTATGTACAATAAGATATACGAGGCACAGGTTTAGGCATACTAAACCTGTATACCTAGCACATATACATAGGTGGCATATAAGGGTAGAGTAGGGGGTAGAGTAGAGCCTGAAGGAGTCTTTGTGCTGAAGAGTGTAGACCCAGATGCTCTGCATAGGCCTTCTGAAGCCCTGGGTAGAGCGGCTTGAGATCGAAAGGTCTGAGTGATGGGATGCATTTAATCTCTTTAGCATGACTTACAATACCTTTCTTGATCTAACTCTCACTTAACAACTTAGCCTTGACTATTTCCATGCCTGTTTTCAAAACGATCATTCTATCCGTAATGAACTATTTACTCTTTTATGACTCGGCATTCCTCTTTCTTACCTCTGAGACTGTGAACCTGCCCTTCTTTCTGTTTTGAATAATTCTGCTTCCTCCCCTTCCTCCATTTTGGATACTTATTTCCTGGCTAACTGCTACTCATTCATCCTTCCTGGGTCAGATGTTCCTTCCCTTGGGAAGTTGTTCCCAATTCCCAGGCCTAGGTAGTGAGTCTATCCCATGTACTTCCATAGAATCTTGTACTTAACAACTGTCATTATACAAAACACATCGAATTATAATTTCTGGTTGACTTTCTGTCCTGTCCACAGGATTGTAGCCATTGCTACAGGGATTCTGTAATGTTACCATTATTTCTCCAGATACTAGCACAATGACTTAGACATGGTAGGCACTCTGAAGTATTTGTAGAAAGTGTAAGTTTTTGACAATATCTAGGAGAAACAATCTTCAATGCACCAAATGGAGGGCAGAGAAAATTATTGTTCTGAATCATTTTAAGTTAACCAGGTGAAGTCATTCATTCGCGCATTTATTTATTTATTTTTATAGCCAAACTGGGAAGGCATGAAGTTCATTTAGGCAGAACTTGAAGGATTGTTTCAGATGCATCTGGCACACCAGCAATTGCGTTTTCTGAATATGGCTGCACCAATATGTATCCCATCCCATATGCTCTTCAGAGAATATTTTTTGGCCATTAAAACTAGGTGTGTGTTTGCAACTGCCTTGACCAACAGAATGTGGCAGAAGTGATTCTGCGTGACTTTCAAGTCTATGATATAATTAGGCAGTATGATTCCACTTTGCTCTCTTTTTCTCTCTCTTTCAGCTTGCTCACTTTTAGAACAGAGCCACCATGTTGTGTGGAAGCCCAGGCCACATGGTGAGGCTGTGTGTATGAGTCTCCATGCAATAGCCCTAGCTCAGTACTCAGCTGACAGCTGGAATCTAATGCCAGACTTGTGAGTAAACAAGCCTTCAGATGATTCCAGGTGCCAGCCTCCAGTCTTCTAGCTGAGGCCCCAGGCCTAAAGGAGTAGACCCCAGTTCCCCCACAGTGCCCTGTATGAATTCCGACACGCAGAAATCATGAGCGATAATAAATGACTGTTGTGGTTTTAAGCCACTACACTCTGGCGTGATTATTATGCAGCAGCATGTTTCAGCAGAGTCATTTTCCCCCTCTCCTGCTTGCTGGCTTTTCCCACTGTCGTCAGGACATCCTTCTTCATAAACAAAGTCAATACATGAAGTTTGTATAAAAAAAGAGGAAATTGAAATAGAGTTCCAAGAGGAGGATAAAAGGTTAAAATGGTTATTTAAAAAGTGAAGTGATTGAAAATTAACAATGAAAATATTAATATAAATTAAAACTACAAAGATTAAGAATAAAAGTAAAAGAAATAATTTTAAAACTAAAGTAAAATTAAAAATCAAAGTTAAATTGTAAATCAAGTATACTCCAATTAAAATTTTAAAAAAATAAAATTAAAAAAATTTAATAAAAAAATAAAATCAAAGTTAGGAGTAATATAAATAAAAGGAATTTAAAATGTTAAAATGAGAAATCCACTTTTTGTTTCAGTGTTCCTTATCCTATGTCTTGTCTCCTCCCTCCTTCCCTATGTCCCTTCCTCCCTTCTTTCCTTCCTCCCTTCCTTTCACAAAGAACCAATTTTCAAGTAAAACCTGTCCTTATAAAAAAGAATTAAACATATGAAAGGATAATCAATTTTACTCACAGCTGACATTCAAATTGAAATTCCAATTAAATATGTGTGAATATATATACATACACATAAATAAATATTTTATATATATATATATATATATATATATATACACACATACACATTTTATACTAAGGTCCATCCTTTATTCAGATTTCCTTGTTTTTTACTGGATGTCCTTTTGTGTTCCAGGATCTCATCCAGGACACCACACTACATTTAGTTGTCATGTCTCCTATTTTCCTCTTGGCTATGACAGTTTCTCATACTGTCCTTGTTTTTGATGTCCTTGAAAGTTTTGAGGAGTGCTGTTCAGGTGTTTTGCAGAATATCTCTCAATTGGGTCTGATCTTTTCCTCATGATCAGAGGAAGACCACAGAAGTAAATAATCAATCATATCATATCAAAGGTATATCCTATCAACATGATTCATCCTTGCTGATATTAGTTGATCATCTGGGGGACATAGAGTTTGTCATGTTTCTCCATGGTAAAGTTACTCTTTTTCCTAGAGTTTCCACACTCTACTCTCTGGAAGGAAGTCACTATGTGTATCCCATATTTAAGGAGAGTTATATTCCACCTCCTTGAGAGCAGTGATCTACATAAATGTGGAATTCTTATTTGGAATTCTTCTGCATAGATTTGTATTTTCTCCCTCATTTATTTATTATTCAGTTATTTATTTATATCTGTATGAATTCAGGTATTTATTTTATACTCTGGGTTATAATCCAATACTACTTCATTTATTTTGTTGCTCAAATTGTTACATCTTTGGCTATTCCAAGCTCCTTCAGTTGGCTTCAGTGTCCCTTTTACAAACACCCATCACTGTGTTTTTACCTTTTTTTTTTAAACAAAACAAAACCAAAAAAGCCACTTCCTTACTTTCTGGAACTACAAGATGCTCCAAGCTCATTTTGTGTATTTTGTGCTCCAGTTCTAGAATTGGCCTTTTCTCCAAGGAATCCCAGTTTCTTTTTTTTGTTGTTGTTCGGTACGCGGGCCTCTCACTGTTGTGGTCTCTCCCGTTGCGGAGCACAGGCTCCAGACGCACAGTCTCAGCGGCCATGGCTCACGGGCCCAGCCGCTCTGCGGCATGTGGGATCTTCCCAGACCGGGGCACGAACCCGTGTCCCCTGCATCGGCAGGCGGGCTCTCAACCACTGCGCCACCAGGGGAGCCCCCAGTTTCTTTTATTGGAGAATGGGTATTAGAAACTACAACTTGGGTGTGAGGTGTGCTTGCTGCTACTGGGATGTAATTGCTTTTTGGACCTTACAGTTGACAGAGCAAGGAAATATATGTGTGTACACTAATCTGTGCATATACATATATCTGTAAATATTTCCATAATATATCCATCTGTATCTGTATTAAGCTAAACATCAATTTATATGGATGGATATATAACTCCAACTCTAATCCATTACCAGGTAGATAATTCTAGCGTCTCTCCTCCCCCCCACCTTGCTTGTCTGTAAGCTCCTACTACAACAGTGAGAGATGGTTCCAACCATCCACCATGCACTTATTTGTTAACTTCCAGTATACTTGTATGGTGGTTACAGAATTGTTAACCAGAACTCCCATGGGAAATAACTTGTCAACTAGAGTATAGTGCTTATCTATGATTTCTTTTGCCTTTAGTCTTACAGTCTCCACTCATTTCCAGAGTTACCTAGATCAGCACTTTTTCTTCCATTCCCTTCAGTGAGGTTGTTTCACGTATTTGTAATACAGTTAGATTCTTTTGTCACATACCATATTCCATCCTGGTATTCCCTGACCTTCTAAATTTTTAAAAATTTGCGTAACGTTTACTCTTTGTGCTGAAAAGCATTATGGATTTTGACAAATGTGTAATGTCATTTAGCTACCATTACAATATCATAAAAAATACATTCACCACCCTAAAACTCCTCCATGCTTCATGCATATAACACCCTCTGATATAATTGGAAAGTATCGACAATACTTGTAACTGTTTTCTTTCATTCTTTGTATTTCTCCCTCTTTAATTGACCATTTCATATGATTCCAAGTTATCTTCTCTCTTAATGTATCAATTATATTTCCCTAAAAATGTTTAGTGGTTGTCCTAGAGTTTAAAATATACATTTTAAACCAATCTCAGTCTAGTTTTGAATAACTCTCTACCACATCACATATGATGCAGGTAACTTAGGGCATAGTATTCTCAATTCCTCCCTTCCATCCCTCATTATATTGCTATGATTCATTTGACTTATCTATGTGCTATATTCACCCGATACAGTGTTACTATATTGTTTAACAAACTGTTATTTTTTAAATAAGTTAATAATGAGAAAAAAATTTAAAATATTTTAACTCTATATCTATTGAGATTCAATCAAAGAAACAGAACCAGTAGGAGATATATATTGAGATTTATTGCAAGGAATTGGCTTAGGTAATTTTGGGGGCTTGCTAGGCAAGTCCAAAATCCACAGAGCAGGCTGTCAGGAAGGGAAGCTTGGAATTCTGGGGCTTCTGAAGCTGAAGCCACTGTCCACACAAGCAATTTCTTTTTTAGGAAAACTTAAGCTCTGCTCTAAAGAACTTTGAACTGATTGAGTCAGCACATTCAGATTATCTAGGATAATCTCCCTTACTTAGAGTCAACTTATTATGTACTTTCATCACATCTACAAGATACTATCATAACAACACCTAGATTAGTGTCTGACTGAACAACTGAAGACTGTAGCTCAGCCAATTTGATGCATAAAACTGACCATCATGCCTTCATTTATTCCTTCTTTGACACTCTGCGTTCTTAATGTAGATCCCTGTTTCTGACCAATGTTCTCCTTCTGTCAGTAGGTCTGCTGGTGATGAGTTCCATGTTTTGTTTGAGAACTTCTTAGGAAGTCTTTACTTCTTTTCATTTTTTAAAGATAATTTTACTCTGAATAGAATTGTAGGTTAGTGATTTTTGTTCAGTACTTTACATATTTCATTCTCATTCTCATTCTTGTTCTTCTAGAGCGAATGTGTTTTTTCTCCCTCTGGCTTCTTGGTTTCTTTCAAGATTCTTTCTTTGTCTTTGATCTTCTGCAGTATGAACATGATATGCCTGGGTTTAAGTTTTTTGTTTGTTTATTTTTTAATCCTGCTTGGTATTCTTTGAGTTCCTGGATCTGTGATTTGGTGTCTATCATTAATTTTGAAAAGTTCTTGGTCATTATAACTTAAAATATTTCTTCTGCTTTATTCTTTCTCTCTTTCCTTCTGGTATGCTAATTATGTGTACTTATGTCTTTTCATATAGTCTCACAGTTCTTGGATGTTCTTCTCTATTTTATTTTTAATTCTTATTTTGCTTTAATTTCACTTTGGGAAATTTTTACTGCCCTGTATTCAAGCTCACTGATTCTTTCCTTAGCTGTCCAGTCTATGAATGAATCCATCAAAGGTATTCTTCATTTCTGCTAGTGTTTTGATGTGTAGTATTTCCTTTTGATTCTTTCTAATAGTTTCCCTCTGTCTGCTTACCTTACCCACCTATCCTGTCTTATGGTCTACTTTTTATATTAGAGCTTTTTATGCATAAGTCAGTTATCTTAAATTTTTTTTTGTTTAATCACGTCAACATCTGTGTCATATACGAATCTGCTTTTATTATTGCTTTGTCTGGCACAAAGTAGGTTTCGACTCTAAGTGGGAAGAGTGAGAAAATGAAAAGTAGAATGAGTAAGTATAACAGAAATCTCTTACTGAAGTACAAAGGTTTAAAAACATACAGATATATGTTTTGTAAAAAAAAGATTAAAAACGGAAAGAATGGTAACACACTGTAATAGATTGAATAATCACTCCCAAAGATATCTAGATCCTAATCCCTGTTACCTGTGCATATTACTTTACATGATAAAAGAGACTTTTCACATGGGATTAAATTAAGGATCTTGAGAGGGGAAGCTATCCTGGATTATCTGGGTGGCCCTTAAATGCAATTGCAAGTTTAGGCAATGTGACCACAGAAGCAAGACTTTTGCTTCTGGTTTTGAAGATGAAAGATGGGACCAAGAGCCACAATGCAAGGAATGCAGCTCTAGAAAATGGGAAAGGCAAGGGAATGGATTTTCCTCTAGAGCACAGTCCTACTAACTCTTTGGTTTCATCCTAGTGAAACCATTTTGGACTTCTGGTCTCCAGAATTGTCAGAATAAGTATCATTTTAGGTCACCAGATTTGTGGTACTTTGCGACAGCAGTCGTGGGAAACTAATGCACATGCTGAAGTTTTTAAAAGAGATCTGAGCTGGCTCTGGCTTCCTATAGAATTGAAGAGCCCCACCTGAATGGAAACCCTCTCTGGGGTGGAACCCCTGGTTAGTGGAGAGCCTGAGGCAGAATACTCTAGATATCTCTTCTCTGTCTTTCCTTTACTGTCCAGCAGCTTGAGCTCCTTGCCAGAGCACCTATTTCAAGTGGAATTTACCTGCCAACCAATTAGAGATTTTAGGCAAAAAGGAGTGATTCATGCCTTTTCTGTTATGCAGCTTCAGAGTCTCCAATGGTGAGCCTCCTGGCATAGCCACAGAGCTAAATACTCAGCAAAAACGTAAATAAAATGAAAGTTGTCTTAGATAAATTGGGCAAAAATTTCTGAATATAAACAAAATTGAAAAGGATACATTTGAAAGGGATGACAAAAATATCAAAGAAGCTGAGAACATGCAAACATGTATGAAATGCTGTCAGTTATTGAATTCTTTTTAGAAGTAAGAAATTAAAACAGAAATGTCTCCAACTTGACTAAAGACATTTTTGAAATATTTAATTTGTTAAAATAGAAAACTAAAGCAATAGAAAAAAATCTCAGGAAGTGTTATATTGATATAAATAAATTAAATTTTGATAAAAATGGACTTTAGGTGAATATGCCACTAGAAATTAATAAGGAAATGAGTCCACATAGTCCCATATATGGTATGAAGTAATTCTAACGTTTTAAAGACTGCAAATGTCTGTAGCACATATCTTTCTAGTAAGTGTAACCCGCCAAAGACCCTTATTTTACTCCAGTAACTGACCAAAAAGCCTTCATCAAGAATTCATTCTAGAGGATCACCTAAATTCCTTCTATTCTTCCACTCTCAGATCTGCCCCAGTCATACACAATATTGAGATCATCACACACCATCTTTTCAATTCAGTAAATATTCATTGAATATCTACTATGTGTTAGACACTACTGAAGTTTCTGTCTCCAGGGAGCTCCATGAATTTGAAGTTTTATGGACAATAACTTTATTTGCTCTATCATTATCACAGCTAAGTAAATGGGTCAGATTGAAAGGATGAAGCTGTTTTCAAAGGATACGTCTGAATTAGACTGCTGAAAAAATTTTGCCAATACAGCAGGTTTCTTGTCTATCTACATAGTTCTTAGTGCTCAGCGTTAGGAGCCATTTCTCATTCTCAGAAGTTTCCTCTCTTGTGTTGATTGAAAAAATTTAAGGATAACTTAAGTGTTATATGAACATAGTGGGGCCATGTCCTCTGCTCTAAATTTTGGCTTTGATATGATACACATCCCTTATATTTTGCATCCATGCTGTTCTGTCCGCATCTACTCTTCCTATTTATTAACTTATTCACTTTTACTACATGAGTTGGTTTTTGCAAAAGATCATGAAACTAGACCAAGATAAAGAGTTTGTGTTATATAAGAAATTTTGTAACAGGGATGCTTTGGCCTCATATGTTCATTAATTGTAATGGCGTCTGATTTTATTTTATTTTCTTTGGCCTAGTAACTGAAGTGGCACACCAAGAAAAGCTATAAATCACAGTGTCACAATTTCTGAAGTGACACTATATATGTTCAAATTTGTTGGCCCACTGCCCCTGCAGAACTTCAGTGCCAGCAGGTTGTCTTTGTTCCTGTGGATGTGGTAGGGACGTGGCCAAGGCCCCAGGCATTTAACAGGCTCAGGCAGGGGCTCATAGTCTGGTCAGCTTTGTTGCTAGTCCTTTCAGAACCTTGGCCTAGTTAATTGGTCTTTCAGTAACCAGGCCTCAGTGTTACTTCTCCACATTCTTTTTATATCCAGACATTCTGCTTAGGATCCCAGTTCCTCCATGACCAAATTTTCTCTTGTTTCTTGCCAATCTTGTCAGGTCTGAACCCTTCTCTTGTCTCCAAATCCCAGGCATCAGGACTGGATTCCAGTTCTTTGGTGTCAGAACTCTCTGCCTAGTTTCCTCCATCTTTGTGTCCTACCTGGCAACAGAGCCCCCTGAAGTCTCCTCCTTGGAACTATGCTCTGTCTGCTGAGAATCTGCTCTTGGCTGTTCACAGTACTGACTATTTGAAGCTTTGCTTTTTCCTTACAGAAAGTGATAAGGATCTTTCCTCATTACCTGCTGTCTCCACCCCATTGCCATGGCTGAAGCATGACATCAACTGCTATTTCTGTATTTATAAGTAAAAGACAGTGGTAACTTGAAAAAGTTATTGCTTACTGCTTTCTTTAAATTTGGCAAATTATTTTTATGAAATGTATGTTTATATCAAATACACCAAGTAGTAAAAAGCAGTGAACAGTCCACCTTTATTTTCATCTGATCTCACTCCTTGAAGAAACTAGAGTTAACAGTCTATCAGGAGTAGTCTTCAGGTATACCTGTCTGTTGGAATTATCAGAGGAGTTTGGAAAATATGCTGATACCTTCCAACTGGCTCTGCGGGGTGAGGGGGGGGCAGTGGCTGTTTCCCAAGCCAGTATCAGCACCAGTATCCACTGCCTCCTCCCTCATCCCATCCGGCCCCGCCATAAGTGAATCAGAATCTCTGAGGATCAAGCCAAGGAAATCTGTCTACATAGAACCCTTGTAAGGCAGTGCTGGGCACCCTGGGTTTGTAACCTGTCTCTATCCCTTAATATTTTTGTAACGTTAGGAAACATTATACCTCTATTTTCCCAGCTATAAAATGGTGATATTAACTGTCCCTATCTCTGAGGGTAATTACAAAGATTAAAGGAGTTTATCTGAGGCCATTAGATGAATGTCAGGCATGTTAGCTCTTATTTGTCTCTCTTAGCTCAGTTTCTTCCTGTTAATGGGGCCTCTTGGAGAAGACTTTCTCGAAGAAGACAGTCTCCGTGGGAATTTTTATGTATTGGGTTGCCTCAGATCACTCAGAGATGTGTTGGAAAGAATTAAGGATGAGCCTAGATTAAGAACTTAGACTGAGGACAGATTAGAATTTTAATTAAATAGACAACTAAAATTCATAGAATATTGTATTTCATTTCTTACCACAGACTGGGTCAAAGGGGTTAGAGAACTTTTGATCAGCTCAAAACATTTCCTATGGACTCATTCCAATACTGTGAACCTGGGTTCAAAATGCACGCTACTTTGGCAGTACACAACGCATAAAGGCAAGCTCCTCTAAAGAAACTTGCCTCCACGGAGTATGTACAGTTTTGGGCTTTGATGAATACTGAAAGCAGAAATCAGTCCCTTGAAATGAATTTCTGAAGAAGAGCCTAAGGGTTCAGATCCACTGCTCATATCATTAAAAATCTTGATCTCTTAAGGAAACCCTGCTCACTTTAAATCATAGAAATTTCAAGCCAGAAGGCACCTTAGAGATCATTCCTTATTCACCTAAAATAGAAGAACTTGTTGCTAACCAGTCTTGAGTTTTAATAAGCAAGTTCTGAATAAGCCCCTGGCATTTTCTCAAATGTTCTTGGGCTCTCAGTTTTTCCCTCCCTCAGCTGAGCCTACTGAATGGAATTTTTAAAATAAACTGCAAGTTTCTGTTAACTACACTTTGCCAGGTCACTCTGAACAAAGGGACACTTACTAAATGAGAAAATACAGGAAAATAGTACAATGTTATTCCTAAATAATGGTACTGGATCAGCTTGGAAATGTGGTTTTTTGTTTTGTTTTGGTTTTGTTTTGTTTTTTTCAGCAATGCAGCCTCTGCTATTGTATGTAGGGCTCCACTCCACAGCAAGTTGTGGTCTGTGTTAAGTGATAATGAAAGGTCCATCCTGTCTAGATGATCCACGTTCCCACCACTTTTTGGATCAGAAAATAACTGTTTACAGTGGAAGAAGTAAGGTACCAGTAAGATATGATTATTCTGCAGGCTCTCCAACAGAGTAGCGATTATGCTCCTAGCTTTTGTTTTTCTCTGTGGTTCAAAAATCTGGAATTTCATCTTTTGAAAAAGTGTTTAAAATTTCACATATGGCGTGAAATACTAGGGGGCAGTGGGAAGAAAAGAGAGCAAGCATTTTTAAAATTTCTTATTTCACATGGGACACGGCAAGTTGTAGTTTTCATGGATTCTCCCATGAAACCTAACTTCCACCACTGTCATGAGGTGGGGAAACCTGAAGACAGTGGCGGAAGTTAGGCTTCATGATGTGTTAAAGTTGTAGGGTTACTACGTAGCAAAACTGTCTTGCTCAGCTGGTTCTGGCTCCAGACATGTTATGAGTCCCATACTGTTTGTGAAGATGCAGGTTGAATGCAATATTGTTACAAGGGCATTGCCTGTTTAGGTATTTACTTTGCCCCCTCTTCTGTGAGCTCCACTGAGAGTAGAAATACTGTCTTCTTCATCTCTACATCTATCACCAAGCAGTATCCCCTGGGACATAGAGGAATGTTCTATGTCTGCAATAATTGGAAAGATTGCAACCTTAACATATATAATAATTATAGGCCCTATCAGATTTTCAAAGACTGGATTTTCAAATCTCTTGATAGAAAATTAAGTAGGACTTAAATGCTGCCCTACCTCAGAACTTAATAGTTGCTAAATAAAATTTAATTTTCTTCTACCCCTTTATGCAGTCCTGGAGGTGGGACAAGGAAGGGTATCATGAGGAAGAGGTATGGTGAAGTAGGTGATATGCTCTGGATTCTTGAGTATAGTTGGAGGTTTGCTACAGTGGAAATGGTACAACTAGTGCCAAATGGAATCAAATATGCTAATGAAGATTGGTGCCATCATTTAAACATCATTTATATGGTCTCTATGAAGAAATTCACTGAATCCTAAATAAGTGATGATAAACTTTTGAACCAGCACTGGTCCCTATTTGATCTGAACTGCATAGGATTCATATAAGCATTTCAGGTTAAATATGCTGAAATTATCCAAATTTTCTGAGAAAACGTGGAATAATTTTGTCTTCCCACATTTATTATTTAATATTCATAAGGTAATATTTTCATGACACAAGTTTACACAAGAAATATTATCACGATGAATAATGACTAAATAAGGTTTCAGTTGAGATGCATATTATAAGATAATAGACAGGATGATGTTTGAAAACACTACATCTTTTGGGGGGGGGGGACGGGGTGTGCTACACCATGTGGCATACAGGATCTTAGTTCCCTGACTAGGGATCGAGCCCATGTGAGCTCTGCATTGGGAGTGTGGAGTCTTAATCACTGGACTGCCAGGGAAGTCCCAAAAACACTACATCCTGTGTGAGAAGTAGAGCTGGAGAACTTGCCCTTAGATAATAGCTGCTCTTAAACCCTGGCTTAGAAAACATGTAGAAATTCCTTGCCCAAAGTTGTTTATAGTTTCAAAAAAGGCATGAGATAACCACACAAAAGTCTGGGACAAGTAGCAAAGAATCAGCTTCTCCCACAGAAACAACTCAGGCTATGTGTTCCATGGCTCGGGCTGAGATAGGAAGTCTGTAGATATCAGGGTCCACCTGAGTTTCAGCTGGGAAGATTCAGATCACAGAGAAGCTGGAAAATACACTGAAGGAAGGTTCTCACTGACACGCCTTTGAAGGGGCAAGATTTCTTCAAAGTATCGTGAGGCTTAAAAAGCCTTTCAAGTGCCTGCTGGAAGGTTGGGACTGATCAACTCCAGATGCAACCAGAGCCCTTAACTTTTTCTCCCCACTTGGTTCTCTAGACAGAATTCTTGGTGCCTTAAGTGTGGGTTGAAGTGGCTAAATGTGGCATCTGGATGATGAGAAAACTATAGTTTTTCTTTTGGGTGATCAAGATGTGGGAAGAAGCTATTGGAGGCATTCAAAACAAAACAAAACAGAACTCCAACGAGAACCCCAAATCAGGAGAAGAAGCAATCACCCTGCTGACCTTGGAGAACGCTTTGAAAATCCACTCAGACTTTGCTATTCCACTTAAAATCTTCTTTCTGCCCTGTCTTGATAGGCTGTGACTCTTTTTACTACTTCTTTCATTTCTAGTTTTTTGGCCAGGTTTCATAATCCTGAGTTCATGATCTCTTATGCTGATGCCTTATTTGTGCTAATATCAGTTATTGTTTGTGGGTGGAAAGCAGGAAGTGCTTTGGGCTCCCTAAATTAGTGATTGATTCTAGTTGCAGGCTCTAAAGCCAATTCCAGCCACCAGGGGAATGTTTAGAGATGAGAGTGAGGAATTACAGTTTGTAAGAACTGGAGAAGCTCCGTGGTGGGAACAGCCAGGGAGAAGGGGTCTTGAGACATTATCAGACGTGAATGCCAAGTGTTTAGAAATCTGTGGTGCCCTGCAGCTGACAAAAAAGTGTAGTCAATAAATTAAAATCCCAGGGGAAGAAAAGGTGTACAGTAGATAGAGAAGCAAAAGGCAAGTCAGAATTAACGGGACTTCCAGCGGGGGTTGAATTTGGTTAAGTGTGCTGATCTGATTCTAATTGGACAATCTCAAGATTTCCTTTATTGGTAAAAATACACATTTTCTAGTAGAACAGAAATATTATGCATCTCTCAGTAATTAATAATAAAGTTGACGGGATCATTGCAGTGATTTCTCTAGTTATTGTGACAAGAGCATTGATTTTTCATTGGCATTGCTTAAGAATATAATACAGATATTTCCTTCTCTCAGGAACATACAATAGTATTTAAAAATCCCAACCTAATATTGAGGAAAGCATATTTATTTGCGTTAAAAATAATTAATTTCAGGGCTTCCCTGGTGGCACAGTGGTTGAGAGTCTGCCTGCCGATTCAGGGGACACGGGTTCGTGCCCCGGTCCGGGAAGATCCCACATGCCGCGGAGCGGCTGGGCCCGTGAGCCATGGCCGCTGAGCCTGCGTGTCCGGAGTCTGTGCTCTGCAACGGGAGAGGCCACAACAGTGAGAGGCCCGCATACGGCAAAAAAAAAAAAAAAAAATTAATTAATTTCAGAGTTTCTTTTAATAGACAATTTCCTTTGTGTATTTAAAGCAGCATTCCTATTGTACAAATTTTCAGAAAGGTTTAATTTCATGCTTGCGGAAATTCAAAATTTGCTTGCTTCTTATTTAAAAGATTTATATTAGGGGCATAGAATTATGGAGGAAAGATTACTCAGTAGCTGTGAGATCTTGAGCATCTCTTTTAACTGCTCTGCTTTGATCTAATCTATAAAAGGAAAGAGCTGAGATAGGTATTTCTAAGAGAGCTTCCAGTTATCTTCTCTGTAGGTCTATAATTCTGCTACATACAAGACAAAGTTTCCTAAAAAGTCTCTTTCATGTCACTGTGCAAATGAATTTCTATGTGGTAAAAGATAACCTAGCCAAAGAGCAGAAGAGGTTTATCTGATTCTAACACCTTCTCCCCTCTGGTTCCTGTTCCTGTAGCAGTCATAATCTGTGGTGTGATGGGAGGAGAAGAAATCTGTAGAGCTGTATCTGAATTCTCCCAGGTTCTTTTGTTCCAACAGAAAAGTTGCAAGTAGCAATCATCTTTTAATGCTTCTTTTCACTCCACTTCCCAACTCAAACGTCTTCATTTCTCCTTAAAGAAAAACCACCAACCAACCTCAAGGAAAACTACCCCCCAACAAACCATGAGGATCAACATGTATAACAAATATTTTTATAATCAATTAACTAAGCAAACAAAATGATGAAAAATATATGCACTTCCGCAGCACCCTGTGTTTCCTTCATTTTTACGCTCATTATACCTGCATAGCTCTGTGAGGCTAGGGACTATACTTGTCCTATAAAATGAATAAGAACATAAATGCCAGAAACTTAGAGGAAAACAGATAGCATTTACATGATGTTCTCCTCCTTGACTGGAATTCCAAATTAATACTTTTTATTGACCTTTTTTACTAGCTAGGCAATGTCTTTACTTCTCTGTTTTTCAGAAAAGGAAATCTACTTTTAGCACAATTTTAGTCCAGCAGGCAGTCTTATAATTCATGCAGCTTCTCTGAAAACTGAATGTTACTGTATAAAAGGAGAGAATGAATGAATGGCAACATACGATCACTGTTTGGAGTGTCAGGAATGCCAGCCCTCCTTTTTGTTCATCTGCCAAAGCTACTTCTCTTTCTCCAGGATTCTGTTCCAAAGACTTAGCCTCAGGTAGCTGGTTACTTCTTGGTATTTCAAAATGTGTTTTTGCATACTTACCTCTAGGGATTCAACATTTTGTTACATTAAGGGATTATCTCACTCTGTTTTAATTTTTCATTTTCCATATCTGTCTCCTGCATTTCTCTGAATTTGTAGGGGGATTTGATATCACAAATAAGTAGAATGAATAAATAAGAGACCATAAACACATGGAGAAAATGGCTATGCGAAGAAATTAGCAGAAATAATTTATTTCAAGAATGAGTAAGGGAAATGTGCTAAAATAGAAGAGATAGATAAGAGACAGAAAGAAGTCAAAAGGAAATCTAGGAGAGAAGAGTGAGAGAGAAGTTAAGGGAAGAGTTTATATCCGAATATGTGAGATCAACAGGGTCAAATGTCCATTTTGAATCACTCAACAAGCATTCTAGAAAATACTGTATTTTTCTAGAAAAGAGTACTTTAATAAAAATCTGTAATTACAAAATATGTGTTTATTGAAATTAGTGAAACAATGCAAAGGTGTACTTAAAGATTTGCTTTTCTTTCCTTTATTCCCAGTTGTTCCAAATTAATTTGCTTGTTGGATGTTATGGTTCCACGATTTTCTCAGTGCTCATACAAATGCATGTACATTTATAGGATCTCATGTGCTCTTTCACCCAAAAGAATTATCGTACTATACTTCCTCACATGCAAATTAGCAATGCATCTTGCATATCCCTGTAGTGAATACTGATCTGTCTTTTCCTTTCATTTATTTTCCTTTCTTTTTCTTTTCTTTCTTTCCTTTTCTTAATTTAAAATTTTGTTTTACTGTGGTAATAACACAACATGATATCTGCCCTTTTAACAGATGTTTAAGTGGGCAATACAATATTGTTATCTATAGGCACAACGTTGGACACCAGATCTCAGAACTTGCATTACTGCAACTTTATACCTGTAGATTAGCAACCCCCCATTTCCCTCTTCCTTTCTTCTCCTTTTCAAGAGACATATCTCCAGAATGGATATTCCACAATCTATTTCACCATTTCTGTATTGATGACATACTTTGTTTCCAGGGTATTTTCTTTTTCTTTTTTATCTTCACAAAAATAGTTGCAGCAATCATCCTTGTATTTATTATCATGCACTGATACTTTTCTTTCTGCAGGATAGACTTTCCAAAGTGAAATTACTTATTCAGACGGTATGTATAGTTTGGATATTGATAGCAATTCCTGGACCTCTTTTTTTTTTGCGGTACGCGGGCCTCTCACTGTTGTGGCCTCACCCGTTGCGGAGCACAGGCTCCGGACGCGCAGGCTCAGCGACCATGGCTCACAGGCCCAGCCGCTCCGCGGCATGTGGGATCTTCCCGGACCGGGGCACGAACCCACGTCTCCTGCATCGGCAGGCGGACTCTCAACCACTGCGCCACCAGGGAAGCCCCTGGACCTCTTTAATGTTAGCTTACTATAAGGAGCTTGAGCAACTCGTAGTCCCATCAATAAAGTATGGGAGCGCCCATTTTCCCATATCTTCATCAGCATCGAATGCCCCAAATCTTATTTTTGCTGATTAGGGTGAAAAATACCACTTCTCTGGATACTAGTGAAGCTAAGCATCTTTTCATGTTTATTGCCAACTGTGTTTCATCGTCTGTGAATTGCTTGTTTGCAGCTTTTCTCTATTTTTCATTTTTTCAAATTAGAGGCATTCTTTTTGCTTTTTAGAAGGACTGGTCCTTTGTCACATGAAGTGCAAATGTTTCCCTGGTTTATCTTTTTTATTTTGACTTTGTTTGTAGTGAATTGGCCCTATAATATGTTTTAATTTTTTTTAAGTCAAAATATGTCTTTCTTTTATTTATGATTTCAGGCAACTACATTTTGCATAGGAAAATTTTCCTCTACCTCAGGTTTATGAGAATATCTTTTCTAATTTTGAAAAACTTGAAAAATATTTTTGCACTAAACTTTTATCCATCTGGAATTCATTTTGGCATATGGTGCGAGATAGATGATCTAGCTTGTTTTCTTCTAGCCAATTATGCCAGGATCATGTATTAATAAACCAATTATTTCCCACTGAATTAAAATGTCACTTTTGTGGATTTACTTCTGCCCTCTGTTTTGTTCCACAACTATATTTGTCTATTTCTGTGTCAGTGTTAAAGATTATAGTGACTTTATAGTAAATTTAAATATCTGATAATAAACATATTCTCCTCATCGTTTTTCTTTGTTTATAATTTTCTTTTCTACCATAGACACTTCCTTTACTTATAAACTTTAAAACAATTTGATCCATCCCTCCACCAAAAACAACAAAAGGATCATCAAAATTAGGATTTTGATTGAAATTGCATTAAATTATTAAATTAATATTGGATGAACAAAAGTTTTGGAGGAAGCTCCTACTTTTTATAAGAATTGTTTGGGTATTTGTGCACTCAGTAGACTATTTTTGCTTCCTCTCTTAAATGACTTTATAATGTTGATTCCGCCCACCCCAACACAGATCCTTTTTATTTTTTAATTAGTTGGGACTTTTACTACTATTTTTTTGTTGTTATTTTTTATGACAGCTTTATTTAGATATAATTCAAATACCATACAATCTATCCATTTAAAATGTACACTTCAGTGGATTTTGGACTTGTAACTTTTATTACGAAGGACATATGCATATAAACATTAAAAAACACCAGCTAGTGAATTATCACAATACCATTGTGGTATCACAAATGGTAGCAATCTTTTTCATTTCTGTCACTCTGGTGGGTTTATAGTGATAGTGATTTATGATCTTAGCTTGCATTTCCTTGATTACTATTGAGTTGGACAGTGTTCATAATTTTATTGGCCATTTGGTCATCCTTTTTGGTGAAATTCCTATTCAAATTTATAGAGTTATCTCTTCTATGATGATTTGTAATAGCTCTTTAGTCTATGTATGAACCTTTTATTGGTTATAATTGTTGAAAATATCTTCTCTACTTCTGTGACTTGCCTAATTACTTGTTTTGTTTTGGGATATTTCAATAGAGTTCTTCATATCATTTTAACTTAATGTACCAGCCTTTTTCTTTATTACTAGGACTTTTTATATTCAGTCAAACTACTTCAAGGTCCTAAAGATATATGAAAACATTTTCATCTAGGAAATTTGTCTAGCATTTCACATTTAGATCTTCAATCCACCTAAAATTGACTCTTCTATATGACATGAGGTAGGGACCTGGTTTCACTTTTTTCTAGTTGGATATCCAATTGACATAGAACCATCTATTGACAGACTCTCTTTTCCTCTAGTGCTCTGCAGTGTTATCTTTATCATAAATGAAGTCATCAGATATATGTAAGTTTCTATCTAGACACTTTAATTGGCTGTATTGGTCTATTTATCTATCCTTGAGACAATACCACACTGTTTTAATTACTGCAGCTGTATATCTAGTTGAGTAGATACTCCCACCTTGTTCATCATCTTGATTATTCTTGATTTTTTGCATTTTAATATGAGGTTTAGATTGCCAGCTTCTATCAAAAGCTGTAGACATTTGAATCCATAGACAAATTTTGAAACAATTGACATCTCTATAACACTGAGTTTTCCAATTCATGAAAACAGTTATAACCATCCATTTATTTAGGTCTTATTTAATTTCTCTTAATAATGTTTTAAAAGTTATTGATTCCTAAGTATTTGATATTTTGATGCTATTTTAAATGCTATTTTTAAAAAAACTTACAGTTATTTATACTATATAGAAACAAAATTATTTTTGTATACTGATGTTTGTATCCAGAACTTTTGGTAGCATCACATTAATCCTAATAATTCATCTGTTTGTTTACAAAATTTTCTGTGTATTACAATTATCTCATTTTGTGTGACTCCTTTTGACAAGGGAGCCAGGGAAGACTTCTATGTAGAGGGAGCAGATAGAAGAAAGCTTGCTTCTACGGTTTCAGTCTCTTCTCAAAACAGAAGTCAGAAAGCCTTTAAAAATATATCAGAGCATGCGATATACTTGATTTTATACCTTTTAAATTGATACTTAACATTTACTTTTCCCTCTCCATTTCTCTACTTTTGTTGGCTTACTAAAATTTTCCTTTTATCTGCTTGTCAGTTTGAAAGTTCTATCATACTTTTAAGTTGTGACGAATGTATAAGCCTATATAACCACCACCAAAATAAAGATGTAAAACACTTCCATCACTCCCCCCCCCCAACAAAGTTTGCACGCTCCTTTGCAGCCAAGCTCTTAATTCCTCACCCAGGCAACCACTAACTTGTTTTCTGTGTTAGTTTTGCATATTCTAACATTTTATATAAATAGGCTCCTTAAGTATATACTCTTTTGATTCTGGTTTATTTTGCTTAGCATAATGACTTAGAGATTTAGCTGTGCTGTTGCATGTATTTTCATTAATTCCTTATTTATTACTAAGTGGTACCCCATTGTGTAGATATGCCATAGTTTATGCTTTCATCTTTTTTTTTTAAACATCTTTATTGGTGTATAATTGCTTTACAATGGTGTGTTAGGTCCTGCTTTATAACAAACTGAATCAGCTGTACATATACATATATCCTCATATCTCCTCTCTCTTGTTTCTCCCTCCCATCCTCCTTATACCACCCCTCTAGGTGGTCGCAAAGAACCGAGCTGATTTCCCTGTGCTATGTGACTGCTTCCCACTAGCTATCTATTTTACAGCTGGTAGTGTATATATGTCCATGCCACTCTCTCACTTCATCCCAGATTACCCTTCCCCATCCCCATGTCCTCAAGTCCATTCTCTACGTCTGTGTCTTTATTCCTGTCCTGGCCCTAGGTTCTTCAGAACCTTTTTTTTTTTTTTCAGATTCCATATTTATGTGTTAGCATATGGTATTTGTTTTTCTCTTTCTGACAACTTCACTCTATATGAGAGTCTCTAGGTCCATCCATCTCACTACAAATAACTCAATTTCGTTTACTTTTATGGCTGAGTAATATTCCATTGCATATATGTACCACATCTTCTTTATCCATTCATCTGTCAATGGACATTTAGGTTGCTTCCATGTCCTGGTTATTGCAAATAGAGCTGCAATGAACATTGCAGTACATGACACTTTTTGAATTATGGTTTACTCAGGGTATGCCCAGTAGTGGGATTGCTGGGTCGTCTGGTAGTTCTATTTTTAGTTTTTTAAGGAACCTCTATACTGTATTCCATAGTGACTGTATCAATTTACATTCCCACCAACAGTGCAAGAGGTTTCCCTTTTCTCCACGCCCTCTCCAGCATTAATTGTTTGTAGATTTTCTGATGATGGCCATTCTGACCGGTGTGAGGGGATACCTCATTGTACTTTTGATTTGCATTTCTCTAATGATTAGTGATGTTGAGCATCCGTGCATGTGTTTGTTGGCAATCTGTATATCTTCTTTGGAGAAATGTCTATTTAGGTCTTCTGCCCATGTTTGTATTCGATTGTTTGTTTTTTTGATATTGAGCTGCATGAGCTGCTTGTAAATTTGGAGATTAATCCATTGTCAGTTGCTTCACTTGAAAATATTTTCTCCAATTCTGAGAGTTGTCTTTTCATCTTGTTTATGATTTCCTTTGCTGTGCAAAAGCTTTTAAGTTAATTAGGTACCATTTGTTTGTTTTTGTTTTTATTTCCATTTCTCTAGGAGGTGGGTCAAAAAGGATCTGGCTGTGATTTATGTCATAGAGTGTTCTGCTTATGTTTTCCTCTAAGAGTTTTATGGTGTCTGGCCTTACATTTAGGTCCTTAATCCATTTTGAGTTTATTTTTCTGTATGGTGTTACGAAGTGTTCTAATTTCATTCTTTTACATGTAGCGGTCCAGAATTCACAGTACCACTTATTAAAGAGGCTGTCTTTTCTCCATTGTATATTCTTGCCTCCTTTATCAAAGATAAGGTGACCATATGAGCATGGGTGTATCTCTGGGCTTTCTATCCTGTTCCATTCATCTATATTTCTGTTTTTGTGCCAGTACCATACTGTCTTGATTACTGTAGCTTTCTAGTATAGTCTGAAGTCCAGGAGCCTGATTCTTCTGGCTCCAATTTTCTTTCTCAGGATTGCTTTGGCTATTCGGGGTCTTTTGTGTTTCCATACAAATTGTGATTATTTTTGTTCTAATTCTGTGAAAAATGCCACTGGTAGTTTCATAGGGATTGCACTGTATCTGTATCTTACTTTGGGTTCTATAGTCATTTTCACAATGTGGATTCTCCCAATCCAAGAACATGGTCTATCTCCACATCTGTTTGTATCATCTTTAATTTCTTTCATCAGTGTCTTATAGTTTTCTGCATACAGGTCTTTTGTTTCCTTAGGTAGGTTTATTCCTAGGTATTTTATTCTTTTTGTTGCAATGGTAAATGGGAGGGTTTTCTTAATTTCTCTTTCAGAATTTTCATCATTAGTGTATAGGAATGCAAGAGATTTCTGTGCATTAATTTTGTATCCTGCTACTGCTACCAAAAACATTGATTATTTCTAGTAGTTTTCTGGTAGCATCCTTAGGATTCTCTATGTATAGTATCATGTCATGTGCAAACAGTGACAGCTTTTATTTCTTTTTCTTCTCTGACTGCTGTAGCTAAAACTTCCAAAACTATGTTGAGTAATAGTGGTGAAAGTGGGCAACCTTGTCTTGTTTCTGATCTTAGAGGAAAAGGTTTCAGCTTTTCACCACTGAGAATGATGTTGGCTGTGGGTTTGTCATATATGGCCTTTATTATGTTGAGGTAAGTTCCCTCTATGCCTACTTTCTGGAGGGTTTTTATCATAAATCGGTGTTGAATGTTGTCAAAAGCTTTTCCTGCATCTATTGAGATGATCATTTGGTTTTTATCCTTCAGCTGGTTGATATGGTTTATTACATTGATTGATTTGCATATATTGAAGAATCCTTGCATTCCTGGGATAAACCCCACTTGATCATGGTGTATGATCCTTTTCATGTGCTGTTGGATTCTGTTTGCTAGTATTTTCTTGAGGATTTTTGCATCTATGTTCATCAGTGATTTGGCCTGTAGTTTTCTTTCTTTGTGTCATCTTTATCTGGTTTTGATATCAGGGTGATGGTGGCCTCATAGTATGAGTTTGGGAGTGTTCCTCCCTCTGCTATATTTTGGAAGAGTTTGAGAAGGATAGGTGTTACCTCTTCTCTAAATGTTTGATAGAATTCACCTGTGGAGCCATCTGGTCCTGGGCTTTTGTTTGTTGGAACATTTTTACTCACAGTCTCAATTTCAGTGTTTGTGATTGGTCTGTTTATATTTTCTAGTTCTTCCTGGTTCAGTCTCAGAAGGTTGTGCTTTTCTAAGAATTTGTCCATTTCTTCCAGGTTGTCCATTTTATTGGCATATAGTTGTTTGTAGTAATCGCTCATGATCTTTGTATTTCTGCAGTGTCACTTGTTACTTCTCCTTTTTCATTTCTAAGTCTAATGATTTGAGTCTTCTCCCTTTTTCTCTTGATGAGTCTCGCTAATGGTTTATCAATTTTGTGTATCTTCTCAAGGAACCAGCTTTTATTTTTATTGATCTTTGCTATCATTTCCTTCATTTCGTTTTCATTTATTTCTGATCTGATCTTTATGGTTTCTTTTCTTCTGGTAACTTTGGGGATTTTTTGTTCTTTCTCTGACTGCTTTAGGTGTAAGCTTAGGTTGTTTATTTGAGATGTTTCTTGTTTCTTGTAGTAGGATTATATTGTTACAAACTTCCCTCTTAGAACTGGTTTTGTTGCATCCCATAGGCTTTGGGTCGTTGTGTTTTCCTTGTCAGTTGTTTCTAGGTATGTTTTGATTTCCTCCTTGATTTCTTCAGTGATCTCTTGGTTATTTAGTAGTGTATTGTTTAGCCTACATGTGTTTGTATTTTTTACAGATTTGTTCCTGTAATTGATATCTAGTCTCATAGCATTGTGGTCAGAAAAGATACTTGATATGATTTCAATTTTCTTAAATTTACCAAGGCTTGATTTCTGACCCAAGATATGATCTATCCTGGAGAATGTGCCACGAGCTCTTGAGAGGAAAGTGTATTCTGTTGTTTGGGGATGGAATGTCCTTTAAATATCAATTAAGTTCACCTTCTTTAATGTGTCATTTAAAGCTTTTGTTTCCTTATTTAATTTCCCTTTGGATGATCTGTTCATTGGTGAAAGTGGGGTGTCAAAGTCCCTTACTATGACTGTCTTACTGTCGATTTCCCAGTTTATGGCTGTTAGCATTTGCCTTATGTATTAAGGTGCTCCTGTGTTGGGTGCATAGATACTTACAACTGTTATATCTTCTTCTTGGATTGATCCCTTGATCATTATGCAGTGTCCTTCTTTGTCTCTTGTAATAGTTTTTATTAGAAAGTCCATTTTGACTGATATGAGAATTGCTACTCCGGCTTTCTTTTGATTTTCATTTGCATGCAATATGTTTTTCCACCCCTCACTTTCAGTCTGTATGTGTCCCTAGGCCTGAAGTGGGTCTCTTGTATACAGCATATATATGGGTCTTGTTTTTGTATCCATTAAGCCTCTTTAAAAGCAGCAAGGGAAAAACAAAAAATAACATAAGGGAATCCCCATAAGGTTAACAGCTGATCTTTAGTAGAAACTCTGCAAGCCAGAAGGGAGTGGCAGGACATATTTAAAGTTATGAAAGGGAAAAACCTACAACCTAGATTACTGTACCCAGCAAGAATCTCATTCAGATTCGACAGAGAAATCAAAAGCTTTACAGACAGGCAAAGGCTAAGAGAATTCAGTGCCACCAAAACAGCTCTACAACAAATGCTAAAGGAACTTTTCTAGGCAAGAAACACATGAGAAGGAAAAGACCTACAATAACAAACCAAAAACAAATAAAGAAATGGTAATAGGAACATACATATTGATAACTACCTTTAATGTAAATGGGTTAAATGCTCCAACCAAGAGATACAGGCTTGCTGAATGGATACAAAAACAAGACCCATATATATGCTGTATACAAGAGACCCACTTCAGGCCTAGGGACACATACAGATTGAAAGTGAGGAGTGGAAAAAAATATTGCATGCAAATGAAAATCAAAAGAAAACCGGAGTAGCAGTTCTCATATCAGTCAAAATACACTTTCAAATAAAAACTATTACAAGAGACAAAGAAGGACACTGCATAATGATCAAGGGATCAATCCAAGAAGAAGATATAACAGTTGTAAGTATCTATGCACCCAACACAGGAGCACCTTAATACATAAGGCAAATGCTAACAGCCATAAACTGGGAAATCGACAGTAAGACAGTCATAGTAAGGGACTTTGACACCCCACTTTCACCAATGAACAGATCATCCAAAGGGAAATTAAATAAGGAAACAAAAGCTTTAAATGACACATTAAAGAAGGTGAACTTAATTGATATTTAAAGGACATTCCATCCCCAAACAACAGAATACACTTTCCTCTCAAGAGCTCGTGGCACATTCTCCAGGATAGATCATATCTTGGGTCAGAAATCAAGCCTTGGTAAATTTAAGAAAATTGAAATCATATCAAGTATCTTTTCTGACCACAATGCTATGAGACTAGATATCAATTACAGGAACAAATCTGTAAAAAATACAAACACATGTAGGCTAAACAATACACTACTAAATAACCAAGAGATCACTGAAGAAATCAAGGAGGAAATCAAAACATACCTAGAAACAACTGACAAGGAAAACACAACGACCCAAAGCCTATGGGATGCAACAAAACCAGTTCTAAGAGGGAAGTTTGTAACAATATAATCCTACTACAAGAAACAAGAAACATCTCAAATAAACAACCTAAGCTTACACCTAAAGCAGTCAGAGAAAGAACAAAAAATCCCCAAAGTTACCAGAAGAAAAGAAACCATAAAGATCAGATCAGAAATAAATGAAAACGAAATGAAGGAAATGATAGCAAAGATCAATAAAAATAAAAGCTGGTTCCTTGAGAAGATACACAAAATTGATAAACCATTAGCGAGACTCATCAAGAGAAAAAGGGAGAAGACTCAAATCATTAGACTTAGAAATGAAAAAGGAGAAGTAACAAGTGACACTGCAGAAATACAAAGATCATGAGCGATTACTACAAACAACTATATGCCAATAAAATGGACAACCTGGAAGAAATGGACAAATTCTTAGAAAAGCACAACCTTCTGAGACTGAACCAGGAAGAACTAGAAAATATAAACAGACCAATCACAAACACTGAAATTGAGACTGTGAGTAAAAATGTTCCAACAAACAAAAGCCCAGGACCAGATGGCTCCACAGGTGAATTCTATCAAACATTTAGAGAAGAGGTAACACCTATCCTTCTCAAACTCTTCCAAAATATAGCAGAGGGAGGAACACTCCCAAACTCATACTATGAGGCCACCATCACCCTGATATCAAAACCAGATAAAGATGACACAAAGAAAGAAAACTACAGGCCAAATCACTGATGAACATAGATGCAAAAATCCTCAAGAAAATACTAGCAAACAGAATCCAACAGCACATGAAAAGGATCATACACCATGATCAAGTGGGGTTTATCCCAGGAATGCAAGGATTCTTCAATATATGCAAATCAATCAATGTGATAAACCATATCAACCAGCTGAAGGATAAAAACCAAATGATCATCTCAATAGATGCAGGAAAAGCTTTTGACAACATTCAACACCGATTTATGATAAAAACCCTCCAGAAAGTAGGCATAGAGGGAACTTACCTCAACATAATAAAGGCCATATATGACAAACCCACAGCCAACATCGTTCTCAGTGGTGAAAAGCTGAAACCTTTTCCTCTAAGATCAGAAACAAGACAAGGTTGCCCACTTTCACCACTATTACTCAACATAGTTTTGGAAGTTTTAGCTACAGCAGTCAGAGAAGAAAAAGAAATAAAAGCTGTCACTGTTTGCACATGACATGATACTATACATAGAGAATCCTAAGGATGCTACCAGAAAACTACTAGAAATAATCAATGTTTTTGGTAGCAGTAGCAGGATACAAAATTAATGCACAGAAATCTCTTGCATTCCTATACACTAATGATGAAAATTCTGAAAGAGAAATTAAGGAAACCCTCCCATTTACCATTGCAACAAAAAGAATAAAATACCTAGGAATAAACCTACCTAAGGAAACAAAAGACCTGTATGCAGAAAACTATAAGACACTGATGAAAGAAATTAAAGATGATACAAACAGATGTGGAGATAGACCATGTTCTTGGATTGGGAGAATCCACATTGTGAAAATGACTATAGAACCCAAAGTAAGATACAGATACAGTGCAATCCCTATGAAACTACCAGTGGCATTTTTCACAGAACTAGAATTTAAAAAATCACAATTTGTATGGAAACACAAAAGACCCCGAATAACCAAAGCAATCTTGATAAAGAAAATTGGAGCCAGAAGAATCAGGCTCCTGGGCTTCAGATTATACTAGAATGCTACAGTAATCAAGACAGTATGGTACTGGCACAAAAACAGAAATATAGATCAATGGAACAGGATAGAAAGCCCAGAGATACACCCACGCACATATGGTCAGCTTATTTTTGATTATGGAGACAAGAATATACAATGGAGAAAAGAGAGCTTCTTCAATAAGTGGTGCTGGGAAAACTGGACAGCTACATGTAAAAGAATGAACTTAGAATACTTCTTAATGCCATATACAAAAGTAAACTCAAAATGGATTAAGGACCTAAATGTAAGGCCAGACACCATAAAACTCTTAGAGGAAAACATAGGCAGAACACTCTATGATATAAATCATAGCCAGATCCCTTTTGACCCACCTCCTAGAGTAATGGAAATAAAAACAAAAATACACAAATGGGACCTAATGAAACTTAAAAGCTTTTGGACAGCAAAGGAAATCGTAAACAAGACAAAAAGACAACCTTGAGAATGGGAGAAAATATTTGCAAGTGAAGCAACTGACAAAGGATTTTTTAAAAATAATTTTGTTTATTTATCTATCAATTTATTTATTTATTTTTGGCTGCTTTGTGTCTTCGCTTTTGCGCACGGGCTCTCTCTAGTTGCGGTGAGCTGTGGTTACTCTTCATTGTGGTGCATGGGCTTCTCATTGTGGTGGCTTTTCTTGTTGTGGAGCATGGGCTCTAGGTGCACGAGATTCAGTAATTGTGGCTTGCAGATTTTCGATCTCAGGCTTAGTAGGTGTGGCACACAGGCTTAGTTGCTCCATGGCATGTGGGAACTTCCCGGACCAGGGCTCGAACCCATGTCCCCTGCATTGGTAGGCAGTTTCTTAACCACTGCGTCAGCAGGGAAGCCCAACAAAGGATTAATCTCCAAAATTTACAGCAGCTCATGCAGCTCAATATCTAAAAAAACAAGCAATCCAATCCAAAAATGGGCAGAAAACCTAAGTAGGCATTTCTCCAAAGAAGATATACAGATTGCCAACAAGCACATGAAAAGCTGCTCAACATCACTAATCACTAGAGAAATGCAAATCAAAAGTACAATGAGGTATCACCTCACACCAGTCAGAATAGCCATCATCAAAAAATCTATAACCAATAAATGCTGGAGAGGGTGTGGAGAAAAGTGAACCCTTTTGCACTGTTGGTGGGAAAGGAAATTGATACAGCCACTATGGAGAACAGTATGGAGGTTCCTTGAAAAACCAAAAATAGAATTACCATACGACCCAGCAATCCCACCACTGGGCCTATACCCTGAGAAAACCATAATTCAAAAAGAGTCATGTACCCCCAATATTCATTGCAGCTCTATTTCCAATAGCCAGGACATGGAAGCAACCTAAGTGTCCACTGACATATGAATGGATAAAGATGTGGCACATATATACAATAGAATATCACTCCACAATAAAAAGAAACGAAATTGAGTTATGTGTAGTGAGGTGGATGGACCTAGAGACTGTCATACAGAGTGAAGTCAGAAAGAGAAAAACAAATACCGTATGCTAACACATATATATGGAATCTAAAACAAAAAAGGGTTCTTAAGAACCTAGGGGCAGGACAAGAATAAAGACATAGAGAATGGACTTGAGGACATGGGGAGGGGGAAGGTTAAGCTGAGACGAAGTGAGAGAGTGGCATGGACACATATACACTACCAAATGTAAAACAGATAGCTAGTGGGAAGCAGCCGCATAGCACAGGGAGATCAGCTCCGTGCTTTGTGACCACCTAGAGGGCTGGGATAGGGAGGGTGGGAGGGAGGGAGACGCAAGAGGGAGGAGATATGGGGATATATGTATATGTATAACTGATTCACTTTGTTATAATGTAGAAACTAACACACCACTGTAAAGCAATTATACTCCAGTAAAGATGTTAAAAAGAAGTAAAAAAGTAAAGTTCTGAAAAATTTGGAAAAAAAGTAATAAAATGAAAAATACAAGAAGGAAAGAACAGAACAACCAAACCAAAAAATAAATCTACCAATGATAACAAGTGCTAAAAACTATGCTAGAAAAAAAAAAAAAAAAGGAAAAACGGACAGATAGAACCCTAGGACAAATGTAAAAGCAAAGCTATACAGACAAAATGACAGAAAGATGCATACACATACACACAAAAAGAGAAAAAGAAAAAAAAATCTATATACATATATAAAAAAGGGCTTCCCTGGTGGCGCAGTGGTTGAGAGTCCGCCTGCCAATGCAGGGGACACGGGTTCATGCCCCAGACCGGGAAGATCCCTACATGCCGCGGAGCGGTTAGGCCCGTGAGCCATGGCCGCTGAGCCTGCGAGTCCGGAGCCTGTGCTCTGCAGCAGGAGAGGCCACAACAGTGAGAGGCCCGCGTACGGCCAAAAAAAAAAAAAGAGCAGCCAAATCAATAAACACATCTACCAGTGATAATAAACTGTAAATACTAAACTAAGAACTAAGATAAACATAAGACCAGAAACAAGTTAGATGCAGAAAGCAAACTTCCTCTTAAAGTCTACCGCCTTAATTTTGGGTTGATTCGTTGTCTATTCAGGTATTCCACAGATGCAGGGTATGTCAAGTTGATTGTGGAGCTTTAGTCCACTGCTCCTGAGGCTGCTGGGAGAGATTTCCCTTTCTCTTCTTTGTTCGAACAGCTGCCGGGATTCAGCTTTGGATTTGGCCCCGCCTCTGTGTTTAGGTTGATTGAGGATGTCTGTTTCCCACTCAGACACAACGGGGTTAAAGGAGCAGCTATTTCTGGTGCTCTGGCTCACTCAGGCCTGGGGGAGGGAGGGGCATGGAGTGCGGGGCGAGCCTGCGGCGGCAGAGGCCTACGTGACGTTGTACCAGCCTGAGGCGCGCTGCGTGTTCTCCCGGGGAAGTTGTCCCTGGATCACAGGACCTTGGCCGTGGCGGGCTGCACAGGCTCCCGGGAGAGGAGGTGTGGAGAGTGACCTGTGTGTGCACACAGGCTTCTTGGTGGCGGCAGCAGCAGCCTTAGTGTCTCATGCCCGTCTCTAGGGTCCGCATTTTTAGCCGGGGCTCGTGCCCGTCTCTGGAGCTCCTTTAAGCGGTGCTCTTAATCCCCTCTCCTCGGGCACCAGGAAACAATGGTCTCTTGTCTCTCCTGCGGCTCCAGACTTTTTCCCGGACTCCCTCCCGGCTAGCCGTGGCGCACTAGACCCTTCAGGCAGTGTTCACGCCGCCAACCCCAGTCCTCTCCCTGCGGACCGAAGCCCGAGCCTCAGCTCCCAGCCCCGCCCGCCGCGGCGGGTGAGCAGACAAGCCTCTCAGGCAAGTGAGTACTGGTCGGCACCGATCCTCTGTGCGGGAATCTCGCCGCTTTGCCCTGCGCACCCCTGATGCTGCGCTCTCCTCCATGGCTCCGAAGCTCCTCCCCTCCACCCCCCACAGTCTCCGCCCGCGAAGGGGCTTCGTAGTGTGTGGAAAGCTTTCCTCCTTCACAGCTCCCTCCCACTGGTGCGGGTCCCGTTCCTATTCTTTTGTCTCTGTTTTTTCCATTCTCTTCTGCCCTACCCAGGTATGTGGGGAGTTTCTTGCCTTTTGGGAAGTCTGAGGTCTTCTGCCAGCGTTCAGTAGGTGTTCTGTAGGAGTTGTTCCACATGTAGATGTATTTCTGGTGTATTTGTGGGGAGGAAGGTGATCTCCGCCATCTTGACGGTCTTCCTATCCTTTCATCTTTTGATAGAAATTTAGGTGGTTTTATTTTGGGGGCTATTATTAATAAAGCTTCTATGAGTATTTATTTCAAGGCTTTTGTAAACACACATTTTCATTTCTCTTTGATAAATATCTGACAGTGCAATTGCTGGGTCAAAACTTTCTCTAATGAATTCTCCAATGGGTTTGTACCATTTTACATTGCCATGAATAATGTATAATAATTCCAGTTGCTCCACATTCATGTCAACAATTGGTACTATCTGTCTTCTTAATGTTAAGTTGTGAGTGGCTTATAATATTATCTCATTCTTGTTTCAGTTAGCTTTTCCCTGATGACTAAAGATATTGAGCATCCTTCCATGCACTTACTAGCCATACATAACGTTTTTTAGTGTGTGAAGTGTCTGTTTAAATCCTTTGCACACATTGCTTTTTAATTCTCTTCTTCTTCTTGAGTTATAAGAATTCTTATATCTTCTGGACATACGTCTTTTGCCAGCTATATGTATTGCAAAGAGTTTTCCAATCTTGGCTTTCCCACTCTTTGACTTGGCTTTTCCACTTTCTTAGTGGTGTGTTTTGAGGAGCAAGATTTTAGATTTTTTAAAACTTCTAATTAATCACTTAAAAATGGTTCATTTTTGTGTATTCTCTATAAAATCTTTGTCTCTCTCAAGGTTTCAAAGGGTTTTGCTCAATTTTTTCTAGTAGTTTTTATAGTTTCAATGTTTATATTTAGGTTTATAATCCATCTGGAGTTGATTTTTGTTTGCCATGTGAAGTAAGGGTCAAAGTTCATCTTTTTTTCCACACTGACATCCAGTTATTCATTACCATTTATTGAAAATACAATTTTTTCCTCCCCAAATTACTTTGGTGACTTTGTTAAAAAAAAAAAACAAAAACAACCTACCCCCAAAACCCTCACTCCCTGATAAACCTCTCCCCAAATGGAGCAGACACATGTAGGTCTACATTTGGATTCTCTATTTTGTTCCATTTTTTATGTCTATTTTTATGCTACTATCACACTGTCTTGACAACTGTAGCTTTATATAATAAGCGTTAATGTCAGGTGATTTACATCTTCTAACTTTGTTTTTCATATTTTAAATTATTTCAGCTATTTTAGGTCCTTTCTATTTTCACATGATTATGCGAATCAATTTGTCAGTTCAAAAAAAACCTAATGGCATTTTTTTTTTTTTTTGAAATTGCTTTGAATCTATAGATCAGTTTGGGGAGAATTGATATCTTAACCTTGTATCAATCATTCCATGGACATGGTATATTTCTCCACTTATTTAGGCCTTCATTTGTTTTTTCAGCATTGTTTTGTAGTTTTAGTTTGGAGGTCTTGTACATGTGTTTTAAGCTTATCCTCAGTATTTTACTTTTAAATAATATGCTAAATGGCATTTAAATTAGGGTTAGGGTTAGGGTTCCAATTGTTTTTTGGAATATAAATATTGTTGTTGGTTTATAGAAATATGATTGAGTTTTTACATAGCTTATTCTGTAGATTCCTTAGGATTTCCTGTGTACAAAATTATGTCATTTATAAACAAAGAAAGTTTTACTTCTTTCTTTCCAGTTGGAATGCCTTTTCTTTTTCTTGACTTATAGCCAGACTGACTGGGACCTCAAATATTACATAGAAAAGGAGAGAGCCGACATCCTTGCCTTGTTCTCACTGTGTCACTTGTAATTCTTTTTTATTCTCTTTTAATTTATAGATATATTTTCTAATTTTCTATAATAAACACATTATTTCTTATGGAAAAGGTAATTAAAAACAGAAGGAAATGCTGATCTGTGAATATGGGAACTAATGTTAGTAGCTAATAGTGTTGATTTTCAATATTTTAATGAATCAGATACAATCTTAGAGTTCTCTTTCTTGAGATTAAGCATAGATAAAACTTTAAAATCTCAGATATTCGTGTTTTGGTTTTGTAGGTTGTAACTATGAGATTAAAATGTATACATATGGCAATGCTGAAGTAGCCTGTTGGCCCTCTCAGGGATATATGTGGTTCACCCCACAATCATTTCAGCCATTGCTGAATATTGCTATTGGTCATTAAGAGACTGAAACTTGTAGGATGGCTGGCTCTGCTGGTGGCATTTGGTGCCTCAGTATAGATAGTCATAGGCTCAATATCTTTTATTGCAGCCATTTTCCCACTGGATTTTTAAATTTGGGAACTAGAATTCACAGCTAAGAAATGTTTCTCAATATTTAAATTAAACACATAGAGTTTTTATTGTGGTAAACGCATTGATTTTACAGCTGAATCCTTTAACAATACCATCCTGAAAGAGTGATTCTTGGCATGATTTTGCCTAGGAACCTTCTATGAATGTAAAAGCATTCTTGGTAATGACAGACAACCTCATTGCAAACTGCTTTGCACAAAGGCAGTTTAGGAATCCACTTTGGTTTGCACAAAGTGGATTACTAAAATTGGATTTCCATGTCTAAATTCTTTCTGTTTGTAGAACACCTGGTTCTCAAAATCACTTTTGATGCATGGGCTCTTGCCTAAGTTTTCTCAAGTTAATTTGGTTGTACATTTATACTTACTTTTGCTTGTCCTTCTACTTCTTGGCATTAGTGGCCTTTCCAGATGCTCTAAGACCTAGGATGAAAGATGTAAGACACAATCTCATACAATGTTAAATTCCCCAGTAAGCCAACACAAGTTAGTGGGGGAAAAGGATTAACATATATTAGCTACTTGTTTAATAATTGCTGCCTGTCTTCCTTAGTCTAGTTATTAATTTTCACTAATCTCATCCTAATTCATTAAGATCCTGAGTGTTTGCTTACAGAGCTGCCTTATACTTTACATGAAAATTTTTAAAATGGATCTGTTATTTCTGGGAATGATCTATCTACTCTAAGTTGATTGCCAGCCCACTGTTTTGAGCGCTTTCTGTGGAGTCAGGAAATCTGGGCTTTTGTCCCTATTCTGCTTCTAACTAATTGTGTGTCCGTGTATAAGACACTTGTTCTTTCTGGTACTCAGTTTCCTCATTTTGTAGATGACAAGATTGGTCTAGACGGTCCCTGAGATCCTTTGTAGTTCCAATATCTCGGGATTATAAATTGATTAAAGTTCTTCACTGTAAATTTCAGTCTCCAAATGGATTTCTGCAATAGAAGATTATATGTGGTTATTTGATTTCTATGTCACATTTGTTCTGCATGGGCATATCACACAAATGATGTCAAATGGGTTATTTTAAAGAGTAAAATGTCAGTACATTTATAATATCAGCTAGTGTGATAGATGACAAATCATGCATGTGTCATGTCAGTAAAGGAGAAAGACATTCGTACCGTTATATTAAATCACTCCCATCGTATTTATTGTCTACCTAGAGTAAAACAAAAGCTAATTTGTCACATTACTGATTCCTAGATGGGAATGTTTTGCCACGTGCTTACTGAAACTGCAGAAGAGAAAATTATTTTTCTGGTTTCTGACAAGTCTTTCAATAGTCTTTTGTTGTTTCAAGAAATCATTCCCTTAGAGCCAATAAGTTTCACATCCACTAGAAAGCCTAGTCTTGTATTTTAGGACTCTCTTGGAGCAAGTTTTATACAGGCTGAGCTCCTGAGTTGTCATTGGTGCTGCTAGTTTAGCAAGTAGAATTGTCTGTAATAGAGAAAAAAAGTGCTTATAACCTCCCAGCTTCTCGCCTTTTACATCAGAAGCTTTCTAATTAAATGTTTCTACAGACCCCCAGGGAGTTTGGTTTGCTGGGTACAGGATGCCTCAACCAAGGATAGCTGCAACTTCACCTTCCTTGGTGAAGTTTGGCACCTATTTTCAACCTGCTCACATTACTCCTTGACTCCCTTTCTATGTGACTCCCTTTTTATATTCTGTAGTATTAGAATTTGGAGCACATTAGCAGACAGGGTTCACTGCATTACTTATTATTGTCTGACAATAGCTATCATCTATTCAGCTCTACTAAGTTCCAGTTACTAGACTACGTACTTCACCATATTCAACATCATTAAACTCTTGCAGCAATTAGAATATTGCCCTTTGAGGCACATGGATGCTAAAAATCAGCAGAGTTAAGTAGTTTGCCCAAGGCCACACAGTAAGAGGAGGAGCTGGAGGGTGAGCTCAGCTCTGTGACTACAAAGCTTTGTTCTTTCACTGGGTCTTAGGTATGGTGTGCAACACAGCATTGTTCGCGTGTTCACTCTGAATATCAAAGTCGTTCATAACACTTATTGTATTAGGTTGGTTATAGATTAAGCAGTGAGACCACTACTTCATCCATCACATTCCTTTTTCCCAGTTATCTGCATCTTTTTTCCCCACTGATATCATATTCTGTTGGAGTTATTTGCATTATGATCTTACTTCCTTCTATTTGGGCCACTTCCTACAAATAAAGCCACAGCCATTCTTAATAACGGCACAGACATGCAGTATAAGGCCTTTAAATAAGCTTACTCTTATTCCCAGCTGTGACTTCTGTTATTAAAAATTTTAGCCTCTGATCCTTAGTCACAGTTACAGAATCATAAAATAAGAAAAAAACTTTTGAAATTATGGGAAAGTAACCCTTCACTTAACAGAAGAGGAAATAAGTTCCCCCAAAGGTTGAATATTGTTCGATATATTTATGGAGCTTGGGGAATTTTTTTAGTTGCTTAAATTATTGAAAGAAAAAAGGACACTCCCATTACTATGGTTAGGTCTACATAGTGATATATAATCCAATTAATTTTGTCCTTAAGTCTTTCAACTTCTTGGATATCCTGTAAACAATAGTGTATAAAATGGTTTTAAAATGATTTTTCCCCAAATCATCTTATCATGACCTGTTTTCTGATTCCTAAAAATGTTCCTAATGCTTGGCTACTTCATATTTTTGGCGAAAACTATATCGTTTGTACAATAAGGGCGTCTTTGCTTCAGACAGGATCTGTTTCACTTGACCAAGTTTAGTGGGGTTTACAGAGCTTCATTTAGGGGGTCTCAACACCAAAATTTAAAAAAAATGCTGTCAGTAGATAAAAATACTAATTAAAAAAACCCAGTTATCCCATATGAAGAAAGGATTGGATGATGCAAGCATGTATTTTGTAAGGAATTAAGAATGAACTCCCAGGGTAGAAGACATACATAACATTTTATTGAAGACTCTTGGATTCAGTTCCTTGATTTGGTCAAGTTGGTCATTCTTGTCTATGAGCAGATGTTCTGCCATATACACACTTCTGTTGAACTAAAGGAAAGCTGTCTTGCATGCTCTCATGTAAATAATTCACTCAGTGTGTCATGCATCCACTCTGGAGAGAGCTAGCCACTTACTTACTTCCCACGTGAAACAACTTAGTTTCCATGGTTCACCATTATAAACCCACAGCATCCCTGAAGTCCTTCGTCTGGTCTGGTGCACTTGCCTAGTTAGACACTATGAGTCAGCTACTCCAATGAGGCTGTCATACAGGGCAATCCTACAATACATCTTTTGCATATTTTATTTTTCATTTTTCAAAACAATTTCCAACTCTCTTTCAAACTTTCCTCAAACTCTTACACACCCTCCTTCCTCACTCTTAGCTGATGACTTTGTCTCATATTTCACTGTTGAAATCATATCATAATTTTTCTTAATTTTTTAATATCTTGGCTCCACCAGTTTTCTCCCTCTGACTCTTGCATCTTCTGTGATTTTCCACTGTATAATTTCCATTGATATCTAATGAAATTTCCCTTCTATCTTAAATATCCTTTCTTAAAAAAGAAGAAAAACTCATTTCTCTGTGGTTATAGCCCCATTTCTCTGCTCCCCTTTGGAACAAAATTTCTTCAAAATAGTTTATCTTTTTTCCCACATGATATTTCTATTCTCCCCTCAATCAACTCTAATTTGCCTTCTATCCCCTCAACTAAGCTGGGGTGGCTCCTGTCAAAATCATGAAATGACCTCTGGGTTGCCAATAGAATGCTTATTTATTTGTTTTAATTTTTATTGGAGTATAGTTGATTTACAATGTTGTGTTAGTTTCAGGTGTACAGCAAAGTGAATCAGCCATGCATATACATATATCTGCTCTTTTTTTAGATTCTTTTCCCATATAGGCCATTACAGAGTATTGAGTAGAGTTCACTTCTCTGTTTTTTTAATCTTTGTTGACCTCTCAACAGCATTCAACATTAGAATGTTCCTGGGACCCTTCTCCTCTCTCTATATTCTCCCTTGATAATTTCATCCAGTCCATTAAAAAAAAGAAGCAAAACAAAAAAATGTATAGGCCGATGACTCCCCGCCCTGTATCTTGAGTCCTGATATTTCCCCATAATTCTAGATTCATATATCCAGTGCCTACTGGAACTCTCCACATAGAAGTCTAATTGATACTTTAAACTTAACATGGCCAAACAGAAGTTTTAATTTTAGGCACACCAGAACTCCACTGATTTTTTTTTTTTTTAGTCTTTCTCATGCTGATAAATGGTGTCACTATCCCTTCAGTTGCTCAAGTAAAGAAACTGGGAGTTATCCCTAAGTTTATATTTATCCCACTTGCTGCATCCACTTTCCTAGGAAGTTTTGTTGATTATATCTCAGATACATTGACCCCATTCATTTGTTTTCATTTCCACCTTTACCCTCCTAGTCCAATCTTCCATAATTGTCATTTGACCTACTATATAAGCGCCCTCTTGGTCTCTTTGTTTCTACTTTTACCTGGGCTGGTAAACTGTCTTTGTCGTTCTCTGATCTCTTGTTCAGCTCTGTGCCTCAGAGAACTAAATTTCCCAGCCTCCCTTAACCTCTGGTTTCTGAATAGATTGGGCCAAAAGAAGGAAATGGTGGAAGACTGCCTTTTGTGATGTCTCTTACACATTTTTCTCTGTGGCTTCAGCTCCTGCCAGATAGTTCCACCTAACTCTACTGGAAAGCCTTTCCATGCTACTGTCAGTTGGATGACTGAAGCATCAGGACCCTGCTCATACTACCTCTTTCCTTGGTTCCTTCAGTCCCTGGCTATGGCTATGGTGAATCTCACATTGCTTCATCATACCCTGTTTGAACTCTTAGCTTTTCTATCAGCTGTGTGCCCAGTTCCTAGTACTAAATGTCCTTTGTTTAAAAGACCCTAAGTGATTTTTAAAGCATTTCTTTATTTAACATTAATTAATATACTCCTACACAGTATAATTTCCACACAGCAGCCAGAGAAATCGTTTCAAAAATGAAACTTAGATCCTGTCACCTCTCCCTTCCCAAACTCATTTAAGTCTTTCCCAAAACTTCTTATCACAATGAGAATGAAATTTAAACTTCCTACACTGGCTGACAAAGTCTACCATGATCTGGTTCCATTTTGTGACTCTTATCTCATTTATACTGCTTTACCTTTCACTCATTATACTCCAGCCATGCTGGCCTTTCTTCTGTTCTTTGCATAAGGCAAGTTGTTCTGGCTTCAGGAATTTTGCACAAAATCATCCCTTTACCTGGAATGCTCTTCTCTCTGATCCTCATGCTGTGCTTCTTCCTGTCATTCAGATCTCAGTTGTTGTTTTTTTTTTGCGGTACGCGAGCCTCTCACTGCTGTGGCCTCTCCCGTTGCGGACCACAGGCTCCGGACGCGCAGGCTCAGTGGCCATGGCTCACAGGCCCAGCCGCTCCACGGCATATGGGATCTTCCCGGACCGGGGCACGAACCCATGTCCCCTGCATCGGCAGGCGGACTCCCAACCACTGCGCCACCAGGGAAGCCCACAGATCTCAGTTTTAACATCAACTCTTCAGTCAAGACTTTTATGATTCCAATTGTAAAGTGTGATTCTTCTTTACTCTCTCACGTAAATCTATGTTAATTCTTTGTGTATTGTTTGTTAATATGTAATCATTTTTATTCCTCTGTCAATTTTCTGATTTATTCAAGCATTCATTTTGTCTCTATCTTCTAGGCAGAACAATGTTTGGCACATACAAATCATCAATAAATATTTGAATAGATGTATGAATGAATGAAAATCAGACTTCTGGTTAGGCAAGGGTTACATGGATAAGCACTAGAATCCCTAAATTAAGTAGTTAAATAATCACTTAGTGTTTAGAAGGTAAAGTGAAAAATGTTGCTAAAGTGCTAAGTACTATGTATAAAAGAAGACTGTGGCCTAATATAAAAGAAGGTAAAATACTAGAGTCAAGTTCACTACTCTATGTCTGCAGGCCAAGCCACAAATATACTCTCACACTCTTCATAACTGAGAGGAAAGAGATTAAAAAGAGTGACTGTATGTTTCATCTGCCTGGGACTTCAACTTCTGGTAATGGCTGATAAGGTAATTCAGTATAATTCTAATATTGAAAATAGCTTTAACAGGTGGAAAAAATAAACTAAAAATACCTACTAGAAAGCATTGGTGAGCTAGTAAGGCAGTAAAAAATTACAGAAGCAAGATCTGGAAAAAAAAAAATGAGGTCCAGAGAAGTAAGCCCAGCATTTGGGTCAGTTTTTCTCTAAGGATATCTGCTGATTCTGAAAGAGGTAGCAGAGAGGCTGAAAAATACAGCAGAGCTTTTGACAGCTACATGAGACCAAGGGTACAAAATCACAGTAAGGATGAACAAGAAGTAGACTGAAAATCTAGTTACATCCAGAATGTATAAATAACTCCCACAAATCAATAAGCTAAAGACAGGCAATGAAACAGAAGCCAGAAGACTTGACCAAACACTTCCCAAAGAAGGATGTACAAATGGCCAATAACATGGAAAGTGCTCAACTGCATTGGGGATAAGTCAAATGTAAAGTAAAACCACAATGAATACCATTATACAACCATCAGAAAGGATATAATAAAGTGTTGGTGAGGATATGGAGCAACCAGAATGCCCATATAATTGGTGAGGCTGTAAATTAATACAACAAACCTTGGGACAATTTTGGCATTATCTTCCAAAGTTGCCACTCCAACAGAAATGCATGTGCTTGTGTACCAAGAGACATATACAAGAATATTTATACCAATATATTTGTTACTTCTAATGTTTCTTCTGCTCCTTTCTCTCTTTCTAGTATTCCAATTATGTATATATTATACTTTTTTATATTGCTCCACTGTTCCTGCATACTCTATTCTTTTTTTCTTTTCTTTCACTGGTCATATCCAGTGCAGTGATGAACACATTGAAACAATCCTTCATTTCTGTTACAGCGTTTGTGGCTTATAGCATTTCCTTTGATTCTTTTAGAGTTTCCACCCCTTTACTTACATTATCTATCTGTTCTTGCATGTTGCCTACTTTTTCTAACAGAAAAAGGATAGAGTCCTTAACATGTAGTTATTTTAAATTCCCTACCTGATAATTTTAACATCTATATCATACCTAGGTCTCGATGGCTTTGTCTCTTCAGATTGTTTTTTATCTTTGCTTTTCATATGCCCTGTAATTTTTTGTAGAAAGCTGGACATGTTGTATCAGGTAATAGGAACTAAGGTAAATGGATCTTTCATGTGAAAATTTATGTTAGTCTGCCTAGGAGCTGGGCTGTGTTTAATGTTTGCTGTAGCTATAGGCGCTAGAGGCTTCAAATTCCTCCAATGTCCTTGTTTTTGTTTCCCTTCTTGACTTTGGGATTTCCTAATTAATCCTTCTCAAAAAGAGACTGTGTCTTGAAGCTTTTTCAACTGTAATCCACTGTTTTATACTAGAGCCTTGTTGGTGTGGTGATAAGATGTGGCAAAGGGGAGGAAGTTTATAATCTTCTGATTAAATCTCAGATTATTAATGGGCTGTAGACTAAGTATGGTAGGCAGAACTTCTTGGATGGGTCTTCAGCATTATACACCTCTTAATCCCTGGAACCTGTGAATGTGATGAGCTACATTTCCTTGATTGCGTTATGTTATATGGTATATCTGTTTGCTAGGACTACCGTAACAAAGCACCACAAATTAGATGGCTTAAAACAACAAAAATGTATTGCCTCACAGTTCTAGGAGCAGATATCTGAAATCAAGGTATTGTCAGGACCACGCTCCCTCTGGGACTCTGGATAGAATACTTCCTTACCTCTTCCTAGCTTCTGATGGGGGTGTATAATCCTTGGTGTTCATTTACATTTGCCTCAGTCAGTCTCTATCTTTGTCTTTACATGACATTTTCCCCATGTGTCTTCATATCATTTTCCTTCTGTGCCAGTCTCTATGTCCAAATTTCCCCTTTTTATAAAGATACCATTATATTGGATGAGGGTCCACCTTAATGACCTCATTTTTACTTGATTACCTCTTTAAAGACCCTATTTCCAAATAAAGTCACATTGTGGGGTCCTGGGGGTAGGACTTGAACGTATCTTTTTGGGGGGATACAGTTGAACCCATAACATAAGGCATAGCTGACCTTAGAAAAGGGAGATTATCTAGGTGGGCCTAATATAATCACATGAGCTTTTAAAAGCAGAGAAATTTCTCTGCCTGGTGGCAGAACAAGAATTGAGAGAGATCTGAAGCATGAGTAGGATTTGATGTGTTGTTGCTGGCTTGAAGATGGAGAGGGCCATGAATCAAGGAATGCGGGCGTCCTCTGGGATCTGTGGGTGGACTCTGGTTGGTAGTCACCAAGGAAAGAATCTCAGACGTAGAGCTGCAAGGAAATGAGAGTTCTGCCAGCAACCTGAATGGTTTTGAAAGTGGATGCTTCTCCTGAGCCTTCAGATAAGAGTCAGTCAATATCTTGATTTTGGCCCCATGAAAACTTAGCTGAGTCCACCTGGACTTCTGACCTACAGAACTACGAAATAAATGGATATTGTTTTAAGTCACTAAATTTATGGTAATTTTTATATAGCAGTAAAAAGCTAGCACAGTACAGAGTGCTATGAACTCATTTCTAGAATTTATGCTAAGAGAGCCACACTGAGATCTAGAACAATTCTTAAATAACAGTTAATTTCCCCTTCCCTACAAGAGCTGCTGACAGTCAGATTTGGGGGACAGACTATGACTAGCAGCGGAAACAGATCCTGGAAGTTTCTGGGGGTTAAGGGGCAATTCAAGAATTTGCTGTGCTATTCAAGGGCAGCTGAAGCCACTGTTGAGCCCTGCTAAAGGGGCTTCCTGGGAGTGCCAGAATAAATATATCGACAGCAGCCATCCCTGTAAGCAATGGAGACATTTTAATTGGAAACTTCTGGTCTTTTATATCAGTGTTCCGAGAAATATGAAATTGCCACAGATTAGTTAATCGTGGCCCCAGACAAGCAGGTTGGAATTAGGACAAAATTTAAGAGTCAGTGGGGGAACTCAAGGAACAAATAGGAACAAGAGAAGTCCTATCACATGAATGGGGCACACATGGTAGGGCTCAGACATAAGCTGGCAGCCTGAGAGCAAAGAGATCTTCAAGGGCTCACGTGGGACAAACTGGATAACATCCACAGGGCAGCCAGACTAGGGGTGCGACTAAAGCTCCTGTACATGGCAGGGCTTACTGATTAACTGAGGGGCTGGGTTGAGCAAGCAGCATGGAACTCTTCAACCCTCATCCTTGGGCATGTGGGAGCTGACCTGATATGGTTAGAGACCCAGAAATCCTGATGAAATCTATAAATGCAGAATCCTTGGATTGAAACTGATATTCATATTCTCAGCTTCTCAGGGTATTATTTGGGCTTGGAAAAGGAATACATACATGCCTATTTCCTTAGATCCTCTAATTTCTAAATCACTGTTTTCCCTGGATGATGTATTTTTATCCTTTACTTAATAAGAAGAATCCAGTGTAACTGTTTCAACAGAAAGTGAAAGTTACACGCTGTATTGTGAAATAGAATTTGGCCTTTTGTTTATATCCGGTTTAAAATTATGCACCAGTAACTTATGAAGTCAACAAAATGTGAAAGAAACAACCTCTTAAGAACTGCTTGGTCTCAGCTTCTGTAATTCTTCTTTCCCCTCCGCTGGTGTAATTGGTCCCCTCAGCACAATGAGCCTGATCCCAACACCTGGACGTAGCCTGACCATGGCCAAATTAGGTTTAAGGGCTGATAATTCAGCCTCAAGTAACCGTTTCTGCTCAGCTGGCCTTGCCCTTGGTCCCCAGAATCTGCTCCTAGACTCTGCACCACCTCACCTCGGTAGACCAGTTCTGGTTCTGAGTGACCCCAACCAGCTGCAATCATTCAAACCTAGCCTCTCTGCAGTGCTTCTGTGTGTCTTCCCCTGGCCAGGCTGCAGTGACTGATGCCTGCTCTGCTGAACCTGCTTAGTACCTGATAACCTGTAGTTATTCAACGCTTAGCATAAACTACCTTGTTAAGGTATTTATGTTTTTGTTTAACCTGAACTCATTGACATTTTAGAGCTGTGAGTGCTCTAAGCAAGAATTGATTCTAATCTCCCCATTTTCAGAATATGAATCTGGCCTTGAAGAAATTAAGTATTCGGCTAAAATCATATCGAGGAAGGGCCAAGGCTAGAATTATATGAAAGAACACTCCCTGTCTTCTGTTATTTTTGTTGTACAGTCAAGGCATATTTTATTTTGTATTCTCAATGGAGTATCAGCCCCTCAGTGATCAAGGACCTACCTTTGTTTTCTCTACATTTATAGTAGATAAAACATATTGATGTCACTAATGAGAAAGCTTACTGATAGGTATCCTAGGCATCCTCCATGGCTATATATAGGTCATAATGATTGTGGCTGCCTTTATTTATATCATGAAGATTAACACCAGTGACATAGTTTTTTTTCCTTTATGGACTTCATGAAGATATTGTCCAAATTTTAGCATCTCTATAAGTCAAATAGGAACCAATCCTGTAGTAAAATTCAATATCGGTAATGAGTTTGACAGAGGAATAGCTTTAGCCAAAATACATTTCTTCAAAAGATAGGAGAAACACTTAAAATATTATATATTAGTCCATTTTATCAACTTCTCTTTCATTGAGAACACAGGCATACTTGAACTAGGAAGGTTAATATAAGTACTAGAGATTTGATGATGGGATGGAATTTTTTGTTATGATATATATTGACTATGAAGATTTTTGACGCCACATTTATGGTTGAATATGATACACCGTAACAATGCAGACGTAAAATGTTTTCTTAGTATCTCATTAATGTAAAACATATATTGCTATTTGCTGTAGCCTGGTAATAAGTCCTAATAATAAATTTAGCCAGAAATCTAGATTTAGTTTGCATACTTCAAATTGCTGGTGTTTCTTGATTCGAAAGGTTCTTTCCAGGGTATCATCGTTAAGATAAAAAAGTAACAACTTTTGACATGCGTATTTATTTAAAGGAATGTGAGTTACTTGCTTATGAATTGAACACTTTTCCGGTCAGTTATTAGTGTCTGTTCTGCATCAAGAAACAGAATTTCACTCTGCAGCCCTCTTTTCCCTCGTACCTTTTTAAAATGATTGTTGTGTGACAGCTTACTGTAGGAAACATTAAGCAGTTGTTCAATATTCTTTGCTGAATTTGGCAACAGACATTCCAGTGTTGAAGTATTTATTTGTGAGATTTCTACTGACTCATCAGCTGGGTCATGGAATGAAAGACAATAAAAAATGGCAGTAAACACTAACCCAAAAGTAACGCTCGGATCAACCCTGGTAGTTGATGGAGAATAGGATATGGTTTGTGAAGTGTCCTTCAAAGTTCTTGTTGTGTCTAATTGTGGAGTTAGGAGTCACAGGCTTGAAGAGCAAGGAGGAAACTCTACACATCCATGTCAACAATTCAGACAACTGGGGAGCAGCAGTCAGTATGACTACCCTCCCCCTACCCCCTGCAACAAAATCACATCAGTTGGCAAGTTTGCCGGTGATCCTGGGCAGCAGGGTGTTTTCTATTGATGCTCAATCTAATCTAAACCAACGCTAATTTTTAATTTTCTAGAATTGGCTTAATCAGCATTTTAAAGTCAATTTATCCATAGAATTAAACATCCTGCAGTGAGGCACAGCAGTCTCGTAGAAGCTAGATGACCCTTTCAGGTCTGTGGCCAGTACACATAGCCAGAATCAGGTTTGCATATCCCCAAACCAGATATGCAGGCAGCAGCTGGGGTTACCCCTCACCAGGGCAGCCACGGGGCAGCTTCTCCTTAAGGCCACACAGGGCTTGGTGTCACGTGCAGCACAAGTCTGGGGAAATAAAACCTGAAGCATAAACGTTTTTGGAAAATAGCCCATAACCATATATAATGAGCCACAGAAGAACAGGAATTTCTTTCTAAGGAGGACACACGTTTTTAAGGTTTTCTTTTTTTAGTCCAGTAATTAGGTTGCCCATATGAGAAATCCATTGTAATCTACAAATTTAATAGTCATAAAATGATAGACAATGTCAAGTTATGAATAAACTCTCCTGTGCTAGATAACAGGAGAAATGTATGGATTGAAAGTGATCTGTCTAAAGGAAGTTGTGTGCTTGAGATCTTTACTAGGGATCCTCCCAGTCTCCTGGTTTTGCTCTCCCTTGGCAGAATTGACTGCTGGGATTTTTCTTGGATGTAGTTTTCCTGCCACTGGAAGTCCTCCTTCCCGTCCTTCATACCTGTCCAGTCAGGTGAATGTTCATGTCTGCTCCTCACTGTTGATGAAAAATATCCTTTACAAGGGGAGCCCACTGTGGGACCAAGGTTCTTTGGTAGAATGATTGGTGGAGCACGATGCAGATAACTTGGCAAACCGTAACTTACAGCACCCAACATACCTGCTGGCTCTATGCAGGTAATGATATGGTCAGTTGGTAACTTGCTTGTGAAAATCCTGGTTGTTTTGTTTTCCAAATGTGACTCATTAATTTACTTGTAAATTAAAAATCGTTTCCTGTTACCTTAGTTTCTCTTGCTTCCAAAAACAAAAAAAAGAAAAGGAACAAAAATTCCAACCAAACCCTACTCAAAAGGTTCTATTGAACAGGCCAAAATAGCCTACGGTGCTAATTAAAAATAATTGGTAACAGGTGGCTAGTTAAGGTTCCCCAGCTGTAATCATAAAGACAAAGAGAACTTTCATGGTCAAGGTTGGGGCCTTCAACATACTTTTGATGTGAATGGAAGCCTTTGTAAGGATAAGGAATAAGAATACAACGAAATACTGTATCAGCAGAATGCTGTCAAATGCTAGGAAAACTAAAACATTTTTTAGTTTACATTTTTCAATTTACAAAAGCATTCCTTATAATAAATTCTTACTCTATTTCCCACTTTTTACTCATAGATGTAAGGATTTATATAATTAGAAGAACCATTTTCTTTACTAATCATGAGATGATTGATGGCCAGAGTTAAGGCAGAATTATTTGGGGAAGTATAATTTGTTCTTACTTAAAGGAATGGTATGTGTTGTTTAGATTAGTTATTCTGTAATATTTCTTTGAAAAAAGTGATTAATTAATTAATAAATTTATTTTAAAGCAACATTTACTTCTTGAAACCATGTTAGGAACAATGAGGCTAAGCATTAAACTTGATAGACACTTAATTAACCAAGTTATACAATTGCAGAGTTGGCAGAAATAAAAATAAACCTTAAGTAAATCAGAAAGGAAAGTGTTGACTTCATGTTTTAAAGAAAGAGTAGGAGTGCCCATAAGGACTTTCATGGAGTTTTCCAGTATTTGACTTTGGTTTCCATGTTACTAATATTTATACTGTAACTCTCCATGAATTTCATATTCTTTTCTCCTACTCTTTGTATTGTTGTAGGGGGGAATCAAAAGGAAAAGTGCCTGTACTCATCTTTCTGCTACTTGAGATGTTGCCCTATTTGCCCCTTCAATTTATTGCCGTGCTTCTTCAAAGATTATTTTATTGTGCTATATATGTATTGCTCTCTGATTCCTTGGAATCTTATAATAATAAATTGTAGCAGCAAACATTCACATAAAGCTTGCATCAGGCAGTGATCTCAGCACTTTAAATATGTTAACTCATGTGATTTTCATGTCCACTCTCTGAAGTAGGTGCTGTCCTTATCTCCATTTAATAGATGTGGAAGCTGAGGCAGAGAGAGAATAAATAACCTGCCCAACATCACAGAGCGAGCAAAAGGTGCAGCTAGGATGCAAACCCGGGCAGTCCCACTCCAGAGTTACCCAGGCTGCCTCCCACTCAAGGTTTACATGATCTCTTAATGACCATCTCAAATGACTTTTTTTTAGTTCTCCTGTTGCTTGGCATCTTGATAGTACTCGACCCTGGTAATCTTCCTCTTTCAATCCTCCCTTGGATTCTGTGACCATGAAGTCTTCTGGTTCTCCTAGTTATCTGCTTTCTTCCTTTTTTGTGGATTTTATTATAGTGTTTACTTTTTTGTGTGTGCTCTACATTCATACACTTACCAAGGCACTATCCTCATTCTTCTTGTTTGTTTTCCCACTCTAGTACCCTTCCTCTGGAAATCTCTTCATCTATCACCACTTTGTTTTGATGATTCTCATGTATTATTTCCACGCCCAATCTCTGCCTGAAATATATGCTACATCTCTCTCTTCTGGAACATTTCATAGGTACTCTAAAGACAGAAGGTCCCAAAATTCATCTCCAATATCCCCTTCCCTCCTTTCACCCTATGTCTGCATCTCAGTTCACTTAATGGCACCACTATCCTTCCATCCATCTAAATTAGGCACCATCAGAATTATCCTCAAAAGCTCTCTTCCCCTGACTTTTTGGGTAGAGTTAGTCATAAAGAATTTTAGACAGAAAGAACAGTTTGAGGAAAGGATAATGATATGAATGTTCTTGGCATGTTAGGGGAATGGTGAGCAGCATAGAGGGTCAAAGGAAGAAAGAATAAACATGGGAAAGAAATGATTAAAAGAGGTTGATTGAGTATAGTTTGTTGACCTTCGAACGGAAGTGTTCTGTGAGGTCAAAGTGTATCACTGATTGACTGACTCTTCATCAATAGGCTTCTCTTCTTTAGGGTAACCTGGCCTTGGTGAAGATACTGAGGTCAGATCTGATCTCATCCCTGCAGATCCAGGACCTTGGCATTACCAGTATTTCTAGAGACGAAGAGACTCTCAGAAATGGACTGACACCAACCAAAGCACCATCATCCCTTTCCAGTGCTTATGTCCCCCACTCAGGGCACTACCCCAATCATCAAGCCCCTTGGGAAGCCAATCCAGTCATCAGAGCACCTTGTGAGCCTGAAGAGGGAGTAAGGATAGAAAGTAGCCTGGAAGCAGGGAGGGTGGTTTCTCCTCCATCCCTCTACTCTGAGAACTGATGAGTTACTAGTGAGTAGCATCACGATAGCACCTCCCTGCCCTATTCCAGGCACAGCTGCCAAAGGTTACTTCCGCGAATTCTATTCCAAATCCTCACTCCGTTCATCTTCTTTCAAGCACACATTCTTAGGTAGGAAAGCTAGAGGCAAGGAGATAATTCCTTAGGCTATGGAAAGCACTCTATCTTTTTTACTATAAGATCAAGTCTTTATTCAGGTTAAGGGGGTGGGATTTAGGCAAATAAATGATGTTTTAGTGAGTCAGAATAAGCAAGTATTTTATCATGAACAGAGAACCTATAATCCTCCATTAGGGCAGTGACCTGGCCTTTGTGGGTGCCTCTGGCTGATGTCAGACTTAACAGAAGGGCAGTCTTGAGGGGAGCTGTGTCTAAGGAATTGAAGGAGGGGGAAAGAAGCTCAAAGGAAAGATCCTTGCTTACTAGCTTTGTGAGATTCTGTTTAGATACTAGGGAGGATTTGGGAGTTTCCCAGGGTTTTCTAATTTAAGACATTTTATTTTGATAAAGCCAGAATAAGAAAATGTGTTCTCTAAAAATGCTCAATAAACTATCAGTTCCTTTGTACTTCTTTTAGGAGCCTGGCTTGTTTGAAAATTGAATGAGTCTCCTCCCACCCTCACCAAACAAACATAAAAGGTAGAACATGGTAGTAGTCTGGTCACCACCTCTGAGTCATTCTCATTCCCCTTGAGAGTTCTAGGGGCTCACATCATGAAGGTCCAAGATAGATCATACCTCTGCGATGGGAGATACGTTTTTTAAGATTTTTTTTTTTGACGTGGACCATTTTTAAAGTCTTTATTGAATTTGTTACAATACTGCTTCTGTTTTATGTTTTGGTTTTTTGGCTGTGAGGCATGTGGGATCTTAGCTCCCCAACCAGGGATGGAACCCACACCCCATGCATTGGAAGGCAAAGTCTTAACCAAAGTCTTCACCACTGGACTGCCAGGGAAGTCCCTGTTGGGAGATATTTTGATATAATTGTTTCTTTGCTTTAGTCTTCTTCGTTTTGGTTTCCTCACTGTGGTTACTTTACACTTAGTCTGTTTTATAAATTAACAGTTGGCAATTTGTCAATGAAAAGAAACCATAAACTGCTAAAGAAAGTTGGAGGAGGAGATAGAACTAGTGAAACATAGAAATCTGAACATATGGTCACCATATTTCCTGCATGAAACATCAGTACACACTGTCTGACCAGTGTGTGTCTATCTAGGGACAATAACACCAAATATATTATACCATGAGTATTCCTGCAACTTGGCTTTTACGATTTCTACAAGCCTTAGAATAAGGGACCTATATGGGCGCCTACCACTGCCAGCTACGGAGGGTATAAGTGGATCCTTGGAGAGGGTCCACTTAAACCCTTCAGCTCTTGTTCTCAAGGTGATATTGACAGAGAAGGGAAATTCATTCCCCCATTCCCGTGAAAGGATCAGCAGGCTTCAAGCAGCAAAATCTCTTACCAAAGTTCCGACGTTTGATAACACTGGCTTTTCTAATGTAAAAACTCCAGGAAAGCATTCATAAGGTGACTAAGAGCACAAAACTGCATATCTTATTAACTTTACTATGCACTAAAAAGTTGATTAAAGTCAGGCTTGATTCTTAACTGCATCACTGTGCTCTTTCTATATGAAAGAGATTCATGCAGAGCTATACACTTAAAAGGACATGTGTGCTTTTCTACAAGCATATTTCCTCTTAACAATAGGTTCATAGCCCCTTTCATGCTTTTATGTATTTGTGTACCTTTTTGTGTTCCAGTGGTTGGAAACATTTTTGTAAAAATAAAAAAAGATCTCTGTAAAGAGTAATCCAGTAAAAGCACTCTTTCTCTATTTTAATTTGCATGACAACTTCAACTTTTATCCTGTCCGTATTGGATAAGACTAGAGTGATACTGAATGATTAAGAATTGTGTATATATATATATAGCTTGGCCACATGCTTACATTTTTACTCTTTTTATCTGAAGACGTTACAAGCTGTTAAAACACATAAAAACTTAAGAATACTGTGGAGATGGGAAGCTTAGGCTTTGTGAATATGAAATGAAATATTCCTTGGTATATCTTCTCTTAAACTGTCGTCTGAAGTTCATTCCTGGGGGGAATATTTTGGCTTTGATGTTTTAATAGGTCTGGAAGTCATTTTGCAAGTGCCAGCTTCCTCATTCTTTCTTCTTGATTCTATACCCTCCTCCAAAGTCGTAACACTGATAGAAATTAAAAGACAACGTTGGTCCGTGGGGAGGGAAAAGACCTCTCCCACCCTTTGATCCTGTCCTTCATTCCGCAATCGTCCTCAGTAGGGGAGCTAGCATCCCATTTCTGCCACTTGCACTTACTATAAGGCAAAGAAGAACATTAGTAATAAGACATAAGTTGTCCCAAGCTAAAGCCAGAAATTAAAATGGACATATTGGTCTTCAGGGTGAGAATTCATTTTACTTTTAACTCAGGAAAGCCCCTGAGAACTATTATAATAGGGAGAAAAGATTCAGTTCCCACACCACAAGATGTTCCTGTTTTTAGCCAAGAAATTTCACATGCCCCCTGTTCCTTCTCCCTCTGCCCATGTTCCCAAATTTCTGCACCGTAGAAATTCTTGCTGAGGTTTGGACCTCCAATGTCAAATACAACCCCAAGCTGCATTTACTGCCAGAAAATAAATTGGTAGGTTGTAGTGTTCCTGTTTCATTTATTACCAAGTAGATAGACTTGGGAGCCTTGTTTTGTTAAGTATCCATGTCTGGGCTTGTCTCAGAAGCACTCTTTACTGCACTCTGACAGCTGTGCTCAACGGCAAGCAATTGTCCCTTCCTTATGAAGAGCTTCCAAAATGCCTCACTTATGTGTCATCATATATTGTACTGTCTTCAGATGTTCTCCATAAAAATATTAGGACGCAGAATCCCTTGGTCTTATTTCTATTTTACCACCCTTTGTGTTGCACCCTCACGAAGTTCTCAGTGTAAAAATGGGTCTTCTCATTGATTCAGCGGGTGGACTTATACATACAAAGAACTTTGAGAATCTTGGCTGTATGGTTAATTTTATGTGTCAACTTGCCTTGGCTAAGGGATAAACCCAACTAGGTGGTAAAACATTATTTCTGGAGTATCTATGCGGGCATTTCAGGAAGAGATTAACATTTGAATCAGTAGACTGAGTAAAGTAGATGGCCCTCCCCAGTGCAGGGGGGCATCATACAATTCACTGAGTGTCTGAGTAGAACAAAAAGGCAGAGGAAGGGCGAATTTGCTCTCTGCTATAGCTGGGACCTCCCTCCTCTTCTGCCTTTAGACATTGGCTCCCCTGGTTCTCAGGCCTTCAAGTTTGAATTGGAACTGTACCACTGGCTTTCCTGAATCTCCAACTTGCAGATGGCAGGCATGTCTTGGGACTTCTTAGCCTCTATAATTGCATGAGCCAAGGACTCATAATAAATCCTGTAAATATATATATATGTATATGTATATGTATATGTATATCCATCCCATTAGTTCTGCATTTCAGGAGAACCCTAACTACTAATACATTTGCAATATGTCATCATGCAAGTTCATCATGCAAGTTCAAATTAGTCATGGGACTAAAGACCTGAATCAGCCTGTGTAGGGCAGTAGTTGTGCCCTGTGGTGGCCTAAATTGGAAGGAAATCTAAAAAAAGAGTGGATATATGTATACATATAACTGATTCACTTTGCAGAAACTAACACAACATTGTAAAGCAACTATACTCCAATAAAAATGAAAAAAATAAAAGGGCTCTGGAGTCAGGCTGCTAGAGTGTGAATCTTGGCTTTGCTGTTCACATTGCCTGTGCATATTGGGGAAGTTACTTAACAGCTCTTTATTTCAAATTTCTCAGCTGTAAACTGGGAGTATGACTAGTGCTTACCTAATAAGATTGTTTGTAAACATCTGTAGGGGAGCAAAACTTGCAACCCCAGAATGCCTCCTTGGCATGCAGATTATTTGGAGGGGAAAAAATTCAAGGCCCAGGAAGAAACTTTGACCTTTCCCATAGCTGTCTAAAAGAATTTGTATAGAGGGCCTGTTCCTGGAATAGAGCTTTGCTGAGATAGCTGCAGAGTATGGGCCAGGTGCAGTGGGGGAAATGCTAGAGACCAGAGTCCACTCTGTGTCCTGTTGTCTCTGCATGACCTAGCAAACATTTATTTACCAAACATAGTCTTTTCCATCTTCATGTGAATTGCCTGCCTCCCTTTTGAGGTTCCAAAGCACTACCCCCAGCATCCTCTTGTCTTTAGTTGAAGATGGTATTTGAGGTGAGGGTTTTGGCCGTTTTTGGCAAATTACTCAGGTTTCCTGGGTCTCTCCCACGCATACATGGTATTAAACTTTTGCTTGATTTTCTCCTGTTAATCTGTGTCATGTCAATTTAATTCTTAGACCAGCCAGAAGAACCTAGGAAAGTAAAAGAAAATTTCTCCCTCCCCGACACACCGTGTGAGATGTGCATGCAAGGTTTTTAGAATAGTCCTTGTCATGTGTTACCAATTATTTTAAAATTTCCCATCTTCCCACTTGTTGCTGTTTCTCCTTCCCTATTTCCCCTCTTTGGCTACATATGCTGGGGCTTCATACTCCTGACTGGGTAGGTCCCATGTATATATGATTGCAGTGCCCTGTTCTCTGGACCCACCCTTCCTCTTACCCATAAGTGAAAACCTTGTACAGCAGGTTCTCCACTTAAGATATAATAAAATAATTCATCCTAAGATGTTAATGACTGAAAATATCTATGCATGTTCTTTCTTCCCTGTCTTTGTATTTAAATAGGGCACAAGATCTTAATTTAAATCACGAATTCCTAAAGGGTAGGCTTTAAGATGGGATATATTTCCATTGGTGTTTAGTGCTAGAATATTGTTTTCAAGCCATAGATGGAAGGCAGTGGTCAACTCTAGTTGTTTAAAATTCTAATCAACTTCCTTGCTCATTTACGACTTGTCACTGTCACATCCTCATCATTGTGGTGGTTATCATTTGAATAAGAATAGTCACTTGAGCACTTTCCTTGGCATTTTACAAGATTATCTGATTCCTAAAAAAAAATCTCTGCAAGGTAGGTATTACTCTTCCCTTTTGACATATAAGAGAACCAATAGTCAGAGAAATTGACTCGGCAAAGGCACCCAAGTGGTGGATGTTTGCTGTTTGAGCTCAGATTGTGCTCCAAGTCCTCCTGGCTCTGAAGGTAATGCTTTAATCCCTATAGAAATAGAATGAAATAAATAGGCACCTGGTTTATGTTCTTCCTGCTCTAGTGGACAGCCACGGGACAGCAGGCTCAGTGCCTGCCTCTTCCCACGATGACCCACAGTTCCCAGCACAGTGCCTTGTTCAGAAGGTCCCACTACATGTTTGTGGGAAGAATAAATAGATGCATGAATACATTCATCAAATCTGAACATTTCTCAAGGAATGAGGTGTGACTAATGACTGTTGGCTGGGTTTGTTAGTTTTCATATAATGAATGGTTTAAGAAGTATTAGGAAAGTAAGCTACCTCATTCACTGTTCACAGACCCTCTTAGTAATGTTAGTAAATCAGAAAAACCAGGTATCTGAATCATATTCATTTGCACCTGGTGCAAACAGAACTGCCTACGATCACAAACAATATCTGACAACTACACGATTAATTTGACCAATAAGGAGACTAGTTCCTAGATCCATCTTAGAACTTAAATGAGCTCACTTAGGTAGTCTCCCTTGTCCAAATTAACTGATCTCTCAGATCCTCTACTCTCTTTGTGCTTTACCTGCCCAACCACAGATAGTGTATTTTACTGTTTTCAGTTGTGCTGTATTCTGAGTGCGGTCCTACTGGCATCAATTTCAGCGTGGTGGGTGGAAATGTATTTCTCATTGCACAGTAAGGCTATTGCAGGTTGCATGGTGAAACCCTATAACTGCTTGCTGTGCTGAAAGTGTGTCTCATGGTGTCCTGTATTTTAGTGGCCTATGAACCAAATTTCGGAGCAATATTGAAAGTAACAGTAACTTGAAGCATAGTGTCACCACAAATTCCTGCTCCAGAGACTAGCTTTCCATTTTTAAACAAAGAGGTGGCATGTGGTACGTATCTAAGAAATTCCCTTTTGATTTTTTGGGCTTTATAATTTTTTAAAGAACTCAAAAACATTATATAATATTGATGACATTCAAATAGAATTCATAGCTGGGACATTCTAAGAAGAGTGCTGTTGTGTCTCTCTTGAGTGATTTCTAACTTCAAAACAATAAAACATAGAACCATGGACTAAAATTAAGGGTAAAAACCAAGGATTTTTTTTTTTTTTTTTTTTTTGCGGTACGCGGGCCTCTCACTGTTGTGGCCTCTCCTGTTGCGGAGCACAGGCTCTGGACGCGCAGGCCCAGCGGCCATGGCTCACGGGCCCAGCCGCTCCGCAGCATGTGGGATCTTCCCGGACCGGGGCACGAACCTGTGTCCCCTGCATCGGCAGGCGGACTCTCAACCACTGCGCCACCAGGGAAGCCCAAAACCAAGGATATTTTATACTATGGCACAATTAAAAAAAATAAAGCACATATGTGGGATTCAAATAAATTGCAAAAGCAAGACAGTAAGCTAATTTTTTTTTAATATATTTAGAAATCAAAAATATTTTCATCACTCTGAATTAAAATTGCACAAGAAGCAACTGATAATGTGTGCAGTTGCTTGGGGAGATGCAGAAAAATGCAACTGAATTGAAAAACATAAATTACATTGTTCAGAATTTGTATGGTATTTTGTTTCTTAGGTCTGTTTTCTTTCAGGAACTTTGTTGTGTTCCCAGTGAAATGATTCTAAAGCTTTTTTTAGTAAGTAAGCCTGGTCCATTCATATAACAGATTAAAATTACTCCAAGAAAGGCATTAAAGTCATATAGATCTATAACCATCCAGTAAAGGTGGACGTACTAAAACTGTATTTTCTTTTGCTGAGTGATTGGGAGAAAAAATTGCCATAACTTATTATTTTACTCCAAATAGTAAAAAAAAAAAAAAAAAAAAATGCTTACTTTACTAGTCTCTGTTTTTGTGCACTGCTGACTGTGCTGATACATGAATTACTTTCCATATATTGATTTTCTGTTGAAATGAGAATCTGCGAGGTGCTCTAAAATGGATGGGCAGGGTCTTAACGTCTGTAAAGTGGTGTGCTGGTACTGATTGGGGGAAACTTCAGTTTTCAGGCTGCATGTGCCACTTGGAAGGAAGTGGGTTCCTACTGCACACTGGGTATTGGTGGTGCCTGAGGCTTTTATGAGCACCCTGGACAGTGACTCTAAACCTGGACATTTCTAAGGTGAGGAAACACTACACCAGGACTATGTTATCTGTCACCAATGTGATTGCTCAGCCGAGATGCTGAGTTTGGTCCATTTATAATCCAACACAGCCACAAGGTCACCATGATGCAGGGGACATGATGCTCATCAGCAAAATAAAACCTAGGACCTCTTGGGTCAAGCCCTGGAAGAGAATCTCCAAAGGGGAGGAGCCAGCATCAGGTGCCCTAACTGTTCTGTTTTATCTGAGCGTCCTCTCACTCTGAATCCTTGTACCATTTAGGGATACGCTCAATCCCTTAAAAGGACTTTGATTTCCTCACAGAACAGCAGACAGACTAGAGCTTTCAAAAAGGGCAAACAAAGTTATAAAATACAGAAATCATAAGCAGAAAATTACAGCCAGCATATATATATATATATATATATATATATATATATATATTAGTTGGCCAAAAAGTTCGTTCGGGTTTTTGGTACCCTCATGAAAAACCCGAACTAACTTTTTGACCACCCTAATAATATTAGGATTTTCCTGCTATGGCTAACCTTAGCTTCATTCCTAAAAGAGGACCTTTAGCCGAATTCCTCATTTTCTAGCTTCCCGATTCCATTTCGTGCCTTGTTTCCAGAAAAAAATGCCTCTATTCACTTTGTCTCTTTGCTGCAAAGTCACGAAAGGGTGTTTTAACTCCGATCCTTTCCTGAGCCCTTCCAAATTTTTGGTTTTTAACCTGAGTGACAAGCCTTCACCCTAAAAGAATGCCAGAGCAGGACACATTTCTAGGTGGTAATTAGCTATATGTATAGGAAGTGGCTTGGTCTCTAGAACCTCAAAATATGATATTCCCTTAAACCAGCATCAGAGCCATATGTATCAATTAATTTGCTTTTGGTCAAGAGTGACAGAAACTTGACTTCATTGGCTTAAATGTTGAGGAAATATATAGGGTCATTTAACAGAAGCAGGGCAGGCCTCAGGTTTGATTGAGCCGGCAGCTCAGGGTGTCCTAAAGGATCCAGATTCTTTCCATTTCATCTGCTGTTCACAGTTTAGACTTCATGCTAAAGCTGGATCCCTGACAGTCATAGAGGAACTGCTAGTAGCAAATGATGCTACCTGCTTTTTCAGCCATTTCATCAGGGAAGAGAGAAGGAATTTCCTCCTGTAACTCTCTCTCTCTGGAAATTGGCCCCTGATGTCTCATTGACCTGATTTGAGTCACATGCCTATTCCTGAACTGATGTCTGTTTCCGGGGAAATGCCGTGATTTGTTGGCCTACGCCTGGCTTCTTGATGCTTGTGTGAGTGAAGAAATTTCCATTATTGACAAAGACTGCTCAGTGCAAACTCTGGAGTAGGGTCAATCCCCAACACTTCACTGCTGATGCACAATGAGGAGTGGTAGAATCAACACGGGACCGTCAGTCATGCATGTATCTGTCCATAAAAATTAATTATCAACTGAAAGCCCACTCCATTATGCTCTGTCTTTTTAAATGATAAAACTCTTGACTTCTTCATCAAGGGGCTCAGTAAACTGGAGGACAGTAGGGATTCTATCTTTGCTCTCACTAGTTTTATGTACATATTTACTTGGAGAGGGGGCTCTTACTGGATGTGTTCAGTTTCAGCTAATATGTGTGCTTTCTGTTGCACCTTGACCACTTCACAAGATGTCACACTTCCCAGTCCCATACAGATGTGGGCTTATGAGTTTTTTGGGACAAGGGGATTTTACATAGAAGTGAGGTTGATAAAGACCAAGCAGAGACTTGGGGCTCTGATGGATGTTCATGCTGACTGTTCAATAGCTATTGATCAGTTTTAGCGGCTGTCAGGGAGAGGTCCTCTCTGAACTCCAGTGGGGACGATAACTAGCTCTTTGGTACGAGCACCACTCACGTGAGTGGAGACTGGGTGGCTTATGGGCTCTTTTTCTGCACCCATGGTGTGTCTGGTTGTTAGCAATGGCCTGGACTTCTGGCTGGGCCATCTCTGCATCCTGACTTGGCTTCAATCTTCAGTCTCTTTACAGTGGAATCTCTTGTCCCAAGCTCCACCAATTTCCACATGGTCTCTTTTTGCCTCCTCAGCAAAGCCCAACGAATCTCATTTCGACCTTGCTCATCACGTGTTCCTTCAAATCTATTGTTTATTCCTTGAGTTGTTTCTTTCCATCCTTAAGAGTTTTACACCTTCAAAACCAGGGAGAGACTCCTAAGTTCAACTCCCTGTTTATACAGGCATATTGATTGAACTGTTTGTCCAACCCTCTGTCTCAGAATCTAACCATTTTCTGTGACTTTAATTTCAACTTAGTCTCACTATTTATTCTTCTTTGAAAATTACATGCCCTCAGAATCCTGAGGACTGGAATATTTTTTATAAGGTGAAATAATAAATCAATATGATACTGTGTCATTTATTTTACATTGCTGGCTTTGAGCCAGCTAGATAGTAGGTGCCATGACTCTTGGAGAATCTTTTTAACTTTCTGGAGGTAAACATCTTATGTAAATTTGCTTGGAATTTTAGAGGATTTTTAGAACTCAGAAACATCCTTTGCCTAATTTGCAGGGATTGCCTAACACAATCAGTTTATTTTTTATATCAGTATCCTTATTTCTAAGACATTATTGATGAACTTTTAATTAATATCACAATATTTATATATGTAATAATAATATTGACTAGTATTTAGAATGCTTTGAGAGATTACAGAGTGTTTTCTTATTTTTTATCTCAGTTATTTTTAACCTATGATGGCAGATGTAAATAATATTTCTATTCTACAGAAAGTTAAAGCAACAAGCTCAAGGTCATGTATGCAAAGTGGTGGAGTTGATGTTTGGACAAATACAATCTTAACTCCAAAAGCCACACTCTTTCTGTTGGAGCAAGCTACTTGTATTTACCGCTGGGAAAGCCCCTCTACTAAAATCTAACTGCTCCCTTAGCCTCCGTGACCTCTTTCCCTTTTTGCCTTGGAAAGAATTGATGGACACTAAGAAAACATTTCGATGCATTTGAATAAAAGGAAAAATGGTTTTATAACCTCAATGACAAGGAAGAAGGCTAAAAGGGCTTTTGTTATTTTTGAAAGGACACCCACTGCTACATAATATGTAGCTTGTTGACTCTGGGAGTGATCTAACTCATTTTTGTTAAAGGGCAGCACTATTTCCTTAAAATTATAGGCTAATTAGTTTCTTAGCTATTCCATCTGAAAAGCAGCTCAATGCCAATTACCTAATTGGCATACTGCAGACTTCCTTCTCCTAGGCCTATATTTTATGAAAAGAGAAGGAAAGGTTTAAGCTGAGAAAGGTAAGAGTAGCCTTTGATACCTAAGAACTAGCCTGACATTATCAGCTGGGTGTTGGTGTTTCTAGGAGCTGGCCTTGAGAAACTCACAGCAAGGCCTTGTTATCTATCTCACAAAGTACGAGCATCAGGCAGGGCCACTCTGTGACCGTGAGATGAAGTGAGGCACAAAAGGAGACCGCTCTGTAATCTTGTCTACACACAAACAGAACAGGGTTATGTGCAAACCACAAGATACCACACATTCCCCAATCTTCCGTAATATGAGTGACTGCTGCTCCTTTCCTGATCACAGCTTTAGCCTCACTCTACACTCCCCTTCTTGTCTATAAAATATGGTTCTAGAATTTCTCCTGTTTCCTGAAATCATTGCTTCACATCCTGAAACTTCCCCAAAGTCGCCTAACCCAAGCCTGATAACTGTAGTAAGTTCTTTCTAATATCCTCTTACTGAGACATCCCATGGCTCTCCATGGTGTGTGTCTCCCTTATTACAATTAGCAATAAGTCTAATGTTTAAATACAGAGGTGTTTCTCCTGGTAGATTTTGACTGGAGGCCGTTGACAAAGTTTAGTTATTCAGCAAGAGGAAAGATTTAAGCATAGTGTGTTCCATTAACATCTTTAGTTATACTTTATTACCTTGGAGAAATCTGGGAGTAATAGAAGGTTAATTGTGGTTGTCTTTGATAGGAATAGTTTATGGATTATCAATATGATCTCCATAGACACCAGTCCCACCCAGTTGTTGACAGTTATTTAGAATTTGCACTTTATGCAAGGTCAGTAGTAAAGATTTTGGATAGCTCTTACGTCAGTTTGCAGTGGGTAAACTAGAGCTATGCCTTGAATCTATTTTTAGTAGTCTAGCTCCTAGTACTAGCTGTGTGACTTTGGAAAAGGTGTTTAGCTATTGTGAAATGGATGATGATAGTACCAAATTCACAGGGATGTTGTGAGGATTGAGTGAGATAATATGTCATATATTAAGCACTCAATATATTTTAGCAATTATAATGATTTTCACTCTTATCATGACTTAGGAGTGGTATGTTCGTCTGCTCAGGTTGACATAACAAAATACCATAGGTAGCTCAACCAACAGAAATTTATTTATCAGTTCTGGAGACTGAAAGGCTAAGATTAACATGGAGAGAGAGAGAGAGAGAGAGAATGTGAATGAGCACAAGCTCTCTGGTCTCTTCTTCTAAGGGCACTAATCCCATCATGGAGGTCCCACCCTCATGACCTCATCTAAACCTAATTATCTTCCAAAGGCCCATCTCCAAATGCCATCACAATGGGGGTTAGGGGTCCAGCATATGAATTCTGGGAACACCTAATTCAGTTTACAGCAACTGGTCTTCTCTTTTTAACTCATGAAAGAGCTAAAAAGTAACTATATTAAAACCCAAGTAATAATTTTTGGTGGTCAATTCCCTCAATATTGGTTTATGGTTAATCATGTGATACAGTATGTTCTGTAGGATATATCAAAAATTTACATGGTTCAAGGTTATACTTTCTACGAGTCCCTTATGGAGATTTTTCATGACCTTTCCCATCTGTGCTTCCTCCAGCCTCTCTGGGCTGAGGCAGTGTGGCTTTCTATTAGGACTGAAGCAATTATCAGAATTCTCAGCTTTTGTAAAAGAATGGAAGTTCCCCCCTAGCTGGGCTGACTCAGAAGACAAGTGGCTCTGGATTTAACTGAAAAGATAAAAGATTGCACTTTAGGTACTTACTGAGTATTATCTCAAACTCTCTGCCACTTACTGTTCATTAAAAGCTCCGTTTAGAGGGCTTCCCTGGTGGCGCAATGGTTGGCAGTCCGCCTGCCGATGCGGGGAACGCGGGTTCGTGCCCCGATCCGGGAGGATCCCACGTGCCGCGGAGCAGCTGGGCCTGTGAGCCGTGGCCACTGGGCCTGTGCGTCCGGAGCCTGTGCTCCGCAACGGGAGAGGCCACAACAGTAAGAGGCTCGTGTACAGCAGAAAAAAAAAAAAAAAAAAGCTCCGTTTAGAGAACTAATACTTACATGTTGTGACCCATTTATTCCTCTATGCTTTCTAAAATCTATGCTAAATTTAAGTCAGAGCAGGACAGTTGAGTATCTGGATTGTATCATTTTGGCTTATGTAGGATTGCTTTTACAAATTGGGTTTTGTGATTGTGCTGTCAGCCTGCATCAGATGTCTCAAACTAAGGTCTTCTGTTACTTACTGCTAAATCTGGTGAGTGTGTAGAAAAATTGTAAGTGTTCCGTATTTCTTTAGTGAATGAATAAACAAATGACTAAATGATTACATAGGTATTTGGTATTCATTACACTACATTCATTAGGATGGGAGAAATTTCTCATAGGACTTAGTACTAAGACTAGAAGCATTTTGGGCTTCCCTGGTGGCGCAGTGGTTGAGAACCTGCCTGCCAATGCAGGGGACACGGGTTCGAGCCCTGGTCTGGGAAGATCCCACATGCCGCAGAGCAACTGGGCCCGTGAGCCACAGCTACTGAGCCTGCGCGTCTGGAGCCTGTGCTCCGCAACAAGAGAGGCTGCGATAGTGAGAGGTCCGCGCACCGCGATGAAGAGTGGCCCCCGCTCGCCACAACTAGAGAAAGCCCTCGGACAGAAACGAAGACCCAACGCAGCCAAAAATAAATAAATAAAATTTAAACTGTTAAAAAAAAAAAAAAAAAAAAAAAGACTAGAAGCATTTTACCAGTATTTAAAATCTTTTTATTTTTAAGTTAACATATGGTAAAATTAACTTTTGGGAGGGCATAGTGTCAGTAGAATGTACAGTCAGTAGGTGTGCAGTAGAATTTTAACATATGTCTACCTTCAGGTAACCATCGCCACAACAGGGTACAGAACAGTTTCATCACACCAAAAAACTCCCTTGTGCTTTCATTTTGTAGTCATACTTTCTCCCTCCCCCAACCCCTAGCCACTGATCTGTTGTCAATCACTACAGTTTTGTCTTTTTGACAATATCATAAAAATAGAATCATACAATATGTAACCTTTTGAGAATGGCTTCTTTCATTTAGCATAATGCCTTTGAGATCATCCAAGTTGTTGTGTCATTAATTTATTTCTTTTTATTGCTGGGTAGTATTCCATCCTATGAATGTAACATTATCTTCTCACTATTGAAAGGTGTTTGGGTTGTTTCAGGTTTTAGTTATTATACATAAAGCTGCTGTGATCATTCATGTACTGTTTGTGTGGGCATGTATACGTTTTTGTAACTCAAGGGAAATAACTAAAAGTGAGAATATGGGATCATACAGTAAGTGTACCTTTGTAATAAACTGCCAACTGTTTTCCAGAGCAGGGGTACTGTTTTACATTCCCACCAGTGATGTATGAGAGTTCCGGTTGCTCTGCATGCTTGCTAACCCTTAGTGTTGTCAGTAATTGTTTTGGACATTCTAATAGATATGTTATAGTATCTCATCATAGTTTTAATTTGTGTTTCCCTAATGGTTAGTGATATTGTATATCTTATCGGGTGCTTAACTGCCTTCTGTATATACTCTTTTGTGAAGTGTTCAAATCTCTTGCTCATTTTTTAAAGACTGGGTTATTCTCTTACTGTTGAGTTTTGAGATTTCTTTGTGTATTATGGATAAAAGATCTTCACTGAATATGTGATTTGCAAATATTTTTCTCCCAGTCTATACTTTGTCTTTCTTTCTTTTAACAGTGTCTTTCACAGAGTAAACCTACTTAATTCTGATTGGGTCCAATTTATTAATTTTTTTCTATTATATCTATGAATTTTTGCCAATTTTTTGCCTTAACCATAGGAAATGTTTGTCATAAATTTTCTTCTGTTTTTCTCCAAAAGTTTTATAATTTTGCATCTATATTTAGGTCTGACATTCATTTCAGTTAATTTTTACATAAAGGGTAATGTTTTGGTTGAGGTTCTTCTTTTTTCTTTCTTTCTTTTGCTTATGGATGACCAATTGCTCTGTACCATTTGTTGAAAACGCTATTCCTTTGCTAAATAACTCTGAATATGAACTGGCCATATTTGCTATATTTGCATGAGTCTATTTCTGCACTGTCTGTTCTCTTCTATTAATCTATATGTCTATCCTTTTTCCAATATTACACTGTTTTGATACCATAACTTTATACTAAGACTTAAAATGGGGTGGTAAGATTACTTCAACTTTACTCTTAGTTTTGAAAATTGCCTTGACTATTTCAGTGCCTTTGCCTTCCATATAAATTTTAGAATTAGCTTGTCTGTATCTACCAAAAATCCTGCAAAGACTTTGATTAAGATTGAGTTAAACCTATAGATCATTTTGGGGAAGAACTGGCATCTTAATAATATGCGTCTTCAAATCCACAAACGTGAGGTGACTCGATTTATAAAGGTCTTCTTTCATCATTTTGTAATTTTCAGCATACAAATTCTGCAGGTGTTTGTTTAGATTTATACCTAAATATTTTATTTTTTGGAGCTAATATAAATGGTATTTTAAAAAATTTCAGTTTCTACTTGTTCATTAGTGATATAAATATAATTGATTTTGGTGTGTTGAGTTTGTATCCTACATCCTTGCCAAACTCACTTATTTGTCTTAGGAGATTTATTGTAGATTACATGGGATTTTCGAGGCCGACAATCATGCCATGTATCAAAAGAGAGAGTTTTATTTCTTCCTTTCCAGTGTGTATGCATTTTTGTTCTTGTTCTTGCCTTATTGTTCCGACTAAGGATGCCAGTACAATTTTGAATAGAGGAGGTGAGATGGACTTCCTGTGTTGTTCCTTACCTTAGGAGGAAAGTATTCAGCCTTTCACTCTTAGTGTGATGTTAGCTGTGGGTTGTAGATGTCTTTTATCAGGCTGAGGAAATTCTCTTCTGTTCCTAGGTTGCTTAGAGTTTTTATCATGAATGGATACTGGATTTTGTCACATGTCTTCTCTGCATCAATTTATATGATCATGTGGCTTTTCTTCTTTAGAGTGTTCAAATATGGTGGATACATTGACTGATTTTCATATATTAAACCAGCTTTGCATTTGTTGTGATGGGTCATACTTTTTATATATTGCTGGATTTGACTTGCTGATCCTTTGTTAAGGATTTTTGCATTTGTGGTTTATTCTGTGGTTATCTTTCTTGTTCAGTCTTTGTTTGGTTATGTTATGAGAGTGATGCTGGCTTTATAAAATGACTAGGAGGTGTTTCCTTTTCTTATGTTCTCTGGAAAAGATTGTGTAGAATTGATGTTATTTCTTTTTCAAATGTTTGGTAGAATTCACCAGTGCAACCATTTGAATCTGAAGATTCATTTTCTGGAATTCAATTCTTTTAAATTTGTTGAGGATTTTTTTAATGGTCCAAGATATGTGTATCTTAGTGTATCTGTGGACATTTGAAAACAATGTGTATTCTGCTGTTGCTGAGTGGAGTATTCTGTAAATGTTGTTCCACTTTCTTCTGGCCTCCATGGTTTCTAGTGAGAAATACACAAGAATTAAAATCATTGTTCCTGTATGAACAATGCATTATTTTTCTCTGGATGTTTTCAAGATATTTTCTTTGTGTTTAGTTTTCAGCAGTTTGATCATAATACGTATGAACATGAATTTATTGTATTTGGGATTCACTGCACTTTCTGTATTCCATCAAATTTAGGAAGCTTTCATCCATTATTTTTTCAAATATTTTGTCTGCATTCTGCTCTCTCCTTTTATTCTGGGATTCTGATGACATAAGTATTAGATCTTCTGATATTATCTCATAGGTAGGTCCCTGAAGCTCTGTTCATTAAAAAAAACACAATGTTCCTCTGTGTTTTTCAGATTGGATAATTTCTATTGATCTATTCTCAAGTTCATTGAATCTGTCCTCTGTCATTTCCATTTTGCTATTAAGCCCATATAGTACGTTTTTTTTTTTTACTTTGGTTATTATATTTTTTTCAGTCTTAAAATTTCTGCTTCGTTCTTCTTTCAATCTTCTGTTTCTTTGCCAAAACTTTCTAGCTCTCCAGTTATTTCAACTGTGCTTGCAATTGCTTGTTGGTACATTTTTCATAGTAGCTGCTTTAAAGTCTTTGTCAGACAATTTCAACATGTGTGTCACCTTGGTAGTGACATCTATTTGTTTTCTTTACCCATGTAAATTAAGATTTTCCTGTTTCTTCATATATTGAGTTAATTTGGATTGTATACTGGACATTTTGAATATTATGAAATTGTACATATTGTTTAAATCCAATGGAGGGTGTTGATATTTTTCTTTCAGCAGGCAATCAGTCCAGTTGGGCTCAGCCTGAACATTTCCACCAATCTTCTCTTGGCTGTGATTTCAATGTTCTTTCATCTTCAAAGCCTTTTTGGTACTATTCGGTTCTATTTCACATGTGTGTTACCCAGTGGCCATTTCCAGGACCCAGGTGGTGGTCTAACCTGGGTGGTATTCTATAGCTTGATTCAGTTCTCAGAGTCTTTACTATGGTGTTTAGGATTCAGTCCACACATGCGCAGCTCAAGGTGAGTCTCAGTGGTCATAAACTACTTTATGGGATCAGTTTCCTGAGTTCTTCCCTCTCAGTCATGTCCCTGGTACTTTCCAGTTCTTTGGATACTCTTTTCAATCTTTTGGCCAGAAACTTAAGGCTTATTTACCTCACATTGCCATGCATTTCTATGATTGTGCCCAGGTCTGGGGCCAAGAGGTGAAAGGACAGGGAGTGAGAAGAAGCATCAGGGGTTCACCCATGCTCTTGGGACTGAAGCTCCTCTGATCAGGGAAGAAGTTTCCACAGTGTTAGTTGCCTGCCGTTCCACGTGCTGCTGCTGTTGGTGCCGGTAGACCTCTTTCTCATTCCTTGAGCCTCAGTCGTGGGCTTCTTCTGGGGCTAGTCCAGTCCTCATTAATGCCCTCACCTCTGTTTCTTCTAAGTCCTGGCTGGAACAACTGGAGAAAGACGGGGCTGAACTCACCAGCAGTTCGTCAATACTTTGGATTTTGGTCTGCTTTTCTAATATACCTGCTACATTCCAGAGTCTTTAAACAGCTCTTCCATGCATTCTGTCCAGCTTTTATGGCTGCATTCAGTGTCAGAGACAGGGCGGTGAGTGCTTACTCCATATTACCTGGAACAAGAACACTGTTATGGTTTGCTTTTACATTCTGAACATAACAACTCGTGTAACTTATAGTTTATCTCTCACTGCCTTTCAGAGATTTTAGAGCCAAGTTTTGGCTGACTTATGCCCATATTCCCAGCCTTAGTTACTCTGTGGTGTTTTGAACATTTAGCCACTATGTCATATCTCAGAGGTTTGAGAAAGTCCTAGGAAATCTAGGTAAACATCATCTCCTAAACCTTACTTATTCCCCATGCTGTCCCCTTGAATCATGTGTGCATTGTGTGTGCATGTGTATGTGTTTTACACTCTGAAGAATCTTGTGATCTAGCCAAGGTGAAAGGAAGACACTTGTAAAACAAACGTGATTCATTCTTGTAAGATTATTCACAGTTTTCTGAATGTAATATGCTATTTAGTGCTTTCATGGTAACGCTCATAGTGTTATTTCTAGAATGCTTTTGCATCCTTCTGTGACTGGAAAATTCCTAGTCATCCCGCAAAGGCCTTCGGACTGTGTTTTTATTTCTTTCAGCCTCTTTAACTGATCTGCTGTAGGCAAAGCTGGTTGCTTTTTTTATGCTTCAAGAATGCTTCATTCATATACCAATATTATGATACTGTGGTATGTTACATTATTGTTTCCAATTGTCTGCTCCTTCCCCTGTAAGAGTATAACACATCCCCACACTTGCCATGATGCCAAGTAGATGGTGTTTTCCTGTTCCGTAATCAGGATGGGCCATATGACTTTCTTTGGCTGATAGAATACGAGTGGACGTGTGTCCTTTCAAACAGCGACTTATACATGCTGTGTGGTTCAGTTCATCCTTTTGTTTGTGCTATCAGCCATGAGAACAGGGTATCTAGGTGGGAGTCACACTTTCAGCCAATGTCCAGAATGAGAAGACACATGGAGCAGAGACAAGCAGAGCTCCAGATGACCTGCAGACCAATAAGTGAGAAATACACGATTGTTGTTGAGTAAGCCACTGTGATTTTCAGGTTTATTATTATTATTATTAAAAATCTAAGAGAATGTCTGATTCTCCAGCTAGACTGCTCAACAGGGTCAGAAACTGCATGGGCAGAGCTTAAAATGTGAGAGGTACTTGTGGAAGGCTGTTGAGGCTAAAAGACCAAAGAAGGCAATGAGACCAATGAGGATTTCACACATAGGAGTTCCTGGGGCCTTTGGCGCTTCCAGCCTTAACCTCCTGGGGCAAATTCAGACCAAATGAACAATGAATGGATTGGCCCAGTCTGAGTATAGACTTTGGAATGGCACTGGTTTTCGGGTACTGATGTGTCCAGGGGTAGCCAAGTATGGTTCACAAAAGCATATACAATATGAACCATACTTCAGTGGGATTCAATCTAGGAATGAGATGGCTTAAATTAACTCAGATACTGATAAACTGGATGACCTTGAACAAATCACTAATCTCTCTCCTCAGCCTCATTTTTTTATCATCCATAAAAATGAAGGGGCGTAAGGGTGGATAAGAGTTAGTTTACCCATTTTCAAAGGTCCCTGTTTTTAGTGTTATTTTTTTCTCTGATCTTCTGTTGAAACATTTTTGCTTTAGTTCTTTGTATGCCTAGATAGTTTAGGTGTATCCACAGAAGAGGCCAAGTTAATATATGGAAGGTTCCGGCATAGACAGGCCACTTCAATTATTTGGGATTTTATTAGAATAAAGAACTACAGGTTGCATCACTAAACGGAACCATCAACAGATCAACTGAGTTTGGTGCCAGCCAGGCTGGGAGTGTGCAGGCTTTTTGAGCATCTCAGCATCTTGGCTGTGAGCTGCCTTCGCATCTTGCTCTCCAGCTTTGCTTGGTCCTTTAAGCCACTCTCAGCTCCCAACCCTATGGCTTCTTTGCCCTGTCCCTGGCAAGGACAAATAGACATATGTCCTTCTTGGCTGTCTGTTGCTGTTTCTACTCAGAAAGGAAAGTAAAGAGACTGTATTTGGGGCTTCTCATGTACCCCTGATGAAAAGTGCAGTTGGTCTCTTGTGGTTCAGGGTCCTAGGAGTTTTACATAAAGAGTCACAGAAAAATTGAGCTGGAAAAGAGGTTACCCAATTCCTAATTTAGAGATGAGACATCAAAACCCAGAGATTTTGACTTACTTAACCCAGCAAAGCCGACTCGTGGGAAATTTGGGGATAGAAATTGGGTCTGTGACCCTTCCCCTCAAAACTAAAGACTGAAGATTCAGGAATCTGAGGAAAAATAAACTACATAATAAAATGCAAAATGATCCCTAAATTATACCAGGTTAGAAGCAGAAAAGAGATCTGCTAGTTCAGCTCCAGTCTCCTTAGTTCTTACCCTCCTCTGCCCTTAAACGTGTCATTTTGTTCCGACCACTTGACAACAATCCATCTTTTCAAAGACTTTTGCCTCAGCTTTTAAGCAGCAACAACTAAAACGCTGAAAAAAAAAAAAGAAAAAGAAAAAGAAAAGAAAAGAAAGAGCAAAAGAAAGCACAGCAAAAGACCCAGTAGACTGCTGGTGTTTTGAGGATCACAAGAAAATTGACAAATCACTCAGCCTGTAAGCCTCATCTACTGTAGTTATCAATTATGTATCATAATTCTTGCTTGTAAAGTCCTTTGAAATATTCAGACATAAGACTCTAAAGGGACAAAGTAATTAAAATGATTAGTTACAGCAGAAAAAAGTTTAAATCAATGTTCCATATAGTGTCCATCATATTCCATTATGCTTAGTTCTTATCCCCCCTGTTGCAGATACAGGAGATGAGCTAAGAGAACAGAAGGGGTGGGATTCATTTGCAGGGGGTTCTGGGGGGGCAAAAACTAGTCCTTACTCAGCATATGTTGAGCAGGATGTTGCCTGATTCATATTGCCTCATTCAATATTTCTAAAAAGCCCCTCCAAAGAGAGAAAGGTAAGAAAACTGAGGGTCAGAAAGGATACATTTCTCCAGATCACACAATACCTAGACTTGAATGCAGACCTTTCTAACTCCAAAATCCATGCTCTTAAGATAGGTTGATTTCTTCCCTTGGTTTATGTGTGCATCTTAAAAGTAAGTGGGAGAGGGCTTCCTTGGTGGCGCAGTGGTTCAGAATCCACCTGCCAATGCAGGGGACATGGGTTCGAGCCCTGGTCTGGGAAGATCCCACATGCTGCGGAGCAACTGGGCCCGTGAGCCACAATTAACTGAGCCTGCGCGTCTGGAGCCTGTGCTCCGCAACAACAGAGGCCGCGATAGTGAGAGGCCTGCGCACCATGATGAAGAGTGGCCCCCGCTTGCCACACTAGAGAAAGCCCTCGCACAGAAACGAAGACCCAACACAGCCATAAATAAATAAATAATTAATTAAAAAAAAAAAAAAGGTAAGTGGGAGAGCTGGACAAGGGGTGGGTAGTGGGGTAAGAAGAGATATGTGAACAACATTGCCTGACTCTCTGTACACATTTATTAATTCATTGTTTCATACATTGCTTGCTGACTATTCTCAAGATACTGTAAGATAGAGATGAAGCTGACAGAGTCCCCATCTTAAAGGAATTTAGAGTCTTGTAAGCAGAGGAATAATCACTAAAAGACTGCCGGAAGGTATTCTAAGTACTCGGATGTGTAAGAGCAAAGGTAGTTCTAAAATTTCTATATAGAAGGGGCAATTGGATCTTGTCAGTTGGCTCTGAATATCCATTCCCACCTCTTTCTATGTCCTGTCTTATGCTGCAAAAGGCTAGAAAGCAAAAGTCTAGTTTGCCCAGACTCTCTTACAGCTAGGGTTCTCAGTGTAAAATAGGTTCTGCCAAAGAGATGCATATGCATGAGTCTTGGAAAGCAGGAGAGAGGCAGAGGTCATCTTCCTGATGCTCCTGCCGAGAAGCTGGGCTCAGACTTGTGGATGTCAAATGTCCGGAGGCAGGTATAGCAGCTAAAACCAATTTCTCTATCACTTGCCTTGTGGGAGTCATAAGAGTCATAAGACAGTGGGAGTCATAAGACAGTTGTGATGAGTCATAAGACAGTTGTGATGGCTGCAACAGTTGGGTTGATGACAGGGTCGTCTTGATTCTTATGGCGGAGGGTTCCTGAATCCAATAATTCCGAGGTCACCCCTCATTCCTTCTCCTCCTTCCAACAATTTTATAAGCACTTAATCCTTTAATCAATCTCTTTCCTATTTATATATGTAGAGTATGATCTATTTCCTGCCCAAATGCCTGATGGATATAAAGGGGTTTAGGGAGAGGAATTGTTTGGAAGGGGGAGGGAGTAAAGAACTTTTCTGGAGAAGTCATTTGCATGGCGAGCACTTTGCGTCTCTGTAATTGTGTGTTTATTTCAGTTGGCTTAGGCAATAAATGGCTTTAATGGGTAAGCTTGCTCCAAACAAATAACACCAACATTTTCTCTGTCTTTTTTTTCTTTCTTTCTGCTGTTATGTTCCAGTTTAAATCACCTGTGTATCCTAACCACTCAATTGAATATAGGCAAGAATATCAGACAAAGCCAATTAAACTATCCCATTTATGTTTTGTTTTGTTCCTGTAGCTAATATTAGTTGGAATGATTCTCATCCATCCCAGGTCAAGAATCTGTGAGACATAGGACGAAGCACTAAATTAAACTTACTTTGAAACTAAAACTAATCTTTAAACCAAAAAGTATAATAGTGATTTGATACAGAAAAACATTGAATTTTTAAGATTATATTAGACTATGTTAGTTTTGAAACAGGATGTCTGTATTGAATGCTGAAACCCATTTCAGCATGACGATAGCATGTTTTTCTCTTTTACTGACTAAGGTAAAGAAATAACTGGCGGTTTGCTAACTTCTATGTGGATTTGCTGGTTTTTATTAATAATTACTTATGTGCCGTTTGCAACAAGTGTGGACCTAGAGGTTATTATGCTAAGTGAAATAAGTCAGACAGAGAAAGACAAATACTCTATGATTTCACTTACATGTGAAATCCGAAAACCAAAGCAAATGAACAAACAAAACAGAAATAGACTCATAAATGCAGAGAACAAACTGGTGGTCCTCAGAGAGGAGGGGTTGGGGGAGTTGGACAAAATAGGTGAAGGGGATTAAGAAGTACAAACTTACAGTTATAAAATACATAAGTCACGAGAATGTAATGCTGTAATGCATAGCGTAGGGAATATAGTCAGTAATATTGTAATAACCTCATATGGTGACAGACGGTTACTAGACTTATTGTGGTGATCAATTCATAATGTGTATAAGCATTGAATATGTTGTATACCTGAAACTAGTAAATATAATCTTACATGTCAACTATACATCAGTAAAACAATATAAAGGAAAAAAATAATTATTTAGGTACCTTAAGATCTGTAAGTATAAAAAATATTTTGCTTCTATCTGCAATGCATCTTATAATCATTTCTATGAAATGTATTTGTGTGATCATGTAAGCTAATAAGTGAATTGGTTTCATCATTTTAGCCTACCAGACAAGAACTGTGCCTGGTGCACTTCTGGCTTTTAATAAACACCCATTTGTTAAAATGCCCTGCTTGAAAAAAAAAAAAAAAACCAGAGAGAGTATAACAGCCATCCCAAACAATCCCTTGTACTGTCTCCCTAGTTTCTATAGTCTAGAGAGAATAATAAAGGTCCTGATAAGGTAATAATAAGACTGGTCTATGAGATGTGGACTGAGAGGTAGCGTGGCTAGTCAGGGAAGATGCCAAAGAGCAGGCAACTCTTGTGTTGAGTCTTGGAAGATGGAGGTCCTTTGCCTGGTAGATATGGGGAAAGGAAGGGTGTTCCAGGTAGAGGAGCATAAGAATCAGAAGCCTGAAAGTAGAAGGCGGCATTGGGAATCCACAGAACCAAATTGCTCAGTGTGACTAGAGTACAGGGGGTTGGCAGAGGGAAACCTAGAGAGACCCTCACTGGTCCAAACCTTCAGGGTAAGGTCCACCTCACCACAGAGTTTGCACTGGGGCGATGGGATATTTTGATGGGTTTTAAGCCTGGAGGCCACATGATTGGTTTGACTTTTGGGAAGAACATTCTGGCTGCAGCAATGAGGATGGAGAATGATACTGGTGCTGGAGGACATTTGGGAAATTCAGTGAGAGAAGGAGTCAGATGACAGAAGGTCGATTCCAGTGGGCTGAAGAGTGAAAGGTGAGTTGTGTTACCAGAAGTGCAGGTTTGTCCCCAGAGAAGATAAGTTGGGAGGCAAAGGAGGGGGAGACACTACCCTGAGAGAGCTACAGGGTCAAAACTGCTTTTTATTTATTTATTTGTTTGTTTGTTTGTCTAATGTGTGAGACTTCAGAAAGCTTATTGGTTAAATGGAAGAAACAAGGAAAGAAAGGCACTAGAAATACAAGAGGCAAGTTTATTTTTTATGAGGCTTAAATAAATAATATGCAATACTGAAATAAGGTCCAGATATTTCTAATGATAAAAATCAGAATCTCACAATATATTAGAAGATAATATAGGTAATGATGTTTATAATCTTTTGATGGAAAAGTATGGCTCCTCACAGATTTCCATGTCCTATTTCTTGAAGCCTGTTAATGTATTACCTTACATAGCTGAAGGGGCTTGAAAGTTTATTAGATTAAAGGTGTTGATATGGGGAGATTATTCTGGATTATTTGGGAAAATGCAATATAATCCTAAGAATCTTCATAAAAGGGAGGTAGGAGGGTCAGAGTCAGAGATAGAGATGGGAGATGTGATGAAGGAAGCACAGATGTGTTTGTGTGTGTGTGTGTGTGTGTGTGTGTGTGTGTGTGTGTGTGTTAGAGAGAGAGTGAGAGATTTGAAGATACTACACTGCTAGACTTAAAGATGGAGAAGGAAGGGGCCATGAGCCAAAGAATGCGAGTAGCCTTTAGAAGCTGGAAAAGGAAAGGAAATGGATTCTTTCCTAGAGCCTCCAGAAGGAATGCAGCCCTGCCAACACCTTGATTGCAAGGCTTCTGACCTCCTGAATTTCAAGCTAACAATCTTGTGTTGCTTTAAGCCACAATTTTGGGGTAGTTTGTTACAGTAGCATAGAAAGCTAATACAAGAAGATATGAGATGGAAACCGAAAAGCAAAGGGAAAATGGCTATTCTTAAAAAGTTTTAAACTTTTTGTATTAGTTCCAAATCATAAACCTGCTGCAAGACAATTGAAAACCGAGAAAGGTTATACAAAAGGCAATATATGTGCAGACAAAAAAGAGTTAAAAACAATGCTAATACAAAGCAAACTAAAATCAGTATAAAAAGACTAGTCATTTAATAGGAAGTGAGAAAAGAATAATAAATTGTTAATGTCAAAGAAATCCAAAAACAAATAGGTAAATATGTGTTGCTAAGAAATGCAAATTAAAACATTGAAATAACCTCTTTTTAATCTGGACAAGCAGCAGTGATTTATTAGACACCCAGCGCTGGCCAGGGTATAGGGAACAACAAACACTGCCATAAACTCTAGGTGAAGTTATAATTTGGTAAAAGCTTTCTAGACAGTAATTTGGCATTTATTACTTAACTGATAACTGTACTTACTCTTTGATTTAGCAATTTCATTTCTAGGATTTCATTCTTTAAAAATGCTGACTTGTGAACAAAGATATATATACATAAGAGCGTTCATAGTAGCATTGCTTACATGGAAATAAACTAAAATGCGTATAATTAGGAGAACGTTTGAAAGACATTTGCCATATTCAAATAATGGACTACTATGGTCCCTTTAAAGTATTGAGGTAGATAAGAGACAATATTTATAATACATTGATAAGTGACCAAAGCTAGTCAAAAATATGTACATTCTGATTCTATCAGAAAATGTGTATATGTGTTGTGTGCATTTATATATTTGTGAATTACATGCACAAATAATTTGTATCAGTATATACTTGGAAAAGAATCTTTCAGAATTTACAAGCAAACGGTTAACAGAGGAAAGGTTGTGATTACAGGAGGCTTTTGCCTTCCGTTTTATTTATTTCTCTATCATTTGATTTTTTTTAACAGCACATGCTTTTTTATCCAGGAATAAAAAACTCATAGAATGGTGAAAATGTTAGCGTTTTTATGACTCTTACGTGACTTAATTGAGCACAGTGAAGAATATTCTTCTCGTGCTAACAAATGACCACTCTGATTACATGTGGAAGAAAGAATCTAGCAAATTATTATTTTGCAGAGTAGACAACAAATAACTACTTGCTGAATGAGTAAATGAGTAAATAGAAGAAAAGTGACATGCTTTCATAGCTAAGAAAGGAAAGGCTCTATAAATCTCCCATAGGGACCAACACTCATTTCTTTGATGTTACCTGAGGAAAGAAGTGTTCAAATATCTCTGGTGTTTTCTTTCCTTCTGTTTGCAATTCCTGAAGCTATCTTCAGTGTCCTGACATCAACTTGGAATCTTCATATAATACAAAGTATAAACATAACCTATTAGGAAACTCAAGCACAGTGTTTCCTGTTGATAAAGAGTAAATTATCTCGAAGAAATTCCAGAGGAAATCATCTCTGGAGTCCAATATTCTGAATCATGTGAACCTAGTGGTAGCAACTGTATCAAATAAGATTTTGAATGTCATTTGAAGACTTATTTTAAATGTGATTATGCTTAATTGTATAGCACTGCTTAAAAAACGGTATTAACCTTGACAGTTTAAAAAAAATATTTTGGCCATTAGCTACATCATGAAGTTGAGTGAGGTCGGACATTCACATAACCAATTTCAAATGGTTAAATGAAACCCAGTGATTGAAGTTGGCTTTATGTCTGAGGAGAGCTTAAAAAGACTAGGTCTTACAGTTGAAATTTTAGAACTGTTGTCTCTTCACATGATCCCAGGAGACCCCCTTTCCCAACCTTTTTTATTTTCACAGTTGGACCAGGCATAGATACCTGGACCATTCAGTGTCTCTGTCCAGGGAAAGTGGAAATGGATTCAGGAAGCCAGTTCTCTAGATATGGATAGGTGTGACATTGAGTCAGGAGTGGTGGTAGCTTCATATTTCTCTGTGTGGATGGACAGTAGAGAAAGACAATTGGGAGGGAAAGAGGCGAGAGGGAGGCGAGGGGAGGGGAACAGGAGAAGGAGGAAGATGAGGGATGAGGAGGAAAAGGAAGAGGGGAGGGCTTTTCTGGTGGCGCAGTGGTTGAGAGTCCACCTACCGATGCAGGGGACGCGGGTTCGTGCCCCGGTCCGGGAGGATCCCATATGCTGCGGAGCGGCTGGGCCCGTGAGCCATGGCCACTGAGCCCACGCGTCCGGAGCCTGTGCTCCATAACAGGAGAGGCCACAACAGTGAGAGGCCCGCATACCGCAAAAAAAAAAAAAAAAAAAAAGGAAGAGGGGAGGTGTGTGAGAAACCAGGTGTGCAGAAAGAAGCAGAGGCAAGAGACGGTAAGAGAAGGAGAGGACCACCTGTGTTCCCGAGGGATTCACAGTTCTGGTGCCTTCCTAGGTCCAAAGTATATTCCTGTAACCATTTGTTCCTTTTTCCTCAAACTGCATTGGTTTGATTTCTACTACCTGCAAGGTAAGAGTCCTAATTAGAACTAGAGAAGAAGTAAATGTGCCTTTCATCTAGAATTCTTTCAAGTAAGTCTGGAAGTCAAACTCTGTCTAGATGGCCAGAGTCCCCTGTTCCTGCTGGGGTCCGTGTCTCATCTCTGGACTCCGGAGGTGAGTAGCTGTGGAGTCTACCACCCTCAGCCCCTGATTGTTTCAGTTGTTCCATACCCACACTTAGGTTTCCATGGGAAGCAGGGGGCAGTTGGCTGCTTTGGGCAAATCACATCATTACCCAAGCTTTATCCTCTCCTTCCTTCATTACTGACCACAAGGGCACACCCCATAGATTATCAGAGGTGGAAGGAGCTCAGAAATCATCTGGTGCAACCCCCTCATTTAATAAATAAGAAAACCGAGGTTCAAGGGAATGAAGAGGCTTATTCAACATTACGTGACAAATCAGAAGCAAAGCCAGGACCAGAACCCTCCAATATGTCTCCTCCCTGTATACCACCACCTGAAGTGAGCATCTGTGTTAGGCTGCAGCCAAGGAAAGGAAACCAGTGCTATGGGGAAATGGTGATGAACTTTATGAAAAACAGCAGTTTTCCTCAGCTTTCAGCTTCTTGGGAGGCAGCTTAGAGTTTTCCTTCCTGCTTGCGGAGCAGAGGATTCAGCCCTGCTCCCACAGCATTCAACTTTTCACAGCTTTCATTTTCAGGGTCAGTATAGTAAATAAGAGAAAAGCTCTGCACTTAATTGGAACTTCGTTTGTAAAGCAGAATGGAAGGGTCACATAAATGTCAAAACATTTTCCAGTGATCTGGGCAACTTACCTTTCCCTAATGCAATTGACAAATTTTTCTGCATGACATTTGCATTGTAGAAAGGCTTGCAGGGAATTAGAAATCACAACAGGCCAGATTTTTTTTTTTACCCTCTGCTCTGATCGAAAAAGGGGATTCCTACAGAGGTTTTGCGAATATTTTGTTTTTGTTTCTTTCAGTTATTTTTTGGGCTTAACGTTGGTTTCAAAGCTTTTTTTTTTTTTCTTCTTCTTCCATGAACCATACTTTTCCTATGTAGAAATTGCTATCATTAAAACACCCCAGGGAAGAGATATGGGAACATATGTGTAACTGATTCACTTTGTTATAAAGCAGAAACTAACACACCATTGTAAAGCAATTATACCCCAATAAAGATGTTAAAAAAAAAACAAAAAACACCCCAGAGGGCTTCCCTGGTGGCGCAGTGGTTGAGAGTGCGCCTGCCAATGCAGGGGACAGGGTCCGTGCCCCGGTCCGGGAAGATCCCACATGCCGCAGAGCGGCTGGGTCCGTGAGCCATGGCCGCTGAGCCTGCGCGTCTGGAGCCTGTGCTCCGCAACGGGAGAGGCCACAGCAGTGAGAGGCCCGCGTACCGCAAAAAAAAAAAAAAAAAAAATCCCAGAATCCAAATTTCAACAAATTACAGAGTCAAATTTTTTATCTTAAAACAGTCAAATTAATATTCATTATCAATAAAATTAATACTCAAACTGATATCAAAGCCATATTCATGGAAATGTTTTAATGGATGGTAACATATGCACTATTTGTTTTGTTATTTTAATTAATGGTTACTGGTATACATTTTAAATTAATCATTCCCTACCTTGTAGATTGAAAGAGGACAGTGAATTTAGTTGAACTCTACCGTTTCAGGACTTGATCATTTAAGGTAATGTTAGTTTGAGATCTGATATTTAGCTTGCTTGGTAAAAATCTTACCAAGTTTACAGCTCCAGGAGAAAGTTACTCCTGGAGCTGTAAACTTATAGTGCAAACAAAGAGTCAGGAAAAACAGTTAAAATGCTTACTTTGTTCTCTCATTTCCTTGTCAGAGCAACCCTATAAGATAGGCATTATTACCCACCATAAACTCCTTTTACAGTTGAGACAAGGGGGTGGAAGAGAGGTTGAGAAACTTAAGATCACACAGGTACTGTTTGACTCAGCTGGAAAGTCAACCCAAGTTTTTCTGACTCCACAGCCTGTGCCATTTTCTTTGCCAAGGTGCATCCAACAACCATTCATCAGCTTATTTATTAATTAATTCACTTACTCATTAAGCATTTACTGAGTCCTTATAACACATGGACCAGACAGGCTCTGGCAGTACCAAAATGACCCTAGCCTGGGGGCAGGAGATGATCACTGAACAATGTGGCCAACTCTGTCACTGAGCTCTGTACACAAAGTAACCACAAAAGATACACTTATTTGCTAATAATGAATTTTACTTATTGCTCTACCAAAGTCATATTGTTGGCATTCTTTGAGTTGCTTTGTGTAATTCAAATAGTAGAACTAACTTCATTTCTTTAATAGCTTTCAGTAGTTCAGATTATACTATTTAAGGCTGGCCACTCACCAAGTAGCCCAACATTAGTTAGGTTTCACCTTATATACCTTGTTGATTTCTGAGAGAGGGATACTGTAAAAGATACAGCAAACAAGGCTGACATTTCATCCAAAGGATGACTTAGGTTCCGAGTATGAGTCAAGAAACTTTTTGTGTCCTCCAGGAAACTAGAAAGCCATACCCTTGCTGCATCAGTATTTCACCATATGCATTATGCTTGCAAACACTGTTCTTTGAAATCCCTTAAGTAAGATATAACTTTAAAAGTGAATTTTTTTTTCTTCAGTTTTATGTTTTTTCTAGAAATATTTATTGAGCTTTTTCTAGCTTTCTGGTACTGCTTTCAAATACATTGGTATATGCAAAGAGTAACATTTATTTGAAAAAAGCCTGTTTTCACTCATTATAACAAGTCATTTCACTACCTATAAATTGGAGATAAGAGTTGTACTGAATATTTAGGGATGTAAATGAGATAAACCTAGATAATATATGCAAAATTATTTGGGAAACTCTATCAGGTAAATATAGTAGCTCTTGTAAAAGTAGACTTATGTGCTCCAAAGTATGTAGTTCATAAATTGCAAAGTATGTGGTGTGGTTTAGGTGGACTAAAGGATTTTATTTTTGAAACAAATTCTAATTGATTAAACATCTTAGTGGTGCGAAAGACTTCCTCTAAAACTTTTGTTTTATGGGTTTAGGCATTGAAATTTCTCATAGGACACACTTGCCCTTCCTTTATAAAGCACATCTATTTTAATGGACTTCTGTTTTATGTAATACCTCTGTTTCAATACAACTAGAAGCCAGTTTGATCCTTGTATTTTTGTTTTTTCTAGAAGTCCAGTGTTTCTCAGATCACAACAAAAACAAGTGAAAGCTTTTATCACAACCAGATTCAAAGTCTGAAACCTTTTTTAAAAAATTAATTTATTTATTAATTTTTAAATTTTTGACTGCATTGGGTCTTTGTTGCTGCGCATGGGCTTTCTCTAGTTGTGGCGAGTAGTCGCTACCCTTCATTGCAGTGCACAGGCCTCTCATTGTGTTGGCTTCTCTTGTTGCGGAGCATGGGCTCTAGGCACGTGGGCTTCAGCAGTTGTGGCACATGGGCTCAGTAGTTGTGGCTCACGGGCTTAGTTGTTCCGCAGCAAGCATGTGGGATCTTCTGGGACCAGGGCTTGAACCCGTGTCCCCTGAATTTGCAGGTGGATTCTTAACCACTGCACCACCAGGGAAGTCCCTGAAAGCTTTTTAAAATCAGGGTTTTAACTTTCCACAAAGCTAGACCCCTGGCTGTGAGAATAACACTGATCATAGTCCCAGATCTGTCATACTGTACTTAAATGCTGTTACAATTTGCTACAGAAAGTGCATCAGAATCAAATGATTAAATTTGAGCTTTGCCTGCTGTGAAAGTTTCAAACAACCTCACAAAAGGAGATGGGCTTGTACTGTCAGCACCTACAGTGCAGCATGAAGGTGCTGAAGGAGTGGGTAATTAATGATCTTGGAGAGGTTGGAGGGCTGAGTGAAAAATGGTTGAGGGTGGGGCTGCCCCTCTGGCTGGAGCTGGCTGGCGTTAGTGAAAGTTACTCCTGGAGCTGTGTATTGCCTCTGGGAGCATGTAAATACTTCTTCCTAATTCAAGTTACTATTTCCAAAGTCTATAAAAGGAGAGTCAATTTTGTGTGGGCTGCCTGAAAAAAAGAAAGCAAAATACCCAGTGGGAAACTGGTATTATAAAATTACCGCACAGAATGCATTTAAGAATGAGTAGAGGGCAGGGGAGACTTATTCTATTTCCAGCTAAATGGCAGAGTCTGGCAATAAAATTTCATTGCTCATGAAGTTAGAGTGCCTCCTGTAACAGTTCTAAGAGAAGTTTAGAATGCCCCGGATGAATTCTCTAAACCATAGCCACCAACCGTGAGAATACATTGGGGGCAGGCATTGATGGAAGGCAGGAAGAGAAATACTGGGAACTCAGGTTTGAGGATCAGCTGTATCACTCACCCTGCAATGGTTAACTCTGATTTCAAAACTTTTTTGAGATTTTAATTTTGTCATCATATTATTTTTTAAGTTCAAAGACCTTTTTTTTTTCTCTCAATGTTCTTAGCTGTATAGTTTTTTGGGTTTTTTTTTTGCGGTACGCGGGCCTCTCACTGTTGTGGCCTCTCCCGTTGCGGAGCACAGGCTCCAGACACGCAGGCTCCAGCGGCCATGGCTCACAGGCCCAGGCGCTCCGCGGCATGTGGGATCCTCCCGGACCGGGGCATGAACCCGCGTCCCCTGCATTGGCAGGCGGACTCTCAACCACTGTGCCACCAGGGAAGCCCCTAGTTTTGTGTTTTTAATTTGTGGATTAAATATACTACTATCTTACTTCCCTGAGGGTTTCAATTACAGTTTATTCAGAGTTCCTCTCTGCTTACTGCAATATTTTTATTTCTCCTGAGTTACTTTTTACTTTTTCGATATCTTAACTTCTCTCTTTCATGTTGGAAACTTTCCTCAAATGACTAATGATTCTTGACTTCCACTCATTTTTAAGAATGAGGCAATAAAATTTGGTCAATCACTATGTATAAATGGGAAGTGTTTATCAATGGGTGACTTCTCTATTGATGGACCCCACCTGTCAGTACATGCAAGTCTTTTCTTTTGGTTTGGTCATTTTCCTATCTGAAAGTTATAAGCCTTTCTATCTGCATTCTGGAGGAAATGAGGAGGGCTCTCACCATTTACTTAATGCCCATATTTACAATGTAACACACAGACCCTCAGTTCTGCCTATGCTTTGAGCTCAGAATCTCTCTGGTTCACTCGTTTTAGAGAGTAAGACCTCCGTCTTCTGTTGGGGTGGGAGAGACCTCTGGGGTTCTAAATGCATTTTGTGCAGATTTTCGATTTATCCTCTTGTTTTTATAGCCCATCTGTACTCTCACTCCCATGTAATAGGCTGCCTCAATTCCTGAGGTTTTCTGTGGATCAGCCTGGCTTCTTCCCACTGCTGGTGGTGCATCACTTTTCTCAGCTCTATGTCATCAATTACCTCTTATCCACCAGCTTTCTAGTTTCCAAAGTTGTTTCACTATTGTCTTTTTTCTTGTTCTCTTCTTCTTTGTGAGTTTATGCTCTTAAAAAAAGAATCTCTCTACTGTCATCCAGTGTGGTTTTGGGAAGGAAGTGATAAACACCATGTGTAAGTGGTCTCAGTGTTTGTTTTCAATATTGCTTTAAAAAATCTGGAACTAGTTTCCCCTGAGGGCAAGCCTATTAAAAACAGAGCACTGGGATATTTCAAAATGGTTCCTTTTCTCCTTCCCTCTGCTGGAAGCCTGAGAGGGTTTTTCTCTGATGTTTTATGAGGGAATCTGGTCGGGTTCCTGGAGGTAAATACCCCTATGACTGGGTTTCAATGGAGATTTTTAACTCTCAGGCTTGTCGGTGCTGAGCCACCATCAGTTCATCAATCACAGTTCCCAGCTTCCTGCCCTGCACTTGGTTCCCAAAGGTAGGGTGGAGAAATTTAAACTGTTCGAGAGAATCCAACTGGCCTCATCCAACTGGCCTCCATGAGCACTTGTGAAAGAACTTGGAACTTGCACAGTGAGCATCATGTGGAAGGTGTCAGGAGGGAGAAGATGGCTGTTGCCAGTCATCAAAGTGGATTCTGTTGGAAAACACTACTGAGCTCAAAAATCACCAGGCCTTGATAAGAAAAGATACAGAGTTTCTCCCCAAATTTTCACTAACCTTGCTGTAATCTAACAGTAGTTGCACCTAAACTGCCTAACCAAAAAGGAAAAAAACATGCACTGAACCATTTGAAACACATACAGTTTTCCATCAAATTCCAACATGCTGGGAATGTTTACAGTCACTGTGTATTGGGTAGAGTACACTCTGGTAGAAGTTTAAGGACTGGGGGCAAGATATTTTTGGCAAAGACAGTCTGTTTTTCTGAGACTTGTTCTCTAGTTTTCTTCAGGAACTTGGGTGTAGCAGGAAAGGAATCTTAGAACTGCTGGGGTTGCAGAGTAAGAATGAAAGCATAGGAAATAGTACAAATATCTGTTCTAGCCAGCTAATTATCATAAATATTTTTAAAAACAAAAATAATCTACCATTGGACTCTGGGAGGTCTCATGCCAAGGAGTACTTCCCAGAACTTCTGCTGTCAGTGTCCTTGTCCTCGCGGTGAGCCACAGCCACTCCCTGCCTTTCCAGGAGACTCTCCAACACAAGCAGCCATGTGGCTGACAGGGTCTTAGTGCTCCGGTCTGGTGTCAGGCGAGCCTCTGAGGTGGGAGAGCCAAGTTCAGGACATTGGACCACCAGAGACCTCCCAGGGCCACGTAATATCAATCCGTGAAAGCTCTCCCAGAGATCTCCATCTCAATGCTAAGACCCAGGTCCACCCAACGGCCAGCAAGCTCCAGTGCTGGACACCCAATGCCAAACAACTAGCAAGACAGGAACACAACCCCACCCATTAGCAGAGAGGCTGCCTAAAATCATCTAAGTTCACAGACACCCCAAAACACACCACCAGACGCAGCCCTGCCCATTAGAAAGACAAGATCCAGTGCACCCACCAGAACACAGCACCAGTCCCCTCCACCAGGAAGCCTACACAAGCCACTGAACCAACCTTACCCACAGGGAGAAGACACCAAAAACAATGGGAACTATGAACCTGAAGCGTGAGGAAAGGAGACCTCAAACACAGTAAGTTAAGAAAAATGAGAAGACAGAGAAATATGCAGGAGATGAAGGAGGAAGGTAAAAACCCAACAGACCAAACAAATGAAGAAGAAAAAGGCAGTCTACCTGAAAAAGAATTCAGAGTAATGATAGTAAATGTGATCCAAAATCTTGGAAATAGAATGGAGAAAATACAAGAAACGTTTAAACAAGGGCCTAGAAGAACTAAAGAGCAAACAAACAATGAAGAACAACACAATAAATGAAATTTAAAATTCTCTAGAAGAAATCAATAGCAGAATAACTGAGGCAGAAGAGCAGACAAGTGACCTGGAAGATAAAATAGGGGAAATAACTACCACAGAGCAGAATTTAAAAAAAGAGTGAAAAGAATTGAGGACAGTCTCAGAGACCTCTGGGACAACATTAAATGCACCAACATTTGAATTATAGGGGTCCAAGAAGAAGAAGAGAAGAAGGATGGGTCTGAGAAAATATTTGAAGAGATTATAGTTGAATTTCTCTAACATGGGAAAGGAAATAGTCAATCAAGTCCAGGAAGCTCAGAGAGACCCATACAGGATAAATCCAAGGAGAAACATGCCAAGACAAATATTAATTAAACTATCAAAAATTAAATACAAAGAAAAAATATTAAAAGCAGCATGGGAAAAGCAACAAATAACATACAAGGGAATCCCCATAAGGTTAACAGCTGATCTTTCAGCAGAAACTCTGCAAGCCAGAAAGGAGTGGCAGGACATATTTAAAGTGCTGGAAGGGAAAAACCTACAACCAAGATCACTTTACAGAGCAAGGATCTCACTCAGATTCGAAGGAGAAATTAAAACCTTTACAGACAAGCAAAAGTTAAGAGAAGTCAGCACCACAAAACCAGCTTTACAACAAATGCTAAAGGAAATTCTCTGGGCAGGAAACACAAGAGAAGGAAAAGACCAACAAAAACAAACCCAAAACAATTAAGAAAATGGTAATAGGAACATACATATCAATAATTACCTTAAGTGTAAATGGATAAAATGCTCCAAGCAAAAGACATACACTGGCTGAATGGATACCAAAAGAAGACCCATATATATGCTGTCTACAAGAGACGCACTTCAGACCTAGGGACACATACAGACTGAAAGTGAGGGGATGGAAAAAGATATTCCATGCAAATGGAAATCAAAAGAAAGCTGGAGTAACAATTCTCATATCAAACAAAATAGACTTTAAAATAAAGACTATTACAAGAGACAAAGAAGGACACTACATAATGATCAAGGGATCAATCCAAGAAGAAGATATAACAATTGTAAATATTTATGCACCCATCATAGGTGCACCTCAATACATAGGGAAAATGTTAACAGCCATAAAAGGGGAAATCAACAGTAACACAATCATAGTAGGGGACTTTAACACCCCACTTTCACCAATGGACAGGTCATCCAAAATGAAAATAAATAAGCTTTAAATGATACATTAAACAAGATGGACTTAATTGATATTTATAGGACAGTCCATCCACAAACAACAGAATACACTTGTTCTCAAGTGCTCATGGGACATTTGCCAGGATAGATCATATCTTGGGTCACAAATCAAGCCTTCGTAAATTTAAGAAAATTGAGATCGTATCAAGTATCTTTTCCAACCGCAACGCTATGAGACTAGATATCAATTACAGGAAAAAAACTAAAAAATACAAACACATGGAGGCTAAACAATACACTACTAAATAGCCAAGAGATCACTGAAGAAATCAAAGAGGAAATCAAAAAACATCTATAAACAAATGACAATGAAAACACAATGACCCAAAACCTATGGGATGCAGCAAAAGCAGTTCTAAGAGGGAAGTTTATAGCAAAACAATCCTCCCTCAAGAAACAAGAAATATCTCAAATAAAGAACCTAACCTTACACCTAAAGCAATTACAGAAAGAAAAGCAAAAAACACCCAAAGTTAAAGTTAGCAGAAGTTAGCAAAAAGAAAGAAAGGAGAAGTTAGCAGAAGGAAAGAAATCATAAAGATCAGATCAGAAATAAATGAAAAAGAAATGAAGGAAACAATAGTAAATATCAATAAAACTAAAACCTGGTTCTTTGAGAAGATAAGCAAAATGGATCAACCATTAGCCAGACTCATCAAGAAAAAAAGGGAGAAGACTCAAATCAACAGAATTAAAAATGAAAAAGGAGAGGTAACAACTGATACTGCAGAAATACAAAGGATCGTGAGAGATTAATACAGGCAACTATATGCCAATAAAATGGACAACCTGGAAGAAATGGACAAATTCTTAGAAAAGCACAACCTTCCAAGACTGAACCAGGAAGAAATAGAAAACATAACTAGACCAATCACAAACACTAAAATTGACACTGTGACTACAAATCTTCCAACAAACAAAAGCCCAGAACCAGATAGCTTTACAGGTGAATTCTATCAAACAGTTAGAGAAGAGCTAACACCTATCCTTCCCAAACTCTTCCAAAATATAGCAGAGGGAGGAACACTCCCAAACTCATTCTATGAGGCCACCATCACCCTGATACCAAAACCAGACAAACGTGTCACAAAGAAAAGGAAACTACAGGCCAATATCTCTGATGAACATAGATGCAATATCCTCAACAAAATACTAGCAAACAGAATCCAACAGGACATTAAAGGATCATACACCATGATCAAGTGGGAGTTATCCTAGGAATGCAAGGATTCTTCAATATATGCAAATCAGTCAATGTGATACACCATTTTAACACATTGAAGGATAAAAACCATATGATCATCTCAATAGACCCAGAAAAAGGTTTTGACATAATTCAACACCCATTTATGATAAAAGCTCTCCAGAAAGTAGGCATAGAGGGAATTCACCTCAACATAATACAGGCCATATATGACAGACCAACAGCTAACATTGTTCTCAGTGGTGGAAGGCTGAAACCATTTCCTCTAAAATCAGGAACAAGACAAGGATGCTCACTCTCACCACTATTATTCAGTATAGTTTTGGAAGTTTTAGCCACAGCAATCAGGAAGAGTTAGAAGTAAAAGGAATCCAAATCGGAAAAGAAGAAGTAAAGCTGTCACTGTTTGCAGATTCTCTATGATACTATACATAGAGAATCCTAGAGATGCTACCAGAAAACTACTAGAGCTAATCAATGAATTTGGTAAAGTAGCAGGGTAAAAAATTAATGCACAGACATCTCTTGCATTCCTATACACTAGTGATGAAAAATCTGAAAGAGAAATTGAGGAAACACTCCCATTTACCACTGTAACAAAAAGAATAAAATACCTAGGAATAAACCTACCTAAGTAGACAAAAGACCTGTATGCAGAAAACTATAAGACACTGATGAAAGAAATTAAAGGTGATGCAAACAGATGGAGAGATATACCATGTTCTTGGATTGGAAGAATAAACATTGTGAAAATCACTGTACTACCCAAAGTAATCTACTGATTCAATGCAATCCCTATCAAATTACCAATGGCATTTTTCACAGAAGTAGAACAAGAAATTTCACAATTTGTATGGAAACACAAAAGACCTCGAATAGCCGAAGCAATCTTGAGAAAGAAAAACAGAGCTGGAGGAATCAGGCTCCCTGACTTCAGACTATACTAAAAAGCTACAGTAATAAAGACAGCATGGTACTGGCACAAAAACAGAAGTATAGATGAATGGAACAGGACAGAATGCCCAGAGATAAACCCACACACAAATGGTCAAATTATCTTTGATAAAGGAGGCAAGAATATACAATGGAGAAAAGACAGCCTCTTCCATAAGTGGTGCCGGGAAAACTGGACAGCTACATGTAAAAGAATGAAATTAGAACACTTCCTAACACCATACACAAAAATAAACTCAAAATGGATTAAAGACCTAAATGTAAGGCCAGACAGTATAAAACTCTTAGAAGAAAATATAGGCAGAACACTCTATGACATAAATCACAGCCAGATCCTTTTTGACCCACCTCCTAGAGAAATGGAAATAAAAACAAAAATAAACAAATGAGACCTAATGAAACTTAAAAGCTTTTGCACAGCAAAGGAAACCATAAGTAAGACAAAAAGACAACCCTCAGAATGGGAGAAAATATTTGCAAATGAAGCAACTGACAAAGGGTTAATCTCCAAAATATACAAGCAGCCATGCAGCTCAATATCAAAAAAACAAACAACCGAATCCAAAAATGGGCCGAAGATCTAAATAGAAATTTCTCCAGAGAAGATGTGCAGATTGCCAACAAACAGATGAAAGAATGCTCAACATCACTAATCATTAGAGAAATGCAAATCAAAACTACAATGTGGTATCATCTCACACTGATCAGAATGGCCATCATCAAAAAATCTACAAACAGTAAATGCTGGAGAGGGTGTGGACAAAAGGGAACCCTCTTTCAGTGTTGGTGGGGAAGTAAATTGATACAGCCACTATGCAGAACAGTATGGAGCTACCTTAAAAAACTAAAAATAGAACTACCATGTGACCCAGCAATCCCACTACTGGGCATATACCCTGAGAAAACGATAATTCAAAAAGAGACATGTACCACAATGTTCATCGCAGCACTGTTTACAATAGCCAGGACATGGAAGCAACCTAAGTGTCCATTGACAGATGAATGGATAAAGAAGATGTGGCACATATATACAATGGAATATTACTCAGCCATAAAAAGAAATGAAATTGAGTTATTTGTTGTGAGGTTGATGGGCCTAGTGTCTGTCATACAGAGTGAAGTAAGTCAGAAAGAGAATAACAAATACCATATGCTAACACATATGTATGGAATTAAAAAAAAAATGCTTCTGAACAACCTAGAGGCAGGACAGGAAGAAAGACGCAGATGTAGAGAAGGGACTTGAGGACATGGGGATGGGGAAGGGTAAGCTGGGACAAAGTGAGAGAGTGGCATTGACATATATATTCTACCAACTGTAAAATAGATAGCTAGTGGGAAGCAGCCGCATAGCACAGGGAAATCAGCTCGGTACTTTGTGACCACCTAGAAGGGTGGGATAGGGAGGGTGGGAGGGAGACGCAAGAGGGTGGGGATATGGGGATATATGTATACGTATAGCTGATTCACTTTGTTATACAGCAGAAACTAACACAACATTGTAAAGCAATTTTACTACAATAAAGATGTTAAAAAAATATCTGGCTGTAAAAGTAACGTGTGTTATTTTACACAATTTTTTAAATTATAAAGTGTAATAAAAATAATCCAGAATCCTACTTTCTGTGGGTAATTAACATTTCTTGAAGTCATTTTTTTCGAGAATTATTTTGTACATAGTTGAGACCATTTTGTGTTATAATGTTATATCTTTTACTCAACACTATAGGAATTTTCCATGTTATTATCCAATTTGTTAACATTATTTTTATAAGTTCCATTATATTGATTTCAATATACCACAGTTTAAGTAGCCATATATCTATAACTGAGCAATTGGGATGTTTCCCTTTTTATAACATTTTTTAAAAGTGGGGAATGAAAATCTGTAAATAAAGTCTTTTCTGTATTTGGAAATATTTTTAAGGACTAAATTCCAGGAAGTGAAATATTATTAAGGCCATTAACACATTAAAGCAGGCATTACATATTTTTAGCATTTAGTAGAAATTAAATCAGTAGAGCAGTGACCTGGCTATTCACAATTATCTGATATTCTCTTGTCTCCTACCATGTCATGAAGAAGCCAGAGGGTGGCTCCTAGCTATGTCTGGCTTTGCCTCAATCTCCATCCTCACCGCAAGATCCACCTCTGATATTTGTAGGGCCTTGGGTTAAAGAATGAATGCAAGCTCTCAACCCAATAGACTCCCACCTTCACCTCCCATATGCGACTGTGTCTTCGAATGCATGTGTGTAGGTGTTCCAGCTTCTTCATCCAAGTAAATCCACACCTTAAATAGTTTCATCTTGGGCATTTCTTGGGACGAGGGGTGTCTATACTGGCAGTGCAGCCCATGTTCAGGAGGAAAGACTTGGGGTCTCTTTGGACAGGAAATATTAAGATTTCAGATGCCCAGAATGTGGTCTAGAATGTGAAGGGGAGGGCGTGAGCTCTCCATAGGCCCTTCTCCTTGACCCATAAACTACTTGCCTTGTGAGGAAGGCTGCAGTCATTGTGAGGCCCCCAAAGTGCAGGACCCATGGCAGGGGCCCTAGTAACCTGGGTCTAAGGGCAGTGTTACTGACAGCCTATGGCTCACCATACTCCAGGAACAGTTCCTTCTAAACATGACCCGATTTAGCAAGGGATGAAGGCAGGGTGGGGGTCACTAGGGAGTGGCAAGGGTGGTAGAGATATGGGAGAAAAAGGGATAAAGTGTAGTATTTTGTTCATTTTTTTCCAAAGAAGCAAAGATCGACTGATAATCTAACTCTACTACATGTAGTTCTCTTCTTTGTGAGTGAAAAATAGATTCCACCAAATATAATACTATAGTGGGTCGAATAATAATGAATCAGAGATATTAAGTCTCAAACCCTTGGAACTTGTAAATGGTACCTTAAATGGTAAAAGGCTCTTTGTAGATGCAATTTAATTAAGGATCTTGACATGAGGAGATTACCCTGAATTATCTGAGTGGTCCCTAAATGCCATCACAGATATCCTTATGAGAGAGGCTAAGGGAGATAATACAGACAGAGGAGAAGGTTATGTGAAGACACAGTAGAGAGAGCTGTGTCTATAAGCCAAGGACTGCCAAGAGCCACCAGAAGCTGGAAGAGCCAAGAAAAGGATTCTCCCCTAGAGCCTGCAGAGAGAGTGCGATGCTGCTGACGCCTTGGTTTTGGACTTCTGTCTCCAGAACCATGAGGAAATAAATTTCTCCTGTTTTAAGTCACACAGTTTGTGGTAATCTGTCATAGCAATCATGGGAAACTAATATAAGCACTATTAAATGAAAATTACCCTTATCACTTTCCTTTCAATCCCTAACACATGGGTTTCAAGATATAGAAAACAAAATTATTAGATCATGTTTTGTCTGGTCAAGGATTTTCACAAAACACCAGTTAACATTTTCATAGTCTGGAGAAGCTGACATTCAGGACAAAGACATGTTATACATAATTCCTGGGATTGTTGCATATTCCCAGAGATTAGTCCCCCCAGTTCTACTCCCCTAAGCAACACAATATATTTGGCTCAACTCTCAGCTGTACCACTTATTAGATGTGTGAACTTAGGCATGTTACCTAACCTCTTACCTCGGAACACTGGAGATAAACTTGTCCTAGTACCATCTTCAGAGACAATTCAAAGGAACCTTGTGATCTCCATGAAGATCTCTCCTCATCAAGTCTGAGTTTCATGTATGTATTCCTTTATTGCAGTTTGATAAGTCTCTGGGCATTCAGAGATTATAGTGTGGAGAGTGTATGTTTTTCAAAATTTGGATAATTTGGTTCATATAAAAATTTGAATGGTTTAACAGCACTCTTTAAAGCCAAAGGGATGAATATCTAATGGTAGAAGGTTATACATTATGACTGGCTCATAATGGTGATTTTTTAGTCAGAATTGCATTTTATATGTAAATTTCAGGAATAATCTATTGATAAATCAACCATTTTATATCAGTATTTCTTTCTATCTCATTAGCACAATAGGGCAAAAAGAGTGCAGTTATAAAAATAATGAAAAAGTAGGATTAATCTCCTTACATTATTATTGCAGTCTAGAAGGGTTTACACTTAGACCAAGGCTTATTTCCCTTTTTGTGGGAAAGAAATCAATTGAAACCCGCAATGGATAAACAACCCCTGTTATAGATCTTAAAGAGTGGAGTTGTGAACAATTTCCATGAAGAGCAGCAGACCATCCCTAACTTGTCACACTGAATTGAAGCCAACATTCACAGCTGCTCTTCCTTCTCGACTTTGCAGAAGCAGCTTATCCGAGGAATTAGTCTCACTCTGTATTTCTTTTGGGGGCTGTGCTCCTTTTGACTTAGTCTGGAATTAAAATATTCATTACTAAATGCTCACTTTTAAATGTAATCTTTTGAAAGCATTTTATTCCTCCTTTTGGAGGCTCTGTAGGTGGTGAGGTTGGGTTGGAAAATGATTGCAGTGATAATAGCTGTCACTGCTGTAGGAATAGCGTGAGTGATTATGAGATGAATTCTCTGATGTGTGGACCAGATGTGTTCTTGGTGGGAGATATAACAGCTCATTTTATTTGTTTCATTGTTGTTCCTGGTGGGAGACATAACAGCTGATTTTGTTTCATTAGTGTTCTATGGCGGGGGAGGGAAGGGGGGTGATTCCAAAATGGAAGACGTTGAGAAGCTGGAACTTGGTGATAGAGTGGCTGGTCAGTTCAAGAAGGACAAAAAACAAGGACATTTTGGCTGATGCACTAGGGCACCAGGGTCAGTGCTGTTCTGGTAGATGTTTAACATTCAGCTCTCTGGAAAAAGATCCTGATTTGAAGTGTTTGCTAATGTTTATGAAATACATACCCCCAAGATGGCTGATTTTAAGCTACAACGTGATATCAATTGGCTCAAAAAATTTCCGGAAGTTTGACATTTGGCTCTGACAAGCTCTTAAGAGCCTGATCCAGCGCATCATTGGCAAGATACAGGCTGAAATGTGGTGTGTGTGTGTGTGTGTGTGTGTGTGTGTGTGTGTGTGATGGGATACTCCATTATAAACAGAAGTGGTTTATGTCTGTACAGTCTAATAGCCAAGGGTCTTGGGGATATTTGGACATTGGTGGGTCAGAAAACTGTGTGGCATCTCTGGTCAGTCTTTGACATGAGTTGTTGCAGGTAGCAACATTCTGAGCATGTGTTGGTGGGTGCAAGGTCGTTGTGAGTTTTGTTGACCATATGAATGGCTCTGAGGACTGGCCAGGATGGCATCAGGAGTTATGTGTCTCTGTGGCCAGTGACAGTGTATATCGTGTCCTGTCCTTGTAGAACAAGGTACCAACTTCTTTTTGTGCCTCTAGGGACACCAGTAGGTACTCATGTGCATTCTACTGTCATTAAGAATTTGTTCAGTCTATGGGGCTATAGACCTATTTGGGGTTTTGCATCTAGATATACTTGTGGTAAGGATTCCCTCTGCTTTCGTTTCTGAGAAAGAACATTAGTGTGGCAATCTGTCAACAAATGGTGAAGTGTGACTGCCAGCACACACTGAACGTCAAGTGTTTCTAAGTTGTTCCAAGTGACAGAGGAAGGTCTTAACACATCTTCAAGGAGCACCAGGGGGTCATGCCTCTATGTCTTGAAGGTTCTATCATTGACCACGTGTGTTCCCCTACACTGGAATTGACTGTGGCTGAGACCCATTTTTGGAGAAACAGGGAAGGGACGAGGTCTTTCAGACTAGCATCCTCCTGGATAGAATGTTATACACGTCCATGCTGAGTGCAAACCAATAAAGAGCCTCATCAAAAACCACCATGAGTGTTTGCACTTATCCTCTAGAAGAGGGGTTGGCAAACCATGGCCTCCAGGTCGGATCCAATCCCCTTTCCCGTTTTTATAAAGTTTGATTGTAACTAGGCCATGCCCATTCATTTGCATGCTGTCTGTGGCTGATTGTGCTACAGTGACAGAGACTGTACAGCCTGCAAAGCCAGCAACCTTTCCTCTCTGGCCCTTTACAAAGAATTGTTTCAGAGTTCCTCCTGTTTCTCTGCTCCACTGACCCACATCTTCATTTTCCTGATTTTTCTACTTCTGTGTTGGTAATTATGCAACGCGACAGAGGTGTTAGCTAACACTGTGTTGGGAATCATATTGCAATATGTAAATGTACCCAGTCAACAAGTTGTACCCCTTAACTTTACACAATGTTATACATCCATTATTATTTCAATTTTAAAAATTGAAGGGACTGAATAGGATATGTTGGATGGCATATTGTACCTCTTTCTTCCTTGGGCTTTAACTCAGGTTTAAGGACTTTCCATGATGTTAATAAGCACAGATGACTTCAAAAAATGAATGATGGTCAGTGTTAAGTGTGAAATGCTTCAATGTTAAGTATTTAAATTCTCTTTTGAAAAGTATGAGACCTTGTGTATAGGAGAAAACAGAAATATTAAAGGAGTTTCATTAGTTCCAATTTTAGAAGAAAGAACTGATTGTTCTTCCTTTTGAAAAGTTCCTCTTTCCCAGAAATTGGAGAAAATAAACCACGTACCTCTGAAAAAAGAACAGACCCTTCCTTCACTTTTTTTTAGAGAAGATCTTTCTCAGCAATAGTTACCAGGTATGTTCTTGACAAGAGACATGGACATCAGCTACTTACTCCTATAGTTTCAAAGGAAAAAAAAAAGTCTTCCACAAGTCCAGCCAAAGAGCAAAAGTGTCATTTTTCTGGACATAAGACACCATCTAAATATTTGGATGAAGGTTGAACAACGGACTACAGAGACTGTATTAGTTTCCTAGAACTCCTATAATAATGTACCACAAGCTGAGCAGCTTAAAACAACAGAAATGTATTCTCTCACCGTTCTGGAGGCCAGAAGTCCAAAATTAAGGTATTGGTAGGGAGCCTCTAGGGGACGATCCTTCCTTGCCTCTTCCAGCTTCTGGTAGCCCCAGGCATTTTGTCACCAGTGGAAGTATGGCTCCAGTCCCTGCCTCCGTCTTCACATGGCCATCTTCCCTCTCTGCCTGTGCCCAAATTTCCCTCTTTTCATAAGGACACCAGTCATAGTGAATTAAGGGCCCACCTTAAGGACCTCATCTTAACTTGATTGCATCTGCAAAGACCCTATTTCCAAATAAGGTCACATTCATAGGTATCAGGAAGACTAACACATCAACATATCTTTTGGGCGGGACACAGTTCAAGCCATAACAGTGACCAAATGTTTATGAACCATGACTGGACACAAAAGAATGAATTGAGGCAAACACATTCTCTATCTTGGTAATCTGAAATCAAAGCAAAATAGGAAGTTTTTTCTTTTTAAAGGATGTCATGGATCACGACTGTGACTAGCCAAAGCCTTGTGCAAACTGAAATTGTAAGGGAGCAGAAAAGATATAAATAGGTGGAAAGAGTAAAAGACAGATGGCGTGTATAGTGAAACAGGGATGAACAGAGACAGATGGAAGGTAAACGAATATTTTGCACAGCAGCTTGAATTCTTCAGATGAGCATCCTTATACTTAAGGTACCTCTGCCCTTGGGATAACCCACGTGGCTTCTTGTTACTTGGAAACAAAAGAGCAAAACCCTAACAACTGCCCATTGTCCACAAGATTCAGGCAGAGAGGCTCAGGTTGGGGGGTGACAAGAGGGGCAAGGAAGAAGGAGAAAGTAAGGGACAAAAGCTTCCAATTCCTTACTTTCCTGTTTTGTTTGTGCCTTGTTGCTTATCTTTGTTTTCTGCCATGGATTCTCATAGGCAGCATTTGTTTGTAAAATCACACTGGAACAAAGGATGAGGAAAAGCTCTTATTGGTATTACATCCCTTTATTAAATCATGCACCACTCGTGCTCCTGGGCTCAGCTAGAGGAATAGGAAGATCAGTAACTACACACACACACACTCACACTCCATTATTTCTGCTTCTCAAATTCACTTTTCAGTCTTGACTAAAATTTCCCCTTCAATGTATATTTTATAAAATATGAATTGTTTGCTGGGTCAGTAAAAGACAAGGTGGGGGAAAAAACAAATTTTATGCTTTTCCAAAGACACATGTTGACACTTTCTATATGGGAAGGCTTGTCTCAAGTGCACCCTAGACTCGCTGTTTGGGGTAGAGAACTCAGCCAGCTGAGGGCTCAGGGTGTACTCTTCCTTACAACCAGAGACGGGTGTCACTCTCTCCTGAAGAATATTTTCGATACTCTTGAGTGCAGTACTCCTGGGCATTCAAAGAGATGATTGCATACAGCCTTAACTTTTCTTCCTGATCAATAGAAACAAGCCTGTGGTTTTTGAGGTTTCCAAGAAGTGGCTTTAATACTCTGTTCAATTTAAGTTTCCTATATCAACCTCCAGAAAAATCAACAAAATTTTTCCAAAAGGAATTTTAGTTCTCATGAAGGCATTTGCTCTTTGGCACGTTTAAACCTAGGTGGGAAACTTATTTTATTCTTAAAATCTTTCAAGATGGAAATTTTCATCCTTGCTCTCTGAAGATAATGTCTTCACTCTCGTTTTGTGACTTTCATTTTGGGGTACAGAGTCAGGTTGGATCCGAAAGTGTGTTTGCTACCTCTGACTTTGGCAAGCAGCATTCATCTGAATGCCTGTATCTCCCAATCTTTAACAATCGCTATTTCAGGTGGAAGGGTGCTGCATTTTATTGAGAAGCCTTCTACCATTGCCAGAGTTCTTTTTATGGGAACCTTGGCATACATTACTAGTGAGGCTGTAAAATGTTTACAATCATGTAAACTGTCAGGATCTGAGAATGATGTATGAACATTGTCGAGTTGAAGATACACCTTGCCGGAAAAAAACTATATTATGTGGTTGCCTGGCACATTTAAATCATCAATGCTTGTTTTAGCTCAAGGAAAATAGTTTCTGTGTTTGATAAAAGCAAATTATGGTGTAAAATTCTGTATAACGTACTGTGAAAAGTTCTCTCATGTTCCTGAAGAATTTAGTTTTATTAGGCATTATCAGAGAAGGGACAAAAATCAGATATGGCATCGTCAGGAAGCATGTGAATAAAACCAATAGAAAAGTAATTGCATCAGTAATGGTCTTCCTTTTAGGATATTTGGTTTATCCTTTATAAATCTAGGCTTTCGTGTATTTCTCTTTTGTTGTTTATTAACTTTAATTTTATTATGTTAAAGGTAAAGAAACATATGGCAAAATATAACCCATACTTTTCTTTTGCTGTGTTCCATTTAAAAGAAGAAAAATGAAAGTGAAGAGTAGGATGTGATAATCCTCTCTAAAGAAGCCTTCTTGGTTTCTTTATTTTTCTGTGCAGATTTGATGTTACCATATTAAGAGGGAAGGAGTAATTGTTACATAATTAAATCTGCTCTCTCAGATGTCACTGTCAATCTATTTTGCTTTATATTTTTATAAGTTTCTAGAAAATATATCTAGTACTTGCTTTTGAAAGACCCAGCCTGGATATTAAATCAAGTTCCATACCAAATATTTCTTTCATTGCAGATCTCGTGAACTCTAAGCTTTGTTGTTGTTTTCCTTTGATTGGGGGAGAAAAACAGGATCTCTGCTTAAAAAGCAGATGAGGGCTTCCCTGGTGGCGCAGTGGTTGGGAGTCCGCCTGCCGATGCAGGGGACGCGGGTTCGTGCCCCGTTCTGGGAAGATCCCACATGCTGCGGAGCGGCCGGGCCCGTGAGCCATGGCCGCTGAGCCTGTGCGTCCGGAGTCTGTGCTCCACAACGGGAGAGGCCACAACAGTGAGAGGCCCGCATACAGCAACAAAAAAAAAAAAAAAAAAAAAAAAAAAAAAAAAAAGCAGATGAGCCCCGATTCTGGAGGCAGACTACCTGTTTTCAAATCTTGGCTGTGCCGCTGATTAGCTTTATGACCCAGGGCCAGGCACGTAATCTCTCTTTAACTTAGCTTCTTTATGTATAAAATGAGAAAATGATGTTATCTTTCCCATAGGGTTAAAAGAGTGCCAGCCAGAACTTTAGCTCTTCCTATTATTTGCAAGATGAATAGACAGCCTGTTCCACACAGCAAACATTTGATCATGCACACTTACCTGGTCAGCTCATTTGTCATGTGCTCTCCACGGGGCCACCATATCGCACAGTATAGAATATAATGTGAATGACACCCCCGGAGGCCCCTTATTGTGTTCTCCGAGAATAATGTCTCCTGGTGTTGTATAATTTGGAGGCCTTGCTCCATCTGCTTCCATTTTATACCTATCAGTGCAGACCATCAGCTTTTTGCAGAACTTCTAAACCACACTAAGAGGGTGAATTTCCTCTCTGTGTTCCAGAAAAGGAGAGAAAAAAGTTTTTCTATTATAGAAGAAAACAAACTAAACAAACATATCTATAGAGATGTGACCAAATTGGACTGAGCAATGTAGTCAGTTTGCTATTCTGTAATTCATCTAAAACAGGCAGATTATTCTGGGGAGACCTCCCAGTACTGTGTGTGTTGCTCAGGTAATGTAAAAGGATGCTCTCAGGGAACTGGTATAACCAAATATTTCGGTTCTATTATCATGGCAATATTTACAGTGGGTGTTCCCTAATAGGTGTTGCTTTCAAAAATGTGTCTTTTATAAGACAAGGAGGGGTAAGATATTCTGTTTCGTATTCTTTTGGGGGGCACTTTGAATATGTGACACAGAGTATAAAGCATTCATTGTATTAGGATTTCAGAGCTCGCCCCTGGACATCAATACTCAAGAGACATTGATACTCAGTTGGACTAAATTCAAAAGAATACTTTGAATTTTAAGGTATGGGAATTTGTGCTTATTTTTGTTTCAAAACGATAACCACCTGCTGCCCTGCCAGAGTTTTGTTTCTTCCAGTCAAAATAATGTAGCTCTTAAAAATTCATTTTCTCTACTTCTGAGAAGCAGAACATTAGGAGAAAATGTTCCCTTCTATTTCTTTAGTTTTTGTTTGTTCCCCAAGTTGATTACCAAACCCTAGGGGTAACAGAATCTAATTCAATCATCATAAATGTAGCATGAGGCCCATTTAGGAATTTTCTAGTCTGTAATCCAATCACATCATCTTGCTTTTCTGGCCAAAAAAGAGACTGTTGCCAACAGCCCAGAGAAGGCATCTGAAGTTTCCTTTTTTAAACTTCACATTAATAACAACCACTTGTAAAAATAAACTGTATTCAAAAGAGAAGTGCTTCTTCATATCTCCTCAAAGAATTGTGAAATCACTATGTGTAAATGTTTATAAAGGCTTTAATTAACACCTTGGGATTTCACATAGAGATCTGTAAGTAAACAGTGGATTGAAATTTGAAAAAATACTTCTGAAACCTTTACTGTATACAATACTTTTAATTAACGCCTAATACCTCCTCCTGACTATATTATTTCTAGGAACTTCTGTAATCCTTTATCTTAGTTTCTGCTGTTGCTTTCTGTCTACAGTCTTCTTTCCACTTTTACAACTTCCTTATTCTTATCAGCTTGCCGTTTTATCATGGACTGATGGTGACTTCCCCCCAAGATTCTGAATTTTCAACTTACATTTGAACACATCATCATCATCCATTTCAATAACACGTTTTTATACCTGATGCCCTTGACTTTCCTCCGTATTTTTCATTTATTTATGTATTTAATTTGATTTAACTTTGATCTACAACCTGAATTTTTACATTCCCTGCTCTTGGATTGCTGGAGAAAGTCATGCTGATTTAGGTGCTCGAAATTCATGGCAAATAACCTTCGATGAGCTCTCAGCGAACCCTGCTAGCCAGTTGCTATGATGCAGAGCCATAGTCTTCATAGCTGCCATTCCATAGATGTTTTTCTCTCTTCAGACCTGGAAAGCAATCCATATCCCCTTTTATTTTCACCAAGATTAATAACACCATCTAAAAAAAAGTCAAACGTTTCCCAACTCATATTCCCTCAGGTATTTCCCACCTTACATTTACTTTGTATTAATATTTTCATCTGTCACCTTATTCTTAATTCTTATAAAGCCTTAATTCTTATAATGGAGAAAGAAGATTCATTTTCCTCTCAAGGCCAGTGGTTTATACTATGCTCACAATCCCATCCCTTTTGCACAACTTGAACTGTTAATTATTTCCTTTATTTCACATCTTCAAGAACTTTCTTTCGCTTTCTTTCTTCCTTTCCTTCTTTCTTTCTTTCTTTTTTTTTCCTTTTCTTTCTTTCAACATGCTTGTATCTTTCTTGAAACTGCTACTTTCTATGAGTTTCCTTTTCAGTAGCATTCTATGCTCACTAGCTCCATTTTTTAATACCTTGCTGATTCCATAAACACAATTTGATGTGTAGTATTCCATTGAGAGTAATTACTGAAGTCACAATCTCCTAATTGTAATGAATCACCTTATATTTAAAATAAATCACAAATATTTACATGCTTTCGTCTGTCTTCTCAAAGGAGAATAAAAACGCTTTCAAGACAAAGACTTTATCTGTCTGGTTCCTCACTGTATATCCTACATATCCTGTCTGGTGCAGAGTTGGTACTCTATAACTGTTCACTGAGTGACCAGGTAATCACCTAATCCAAACCAACTTTAATTTTCAGAGACTTCTGATAATAATTCTGCTCAATAGTAATTTTATGAGGAAACATTCTTTGAGGATTATCTTCCTCATCTTTCATTTCCACCAAGATTTCCAGTCAGCCACCAGTTTCTTGTTCTACAAACTCTCATATGTATACTTTTCTCACCTGTTCTTATTTCAGCATTCTCAAATGGGAAAATTTCAGTACCATAGCCTAGTACAGTATCCATGCCTCTTGTTCAATCCATCCTGCACTGAGCTACCAGTATAATCTTCACCTGAAACAAAGTTCTGGCCACACAACTCTCAGCAGCTTCTGTTGCTTACACACTAGAATTCTAAGCTCTAATTGGTCTTTATTGCCTTATCTCTGAAAAGTTTCCTATATGAAATTTATGTCCCAGTTAAACATTTTTCAAATCTACTCCATGGTTTTTATAAATATAAATAAAGATAAATGCCTTCCTAATCCATTTCTTCTGAAATTTCTTCTTCCCTTAGCTATCTAACCCATCTGTCAGGATTTAATTCAAATGTTACCTCCTTCAGTAAGCTCTGTCAGAGCTCCCCAAATGGAAGTGACCACTTTCACCTGTAAATCTTCATAACATTTTGAACTCTTTTCATGGTATGCCTCACATTATGTATTTATTCAACTTATTCTATATATTTTTCTCTTGTTTACAAAATTATACATTGTTTGAGTGCAGGAATATTGTTTTAAATATGCTTTTATTTCCTTAGTGCTTAGCATAGCATCTTTTCCCTCCAGCTTTATTGTAGCATAATTACGTACAGTGAAATCCATTTATGTGTACAGTTTGATGAATTTTGGTAGTTACATACAGTTATCGTACCATAATCAAGATATACAATATTTCTAATACTATAAAAAGTTTCCTCATGCATCTTTGAAACCTGTCCTCCTTTAATCCATAGACTTAGGTGATTACAGATTTTTCTGCAGCTATAGTTTTGCCTTTTCCAGCCAGAATTTATATGAATAGAGTCTTATAAGTTGCTTTTGTCTTTGACTGCTTTCATTTTGCAGTTTTCCACCCATGGTGTTTCATATTTTAATTGACTTCATGTATTGAAATTCCATTGTATTGCTGAGTATGAATATACCACAATGTTATGTTTATCAATTCACAAGTTGATGGACATTTTGAGTTTGTTTGGTTTTTTTTTTTTTCAGCTTTTGGGTATTGCAAATAAAGCTGCTGTGAACATTTATGTACAAGCTTTGGTATGAATACATGCATTCATTTTTCTTAGCTAAATCATGTTGTAGATATGTGTCAGGAAGCTGAGTGCAGCCAGTCCAATAAAAAGTCATAATCCCTTGCTCAGTTCTAGGACCTGAGCCAATTTTCAGATCTGGAACCCATTGACTAACAGGTGGCCTCATTCCTAGGAAGAAGGTCACAGCAACTTCCTGGCAATTGTATATTATAATGATTTCACAGTCCCTCCCCTGAAAGACCTAAGTCATTTACTCAGATTGCTACATACTTGGGAGAGGGAAATGCTCAGACATTTCAAGGACTGTTAGACACAAGTAGAAAGTGAATTTGGTGCTTGGGGAACCAAAGCATCATCACGGTTCCCCTGCTAGAATACCGGTTTATGAAGGTAAGATAATAAATGGAGTTCTGACTAAAATCCAGTTTCTAATGGGTCTACTGGTTCCACGGATCTACTCAGTGGTCATTTCCCGAATGCATAACTAGGATGAACATACTTGTAGTTGGGATCATTTTTTCATTGAGTATTTTGCCTGTTAGATAAGAGACAACATAATGAGGACAGCCTAATAGAAACCTCTGAAACTTCCTCCACCCATGCAGGCTCACACATTCTGGGGCAAGGGTGTAGTAGAGCATGGCACAGATGGTGGGGCGGTGGTCCCTTATCATTTCCTCATCTCCTTTTAATTTGTCAGTCTGGCCTCTTTCAGATACTGATGGATCCTAGAGAATAACTGTAGATCACTGCAAGTTCAAACACATAGTAGCCCTGTTTGCAGCCACTGTGCCAGATGTTTCATTGTTGCTCGAGGAGATATAGAAAGCCTCAGCTAAATGACACTGGGCCATTAATTTGGTAAATGCATTTTTTTTGTATTCTAATAAGAGGATCAGAAATAGTCCATATTTTCATGGAATGGACAAAAGTATTTATTAATAGGTTTGCCCTACCTAGGGCTATGTTAACTCATTCTCCTTCTCTCATAATAGGATATAAGGGGATCTGGAGCCCACAGAACATTGCATGCATACATCATATCAATGACATTATGTTGATTGGGCAGGATGAACAAGAGGTGGCTATTTGCTACAGGCTCTGGATCCTACATCAGGATCTAGCCTGTCCTCCTTTTCATGAATAGAGGTCTTCTCTTCTTTAAGCCTAATTCATTTATTTGCCTACTCAAAATTCTTGTGCTATTGATTATACTTTCCTTGTCTTGTATATTTAACATCTTCTCAAATAGCTTTTTCTTACCGATTTTTGAAGCTCTCCATAAAAACAAACTCTGAAAATCCTTCCTTTACTCCAAATTCCCATCTATCCTTGTTTCCATCCCTTTACCTTGTCCCACCTTATAGTCAAAATTTTCCAATTTAGTTTTAATATCTATCATGTAATAAAATTTGATATTGTATTCCAGCTTTGCAATCCCCTTGAGCTCCAGATTCATATAACTAACTGAGTACATAATCTTTTTACTTGGATGATTCAATGTTACCTCAAACTCAACTTATTTAGATTCAAAGTCATGCTCCATTTGCCACTTACAGTCTTTACACCCAGTGGTCTTTGACTCAGTTGAGCTCTAGAAAACAAAGGAATTAATCTTAACATTTCCCTCTCTCTTATTCTCAATACATGATCTCCCACTAGGAAGGTTTATTTTTCCTCCCAATGCTTTTCCAATGTGTCCCTCTTTCTTCTCTACTGCCTCTGCCCTTGTTGTAGAATACTCTCGCCTAGAGTATTGTAATCATTTTCTAACAGACTCTCCCTTACTGTCAGTTGTCCTCTTCCAGTCCTTACTCCATAGTCAGAATAATTTTTTCTCTTCAAACAGAAACCTGATCAAGTCACACCTTCTGTATAACAGTTTAGTAAAATAAAACCCCAAATATTTAATGTGGCCAAACACGCCCTGCATTGTCTGTCCTCACTTTTCTCCACATTGTGCTTTAATCTTACACAACTCCCTCACCCCACGCTCTTCAAGTAGGGGGCTCTTGCCATTCAGTCACCAGTGATGCAGGAAGGACTTCTCTGGCCATCTCAGTCATTTATTGCTCCCCGTTAAATGTGCTCTATACATGTACTCCATTCTGTACCCTTATTTATGAAACATTCAACTAGAAGTGGCTATGTGTCAAACATTATATAAGCATTTAAAATATTAGCTCGATTAATACTTATAACAATCCTATGAAATAGATACTTTAAAATTTTCCATTTTACATATCAGCAAACTGAGGACAGAGAGGTTAAGTAACTTTCCCATGGTCACATAGCTAGTATATGACAGAAGGGATCAATCTCATCAGATCCATGAAGGGGATCCATGGGTCCAACAGAAGGGGTCCATGTTTTAAGGAACTTCCTTATGCCGCCTCTCTCCCTTAGTGACATTTTTCAAAGTCACAACTTACATTTATTTGTGTGAATGTCTATTTTCCCATTCTAAAGATAATGATCTGTTTTACTCATTATTATGGTACATAATACAAGTAGAAATGAAGGAATGAAAACCGAATGAATAAAATATTGAACTATTTATTTACATCAGTCTGTATTTTGGATGTTAACTTCCTCTCATATGTGTCCTGTGCTCTGGAGTTTCATACTGCTAGGTTAATTATTTCCAAAAAAATATGTATGAGCCTTGGCAGAGGTATTTAAAATAGATAATGAATATTTTCATGGCCTAACAACTTAAAAAATGGAGGGTCTTAAGTAGAGATATCAGCATGTCAGAAATGTTAGAGAATATTCATTTTTCACTCATGTTGAAAGTTTCATGAACCAGAAAGTTTCATGATGTTTCATTTCCCTTCCTCCAATTAATTATGAATTCAAATTCCTTGTCAAGCTTAAGTCAAGGAATAGTAAAAGAAGGGAACATTTTTCTGATTATGAAATAACACATGTTCATTACATGGAATTTTAGAAATGTAAAAGATTTTTAAGAAGAAATTAAGAATCAATTACTGCTAAATCTGCCAAAAAAAGAAAAACCAGAATAGTTTGGTGCCTAAATCCTTTAACACCTATATGCATATACAGATATATAAATCATATTTATGCATACATATATGTCAAATATAGAGGAATACATATACATATGTGTGTATGAGTGTGTATACTTCAAAATTAACATGTTACTTTAAATGAATGCTTATTTAATTTTATATAAGAAGCATATTTCACTATTATTGTTTTTCAAAAACATGATTTTTAATGTCTAGATACTATTCATCCTATGGATAAGCCATAACTTATTTTACAACTTGTTCTTATTTTCAGTATCTTTAAATATAATAATTCAGCGTTTTCTTATGTATAAACCGCTATCCACATCGCTGAAGTTTTCCTCATGATTGAGTCCCCAAAGTGGAGAGAAAAGATCTTAAATGTTCTTACCAGAAAAAAGAAATAATAATTATGTGAGGTGATGGAGGTGTTAGCTAATGCTACAGTGGTAATTATATTGCAATACAACATGTGTATCAAATCAACATGTTGTACACTTTAAACATACATAATGTTATATGTCAATTAAATCTCAGTTTAAAAAAGCGAATTTTAATTCCTTGATTCATATTGCTGACTGCTTCCCAGAAAGGTTGTACATAATTAAACAGAAGCATACGGGGTACCTGCTTTATGATACCTTTATCAACTTTAAATATTGCTCCTGGAAACAAAATCTTTGATGATTAAAAACTTTGATAACACTGTGTCAATGAGTGTTTGAGAAACAGATATTTTCATATTTTGTGAATATGTGTAAAAATTGCTACAAATTTTATGGAGGGAAATTTGGAAACTCCTGCTAAAATTTCATTTCTCTTTTGATAGCAATTTAATTCGTTTCTAGGATTTCTCCAGATGTGTTCAAGCTTGGTCTCAAAGTCATGTGTACAAAAATATTCATGACCCCTTGTTTGTAATAGCCAAAGGCTGTAAGCCACCCAACTATCCATCTATAGGAGGTTGGTTATATAAATATGGTATAGTCACACCATAGACTACTGGATCAATTAGAGCTCTCAATGCTAAAAATAACAGAAATCTAACCCAAATTGACTTACACTGTAAGAAAATCCATTGATAACTTGACAGTCCAGAGGCAGAGTAGACTTCAGGGTGGCCTTAACCTCCTGACTCTCATATTCTTGACTCTTACTATCCCCAAAGACCTACTTTCTCTGCTCTGCCTTCTGCATTATCTGCTAAAATACATGGCTTGGCTGCCTCCACTTGTGATTAAAAAATGCTCTGGGCTTCTTCATCTCATGGAGAGAGGGAGCAACTCCCCAATCATTTAAAAAAAAAAAAAAATCTAGGCTTCATTTTGATTGGGCCAACATTGGCTATTTGACACTGAAATAATCACTGTTGAACAGGGACAACATCCCTGGAGTTACAGATGGTATGAGTCTCACTCAAACTTCAGTGCAGTGACACAAAGGAGGTGGAAAACTGGAGGGTCACTGGGAAGCAACCTCAATATCCACTACAATTTTTATGCAGAAATTAATATATAAGGTAGTTTTATATGCACTGATACCAGATAAACTCCAGGATATAATATAAGCCTAAAAATAACAATACGATGTTAATTATGAAAACACACATATTTGCTTGTATACGCAAAGAATCTTTCTAGAAAGGCGCATAGGATCTGGTAGCACGAGTTGCTTCAGTTCGGGATAGTGGAATAGAAACTTTTCATTGTATTTTTTCTTCAAGTTTTTTTGTTTGTTTTTGTTTTGTTTTTTACTTTGAGTTATCTATTTGTAATGTATGAAAAATACTCTCTTATTCTACTTTCTACCTCTTTGAATATAATGAGATTAGAATTTTAGAACATTAATTGGCCATTTGTATTTATTGTTCTATGAACTGTCCACGAATGTCTTTGGCCACATTTTCCTATTGGTGTGTGCAGTTGTTATTTTCCAAGAGAGCCCCCAGTGATCCTGGTATTCAGGCCCTTGAACATCTCCCTTTTATATTAAGATTGGCCTATGTGGCCAGCTGATTATTGATGGACTAAGACTTCCAAGATTAAGTCATTAAAAAGCTTTGTGGCTTCTGACGTGATCTCTTAGGTCTCTTGCTCTGGAGGTAACCAGACATCATGACATGAAGATGCACAAGCAGTCCCTGAGGAGAGGAAGTGAGGACTCTCACCAGCAGCCAGCACCATGTATGTGAACCAGGGGTGAATGGGATCCTCCAGCCGCAGCCAACCTCCAGGTGACTGCAGCGTTTGACTATGACCTCAGGTGAGACCCAACCTAGAATTCCCAAATTCCTGACCCACAGAGACTGAGAGGATTACTAAATGGTTACTATTTTAAGCCACCAAATTTGGGGATTATTTGTTATGCAGTAATAGATAATTAATATTGAACATAAGCAATTTTCTTATTGATTGATTAGAGATCGTTATATATGTTTTCCAAGTTCATGGTTTACTTTTCAATTTGTCTTCTTAATACATGGTTTTAAAATTTTTTTTATGCAGTTGAATGTATAATTTTGCTTCTTGTCCCATTTCTTTCTAATATCTCTCGGAACCATGTAAAATGATAATGGTGATTAAAGATTTTCTAATGTGATTCTTTTGACTTAAATGGAAATCACTCTAGTATTTTACTATCCAGTATTATGTTGTTTATTGGCATAAGTTAGATATTCTTTATTATGTTGAAAAAGATTCTTTTATTCTTAGTTTTCTTAAAAAGTCAGTGATAAGTATGGTGAATATTAGCAAATGTTTTTCTGACACTTATTGAAATATTTTTAAATTTCTTAATGTAATGTACTATATATTAGCAATATGAATCAAATGAATAGTAAGTCAACATTGAATTTCTGGGAAAAACGATTCTTTGTGTGGGTAAATAATTCAATATACTCACGTTCTTACACAATTTTTAAGAAAAGTGTGCAAACTTATAGCTACTCAAACAGGAAATTAGTACATCATTAAGCATTTACATAGATTCAGATATTTTATCAATACAAGAATTTTGTTTCCTGCTTTTACTGCAAAGACAGGAATAACTCTTACAGAGGATAGAAATTTTAAAGCTCTTTAAATGACAAAACTGGAAAAGGATTGATAAAGCAAAAAGTTCAGCAGCATTGCAGGCAAAAGGGGTTAGGGGGTAACCTTGCTTCATGAAAAAGCACTGATGTCAGAGCTTGGCCAGACCAATCCTTGACCACCACTATTAACTGTTAACCCACCTCTCTAACTTATTAATATTTTACTCAATATTTTTGCACTAATTTCATTAATAAAACTGATTTTTAGTTTCCTTCTTTTATTTTGGGCTCTATTTTAGGATGTTATATGCAACTTCTATTAGCCCCACCTCAGGTTGGAGTCTTATTTGTACCTAAATCTTTGATAACATTTTCAAGTCCTTTGTAGGTATTTGGTTTATTCTGCTTTTTTTATTTTTAAACTTTCTTTGAATTAATTTTGATAATTTTCATTACACAGTTGTAAGTTGGTAGTCTATACTAGACCACTGATTTTCAAAGTGCAGTCTGAAATATTTTTTAGGGCACTGTGAGGTCAAAATTATTTTCATAATAAAACCAAGCTGTTGTTTGCTCTTTTATTCTCATTCTCTTCTGGGTGTATGGAGTTTTCCAGAAAGTAAATTATGTGTAATGATGTCATTATTCTGATATCTGAGAGAAACGTGCTTCCATATTCTTGTGTTTTAAATATTCCTAGTTTTGTAAATCAACTATTCTTTAACAAAAAATAATGAAAAACAATTCCTAACTCAAAAAATTCCTAATAGATATGACTATTAATTTATTATTAAATAAATAGTTTAATTTCTAATATGGTAAACAGTAATAGGTATGACAAACATAAACAAAGGCACTTTGGGTTCCTCAATACATTTTAAGTGTTTAAAGGGGTCCTGAGAAAAGTTTTGAGCATTACAGTTCTATCTAGATATTGTCCATTTTTTTTAATGCAAAGTTTTAGTAGTGATTGTAAAAAATATTTCTTTATTAATGTTAATCTCTCCCTCTCGCTCTCATATATCTTTCCTAATAGTCTTATTTGTGTTTTATTCTCTTCTAAAACTTGGATATGCCAAAAGTCTGTCCATTTGATTGATTTCACTTGATTTTGCCCTACAGTAACCGTAACTAACTCTATTCTGAATTATTTTATGTTTTGCTTGTTGTTGTATCTTTCATAAAGATCTGAGGTTTAACACAAAGCTCGATTCGTTTTTATTCCTTATTGTTCAACATGAAAACATTTAAAGCTATGTTTAAGAACAAAAGATTTTGCCCTAAAAATTTAAAACAAGCCAAGCTAATGCTTATGTACTACAGCAATAAACATATCTTCCTAGATACACAAAAACTCTGAAATAACATGCACATGCTTTTTCTTGATAAATTACTTAAGACATATTACAGTCAACCAAAAAATTGATCACAAAAATTCAGTAGCGTCTAACGGGTATTATGAAACGAAGTGATATTATTCATTGAAACTATCTAAACAGAGATTTGATCAATAAATTGCTATACATAAGTATATTTACTGAGCCCTTGACTTCCTGATGGTATTTTTCTATTTCCTTCATACATTAACTTAGCAGGTAAATAAATTTAAGGCACAACTTTTCCCCTTCAAATTTCTTTAGACCAGGTATATTAGTATCCTATTGCTCCTTTAACAAATTGCCACAGGCAGTGGCTTAAAACAACACCAATATGTTATCTTACAGTTTTGGGAGTTGGAAGTCTGAAATCAATTTCATGGACTAACATAAAGGCATTAGCAGGGCTGGTTCCTTTTGGAAGCTCTAGGGGAGAGTCTGTTTGCTTGCCTTTTCCAGCTTATAGAGGGCAGTCACATTTTGACTCAGGGTTGCTTCCTCCATCTTCCAAGCCAGCACCATAACATGTGCTCTCCTCTCTGACCTCTGCTTCATCTCTTTCTGATTTGATCTTCCTGCCTTTCTCTTATTAAGACCCTTATGATTACACTGGGCCTACTTGGATAATCTAGGATCACCTCCTCTCAAAATCCTTAACTGATCATCTGCAAAGTCCCTTTTACCTAGTAAGACAACATATTCACATGTTGTGGGAATTTGGATGGGGACCTCTTGCGGGGAGGCTATTATTCAGCCTACCATATCATGTTCCATTTATCCTGGTACTTAGCATTCCAGAGGAAGAGTGAGGTCATCACTATTTTCATTTTATTAAATCTGTAGTTATTTTCAAAACAATTGAAAACCTCCTTCTATCTTTTTTTTTTTTTAATTCTTAAAAGAATGTGGTAGTGGTGGTCTTCACTGGTGAATTGAATTATTGGCCCCAGTTCTTCTCCCTTTCTGTGCCCAAACTCTTTGCCTTGAACTTTGCAGTCCCTGCCGCCAGTGCGGGCTGCATTCCCTAGCCCTTGTCCTTGGTCTTGGCTAGCTGGCTTGCCCTCCAGCCTCATTTCATCACTCCTCACTTGCTCTGGTCCAGCCACATGCACCAGGCCTTCAGATAACATTCCCTTTGCCTCAAAGGTTAATCCTCTCTCTCTTGAATTTGGGTTCATTTTCCTCATCCTCCAGGCCACTGTGTTAAGGAAGCCTTCCCTGATTCCTGGACAAAGCTTTACTGCTCAGCACCCATTCACTGCTCTTCAGTCTCATTAAGCCAAAACTATGTTCAGCTGTTCTTGGAAACATGATCCATTCAACAGATATTTATTGTGCACCTGATATAATGTCCTTGAGAGGACTCTCAATCCAAGAAAAATGTCCCATCTCCAAAGACAACCCCTGTTGACTGAGGACCTGCTCAGACAGCTTGGCAGATGTAGCTCAGATCTGGTTTTCAGCTGCCCATACGTGTATTTGCACGTATGCACTTTGATCTACTTTAGAGTTTGCAGACTTTGAGGACTGCTGAGGATACTCCTGGGTAGACAGTCTTGACAGGAGACAGGACTTGTTAACAACACAGACAACTTGGGTGATCTTGAGCCATCTGACAGTTGAATAAAATCAAGGTACTCTCTCCTCCATTTGTACAGAATTTTGCCTTCAGAAAACACTTTTGGTGCTGAAAGCCCCTCCAGGAACACTCTGGAGTATACCAGGGCTGACTGATGAGCCTAAGAGCCAGCGCTCATCGGCAAAAGCTGAATATGTTATTCTGCACCTCATTTCCCAGCCTGCCAGGAAGAATGTGATGGCTGGGATGACAGCTGACATCCTGGGATGGCCGTGAGATTTCATTTACTTGTTAAATGAGGTCACAGAACTGCTTTGTTTGGCTGTGATCAGTGTCTCCAACTCTCCTGTGGGGAAGGAAGGACCCTTCACACTGTTACAGAAGTCTGCTTTCAGACCTCCAAGTTCTAATCATGCACTGTCCGTGACCTTTAGCTCAGCTGACACTAAGGACACTGTGCACCCATCTATAGACAGCCCCTCTCCTCCAAGCCTGGTAGAGAGGAGAGTGGAGATGGCTTCTCGGAGAGTTGAATCCCTGGAGAAACATGCCTCCTAGCATGTCAACATCCTCCTAATTTCCTTCCTTTGTGTTTCTCTACATTGAGGCATATCTATTCTTCCTTATGAAGATCTGTCATGGGATTCAACATGCTTATAGGGCTCATTGATCACTGATCTTTCTGGAATTCTCTCTTTTTTTGTGACAGTGTACCAGCAACTTCTTACCTGGTTCTGCATGCCAGAAGCAGCTTGTGATTTTTGGTGTGTTAAGCTGACATCTTCCTTGGCCTCAAGTTATGCTATAGCAATAGTATTCTTTCTCAAAAGTAACACAGCACAAGACTGAAGCTCCATGAGGAAAGGAACTGTCTATTTTTCTTTGTTGTATTCTTAGCAACCCATATAGACCTTCAACCATGGTAAGTCTTTAGTAATGAATGAACAAATGGTTTCCTTGGCAACCTCCCAAAGACTTTTCAGTTCCTACTGCTGCTTCCTGTCTACCTCTCTCAATGTTTTATCTCAAGTGAAGTAGAAGTGGAAAGAAGAGGTTGTGTGCAAGTGCTAAGCAAGCCCTTCATTGTGTTTTCTGGTATCTCTCTCTCTGAAACTACTCTCTATCCTGAAAGTTCTCTGGCACTACTTATTTTGACATTGTGATTTCTTCCATTGACACATCTTCTCTGTTCTTTAGGTCTGTATTTTACAAAACACTTAGTTTTTGGTTATCAGAATTCCAATTTGAACTAAATTAAACAAAAATGTGGGAATTTGTTATCTCATGTAACCAGTGGATATAGCTGGACTCAGGATCAACTGGAACCAGTATTCAAATGTTGCCAAGATTTTTTATGTGACTTCTTTCTTAGGGAAGCTGCATCTACTTTACTTCTACCGAAGATCAACTTTCTCCCCATTGTGTGGGAGATGGCTGCCAATAGCTTTCAAGTCTTTCATCTCAGAATCTCCATCCCAAATCTCAGTATGAAAAATCCTATGGAGAGACTTAGGTTCACATGGTTTGGATCATGTAACCCCTGCCTAGACCTACCTGTGGCCGGAAGAGTGGAGTATTGGGATCAGAAATCCCTTTGGGTGAGGGATGGAAAAGATATCCCACAGAAGTCAATATAGTTTCCAGAAAACAGTAAGCTAGTACTCAGTGTCTGATAGTAGACTAAGAGAAGAATACCTCAATAGTTGAGTTTATGTTAAGCCACATCATTCTTTACATCATTGAACATAGCTGTAATAGTGATTCCTGTCTGCTAATTCTAACATCTGGGCCATCTTGGAGTCAGTCTCTGTTGATTATCTTTTCTGTTGAAAATGGATTACATTTTGCTATTTTTAATATGTCTAGTAATTTTGGATTGTATCCTGAATGTTATGATAGAGTCTCTGGATTCTGTTGTATTCTACTGAAGAGTGTTGATTGTATTGTTTTAGCAGGCAATTAAATGAATGGGCTGAAACTGCCAACTTTGTATCTTAGGCAGCAACTCCAATATCAGTTTAGTTCTTTTATCTTCTGTTTGAGTGTTTATGCATGTCTGGCTCAGGGATTAAACAGAGATTTGGGTGGAATTTATAAATAAAATTTGGGATTCTCCTTTTCTAGCTCTCACCTTTCCAGGATTCCCCCACTCACTTTCCAGGGCCTGTGATTATTCCAAACTCTATCCTCAAGTTCTTTAGGCCAGAAAGATTGTGGCTTTAGTTTTAGATGTCCTTCAATTAAATTAGTACCTATGTTAGTCTACTTTTAAATCACACTTTCAATCAGATTAATTGATCCTGATACACTTTGAGTGTGTTTCCTTTGCAGTTGTAAAATGAGGCGCCTTTTTGCAGAGATCAGTACAAAGTAGAGAGACAGGAGCTTGAAACTGTAGCCAACAGCTGTGTGACCTTAGGCAAATCACCTCTTTTGTCTGAGGTGTGATTTCCTCATTTGGAACATAAGGTATCAGCCTCAAATTTCTTTAACACTAATGTCTCCACAAGTTCTAAATTTCTGGGTTTTCATGGTGGGATGAGAGGTGGGAGGGAAGATTCCTTCTCTCCATTCTCTCTTTTAAACAACTGTATTGAGGTATAATTGGCACACAATAAACTGCGCAAAGTTAAATTGAATAACTTCATGTGCTTTGATTTGTGTATACCCCTGGGAAACCATCACCACAGTCAAGGTAGTGAACGTATCTGTCACTTCCCAAATTAACTTGCGTCCCTTTGTGATACCTCCTCTTCCTTCCTTCAGCTCCTGTCTCCAGGCAGAAAACTGCTTATCTTCTTTTAGTCTCTTTAGATTACTGTGTGGCAGTATCTCCTCATGGTTTTGATTTGCAGAGCCCTAATGGCTAATGATATCAAGTATCTTTTCATGGGATTATTTGCCATTTATATATCTTCTCTGGTGCAGCGCCTTTCAGTGTTTTGCCTGCTTTTTCTCGGATTGTTTGCTTTTTTATTATTGGGTTTTCAGAGTTTTTAATATATTCTGGTTACAAGTTCTTCACCAGGTATATTAGCAGTGTCTTTTAAAGAGTAGAAGTTATGTGGAGCCTGAATTTCTGACCCACATACATATAAGATACCATAAAATAGGGGTGGTTTTAAGTCACTAGGTTTTAGAGTAGTTTATTACATAGCAGTATATTATCAGAACATTTGCCATGGGATCTTTAATCTTTAATCACCAAGGAGTAAAGAAGGAGAGGAGAAGAAATGAGTTAGGCAGCAGATACAATGATTAAATCTGCTTTTGCCCCACCCAATGGCTCTGTTTTCACTCCTTTGGGAAGCTGGGACTCTCCTTGAATTGTATAATTTCAGGTTCTGATAAAACAGAAGGAAACAGCTTCTTCTCTGCAGAAATGAGGCTATCCTCTCTTCTATGTCAACTATTTTGGAAGATAGAACTTTGGTAACAAAGAGGGCAGATCCTCGAGACACCTCTGAGGTTGGTGGGTCCATGGCAAGGACCAGTAGAAAGGTCCCCATGGTCTTCAGTAAACATTTGAAGTAGGCCAGGTTTCCCTCCAGTGTTCCTGGAGATTCATCCTCTGACAGTCTCCTCTTCCTTTTCTGCTTGGGGCCTTGTGCTATCTCCATCCTTTTATCTGTTAAAACTTATTCTTAAGAAAGAATCTGTTTTCAGTCATTTGTCTGTTATGGGGTCTTAATTTTTGCTTTTATTCCACATCTTATCCTATGAAAATTCTTTCGTATAAAGATTTCCCCTCTCTGAAGAATTTCATGGAACATTATTCATTCATGCATGCATTCATCCATTTATGTTTTTAGTCACTTACTCTGTAAGTATTATTAAACACTTCTGTACATCTAGTGCTGAGGATATGATGGGGCACAAGTTTTAGTGTCTGCTCTCAGGGAGTTGTAGAGAGTGATGTCACTGCCTCTCTGGCCAGAAGTGTGTATTGGGGTGAACCCAGGAGTTCTTCCTGAGATATCCTTTTATCTATCTGGACAATGCCTGGGTCTGACTGTGAAATATTTCCAGTGAACATTTACCACTTCCTGTAAGAGCATGTCAGTCTGAGGCTGCAGAGGCTCTTCCAGTCCAGAGGCAGATATCTCAGGTAACCTCTGCAGGAAATTACACATTGCTCTTCCACAGAAGGAAGTGGGGGAGGGAGTGTTAACTTTGTATATAAGCAGCATTCTCAGACTACAGTTGATGGACAGTTAACTTTTCTCAGTTGGCATACTTTTGATACCTCAAGATGATAGGTTTGGAAGTCCTGAAAGAGCTTCCTCCTTTTCTGAATGTGAAATTTCAAGGGGAATACTCTGATGGATTTCCTGTATTAAATGGTACCCGAACATTTGCAGACACAATGTAATCAGAGTATTGCTTGATGCTTATAGGGTATGGGTTGTCAAGAACTAGGGCAATTGAATGTGGGACAATGATCAATTAAAAATATGAGTGAAAAAACATAGGAGACAAAGTTGTTAAAATTCCCTTTGCTTCTAAATGCAGAATGAAACATCACAAAAGAAAACGGAGATATCTAAGTAGAACAAAGGTCCAAGTGGTTTCTGCTATGAGGTCTCAAATCTACACATAATGGCAAGGACACTTCTCAAAACCCATATAGACTGTCAGCAGTGGAAGGTCAGATTCTTCCTCTCAAGCTGAAGTCGGCTTGTGTTAATGCTTAAAGTTTTTATTTTGGGGGCTTCCCTGGTGGCGCAGTGGTTGAGAGTCCACTTGCCAATGCAGGGGACACGGGTTCGTGCCCCAGTCCGGGAAGATCCCACAGGCCGCGGAGCGGCTGGGCCCGTGAGCCATGGCCGCTGAGCCTGCGCGTCCGGAGCCTGTGCTCCGCAACGGGAGAGGCCACAGTGGTGAGAGGCCCGCGTACCGCAAAAAAACAAAACAAAACAAAAAAAACACTAAAATTACTTGGGGTATTTTTGGTTATAATAGTAATAGATATTCATTGTTATAAATGTTGAAAATACACGTAGGCAAAGATTGCATCTCAACTATTAATATTTTGTCATATTTTATTTGTCATATTTTAGTCTTTTTTCTTTGCTCTTATGCATTTGCCTTAATTATATAAGGAATACAAATTAAAGTTATAAACTATAACAGGAAGTTATAGTCCAATAGGAGAAAGTGCCCCTTCACCCAGATAATCACTGCCAAGAGTTTGTTGTCAAGTTCCACTCTTTTTTAATTTAATTTTATTTTATTCTAAATTTTATTGGAGTATAGTTGCTTTACAATATTGTGTTAGGTTATACTGTACAGCAAAGTGATTCAGCTATATGTATACATATATCCCCTCTTTTTTGGATTTCCTTCTCATTTAGGTCACCACAGAGCATTGAGTAGAGTTCCCTGTGCTATACAGTAGGTTCTCATTAGTTATCTATTTTATACATGTTATCAATAGTGTATATATGTCAATCCCAATCTCCCAATTCATCCCATCTGCCACCCTTCCCCCTCAGTAACCATATGTTTGTTCTCTAAGTCTGTGTCTCTGTTTCTGCTTTGTAAATAAGATTGTCCATACCAATTTTTTCAGATTCCACATATATGCGTCCACTCTTTTTTCTATGCATATATATTTACCAAAAGTGGGATTTTAGTGTATGTTCTGCTTTATGACTCACTTTTTGTCTGATCATATATTAATCTTGTAAAATATTCTTTTATATCATTTTTTATGGAAAGGACTTAGTGATTTATTTATTCAAACTCTTACTAATATGTAGGTTGTTTTAATGTTACGGTCATCATGATTAGGTAAGTATTTGTATGTATCCCTATGATAAATTTCCAGGGGAGGAATGTTGGCTCAAATACATTCTGAACTTTTAAGTTTTCTCTTGAGATAAAAACAAAAATTGTCCTCCAGGGCAAATTTACAAATTTAGAGTTCTAACAGCAGAATATGAGAAAGCATCTTTCCCTTATTGTTGCCTATGTTGAATATTATTTTTTAATCTGATCCTAAGAATATCTGATAGTTGTAATTTATATATCTTTAATTGCTGGGAGGATGTGGGTATGCAACTTTCCAGTATAGAGGAAACAGTAAAGTGGATGTATTTTAATGTAGTCCTCGGGGCTTATCTGTGTAACTTGGATCAAAGTGACTCAAAGTGGGAAAGTTGCTGTTGAGCACTTTGTAAGATGAAGTGGGATGTGGGGCAATACCTAATTCAGAGAACCCCTGTCGACAGCCTGAGTCCATGTTTATTTCGCATAAGAAGTGGCAGCAGGATGAGATGTGCTGGGAGCAAAGACGGAAGCAATGAGGGCCCTTGTGGGGCTGTGTTTCTTTTTCCTTTGGGAGAGTTTCTTGGCTTTAGGGTCTCTGATGTGTCTACCTTTGACTTTCCATCTGACTTGAAAGTAGGGCCACCTCTTTGAATGCTTTTCTTCTTTCTGTAGGAGTTGTTGGAACCAACGCATTTTGGAGGGCCGGTCTACACACCTGGGCTTCATTCTGAATAACTATCCTCTCTCCTCTGCCTACTTCAGCTCTGGTCAGCACATTAGACCTGCCTGTGGAGCTTTCAAAACGATTCATACCTCTCTTCCCTTTCTATCCCCTCAGACCAATTAAATTAGAATCTCTGGGCTGAGACCTGGACACAGAAGTGCTTTATTAAACGCTCCAGATAAGACACTAATGTGCATCCAGGCTAAAAAAAACCACTGGACTAATTTATTTCCACCCTTCAGTTATCACAGGAACCAATTCTCTTCACACCATCCCCCTCCGTATATACACATGTCTTTTTTCTAGCCAGCTCCAGCTTGGATTTTATTGAGAAGAATCAGAAGAACAATGTGGTAAACAACATACAATCTTACTACACAGGTGCACGTAAGCCTAATTGTGATAAGTATCACAAGGGTGCCCTTTTGTTAGGTCACCAATTTCTCCTGCAAGGGACAGTTCAGTATGTTATATGCATAGAATCAATTTCATATTGATTCAGTGGTTCAAATATATATTAGTACCAGCAAATAAATCATTCCCTTAGCTTCCAGGATGTGGGTCTAGAGGTTCAGCCAGGGGACTAGAAATAGTTATTGGTGTTCTGAAGCAGCCGATGAGCCTAGAGAAACTGTCCTATCTGAAGCCCTACCCTGACCTCTGGCAACCAGGCCACAATCCCAATTCTGTCTTCTTTATTTTCTTGCTGACACCTCGGGTGTAGAAATCACCAAATCACACTGGCTAGCTGGACCCATGGCTCCCACTATGGCTTCTTTTAAATCTTTCTCTCTTCAGGTTGGCTTTGATGCAGGACTTTGTAGTTTCCACGTAGTCTCTCAGTACTGGTCCAAAACGTTTATCTTTCCCCTAAGGTTCGGAAGAACCATAGGAAAGAATAACTCCAGGCCAAACAAAGAAGTGTGCTCCCCTAGCAGCAATTGTCTCCTTTTTCTAGGGTCTTTTCCAGTTCTCTGGAAAGCTTCCACATTACCTGGAACAGCGGGCAAGAGACAAAAGTGTATATTTGACATGCAAAGACTATGCTTAGTATTCAAAGAGTGCTATCCCAGCAGGGAAGTTCTCAGCACTTTGAAATCCCTTAACTCTTTTCTATTTGAATACTTAGGGTTTTGCTCCCACTTGCTGCTGGGGAAACGAAAACACAGTGTAAAGAAGGTGAAATAGTGGTCAAAGACCTACGGGCGTGCAGGAGACTTTAGCAAGTTACCTCTCTCTGAGCTTTAATGTTCTCATCTGTAAAGCTCATAACACCTGCCCTGCTGGACCCACAGGGGTGTTGAAACAGGATCATATGTGGGAATATGTGATTTGAAAACTGTGAGGTGATAAACACCTCTTTATTGAAGTTTAATCTATAAATAATAAAATGCACAAAGTTCCATATGTTTTTGCCAAATAGATATACTTGTGTAAAAATGCCCAAAGCAAGATACAATAGCTCACCATAGAAGGATCTCTTTTGTTCTTTTATGATTAATCCAAGCCACATCTCCCACCAACCCGCAGAAAACCACCATTCGGATTTCTATAGAAATAGATTCATTTTCCCTGTCCCTTAATTTCAGATAAATGGGATCATACAATAAGTGTTTTCTTGTATTTGACCTTGTTCTCTAAAATAATGTCAGTGAGATAATGTATGTTCTGTGTGTCATCCCTTTTTACTGCTGAGGGGTATTTCATTGCATGAATAAACCACATTTTGTTTATCCATACCCCCATTTATGGACATTTGGATTATTTCCAGTTTTAGCTATTATGAATAAAATGACTATGAACATTCTTGTACATGCTATTTGGTGGATATACACTTTCATTTCCCTTGGATATGTACTCAAAGTGGAATTGCTGGTCTGTGGTTGTAGGTACAACTTTACCTTTGTAAGAAATTGTTAAACTGCTTTCCAAAATAGTTTTATAAAGGTCCCAGATGTACCACATCCATGCAAATCTTTTCAGTCTCTCTAATTTCAGCCATTCTCGTGGGTTTCAATATGGCTTTAATTTGCATTTCCCTAATGACTAATGGAGCGAATCATCTTTTCATGTGCTTATAGGTTATTTGTGTATATTCTTTGGTGAAGTGTCTTTTATCTATTTAAAAGTTAGGTTATTACTGGAGAGTCAAACCCATTTTTTGTTTCTCATTCTTATAGTTAAAAATCCTCTGATTATATCAGTTTGTTTCTTTAGCAAACACAATTGAGAACAAATTTAAGAACAGAATTCTAAATCTAATAGCCAGTGGTTTTTCACAAGTCACCTGGGTATCCTGTTAAAATGTTTGTTATGATTCAGTATGCCTTGGGTATGGCCCAAGATCCTGAATTTCTGTCAAGGTACTGCAAATGTCAAAACCTCTGGTCCAGTTACCACCTTTGAGTAGCAAAGCAACCAGTGCTTCTTTGATGATGGAGCCCAGCAGTATTGGAAGGTCATTTTATATAGCTACATCTATATTTATTGTAAATCACTGTTCTTGTGGAATCATAGCCTGAGAAAGCCAAGGGTGAAAGGAGTCTTCAGAAATAAGATTAAAAGTTATAGATTCTGGTATATTGATTTGACTAGTGGGCCCAGTTGTCCAAACTCGTGTTTTCAAACCATTTGCTGTATAGCGTTGTTAACGTCCCTTCACTTACACTCTGTGTCAGGCATGTGACTTGCTTTGTCTAGCGAGATGTTAGCAGCTTTGGCAAAGCAGGGCCTTGACCAGTCCTTGTGCATTTGGGTTTGCCCTTGCTTGTTTCTCTGTGTTCACCCATTTGGCTTCCTGAAGAATGAGAAAAACACATGGTCATTTATTGGCCAGTGTTTCCTTAGTGCCTATCATTTATTGAGCATGTGCTATGGTTCAGGCAACATATGAATCATTTATATTTTCCCAGTACACTTCCCACAGTAATTCCATACCATAGGTAGTACTACTGAAGACATTGAAACCTAAAGAGGTTCAACGAAGCAATTAGCTCCAGAACTAGGATTTAAATCCTTTTTTTCTTCTAACTCTAGATGAAGTTTTAGCAACCAAGGTTGCAGACTAAAGCAATACCTTGGAAAGGGAGACTAGGACTCTAGAATGTTGACGGGCAACAGTGGAGAATTGGAGGATTTTCTTTGGTCCCCTCATGCCTCCCTTTATGCAGTTCTTTCCTCCATCAAAAGATCATCCATTATCTGTAGCCCCAGTAACTCTGTGTAACAAAGTACTGGAAAAACTCACTGCCTTAAAACAATATGTATTTAGTTTAGTTTAAGAATTTACAGGTTAACAATTTGGGTTGGGGTCAGTGGGGCAGTTCTTCCTGTATCCATCACCAGGCTGCCCCAGCCAGCAGTCAGCAGACCGCCAAGCATGTGCATGGGAAATTATAATTATTTTTATCTGGATTTTATATAATTATCATTTTATTTTTATATATATATTACATACATATATTACAACGGAGTGAAGACAGACATCAGTATTCAAGATAATGTGTAAAAAGCCTTATTATATTAGGTTCTATTCCAGGCAGAGCATGCGATTCAGATAGCTGTGTAATTTTACAGAAGTACCAAAATATTTTACTTTTATGGGTAATAACTTTATTCATAATATTGATTTCCTATACTCACTATCTGAGTCTGGGCTGATAAATCTGTCTTGAAAGGATCTTAAATCTTTTCCTAAAAGTAAATTTTACATGTAACATCCTACTCTTGGCAGCTATATCAGCTCTACCAGGATTGTTTTCTTTAAGTTGAACCACAGCTTATTTCAACTAAAAAAAATGTAACAGCAATTCCTTATTCAAAATACTATTTGAAAGGTTGCTTAACTCAGTAAGTAAGATAGACTTCCAGTGATTTGGGTCAGTAGCTGAGTAAAGCAGAATGATTAAAATGACACACACTCTATGTTACTAGAATCGATTTTCTTGTGTGCTCCCTTTATCTCGTGACTTTTATTTTTTTTATTTTTCAGGCTATTGGGCAATATACATTTCATGGTTTGGAAAAGACAATTACTTGTCTGTGGTTCTCCCAATACTGAATAGAAGAACCTTTGAAGGAAGACGTGTCACTTTATTAGAAATAGTGAAAGGGAGAAAGCGTTCTTTGTGGTTAAAATTATGAAGGAGAGCTCTGTGTCTTGAATCTGATTCTGTTGATATATATTGGGAGCATCTGGAACAATAAAGACTGTTATGAGCCAAGAGAGCTAGAAAGCAGTTAGTCTGATGTTTCATTTATTATCTTCTCTCTAGAACAACTCATTCAGACACTAGGATCCTGGAGAAATCAGAAACAGGAGTGGTTTATGTATGAATTGCCACAGATGACATGCACCTAGACATTTCAAGCTCAAAGTTGAAAACGGGTCACTTAAAACAGGTCTGCTGTTTGGCTGAGGCATTGCCACTTGAGGCATTATCTCAAGTATGGAAAATGAGAGTCTTCTCTTGGGTTTTAGGTTTGGATAGACAAAGGGGAAAAGATAATGAGTTTGGACTGTGTATATATAACTCACAGCAGTACATAAAGAACAGTGTTCTGAGGGCAAACAACAATAATAAATAATGGATTGTAAAATGCAAATCTGGAGAGGGGAGTTTTCTGCTGGGCTTTAATCTTGAAGGGTTCTTAAAGCCTTTAAAAAGTATGTAACTTTCTGAGTTTCGAGCAAGAATGACAAATAGCCTAATTGTCAGTATACTGGGTACAGAATCCACATAGGAGATAAACAGATACAATTCAATAGGAAACAAGTTGGAAACAAAAGAAAATAAAACCTCAGGTAGAAACAGAAGCTGCAGAGTACAAGTCTCTTTTCTTGGCCTGAGCTAAAGTTAAATCAAACAGTCATTAATAATTAATTTTTGTAAAATAGCTGGAGGCCTTTCATTTGGCTGATTCTAAACACAAGGTGCTTTACTGGAGAGTTGGCTATAGCACTGACAATAGTTACAGCTCATGAAATGAAAGTGAAAAAAGGCGTTCTCTGGCAAAGGTTTTTCTTAACGTTTTCTTTTGATTTTTTAAAATATTTATTTCTCAAATAGTATGAGAGCATCCAAATATTAGAGGAGTATTTCTTCTTTTTCTTGTTTCCTATTTATGAAATCTGAGCTTCTAAAAGTCTAGCTCAGTTAATTCATCGTATTAGCAGTAGTATACATTTTATTAGCTATGGCTTGATGACGCATCTTTTGGCAAACGTTAGAATTCAGATCCCTCAAGAATCAGACATATGTAGCCTAGATGATAGAAGGCATGCAGAAGTAAACAACGTAGTTTCAGACTGCTGCAATTAGGAGTGTTTTGGCATCCATTTTCTACGCAAAGGGAGACCCCTTACAGACAAGACAAATATAGAAAATTTTTTCCTAACTCAAAAGGCAAGAATTATAAAAACAAAAACTTTGCCTGTCACGCTATAACCACCTACATGACTCCAAACAAAGTATTCAGAAATAACGTTTCAGTGCAAGGCAAATGGGAAGAGGAGTCATTCTCTAAATCAAAGTAAATGGCAGTGGCATTTTTCTGAATCTCTTGGAGGAAGCAACTCCTTAGCAAGAGAGTTAATGAGGTCTTTGCTCTTTGAAGTCTGAACTTTGAGCAATTCCAGGGAGACTTAGAATTTGCTCTATTTAGTTATAAGGGAAAAGAAATATGGGTGCAGTTGACTCAGTGCAAAGCAGAATGGGACAAAAGCAAGGAGGACACGGAGAGATCATTAAGTCAGAAAGATGGAAGCAAGAGGGAACATAGAACATTAAAAATATTCCCCCAGCCCCATGAACTCTTCCGTGAGTAGGGGAAGGGGAGGGAGTTAATGATGGAACACCACTTTGCATCACTTATAGCTTGTTGTGTTCACCCATACTTCTGTCAATTGTATACTGAGATGTCTACAGCTCTGAATTTCAGAACATAAGTTCAGTCATTCTCAGTTGGTGTCTTTTTATGGTCATGCATTAACTTCATGTATTCTTGTGGATCTATATCTGAGCCAGTTGGATCCCAACTGGCAAGATTCTGGTAGATTAGACTCAATAAGCACTATCCCTTCTACCATGTTACATATTAAGACCCTCTTCCTCTCTGAAAGCGATATACATTATACACACACTTCATGAGACATAATATTTTGACTTCATAAATGGAAACTAATATTGTGTTTCTGGTTGTAAGATATCTAGTTTTGTAATACCACAAAAAGAATTAAAGTGACTTGACTGTTTAGGGTGCTTTATAAGCTACAAGCACTTTTATATCTATTCTCTTATTTATTCTATCCTTGTTGGGTAGATATAGATTTTTAAAGATGAGAAATCAGGTTGGGGTAACTTAAATAATTAACTTGGGTCATGTTTTTAGTCGAAAGACCTATAGTTAAGGTTTTCTTTCTTTCTTATAAATCTTGTAATTCTGTCGCCTTGCCGTTCTTTCCAGCATAATCTACTTCCAGATTATAACTAAAGTCTTTCTTAGGAAGGCTCTTTTTGTAGACCATTTATTTGAACTTCTCTTTCTTATGGCAAAATTTGTTTTGACCACAATCTTATTTTACACATGATTTAGTCATTTTTTTGCTTAATAAAAGTTCTTTTACAAGAATATTATATACTTTCTGTTGTTTAATTAAAAAACAATAAGTATGTATTCTTTAAGGAGAATGAAAATGTATATTCTATAATAAGAAATGCTAGTTCAAAATTCTCAGTTGTTGGCTTCCAATCTGACAGTGGTAAAACAGGCAGATTCACTTTATGGAAAAAGGTTTGCAAAGCCTGTAATAAAGTAAATGATGCTGTACGAACAGAAGGCTCTATAAATGTGAGATGCATAAACTTGAATAAACTGTGCTTTTCTTCTGATAAAAATGAAAGAATCGACACATTTGAACTCTGTCATTCCTAACAAAGATTCATTAAATATAATCTGTTAACTTTTCCAAGGTGATCTTGCATATGAATAAAAGGCTATGCTGTATCAAAGATAAAAAGCAGATATTTCAGGTTTTTTTGAAGATTGTTTTTGTATAGTGAATGTTATGGAGAAGCAAAAGTTAGGATAAATACTGTTTTTTTCAAAGCTATAGTAAATAATTCCAAATTCCCCAGAGGTCTGTGTTAAAATGGCTGTTGTATCTAAAAAGGATCATTGACCAGATTGTGAAATTATAGAATCTTTACAACTATACAGAAAAGGAAATACTGTATTGTCCAATCTGTAATTTTATTGTTCCTTTTACTCTTCATTTTCGGAGACCCTAAATCCTAAAACTCAGCACCAGTTCCATTCTTCTAGTCCCAGACTTTTAGTTTGCTGGTTATATAACAATATCATATACTTTCTATTAGTTAGACAACAATTAAAAAATATGGTACAAATGAACTTATTTATAAAACAGAAACTGACTCACAGATATAAAAAACAAACTATGGTTACCAAAGAGGAAAGGGGGGATTAACGGGTACACACTACTACATCTAAACTAGATATAAACAATAAGAACCTACTATATAGCATAGGGAACTATACTCAATATCTTGTAAAAAAAAAAAGTATAATATTTTTAAGAAAATGCAAATTGATATACTCTAATAATATAATATAACCTGTTTGTGTGCCTGAAGGTTGCTATCCTGAGCCTATAAAGCACAAATTTCTCATAGCTGACAGCATAATGTGTCATTCTCTTCATGGCTCTACACCTCAAGTTGGCATAGCCATTTGTTTTATGGCTAGAAGACAAGGAGACATTCTAGGTCATTTGTGTGGAGACAATGGTGTTTTCAGCTAGATTTGCCTGTCAAAATTGCAGGACGATCACAGAGTATGTCAGATTTCCCATCAGAACTGGACAGGAAAGCCACATGACTCTGGAAAGATCAGATAGCAGCTTGACACATCTGTACTCATGAAGTGTCATGTTGGGAAGCTACTAAAAAATTGATGGTTTCCCCAAAGAAACAGGCAAAGCAAACGGCAGAAGGGACAAATGAGATGGAAAATATGTCCAATCAAAGAGTATTCCCCTCAGAGCGGGGAGGTTCTAAAAGCAACAAGACACCAACCCCAGCCCTAACTATCGTAACTTAGGGGCAGTCTGAGAAATGTAAGAGCCAATATAAAACAGAGGGAAAGTAGATAATGCTAGATTTTCTCCTTTTCAGTATAAAATAAGGACTTATTTTATAAGTCCTTATTTATAAGGACTTAGATACCTATCTAGAACCAAAGCTTAAACTTGGTAATTTGAATATGTCGAAACAATGACTTGACTATGTTTTCCTTTGTACCCACACGCTTCTTGATTTTTCCAGGAGCAGAGGCCTCTTAATGACCCATCCAGAGGTCAGTGGTTCAAGGACTATCTGTCTGTCATGGATCAACACCTGGCAGAGAAAGCCCAGTAATGGAGAAGGTGGAGCGGACTCCCAGACAGGAGTAACGGTGGGTACAGTGGTGGCCGCCGTAGTGTATTCTCAGATGTATGTGTTTATGGCTACTTGTGTTGGGCCTTTGCCTTTCAGCTCAGTAAGGGACTCAGTTTTGAACACCATTGTCCCTGTCTCCAAAGAGACACTTGGGTTGGAATTGCCAAGTCCAGGAAACTGCTGTCCTTTGGGACAGTGGAGTACTGAATCCTGGGGCTGCATTTCACTAGACTCTGAGTGTTCTGTATTTCTTCAGCAATGCTGGGTGGGAGTGGTGCCTCGACCCTAAGAACCAGCCTTTACAGTGAGAGAGATTATGTTCTATCTGAAATGTGCCAGCAGATAAACTCTCTGAGGGCAGGACTCTTTTCTACATTGCATCCCCAGTAGCTGGCACGTAGTATGTGCACAGCAGGTGTGTGCTGGATGAATAAAATATAGCTTTGTCAGACTGAAGCCTTTTCCAAGTAGCTGTTACAATTCTCATCTGCGTCATTTTCATGGAAGTTTCAGTGGGATCACTTCTGCCAAAACAGCTAGAGATTGGTCCCCCTACCAGAGCTGGTAAGTCAGTGAACTGATAACTGATACGAGGACGACATGAAATGAATTTCTTTCCAATTTATCAAAACGGGTTTACTGTTTTGTTCTATGAGATTTCTCATGTGGGTTGAACTAAGTAGAACAGTTGGGAAACCACTTACGCTTGATAGGATTTGTACTGCTGTTTCATGAACTTAGTAGTTGTATCTTTGCTTTACTGACGGGGAAGAGATGCCAGCGATCTCTTTGAAATAACTTTCAAAGCAATTAAAATGTTTTGGGCCCCTATTGTTCAAGGAGGGGAGAGGCGGTCAAAGACACAGCAGTGTGTCTCTGCCATTAAGCAGAATAAATCCTAGTTGAGGGGCAGAGACATGTACGTATCTACGTGGCTCACAACTTCCTTTCACAGAGGACCTGCTCAAATGTTCTGTCCCCTTACCTGAACTTATTTTGTTTTATAGTCCTTACAACATGTTTGTTCATTATCTGTCTCTTTCCACTAGAATGTAAGCCTATGAAGATAAAAAGGGTTTGTTTATTTTGTTCATTGCTCTGTTTCCAGTGCCCTGGACCGTGGTTGGTACACACTAACCCCTTAATAAATGTTTATTGTTGAATGAACTGTCAGTATCAGGTAACCTATAATTTCCTCATTGATTTAAGACTAGATAAACTGTGAGTCTTTTAATCATAACGTTTTACAGTCACCTATGGTCAAGGACAAATGTCCAGTCAATAAAGAATGTTAAGAATTATAAGAAAAAACCAGTTCCTATCCTATTCAGAAAAGAACTGTGGACTCCAATGGATTTCATGTCTTTCAAACATGTATTAAGACATCTTATTTTCAGCAAAGCTTTTTTTTTTCTTTTTAGTTTCTGGAGTTTCTGCTAGAGTCAATTCTCTTTACTACTTCTGTTGCTAAAGTGACAACAGTACAGATGGGCCTCAAAACTGTCTGATGGCATTTTGTAGTATATAGAACCTTATACTCACAGAAATAAAATTTTTATGGATGTTACAGTCTTTGTGGAACTTAAGACCACAGAATCTGAATTGATTACTTGAGGGGGAAAAAAAGAATCAAAATCAATACATAACTGCTTAATGTCTCCCAGACTCTGAATTACAGAAAAATTTTTGTTGAAACACAATGAAGATATACTGCGTAATCCAGTCACAGAATAAATGATTCAGAGTTGTTTCTGCCCTAAAATCCATCAATAATAGCAGTAATATTTGGTAGCAAATGCAATTTTGAAGACTGATGTGAACTGTCTACTTAAATAACCATAACACCAACCAATTAAGTTTTCTCATAGTCATTTTCCTCCCTTTTTTTTTTTTTTATACACCGGTATCTTGGAAAACACCTGCTGATGACAGCTAAGGAACTGTAATTCTTCTGCCTTAGCTTGACTTATTTTTGCCTTAGGGAATGAATTAGCATGTAAATTAGACATGACTCATTTTAGCCACCTATCAATCCAAAAATATTTGAACAAGGTAGGCCAAAAAATGACTGGCTGGGGATTGCAGAATCTATTGGACTATATTGCTTTCTTTAAAATATATTACTTTCTCTAATTGAATTAGGTTAGCTTCATGTAATTGACACAGACAAACCTGAAGGAGGAGTGGGAGATGATAGACTGAGGGTCAGGCTAAATTTGAAATCAGGAAATCACTTAATATTGGGCAAGATGATCTTTAAGTTACCATCCAGCCAGACACTGCATGATTTGAAGAAATTGTAGCCCATCACTACATGCCTCAATCCAGCAGTATCTTGCAGAGTAAGAGTAGGAAGCTGAAATATCTGTAATAGAGTGGAAAACATAATTAACTAATCCACCAACCTGGATTGTCAAATACCCTAACCGATATTTTCCGAGCTTGTTGGTCTTAAGGGTCAGTGGATGAGCTTGCTAAAAATACTTAGTCTCAAGTTCCTCTCTATTCCTGAGCTCTGCAGATTCTGATGAAGTGGGAACAACTTGAACCAAAGGGAAAACTTTCCTATAATCCTACCAGGAATTAGATGAACGTAGCTTTACCTTTTCCCAGTAACTAAATAAAATGACTGACCCTGTGTATGACCATTTCTGATTATTTACATGTTTGCCTGATCTAGGGGATCATGAATTTAGCTTTGAAATTACCAGGGACAGAAGTTTGATCACATCCAAATTTGATTAATATTTTACATATATACATACTTAATAAGCATTTTAAAAATTATGTACATACTTACATAACATTATTTATATAAGATATTTATTATACATACGTTTGTTTTTGAAATATTGAGTGGGAAAGAGGTTGATGTTTTCCTCTCATTCATATTGCAATATCAATTCTCAGGAAGAGAAGACTTGTCAAACTTTAAAATAGCGTGCAATTAATGGCCAATCAGATGTTTTAGATTACATTCTCAACACCCTATTCATCATGCAGAAAATGACATGAAAGGGATGGGCACACTGATATATGAATAACATTGTTAAAAATAAAAAAGTTTTATGGCCTCATGTGTATGAACTGAGATGCCATCTAATTATAGACTCAAATAAATGACTCTCTCAGGATAATTTTTTGCATATTTGTATGTGTTTACTTTGGGGACAACATATTTATTTTTGATAACTTTAAAAGTTCACTCTGTATAAAATAGTTTTTAAAAAGTCCTGGGAATTAGTGTGGAAAAAAAAATCATTAATTAAAATATTTAACTTCATGCTGATATTCTATAATGGGGTTGGCACCAGAAAAACACAGCATGACTATTTTTTCCTATAAGAAGGTTTTGTATTAATTATACAGCACACTCATTGAAGGCACAAATGAAGACATTTGCACTTATGCAGCTATGTGGGCAAGTGGACATATACTACCTGTGCAACTAATTATTTTTTTTCATTCATTGATGAAGAAACCAACATTCATTACTATATGTTTAGATCTAATGAGAGATGGATCTTCTTTGACATTTTATAAGTTAAAAACAGCATTAAAATATTTTCAAAATTGCTGGGGAAATCAACATTTCTAGTTTAAGATGAGACTGAGGACTAGAGGGATGGATTAACATCAAAGTTGTGGCCTGGGTTTCCTAGAGCATGTTCTTCTGTGCTTCAACTTCTTCACTAGGAAAATTACAATACTTTCTCTTAGGTTGCAAAGATTCAGTGAGTTCATACATGTAAAGTGTTTGGAAGAGTGCCCAGCAAATAATGATGCCCAATAATAATAACTATTGTAATCATTGATCTTAGAACAGGAAGCACTCTCAAGGAAATACAAAGTCCAGGCAGCCCCCTTCTGAAGCATTATAATCTCAGGTCTAAAGATGAGGCAATGAGGGGAAGGTCTAGAACCTACCTCATAAGCCAACTTTTCTTATGAATGTCCACTAAAATGCTTCCTTAGCTCTTCTCTACTTCAAAAAATAATTTTAAAACATTTTCTGAGGCTGTCTGCCTTGGGGCCCCCTGAGTGCCCAGCCGATGTGGGACCTGGCCCCCACCCACCAGAGGGCCCAGGATCTTGGCCTATCCACCAGCACACTTGCACTAGCCCCAGGAAAAGACTCACCCATCAATGGCTAACACTACAACTATGACATTGTTCTAGTAGGCTTCACCTACCAGTAGGAGGGCCTCATCCAAAACTAGCAGAATACACATTCTTTTCAAGTGCAGATGGAGCATTTTCCAGGATAGATCACATGCTAGGTCACAAAAAAGTCTCAATAAATTTGAGAAAGTTGAAATCATAGCAAGCATCTTTTGCAACCACAATGCTATGAGACCAGAAATCAACTACAATAAAAAAAAAATACAAAAACCACAAACATGTGGAGAGTAAACAATATGCTACTAAGCAATGAATGGATCACTGAAGAAATCAAAAAGAAATAAAAAATACCTGAAGACAAATGAAAATGAAAACACAACGCTCCAAAATTTATGGAACACAGGGCTTCCCTGGTGGCGCAGTGGTTGAGCGTCCGCCTGCCGATGCAGGGGACACGGGTTTGTGCCCCGGTCCGGGAAGATCCCACATGCCGCGGAGCGGCTGGGCCCGTGAGCCATGGCCGCTGAGCCTGCGCGTCCGGGGCCTGTGCTCCGCAACGGGAGAGGCCACAACAGTGAGAGGCCTGTGTACCGCAAAAAAAAAAAAAAAAAAAAAATTTATGGAACACAGCAAAAGCAGTTCTAAGAAGGACATTCATAATAATACAAGCTTACCTCAGGAACCTAGACAAATCTCAAATAGACAATCTAATGTTACACCTCAAGGTACTGAAAAAGAAAAAAAAAAATCCAAATTAGTAAGACAGAAGTAATAAAGATCAGAGCATAAATAACTGGATTGGAGACTAAAAATACAATAGAAAAGATCAATGAATCCAGGAGCCGGTTCATTGAAACGATAAGCAAAATTGAAAAACTGTTAGCCAGACTAATCAAGAAAAAAAGAGTGTGGCCCCAAGTCAATAAAATCAGAAACTGAAAAGAAGTTACAACCAACACCACAGACATACAAAAAATCATAGGAGTTTACTATGAAATTATGCACCAATAAAATGAACAAACTAGAAGAAATGGGTAAATTCCTAGAAATGTACAATTTCCAAGACTGAGTCAGGAAGAAATAGAAAATATGAACAATTACCATAATGAAATTGAATCAGTAATTTAAGAAACTGCCCCAAAACAAAAATCCTGAACCAGTTTCACAGGTGAATTCTACTAAACATTTACAGAAGACTTAACACTTACCCTTCTCAAACTATTCCACAATTTTGCAGAGAAAGGATTGTTTCCAAACTCATTCTACAAGGCCAGCTTCACCCTGATACCAAAACCAGACAAAGATATCCCCCCAAAAGAAAATTACAGGCTAATATTATTGATGAACATAGGTACAAAAATTTTCAACAAAATATTAGCAAATCAAACTCAACAATATATTAAAAGGATTATATACCATGATCAAGTGGAATTTATTCCAAGGATGCAAGGATGGTTCAATATCTGCAGCTTGTTCTCTCCATTCTAGAGTCCTTAAACCTTTTTCCTCTTGCCCAGCCTATGCAAACTCTGTCTTAATTTGAAGGTAGCATCTATTTAACTCAACTTTGAATATCATCAGTGGGCATAGACGTTTGGAATAAAGGCCTAGGAGTCTACTAATACACTTCTACTTCCTGCCTTGCTTCAAACCTCCATCAATTAATGAACACAGAGACAGCTACTTCCTGAAAATGATGAAAAGGAAAAGAGAAGCAGACAAGGAGACATTCCCATGAATTGTTTTCAAAGAATACTATCCATACATGCTGATTTATTTTCTGTTACAGCTTTTGATTATCCTTCCCAACTTTCCAGACTATAAGTTTTATGAAAGCAAGAACTCTTATCTTTACCAATATGTATCTAGCAGCTAGTACAATGTCTAGAACAAAGGAGACACTTAAAAATTTGTGTTAAATAAATGAATAAATATAATAGGCATTAAATACATATTTATTGTATTCCCATTGCCGAATGCATTACTTCATAAAGAGAACATATTTAATAAATATTGAATGAAAAAACATAATAGAAGGTTGACAAGCAGAAAGAGAAAAACAAATACCGTATGCTAACACATATATATGGAATCTAAAAAAAAAAAGGTTCTGAAGAACCTAGGGACGGGACAGGAATAAAGACGCAGACATAGAAAATGGACTTGAGGACACGGGGAAGGGGAAGGGTAGGCTGGGACAAAGTGAGAGAGTGGCATGGACATATATGCACTACCAAATATAAAATAGATAGCTAGTGGGAAGCAGCCACATAGCACCAGGAGATCATCTTGGTGCTTTGTGTCCATCTAGAGGGGTGGGATAGGAAGGGTGGGAGAGAGATGCAAGAGGGAGGGTATATGGGGATATATGTATACGTATAGCTGATTCACTTTGTTATAAAGCAGAAACTAACACACCACTGTAGAGCAATTATACTCCAATAAAGATGTTAATAAATAAATAAATAATAAAGACATGCTCCTTTTTAAAGAAGAAAAACTATCTGTATTTGCAGTTGACATGATCTTGTATGTAGAATGTCCTAATGAATCCACTAAAAAAATATTTAATTAATAAATAAGTTCAACAAGTTTGCAGGTCATTTGTACAAAGATCATCTGTATTTTTTATACCAGCAATTAACTATGCAAAAATGACTTTAAGAAAACAGTTCATTTACAATAGCATCACAAATAATAAAATATTTAGGAGCAAATTTAACAAAAGGAGTACAAAATGTATACTCTGAAAACTACAAAACATTGTTGAAGAAATAAAATAAATAAAGGGGGAAAAAAAGCTTGACAAGGAGATGCAGCAGCAAAACCTTGGAGGTCATTTCACACAGCCTTGAGCCAGCTGAGTTGGTAAGATTTGGCTAAGGATGTTGAATGTGTGAAACTAACCTCTGATCTAATCATAGCACCAATGACAAATGAAAATCAGCAAGAAAGGATCCTACTCTTCATTGTATGTCCCTGAGTCTTCTGATTCAAGTTGATTATACTAAATCTCTATCAAGACTCTTGCCTTGACTTTGTAGCAGTGGTTCTGGGCTTATACAAAATTTCACTTTGAGATGATGATTAGAAAAGAAGTGTGTGGTATGAGACTGGTAAAAAAAAGTGAAGTGAATTGACCTAGTTAGCTGAATGCTCCAAACAGTTGTATGAACTCAAACAACATGGAGCATCTTACATATTTTATAGAGAAAAAACAGAAAGGACTGTTGTCTTGAGGAGAGTTCTTCTGGAATAAATATACAATATTAGAGTGAACATGCTTTGTTATTAAACAAATTGATGACCTCGAAAATTCATTTTTTAAATTTCTCTGTGACGTGAACAAAAGTAAAATTAATTATCTCATGGTTATCCCAGAAAAAGGGACAAGTGTGAAAACATTCCCTTTTGCTATAGAGTACTGTGAATATACTGTTATAGAAATACCATATTATTAAGCAACTGTTTATTCATATACATGTGAGATGGGATTGAATCTTAACACTCTATCCACAGTCAAACACAGTGCCCAAATCTTTACTGAAATTACATATTTTTCTTTTGAAATCAAATAGCTTATCAAACATGCTCATCTTATCAAATAACATAAACCTTCCTATTAACCTCTTCTAGTTCCTTTCATTTGCTCATGTAGATTCATGCAGTGTCATTTTCTTATTTCAATACAGCTTTGGTCTCACCCTCTTCTTGAACTTGTTATTTTCAAATACATTACATTTCCATGTTAAGCCTATTGTTATAGGCTTAACAGTACAATCATATATGTACTGTTTTTTTTAAATTTATTTTATATTGGAGTATAGTTGATTTACAATGTTAGTTTCAGATGTACAGCAAAGTTATTTAGTTATACATATATCTATTCTTTTTCAGATTCTTTTCCCATATAGGTTATTACAGAGTACTGAGTAGAGTTCCCTGTGCTATATAGTATGTCCTGATTATCTATTTTATATGCAGTAGTTTGTTTATGTTTATCCCATCCTCCTAATTTATCCCTCCCCCCCCCACACACACACATACACCTTTCCCCTTCGGTAACTGTAGGTTTGTTTTCTAAGTCTGTGAGTCTCTTTCTGTTTTGTAAATAAGTTCATTTGTAAAATTTTTTAGATTCCACATATAAGTGATATCATATGATATTTGTCTTTGTCTGACTTACTTCACTTAGTATGATAATCTCTAGGTCCATTCATGTTGCTGCAAATGGCATTATCTCATTCTCTTTTATGGCTGAGTAATATTCCTGTATGTACATATATATATCTTACATCTTCTTTATCCATTAATCTGTCAGTGGAAACGTAGGTTGCTTCCATTCTTGGCTATTGTAAATAATGTTGCTATGAACACTGGGGTGCATGTATCTTTTCAAATACAGTTAGTTTTTAAATAAGAGGAGAAAGACAAAAAGATCTTCTCTGAATGAAGGTGTGCTTTTCTAATTTAACTGTCATGAGAAGTGCGTTTGATCTCATCACTCATATTCCTTGCATTTTAGTTGTGCTGAATCAAACGTTCAGATCCGTGTTGTTCTGTTATACTATGAACTTATGGAAGGTTTGATAGTGTTCAGCAAGTAAATACACGCCTATTGAGTGTAAGATGACCATAAAATGTTTGTGCCTTTTACCTTTATATACTTTATAATACTTTCTATTAACTGGTCTCAGTAACCATGACACAACTTCCCTCACCTTAAAATGAGCTACAAGTCATATCTGAATATATGACAGGAAAAGATATATATGTAAACAGGAATGAGAAGCATGACTTCATAGCCTTATGTTTATTGTAAAGTGCTACCCCTACTCATTTATTCTCACTTTTTATTTTTACTTTTGCTCATTTCTCCCTTCCATTTTGAATCATTATACAGAACATTTATCTCAGAATCCTGCTGCTCATTGATTGCTGACAGTCAATTCTTTTTGATTGTTTGATTTTTCTTTTCCTGAGAGAAGTTAGTGCTCCAAGTGACTGGGGCTGCTAACACCTGCTATGGAGTTAGAGAGGAGCAAAGTATAAGCCATTCATTTTTTTCATGGACAACTAGTGAGAACCTGGCATACCGCCTGGGAAGAGGTAGATTAATGAGAAGGGGATGAAATATTGATTCTAATGTTACTATTTCTGGACTCAATGTAGATAACTCTTCAGGTAAGTTTTGGCATTATACATCCTCTTGAAATAATTGAGAATGTCCGATGTAAAAAGAAAAATTTAGTTACTTTTATTTTTAAGCCATATTTATTGATGTGTAATTTGTTTACAGTAAAATTTATTCTTTTTTAGGTATACAGTTTATTTTTGACAAATGTATACAATTGCATAACCACCATGGCAACAATGATACAGAACGTTTTTATCATCTCAGGAAGTCTCTAGTGCCTGTTTTTGGTGTATATCCTCCACTTCCCCCACACACCTTCTGGTAGCCATTGACTTGATTTCTGTATCTATAGTTTTGCCTTTTCCAGAATGCCATAGAAATAGATTACACGGTATGTAGCCGTTAATGTTTGACTTGTTGCACTTAGCATAATGCTCTTGAGATTAATGTTGATGCAGGTATAAGAAATTTCTTTCTATTGCTGAGTAGTATTCAGTTGTATCATATATCACAATTTCTCTATATATTCGACAATTTTTGGACATTTGGGTTGTTTCCAATTTTTGAAAATTATGAGTAGAGCTGATATAAACTCCCATGTACGGTACTTTGTGTGCACATATATTTTTATTTCTCTTGGGTAAATACTTAGGAATGGCATTGTTGGGTTGTATGGTGAGTATGTTTAATGTTATAAGAAACTGTCTGTTTTCCAAAGTAGCTATCCCTAGCCATGCCATTTTTGCTTTCCCATCAGTAATGTATCAGACTTCCAATTGTGCCACATCCTTGATAGCACTTGTTATTGACAGTTCATTTTTTTTTTAATTTAGCCATTCAGTAGGTATGTAGTGATGTCTCTGTGGTTTTAGTTTGCATTTCCCTAAAGGCAAGCTTAGTTGACCAACTTTTTATGTGCTTTTTTGCAATTTATATCTCAATTTTGTTGAAATATCTGTTCAAATTTCTTAACTCATTTTTCTAAATTGTTTTTTGTTATTATTATAAATGAGTTGTAAGAGTTTTTAAAACTACACTTTGGATACAAGTTGTTTATCAGATTTTGTAAATATTTTCTCCCAGTCAGTGGCTTGCCCTTTCATTTTCTTAACAGCATTCTTAAAAAGCAGAAAATTTTGATTTATGAAGTCCAACTTATCAAGTTTTTTTCTTTTTCTTTAATGGCACATGCTTTTTTGGTCCAAATAAGTTTTTTCCTAAACCAATGTCATAAAGATTTTCTCTTATATTTTCTTCTAAAAGATGTATAGTTTCAGGTTTTACATTTAGGTCTGTAATCCATTTTGAGTTGATTTATGCTTAAGGTGTCAGGTATGGGTCAAACTTAATTTTTGTATGTGGAAGTGCATATATTTTTGGAAAGACTATCCTTTGGCCATTGATTTACTGTGATACATTTGTTGAAAATCAGTTGACCATATGTATGTGTGGAGGTTCATTTCTAAACTTCATTTGTTCCTGTTTTACACTAATACTGTCTTTATCATTACAGCTTTATAGTTAATCTGAAATCATGGAGTCTAAGTACTCCAACTTTTTTCTTCTTTTCAAAATTGTTTTCGTTATATATGTCACTTTACGATTTCTACAAAAAACATTTTGGAATTTTGATTGGAATTGTGTTTAATCTGCATATCAATTTATGGAAAATTAATATCTTAACAATATTATGGTTATTTCAATCTATGGGTATGATGTAACTCCCATTTGTTTAGATTTTATTAATTTTTCCATTAATTTTTGTAATTTCCAGCAGATCTTGCAATTATTTTTAAAGATTATATCCAGGAATTTCATGTATGGATATAAAATTTCATGTATGGAATTTCATGTATGGTCCTATTGTAAATGACACTATTTTGAAAAATTTTATTTCTAATTGTGCATTGGCACTATATGGAAAACATTTGATTTTTGCATATTGACATTTATCATTCAAACTTGCTAAACTAACTTATTAGTTCTAGTTGTTGTGGGGTTTGTTTTGTAGATTATTTGGGACTTTCTATTTAGATGGTCATGTCATCTGTAACTAAAAACTTTTTATTTCTTCCCTTCCCATTTTTATGCCTTTTATATTTTTCTTGCCTTAATGCAAAGTTTAGGATCTCTAGTACAATGCTGAATAGAAATGAAGTGGTAAGAGCAGAGATACTTGCCGTATCTCCTTTTCTTAATATATTCAATTAAAAGTATAAAGATAGTAAAAATCAGAGTGGTGTCAGAAGCTAAGTTCTAGCTCCAGATCTACCATTAACTGTTAATTGAGATACTAATTTCCTCTTTATTGTAATGAATATCCCCAAGAATGAAAAGTGTTTAATACCAAATTAAAAACCTATTTACAGTATGAAATAAAATATCAGATTTCCTGATCATATTTTGTATTTATATGAATGAAACAGAAAAATGCCTGAGATTTGATTAAACTTCCTGATCCATAGGCCACAACATTTAAGGATATATCCATATAGTTATACCTATTACTCAACAGTACTTGAATCTTATTGCTTAGTCACATATTGTGTACACATTAAATATTTAGATAATTATAAATCTAAAGTTAAAAATAAGCTATGAGGCTATATTGTACAACACAGGAAATATAGCCGATATTTTATAATAACTATAAATGGAATATAACCTTTAACAATTGTGAATCACTGTATTGTCACCTCAAACTTATATAATATTGTACATCAAATATACCTCAAAAAAAATACCCAGATTTTTTTGTTAATCAATTAAAAAGTTATCTACTTGCAGTTTTAGTTTTTGTGTACCCTGCCTTCTAAGATTACAGTTGGTGATTGAAAATAAGATATGAATTGCATTATAAATTATAACATTAGTTTTATGGTTTTAAAATTCGCTTTTTGTAGGTTGAAATTGTGAAGATTAATTCTTTAGATCTGAATGTCTTTGGGTAAATACAATTAAAATTTTCTTAAGTTTCTCAAGAGTGGCTAGAAGCAGGCTTTAGATGATGGTGACCCTACCCAGAATGTGTACCTAATTCTCATTGTTTTTTAATAAAAGAATGTGAAAACAACAATTCAGTGAGGAATTTTTAAAAAATATACAAATGTGCTCTTTCCATTTATACTTGCTTGAATTTAACCTCTTTTTCCCTTTCACCCAGAGGTATCTATTACCTTAGGAAGATATGGATTGTAATAACTTGGAATGTAAAATAGCCAATTTTAGCTTTTGACTCACAAAATAGGATCTTACAGACCATAGACAGACAATAGTTCTGAAAGCCTTTGCATATCGAGTAAAACTTGGTGATCTGAACTGAGACTTTAAGCCATAGGTAGTAAGAACTCAAGATACGCCCAGGTTAAAAATGAAGTCTAAAAATTCTTTTAATTAAATTTTTTTAAGTTTAATTTTTTATTTTTGGTGAGAACATTTAAGTTCTACTCTCTTAACCAATTTTTATGAAGAGCCTTTATAACTGAAGTGTGGAGAAGGCAGAGACTCTTAGAAAATGAGACTTTCCCTCAGAGCTCTGCTTTCCCTTTTCCAACCTTTATCCTTCAGGCTTTGCCTTGGGTGTGAACCCTAAGAAGGAAGAAACTCTAGGTGGGGACTTCTGGATCTCAGAGCAATTACCACTCAAGGAGTCCCGTCTCCAGCATCCAACACAGAGCAGGTACAGATGAAGGAAACAGTGTTGTGGTATGTTTAGGAAGAAAGAGGGCCTAAGATAATATAAATGTTCCTGAGTAAAACTCAGCTCTCAAGTGGAGTTGTGTGAATTCCACAGACTCCTTGGTAGCCTGAGAGGGTTATAGAAGATCGGTGAGCAGGAAATTAAGCTGTAGCTGCAGTGTGGACCCACAAAACAGTTCTGGCTACACATAAGGTAATCTGCAGTGCTCATGAGGGGAAGACTGGACAACAGGGAGAAGTGGCTGATGTCTTTGGAGACAACTGGCATGCCTTGCCCAGGCTGAGAAAGCAATTCACAATTATATAAATTGACATATAGCCATGGACACATCAGCATTAGAGGCTGTGAGCAGGTGCGCAAAGACAAAAGGGGCAAGACATTCATTCAGGGGACAGCATTTGGACCTCTGATAATCCAATGCTATGAGAATAGTAGCTTTTCTTTTCTCTGTCCCCAGGCACTATCTTGGCAGGAGGCAAGGATGGGAGACCTCCTTGATGGGGAAGAAAGCCTGGGAGGGAGATTAAACTTTGACTCTGGCCCCATTTATATCCAAAATAGAATGACTTCCCTTTAGTTAGAAAGTGTAAATCATTCCTCTAAGCCTGTCGTCAGAGGGAAAGACACTCAGGAACAAAATGAAGTATGTCTTGAATATTAAAGGAACTTTTTGTTTTTTGCACTTTGGCAGTATCATGTGTGAATTCTCATCCTATTCCACCCTTACAGAAAAAACTAATTTTTCAGGACAGAAAATTTGTTTCATACATGTGGTATGTGGCTACTGACCCTTTCAGTGATGATATTCAGCTGAATGCTTGACTTTCTGGCAAACCCCACCTCTTACCTCTATCTTGTCAAATTTGGAGTTAGAAATTCTGAGAAAGCTTTGAAATTTGTCTCTACTTCAGTGGAAATATATTTTGTGTACCATGATGAATCAATTACAATCTAAATTTTTGAACAGTAAAACGTTCTTTACAAAAAAGTAACTCGTTACTGAAACAAAATTTTAAAAGTGAATACACAAAAGGATTTATATGGCTTTAATTTAGATGATCAGCCTGAGCTGATCCAATTGCACCTGCCAGCATCAGTTAAAAATAAAATACTAACATGTTTAGGGCTAATGTTCATGAAAGGATGTATTGTCTATCCAAAACAAAGCAGGATTGTTTCCTCTTGATTGTAAAGGGCTTCTTGCTTCCCCTGATGCTCAAAACTTATGTCATGGGGCTATTTAGAAGTGAGTAGTATCCACATCTTCTATACTTTGAAAATGAGAGTTGTCATCTGAGTTTCAAGGTTTCCTTAATACCCATGCCAATTTTAGTTTCAGTATTTCGAGAGAAATTAGACAGCATGTGTAGGCAAGAGTAATTCAAATGTATTATTTATTCTTAGATTTTTTTTTTACATCTTTATTGGAATATAATTGCTTTACAATGGTGTGTTAGTTTCTGCTTTATAACAAAGTGAATCAGTTATACATATACATATGTTCCCATACCTCTTCCCTCTTGCGTCTCCCTCTCTCCCACCCTCCCTATCCCACCCCTGCAGGCGGTCACAAAGCACCGAGCTGATCTCCCTGTGCTATGCGGCTGCTTCCCACTAGCTATCTACCTTACGTTTGGTAGTGTATATATGTCCATGCCTCTCTCTCGCTTTGTCCCAGCTTACCCTTCCCCCTCCCCATATCCTCAAGTCCATTCTCTAGTAGGTCTGTGTCTTTATTCCTGTCTTACCCCTAGGTTCTTCATGACATTTTTTTTTCTTAAATTCCATATATATGTGTTAGCATACGGTATTCGTCTTTCTCTTTCTGACTTACTTCACTCTGTATGACATTTAAGTTTGGAACATGAGTCAGATGGACTTAGGTTTAGAAGTAAGGATGAATTTCTTGCCTCCTGATAATCACTGACGATAGCAATGGTTCTTAAATTGCTGTCACTAGATCAGCCGCTTCGTGTGGGACCATTCTATGGGAACTTATTAAAATTCTCAAGCCCCGCTCTAGAACTACTGAATCAGAAACTCTGATTGTGTGGCTCGTATTTTAACAAGACTTCCACGTGATTCCAATGCATGCTAGAGATTGAAAACCACTAATCTATAGAATACCACTAAAGAAACATCACTTCTCCTGAAATCCCTTAAAAATGAGACAACTGCATATTTTGAATGCTTTGGTAAAAATCCTTCCAAGAAGTAGCTGGACCAATAATCTATTTAGCATTATTTTACTTACATGTATTAAAATGTTTAATTATAAATTTCTTAAAATGGTATACATAATGGTATGTATGGTCACTTTTGACTCTAAATATGTATGATATACAAAGATAAGAAAAGTAAATGTATAAAAGCATTTAGAAATGTGACTGGCCATTAAGTGAATGCTAACAAAAAGTGATAACACTTAAGGAGCATCTATTTCATGTAGCAACATGCTAGCCAGTTTTACATATATTATTTTGTGTAAATATCTAATATTTATAACAAATGTAAAATATCTTCCCAAATGTCACCCAATTAGGAGGTGATAAGTCAGATGCAAGTCTGTTCTTCAACTATAGCCTTACCTCCTTAAGTTAATTTACTTAAGTGATCCTACTCTAGCTAGGAGATTCATTAATGACAAGAATAAGATATTAGTTTGGAATACTAGTCTCCTAGTAATAATCATTGTGCAGGTAATATCATGTATTTTATTAATATGGTGATACACTGGAATAAAGCCATTGAGGGAGAGGCTCATCAGTAGCAGCCTTTATATTTATGATGTGCTTAAATATCTCTTCTATCACTTCTCTTTGATGTTAAATCCTCTTTATAATCTGAGTACTTTGGTGACTCAGACTAAAGTCATGACTTTCCCATGACTCTGTTTTATATATCACTACTTAAAGAATAGTCTTGGGCTTCTCTGGTGGCGCAGTGATTGAGAGTCCACCTGCCAATGCAGGGAACGCGGGTTCGTGCCCCGGTCTGGGAAGATCCCACATGCCGCGGAGCATTTGGGCCGGTGAGCCATGGCCGCTGAGCCTGCACATCCAGAGCCTGTGCTCCGCAACGGGAGAGGCCACAGCAGTGAGAGGCCCGCGTACCGCAAAAAAAAAAAAAAAAAAAAAAAAAGAATAGTCTTCATAACTAGACTACGAGAAGAGCATGCAACAAGAATGGAATTTAAGTCAGTAGTTGGCTATATCAACATTTTATTGCATTATTTTTAAAGTATCTTTTCTCTGAAAACTTGGACTCTATGCTACATTATTGCTATCTCAAACATTTTTTTTGGAAAAAGTAGTGAGAAACTAAGTTTGAAAAATACCTTATCACTCTGCTATGTTGTTATTCCACTCTGTATAAGTACATATTCAACGTCAATGAAATAAAATCCAATTACCCACAACAGTTAGGTGAAACTAGCAACATCTGGAGGGCTGATATTATAGGTGGAAGTAGGGAGAAGACATTCAGGAGACTGCGATTCAATAAAAAGCTATACATTTTTAGTTTATGGGCTCAGAGTTCAAGAGAACACTGCTATTATTCAGTCAAACTATCAAGAGGTCATAAGACTCTTGGGTCAGATAAGACTTTTGCTTTCCTCTGAAGCTGCACTAAACCTAGAGTAAAGAATGTTTTTGGAAAGCACGAACAGATTAGGGTAACCATTATGGATTGAATTGTGTCCTCCAAAAAAAGACGTTGAAGTCCTACCCCCCAGTAGCTTATCATATGACCTCATTTGGAAATAGGGTCATTGCAAATGTAATTAGTTAACATGAGGTCATACTGGGGTAAGGTGGGCCCTTCATCCAATATGACTGGTATTCTTATAGGAAGTCAGAAACATGGAGGGAAGAGGGCCATGTGAAGACACTCACATAGAGACTGAGATTGGAGTAATACACTATAAACCAAGGAATGCCTGGGACTACCAGAAGCTGAAAGAGGCAAGGAAAGACCCTCCCCTAGAGGCTTCCGTGGGAGAATGCCCCTGTCAACACCTTGATCTGGGAAGTGTGACAGAATACTTTTCGGGTGTTTTAAGCCACCCCGTTTGTGGTACTCTGTTACGACAGCCCTCGAAAACTAACACAGTGAAGTAATGGGAGAGGAGAGAAAGAACAGAAAAGGGAAACTGAAAATTCTCTAAAAAGCATTAGTTAATTCAGCAGAACCAAGAAAGCTGACTCCCAGTCTTACTATGGAAAGGTCAAGAAACAACCTGATTTACCTTGTCTGATCCCCCAAAACTCAGGAATTGATAATCCAAGTATGTATGTTAACTAAGTTCCTGGACCCAATTCCAACATGTGTGTGTGGAGCCTTCCCCACACTAACCAGCAATTCTTAGATACCTGCAGCATATCCAAGAATTCAATTCAATTCTGACATTATCTACCTGGAGATAGAATCAGATTCTATAGGTAAAGGGTCCAGTCCTGCAAGACCACCCTTTACTTCATCCACCAATTGCAAGCCCAGGTTACCTGTGCTTCTGACTAACTGACTACAGATTGGAGATTCTAACAACCCCCTCCAACTCAAGATACCAATCCTAAATCCAGACTGTTACCTGTATGTCTAACTGACAGGCTTAGATCAGAAGTTTTCACAACTCCCTCATTGGGTTCAATTACTTTGCTAGAATAGCTCATAGAACTCAGGAAACCTATTTACTCACTAGATTACCAGTTTATTACAGAGGATATGAATCAACAGCCAGATGAAGAGATGCTTTTGGTGAGGTCCCGAACATAGGAGCCTCCGTCCTCATGCAGCTTAGGGCTTGGCAAGGTGGCTTGTAGAAGTGTTCAGCTTCCTGGACCTGGAAGCTCTCCAAATCCCCTCCTTTTGGGTTTTTTATGGAGACTTCATACTTAGGCATGATTAACTCATTGACCACTGGTGACCGATTCAAGCTTTAGCCAGCCTCTCTCCTCTCCCAGGAAATCAGGGGGGGTGACTGAAAGTTTCAATCCACTATTCAGTTGGTTCCCCTGGCAACCAGCCCCCATCCTTAGGTACTTTGTAAAAGTCACCTTCATTAACATAAAGCCAGTTGTGATGGAAAGGGCTTGTTATGAATAATAAGATACCCATTTCACCTTTATGGCTCTGAGGCATTTCCAGGAGTTGTAGACAAAAGACCAAATATTACAGCAAAAGAGGCTCCCATTGACTTTATTGCTTAGGAAATTCCAAGGGTTTTGGGAACTGTGAGTCAGGAACTGTGGAGGAAGACCAAATATAAGTGAGAAATATATTTTGGTCATCTGAGTGACCAAATATATATATTTATTATAAATCATAATATCACAGCATGGAAGCTGAGATGAGGGAGAGTGGGAGCTGAAGCATAAGTGGGTAGAGACAGAATCAAGCAGGAGGCAATAGTATAGAGACAAGGATCATCAGACCAGCCCCATGGGTTTCTGAATAGAAAGAGATGAAGATCTTGGAGAATCTTCCTGAGATCCTGGAATGTAGCAGCAGGTACTTTTTATATTAAGAGCCCAAGAAATCTAAAGAGTAGGAGGGAGTTTCAAAAAGTGCTGAGCTAGCATGGACAGATCTCTTGATATTTTAAATTTTTAATGGTGTGACAATACAATTTAAAGATGGGACAAGGTGGGAAGAAAGGCCAGCTTGTAAACAATGATATTACAAAAACAGCTGCATCTTGGCAACAGTGTGATTCGACAGGACTTAAAGAAGGTGAAGTCAAATTGGAAGAAGTTGGGTTCCATGTAAATGTTTTCTAGTTTAGAATAAATTTTTAGAGAAAGAACACCCAATTAACCCTGGCTATTGAGGAATAGAGATGTTAAGGACAACCAAGGAATTGCCAGTTACTTCTCTTTAAGGCTATTGGAAAAAGAACCATCATATTCTACCCAAATGCAAAGCCTTTGAAACCTAATTTTAAGTATGAAAATCTATGAGCAGTTTATTAAAGATACAATTTTTCTTCTTTGTCATAAATCTTTAAATGACTTGGTGTTTCGCTTTTAAATGTATATGGTGTCTTTGTAAAAATCTACTTAAATTCTTTTTTTATGCTATATTAATTTAATGAATCACTTTTCATTTGAAAAATAATTGGTTGTCCTGCTGTTTTTCTACCTCAAGTTTGAAAAACAATGACCCTAATAGTAGCCAGAAAATGAATGAACGCAAATTCTTTGGTGTTGTCAGGAAGGGGAAAATTTCCTCCTTTACCCCTCTTAAGTTCTTGTGGCTGCACTAATAATAAAATCAATGCAAGACAGATTCACAGGAGAAAAAGAAACAAATTTTAATTCATGCACATGGAGGTGGCATAGAAACGGGTCCTAAGAAGTGGCCAAAGCAGGCAGCTTTTATACTTTTTAGACAAAGAAAATAATAAATTTGGGAGGAATTGACAGGACAAAGAAACTTAGTTTTGGGGTGCTCCGTTAGTGAAGAATCTAAACAGAATGTGGGTTTGGGGTAGTAAATTAAAGAAGTAACAAGATTTGTTTATAGAGGCTTCTCAGGCTGAACTCCTTATCTGCAGAGTGAACCTTTCATATGGCGGGTTTATTTCCTGCTTTCAGGGAAAAATATGTTTGTGTATATATATATATATATATATATATATGTCTTTAATGGCGCAAATAGATAATGCTTGTATAATTTAAGTTTGACATTACATTTACCAAAACCGATGGAGTTCATTTTAACTGGTAAATGTAGTAGAAAATAAAGGACTATGAACAAGGAAAAACAGAGCATGGCTCACCACCCAGTTCTGCAAGAGTTAAAGTTGTAACCCGCTGAGGTTGCCCGTGGACAGTGCATACTGAAAGGAATTCGGGATGAAAAACAGGATGAGGTACTCTGTACTTCACATAAACAGATCCTTAGATAGTTAAATGTATATGTCAGGAAGAACTTCAATGATCCCAGATTCTTGCACAGAATAGCACTAAAACCATTAACTTGAGATCTCTGTTCTTTGTGATTAGCAGCAATCTTTTACCACGATGTATGATTGACTGCATGTATTTCCTAGCCGAAAAAGTCCTACATAAACTGGCTTCTCCCCTGTCTCTCTCTTTGGAGCAGTTTCCTCAGAGCCACTGAGTGGCTTTCTCCCAGGCTATAGTCCTCAGTAAGTCCTTGAATAAAACTTAAACTCACAACTCTTATGTTGTATGTTTTTCTTTAAGTCAATGCATCTTAAATTTTGAAGAATTGGCACATGTGGGAAAAAAATCAATGTTTTGGGGGTTTAATTTTCCTTTAGAAAATAGTTCTAATGCTAACTCTTTTTGTTCACAATGTCCCATTTTCAAATTGTGTAGTTTAAAAAAGTGGATTTAGGTCAAGGGCTATTTCAAAAATCAAATAGGGTCACTAATTCCCTCAGAGAATTATAAGTAGTTGTGAAGTGAACCAGTTTCCCTAAATGCTGACTGGATGATATGTATTACTTTAATTCAGGTATTATAACATTAAAGCTTCTTTCAGTTGTGGATTATGTATATTTCAAAAAGACAGCATTACTTCACCTCCTAATTTGATGTCACTCTTTTTATGAATTTCTTTTTATGACTTTCTCAAGAGGCTAGGCTACATAAATCAGAAATTCAGACTATAATTTCTTCAAAAACTATTCAAATTAAAAATTCAAACTGAAGACAATTTAGTTTCAAAAATATGATGAATACTTATTCTATTGAAAAAATGATGAGTATTGTGACATACACAAAGATGATGCAAATATGTGATAATTTGTATAGATACAAAAACATGGTGTGTCCTCAAAAAGGAGAAAATATCAACTTTTCTATCACCAGATTTAAAAGTTAGAATTGTTTACAAAAAATTTTCCCATGAAGATAAATGTTTCAAAGAGTTTGTTTTGATTCCCACTTGTCAAATTCTGTCTTCATCAAATATAAATACAGATGTGGAACTTTTGTAAATAATGGTAATGCACTATTACTAAATAGGGTGTTTTTTTTTTTTAGAAGTGGGGGTGCATTTATCTTGATCAATTTTCACATTCTCACTGAGTGTGATCAACTGTTCCCTATGTTCAGTGTTTCCTGGTGAAATGGCTATAATTAAGTGGGCAGTGTATAGGCGCAGAAAAATAATAGCTAGCACTTATGTAGTGCTTACTGTGTGCCAGGCTATTTGAAGCTCTTTATACATATTAATACAGTTAATTCTCAGAACAACCCAACAACATGTAACTAATATTCTCTCCATTTAACGCGGAGAGATTAAGTAACTTGTCCAAGGTTACACAGCTGTTAAGTGACAGGCAGAATTCAGATACAGGTAGTTTGATCCTGGAGATTATGCCTTAGACCATAATTCTATAGCCCAAGATTTTACAGTAATAACTCTGTAGAGTTATTCACTCACAGACTCACCATTAAAAATATTGATTATGCTAAATTGGGATAAGGATGGAAGAGGGAAGCAGAAGCTACTCTGATGAACTATGCAGCTGAGGAAATTTATCAAATTCATGGTTTTGTATTTGTAGAACTCACCCAATGGCCTGCTCTATCACAGAGACATTTGTAATAAACCATTCAGGTTATATCTGACAGTTGCAACAATTCAACTGCTTTCAGATCCCTCAAATCAATTTAAAAATGAACATTATGGACGAAGGTTAATAAATATGTGTATCTAGTGGTCAGCCACAACCAAGTGTCTGAAGAAATGAAACAACTGGCGCTCTCCTTCTGGACACACACACAGTGAGGCAGGGATAAGAAGTAGTTATCAGTAAGCCAGCTCCCGGGGCTGGCTAGGGCTGCCTATGTGCCCAGGTAGCTGCATCCTGGAGAATTCTGAGGCTACATGCAGATACCAAAGGGAAAGAGGCTGCCCTGAGTTACCAGCAGTTACGAGGGTACATGTCATCTTAGGTAAGAGGATAAAATGTCTAATTCCAGTAATTATGAAGGGTCCTTCAATTCAGTGCGTAGCACTAATCAAATTCTCCCTTTACCCCAGTTTGCCTTTCACAGTCAGTAATCATTTACTTTTGCCACTCTGCCTCTGTAGTTTGTCAGGACACAATATGTTTCTAATTTAAGGTCTTTTAAATGAAGGTATTATGGAAGTATAAAACATTTTAATTCAGTCGTTTAAGGTAGCATTGTAAACCCAGTTAGAAAAATAAACAAATAAGGAAATATACCTCAAAAACTTTATTGCTTTTTACTTGCTGTTCTGAAGAAGTTGTAGTTCTGGAGAAATTATTATTTCTCCCAAGAAGCAAAACATCACTTATAATATGAGTGCTTCTGGCACATATACTTGAGAAAGAATCACCTGTTTGCAAAAAAAAAGCACTGAATAAGAATCTATTGTGTATATGGTGTATACACAATAGTCAGGGTGATCACAACTCTTCCTGCACGAAGTTATTTCTTCTGCAACTATTTGAACTTAGTAAGACAGTAACTATCCCTTGAGCAGATTTCATGGTCACAGATTGCTTCAAAAGCATTGGTAGGAGAATATCATTAGTAATGAGTTAACTGTTAAAAACTGTTCAGCATCTGGGCCCTGGGGTTGCCAAGAACCGTGGTGTGTTCTTGATTGTTGGCTGAAATTCTGGAGCAGATGAAGGAGGACGAGGAAGAAGAGCAGAATCCTGTGTTGGTATCGGATGAGGCAGGGGCTAATATGACTAATGGGATGCAGTCACATACAGTGCCTTTAACTCAGCAAAAGTTCCTGTTCCATAGCGATAACTAAAGAAGGGGGGAAAAAGTTTTGAAGCCTAATCTTTAAAGGCGCAACTGTAGACACTTTAGCCTACAAATTCGGAAGGTTCCTTATCTCAATATTGATATGTGCTTTTATAAGCATTCAGGTTATTGTACATTTATTAATAGGCAAGAGGAAGTTGCCTGGTTTGAACGTAAGGGGAAGTCTTGAATTTTGCTGGTTCTCACAGGAAAGCACAACAGCTTGGCTCAAATTATGTTAATTCTTCAGCTGGCACTATTTGCACTAAGGTTTACTAATCACTCTGTTTTGGTACAAATTTATAATCATTTCTCCCAGAGCACCCCGGAGCTGGGGGGTGCTGGGTATTAAACAGGGTGATTCCTGGGCACCTTTCCACCAAACGGGGACTCTGATATTACCATCCTCATTCGGCTCCTTGAGTTCAACCTACCCTGTCATATTTCTGTGCCTTTGTATGGAATTTCCTTCCCTAAAACACCCATCTTCCTTTCTTTTCAATAAAAATCTCGTTAATCGTTCAAAATAAAGACTAATATTTCAAGGACAACTGAAATAGAGACGTTTCTTCTAAGCCTGACAATTAGCCTTAGCATTCAAATTTCTCCAGAGTGAGAGCTCTCATAACTATCATGCAAACTATATATAGATTAATTGTATGTGCTTAAATATGCCTCTGGTAATTGGAAACGAATTTGCTCCAAAGGAAAAAGGCAGAAAATAAGAAATAAATGGCAGAGTATTTATGTGGAATCTAGAAAAATGGTACAGATGAATTTATTTGCAAAGCAGAAACAGAGTCACAGATGTAGAGAACAATCATATGGACACCAAGGGGGGAAAGGTGGGGTGGGATGAATTGAGAGATTGGGATTGACATACATACACTACTATGTATAAAATAGATAACAAATGAGAACATACTGTATAGCACAGGAAACTCTACTCAATGGTCTATGGTGATCAAAATGGGAAGGAAATCTAGAAAAGAGTGGATATATGTATACGTATAACTGACTCACTTTGCTGTACAACAGAAATGCAACATTGTAAAGCAACTATACTCCAGTAAAAATTAAGTAAAAAATCATATTTACTAGATATGTAAGTCCACCATTTACATGAAAATTTTAATTATCAGCTACACACAAATTGTGGTACCTATGCTTACCTCTTCATCAGCAGGTAAACTAAGAAGAAAGCTCAATTTTAAAACAGTCTGTTTTCATATTTAATTGTTCCATCAGGTTGGAGTTTTTCTTTCCTATTGGAGAAGGGGAGAGAAGCACACTTCAGTATGTTCTTCTGCACTCTATAAGGCTATAGCTCTTTTTCTGTTAAACCATCTTGGAAATAGGGCCAAAATTTCAGCTTCACATTATAAGGCATGATACACTTTTGCTAAGTATGCCCTTGCCTTGACGTCCTTCAGGGCATTGTTTAGAAAATTATGTTTACGGGCATATTTCCTCTCTCATAGCACCTGTGGGAATATTGCTGCATGGAAATGGGAGGGTAATGACCCAAACTCTTCTTAGAACTCTTAGGAAACGATTTTTGAAGACATTTAATTACAAAGAATAGCAACTTGTACACACAAATATTTCCTCAGTAAGTGTTGTTGTCATTGGTGTTATGTTTATATCATTCCTAGACTTTTGGGAGGACTGCAAAGCAGACAGTGGTGTACTCATCTAGGAGGAGAGTCACCATCTTCCTGTTGGGCCAGAGTAGACTCCTGGGGGGTCCTTCATTTACAGACTTTTAAAAGCTGGTGATTTGCTCTCAAGTCACAAGGATTTGTAGAAAAGCAGCTTTGTTTTTTCTCAAGAAAAGCAGTCTTCTTCTCTTCTCTGAAATCTTCTTGAAAATTTAAATTTCCAAGAGTATCGTATTGGAAAAAATAGTGTTTGGGATTTTATATATCACTTTATCATTTGCACCGCACATTCTCATATTTAATTCTCAGTAGATATCATTATTAGGCACCAATTAAATTGGTACTCACACTGCTTCTTCCAGTGGCCACGTCTTTACCAACCCCATCTCTCCCTTTGGAGGACTGCTTTCTTTTTCCATCCCTAGACATCTGTTGCAAATAATCCAATATTTTTTATGCCTCTGACTCTCTGGTTTAGCAATTGTTAAGGGTTGGTCATGTGACCCAAGTCAAAGTCCTTCCTTGGAGTTTTATTTTTAATATCAAGTGTGTGCATGGTGGACAGGTCAATAAGTGGTTACCAAGTAAGTCTAGAGTTGCTGATGGCCATGGCCATGTTTCCACAGTGTGACATAGAGTGCTCTCTGATAATGAAATCAGCGTGCAGAGAGAGGCTGAGATAAACTTGGTGGGAAGAGAGGAAGACCCCACCTGCAATTTGATTACATTAGCCAATTAATTACCCTTTATATGTTGAAGCCATCAGTACAACTGAAGTGAGTTGATACAATACTTATTCCCAACTTAAACTGGAGAAATTGAAATCTTGTAAACATACGTGATTTTACTGAGACGTTAAAATGAATTCTGTTTTCTGCCCCTTTTAGAATTATTTCTATTGAACTGCTCTTTCATGTTATGCCATTAGCACAAACTGAAGTAAGTCTTAAGAATAAAATTCTCATCATTTTACAACCTGTTGTTCACTAACATCGTACAGTGTTTGCACCTGTAGCTAGGGGGAGCTTACTAGGAAGATGTTTTCATACATGATAAGAAAACAAGTCGATATAAGGAAAAAACACAGATTATCCTCAATAAGAAGTTGATTTGAATTTTGAAAACATTACAAATTTTATAACTGACTTTATTTCCCTCTTTGGCTGGCTGGTGGAACAAAGAGATAAATTTTCAGCTTACCTTTAGCAATTGTGCAGGACTGTACAGTACATATTTTCTACTGTCTACCTCACCTCTAGTTTTATTCAGTTTTTGTGCATTTATTCCTTTTGCCAAAAAACTAACTTCATTCCTTTTGTATTATATACGCTTTTGAAAATAAACAAGCAAATGAATAAATGAAACAGAGAATGAATGAGTAACTAAATGCATTTTTTATATTGCAGTAGATTAGTGTGGTATGCTTTCTTCCAAACTTCATTAAACACTGCTGAAGGCGGATGAAAGCAGAAACTGGCAATAGCACCTTATGTTAAAGGAAGATCACATGTGAGGTCTTTTTCCTTTCATGGGCCAGAAGAACTTGCATTTATAGTATATCCTTGAGAGGCATATATTGAGATTCTTAGATAATATAGCATGTATTTTGCTCTCTCAATAAGAAACACCTGAATGGTCACTACTGAGATAGGAAAGGACTTTGGCCCCTCATGGCCTGCTGCTAATTATTGGAAATGGCAATTAGGAGAAACACGGAGGTGAAAAGCAAACAGCTACCCCATAATTGCTCAATTTCAATTTTTCTGAGCCATTCAGCTCTGGGAGAACCTTTGTACCCAATCCGTCTCTACCCACATCCCAACACATAGGATCATCAACTTTTCTCTTAGCCACTGAGAGACCGTATCTACCAGGAGGTATCCTGGCAGAGGTGTATTGCATCTTGGGCTGCTCAGGTACCTGAAGAAGTTTCATCTCATTGACCCGCTCATCTCTTCACAGTAGATTTCTTCTGGTCACTGTCTGGACTAAGGATGAGTAACTCTTGGATCACAAGTTGACCCATGGGCCAATTGGCCCTATCTGGAGGGAGGGATATATAGTACAGGGTACCACCGTATACTGTGAAGGGCTTGTGAGCCAGTAGTTCACCTCACAAGGGGCCATGGGCATGGCAGGCATTCTGAAGATTGCCTAGTCCATTACAGTCTTTTGCAGTTATTCCCTTTTTCTTCCTTTAAATTATGAAATTTTCAAGCGTAAGAATTTAACTCTTTGTGAGTTTGTCTCTACCTTTTATATTTTCATGTAAAGTATTCTCATTTCCAAATATTATGTAATTATCACTTGAATTTCCTCTTTGACTCACTAGTTTTTAGGAGGGTTTTTGAATCTTCAGTTGATTTGTTTTAAATTTAAACATTTGCTATTAATTTCTAGGTATTTTTGTACTGTAGTTAGAACTTAGTCGGAAAAAAATTGTACTTTTTAGAATTTCTTACGATTCTTTTATGATTAAAAATAGGATTTTTGATAAATTATTTATAATTTTTTCCCATGATTTCTCATATACTGAGAATGCCATGCTGAAATCATTTGCCTGTATTGTGTTTTTACCCATTTCTTTTATAATTGTTATAGTTTTTCCCACAAATGCAATGTTATTTGTTGCATCCAAGTTTACAATAATTTTACTGTTATTGTGCCCTGTAAGCTTTTATTGACATAAAATTATTCTTTTTGTCCTATGTAATGTATTTCATTTTGCATCAAATTGTCTTTTGTTGTTATTACTACTAACTTTTTTTAAACATACCTTTTTTATCCCTTTTATTTTTAAACTTATGAAGCATTTTGTTTTAGGTGTTTCTTTCAAATAACATGTAGTTGAAATATTTAGAAACTTAATCCTGGTATATATCTTTCATAATAAACTTTTAAAATTTATTTTCATACCTGAAGAAAATATTAGTGAATATTTACCCAATCCTTGACTGGAGAAGTAATCACTAAAAAGAGAAATGATGAAAATAGTTTCAAAGGGAAGGAGTAATATGTTAGGTTGCCTAAACTTTAAAACACAGCTGTTGTAAAAATGTCACAGCCTCGTTGAAAATAGAGGAATCACTGACAAGTGTGACCAAAGCAGAAACAAAACTGAACAGAAATATAAAACATTATGATAAAGAAAAATTATATAACTAGCAATGTGGAGAAGAGTAAAAAGAATTAAGGATACACAGTGGATATGTGTAAAATGGATAGCTAGTGAGAACCTGCTGTATAGCATAGGGAGCTCAGCTTGGTGCTCTGTGATGACCTAGATGGGTGGGATGGGGGGGGTGGGAGGCAGGTCCGAGAGGGAGGGGGATATAGGTATACATACAGCTGATTCGCTTCATTGTACAGCAGAAACTAACACAAGAGTGTAAAGCAATTTTACGGCAATAAAAAAAAATTTTTTTAAATGGGTACACAGTGGATAACTTCATGGAAACAAATCTGAAAGTAGAGACGGAAAGCAGAGAGACAGAATGTTCCTGAGCAGTAGTGTAAAGATGTCAATACACCTTCAAAGTAATCTACTTTTAATATAATTTCTACTGTGTACAGTTGTAAATTGTTTTAAAATGTCTGATGGAAAAATACATCCATAAAAACAATCAGGAACCTTAAAATTATTTTTTCCTTTGCTCATCAGTGCATCTGCAGTGTAAAGGAAATCTAAGCAGAAAGTAAGCGCACAGTAATTCCTAGTTTCACGAATGCATGGATAAATATGACTTTCACAGTATTAAAACATAGTAAAAAAAAAAGGCACAGTAATTAAAACAATATGGTGTGGGTCTTAATGCTGTATCTAAATTCTAAATATGGAAATTCAATAGAATGTGGAATAAGCTTGTTAAACAGAATAGAATAGGATGGGATAGAATAAAGAATCGAATAGAACAGAATAGGTTTTTTTTTTTTAAAAAAAAAAACCTCTCGAAAATGTTATGGGAAGAGATCTATGAATTATTGATACGTGACAAAGAAGTTACATTTTATAGTATAATAATGACTAATATTAACACATTGCCTAATATGCATTAGGCATTTTCCTAGGTGCCTTTCTAAATTGATACTGAAAGCAACCATATGAAGTATTTTCTCAATTACAGTTAGGAAAAGAGAAGCTCAGATAGGCTAAGTTACTTAAATGTTTACGGATGAGATCTGAACCCAGGCAGTTTGTCTCTAGAGTCCATACTTTTAACCACTTGGCTATATTTTCTTGTATTTGTGTGTGTGTGTACATGAATATAAATATGCCCATTAAATAAATCAATATATAAATAAGGCAATCTTATAAAATATATGATAAACATTGGTAGTGGTGTGGTTGTCTCTTACAAGAGAGATTTTAGGGAAACATTCACTCTATAATTTTGAATTCTGTGCAAAGGACATGTGTTATTGTTACTAAAAGCAAAACGTGTATTCTTTTCAGAAAAAAAGAGAAGCGTCTCTTTTTAACAAATACGGTTGAACGACTAGGTATCCTTATGGGAGAAAGTCAACCTCGAATCTTAACCATACCATATACAAAAATACCATTTGGACAGTAAAAAATACAGCCCAAATCTCAAGCATCCAGAAAGTATTAAAAAGATTGTCAGCCTAGAGGCCAGGCAGGGAGGAGCCAGGGTTGGTGCCAAGGGCTGCTCCCAAGAGCCATGTGAAAGGTATTTGAGGGGCTCAGGAACAAACATAGAGCCTAACCATCTCCATGCCACACACCTCAGTAGATGTACTTCTTAAGTTTACAAGTCCTATGCAACATCAAGTCAGCTTGAAAACCTTAATTTTACCACCTTTGTTTGCTCAGCCTATGTCCAGAACCAATCCTGTCAATTCTATCACCTGGCTAGTGATAAGATACTAATTACTGCACTTACTCAAATTGTCTTTTTTTAAACATTGATTTGACAGATCAAAGGATACTTTCTGCTCGTTAAATTTGGGTCTCAACATTTGATTATACTTCAAAGAGAACTTTTTTCTCTACTTCCACCTTAAGTTTCTTTCCTTTCTTCATTTTCTCCAGACCTTATCAGTGTGAGAGGTCTATTTGTGGGTTTGAAAGGAATCTTCACTGGAGCAGAAGAGACATTTTTCTCCATGGGAGGAGGAGCTGTGCTTGTGGAAAGTGGACTGTCTCCACAGGATAATTTTACACTCTATGAGTAGGACATAGAGAGAAAAACATCTAGAAATCTATAAATAACCACTTATATTTGTCAACTATCTTCCCTCCAGACACTCTCCCTCTTGTTACTAGATATTTATTGGCATTTATGTAAAATTATGAATTGAACCTAATCAATTTAGCTGCTGTTTATTAAACGAGGGGGAAATCACCTCTTTTATTTGCCAGTGGTGGGAAATAGTCATAAATTGGAGCTTGAAGCAACTTGAATTGTTATCATTTTGACTCACAATCAAATACGACCCAGGATAACTGCTCCAACTCTGAAAAAGAAAATCATAAATAAGGGCTGAAGGAAAAAGCAAATGAATGAAAGTTTCGGAATAGCAACTCAAAAAAGAGCCTAGAGAGAGAGAGAAATGGACAGAGACATCATCATTGAAAATCAGACAACCACTGGAACTCATTATGTTCAGTTTCTAGAAACCAACCAGCATCCTCATAGTCAAGCATTTACTCAGCTCCTCTGTAGTAAACACCACGTATGACTCTTGAAGAAATGAAGAACATGCATACTTTTAAAAACCTTAATGTATGTGTATATTTATAATAACACCTGAAAACAAATATATTCTATAGATTGCCTTAGGCACAGTCTACACAACGCAGTTTAAAGGGGTTAAGAAATCTCCACTAGTCACCAAGGAAGTTTTCCCCCAAGTTTACCACATCTTGAAATTGATTTATGAGGCGAAGTGCTTAAATGAGAATTTCTGGGGAAATCAGTAACTTAAGGAATAGATGCCTGATACTACTGTTGTCTATCACTAGAGGGTCAAAAGGTGGAAGGAAAGACCAAAGAGCCCTAGGGATAGTAAGTTCAGAGAAGAAAGCTTCACCTCCTTCATAATTTTGTGCAGACGTGGACCGGCATATTGTTAATTTATTTCAGCTCTAGGAGAGGAAGGAATAAAGACAGATTTTTCTTTACTTTTTTCTCCTAGTCCTCTTTTGAGAATCTGGTATAAGCTATAAATTCTGCCACCAAAAAAAAATGTACATGCACACATTCATCCAAATACTGGAGCAAATTTTCAGGGATTCAAAGACTCTCTGAAATTCATCCAAGATGGAAGGTTGAGAAGCACTGATCAAAGGGTTTGTTGGCATCACAAGAAGAAGGGGGATTTGTTGGAAGTCCTGAATGTGATGAGTGCTTTCATGTCAGTTGGAAGAGGAGGCATGAGGAAAGGGCTGGAAATAAAATTACTGAGTGGCGGATAGAGTGAGTTATTTCGTCTGGAGTAAAATGTGCAAATGGATAAGACAGAAGGCAGAATTAAAAAGTTATAACCAGTACCCAGAACAAGTACAATTTGTAGGATGCAATTCACAGAGCACATTTATTTCCTTTTCTCACTGGCGTCTTGGTGCTCAGTGAGCTAGATTTCCCCCTGCCTATGAACCAAAAAAAGCAGTTACAGGACTTTGTAGAACACATGCCAAAGATTAAGATCACTTTAAGTCACAAAATTGTCTCATTTTGGTACTTAAAATGTCCAATAATGCTTCCAGCTTCTGCTGGAGTGGGTCGGGGGACATGGACTACCTCCTGCTTTGATTCTCTTCCCCAACTCACTAACCCTGATTTCTGGTCCAATGGCCCTGAGATTGGAAAGTGGGGAGTGAAGGGATGTAGGGGGATGAGAAAGTGCTTGCTCTCATAAGCCGTCTTCATGCTAGGTCTGAGTCAGTTCTAGGTTCAAACACACTTTTTGACTTAGAGATGGTATCTTTCCCTGTTGCTGGAGATCTTTTAGTGGCAATTCCCTAGATGCAGATAAGGGACACTCCTCTGGCTTCTCATTTCCTCTCCTTCCACAGTACCCAGGAAACTTGAGCTTCCCTCTGCAGAGGCCTGTTCCCCAGCGTGCCTCCATGAGACCCTTTCTTAACTGTGGCCCCTGTCCTGACCCTGGGGAGCAGTCATACTTACTTCGCTATGGTACGTTTTGTGAGAGTTACGCAAAACCCCTTTTCTCACTTCTGCCCCTGGAAGAAGTGGCCAGCCTGTCTTCTGCCTTTTGCAATTCTCAGGAAGGATTCAAACTCAAGAAGTGAGTGAAATCCCTCAACTGCTGGGAAAACAGTGGAAGCTCTCTGATTGGTCCTGAGGAAGTTGAGGTGAAGGAGGTCACTCACCCCATTTCTTCTCCTGGGTGGTGGTGAGTGGCTCACTGCATACCAATAACACTTTCTTCAAGATCATTCTCACAAATTCTCTCTGGATCTTTTTACATGCTTAGTGTGGAAGGCCGTATTTAATATGATCTTGAGCATATGAATATTTGTAAGTTCTACTGTTAGTTTATCCCACAACCCATCTTAGAATTAGCTTAGGGGAAAAATTAGATAAAACTTTCAATACACAGAAAATAATGAACATATATGTGTAGTCTTACAGAAATGAAAACAAAATTAAAACGTATATGCATATTGTAGACAAAATAGCTGTGAATCAATATATAAGGTTTTAATTTACAAATTTAACAAACTCTATTGCCACTTTCCCAAGCACTTTACAGACTGACTTCTTTAATCCTCATAACGATCAGCTTTACAACACAAGCACTACTATTGTCATCCTCATTTTCCGTTGAAGAAACTGATGCCCAGAGAGGCTCAGCAACCCATCCAAGGTCACACAGCTGGCACGTGGCAGAGCTAGGGTTTAAGCCTATGCAGTCTGGGTCCAGTATGATTGATCTTAGCCACTATGCTATCCTTCCTCTCAAGGTTATTGGAATCCCTGAGTAATTCTAAAAGGAGAAAGTATATATTTTATCAATCTGAGTTCCAGAGTGGTAATTTCAACCACTCTGCGGCTACAACTCTCAAATGCTTTGCTTCCCTGTAGCACTGTCCCTCTTATGACCTGGCAAATCAGATCACGTCAATTTCTTACTTAAAATGTTTAGTATTTTTTTATTACTCACCAAGACCACATTTCTTGGTGATGTATGAAAAGCCTTTCATGTTCTTCATGTTCTAGTTTCTTTTAACATCTGTAATCTCGTTCCCTGTCATTTCGCTAAACACTCTTCTCCATCATGCTCATCTACTTGCCTGTGCCCTGAACAAGCTAAAGCTATTTTATTTCTCTACACCATGCCATCCACGTGGAAGTATCTCTTCCATGTATACCTTTATAGTCTTCAATCCACAAATGAATTGATTTTTCTTCTAAGAAGCCATCCTTGACCCTTCCATCCATCTACGTATCCATCTATTCGTCCATGCTTTTGTCATACATTCACCAAGTGCCACAGGTCTTAGCTTTCCAGGTGCTGGAATATAATGGCGACCAAAGCAGATACAAATCTTCATTTCCTCTTTGGTGCTCTCTTAATCCCTGGGAAAATATTCATTTCATTCCGTGTTGCATCATTTTGTAGTAGTTTGTTTACACCTCTTCTCTGCACTATAATCCGAGATCCTCCAGGGCCCCCAAACAGGTCTTTTAAACAATATTATCTCCATTTCTCCAGGCACGTCACAGGGTTCTTAGCATAGACATGATAAGTGATGGATTATTAAATTAATTAATAAACGCACACATTAGTGAGATGGAAATGAATAGTTGAATCTAAGGATACACTTGCTGCTTTTGTATTATTATTATTATTTGGTGTAGTTAGAAATTAGTACATGGGGAACTAATAAGAAAAATGTTTCTGGAGTCTAGGTTCAAGGGTTTCGAGTCTGAACTAGCTTCCTAAAGCTGTGGGAAAAAATGTGGAGCCGGAAAGGATTTGGCCTCAATTGAGAGAACATGAAAGTGATCCACTCTGAAGGCAAAATGAATGCAGCTTTTCAGATTTAAGACTTGCTCTGTTATCCAGAAAACTGTTGAATTGACCAAAATGGAAATTTCTAGCAGAGAAAGGCAAAATTACAACAAGAGATGTCAAAAGTTTTCAAAAATTTATGGTTTAATTTTTTTCTATCCAAAGTTAGATTCTTTGCTTTGATTTCAAGGGATTCCAATAAAGGGTTTTAATATTTAAAGATAAGTAAAAACCCTACCAAGCCAAGTTACCCACAGTCTTCTCGTGCAAAGTGAACTGAATATTCAAAGAAATTAAAGGTAAGGTATAGTTAAGAAGTTGCTGTTCTTAGTGAATGTGGCTCTCTGTTGATCTGTGTGTTCAGTACTTGGGTTGACTTTCAGCACATTTTTTTAAATTCATCTCCCAGGCTTCCAGAGAATTATTAACAACTCAAAGAAGAAAGCTGCCTTTTTATTAGATCTTTTTATGCTTATCTAATAAAATAAATAATGCTTTCTTTGATGTCACTGTATCAAGGATTACATTTCCTCTAAGGAAATTATTCATATCCCTTCCACAATATGGTGAAAACGCTGAGTCACCTGCCATTGACCTTCACATGTTTATGTGTACTTATCTAAACCACACATCTGTTCTTTATTTTCCGATAAAGAGACCATATGCCCCTTGACTCACATATAAGAGCATAATGTTCTAAAACAAATGCACCAAAGTTAATTTAGGGGATAAAATAAACTTTCAAGAGGATTCACATTCAATGCTCTAGCTGTGTAAAGGAGCAGAATTGATTTCTAAACCCAAGAGTGGCATTTTATCTCTTCTTCCATAATGCTCTGGTGAATAAAATAGTTTAATGAAATAACTTTTTAAGAAAGCTAAAGAGTTAGCATCCATTTATCGGTGACTTTTTAGTGAAAAGTTATATAAAAATGGCTTTCACAGTTTTGGTCCAGGTTCATAGCAAATACTTCATACCTTAGAATAAATTTAAAACATTTTTTTCAAACTTTATATTTTACCTATTTATGCCACCCAAAGGCAGTCTTAGAGACATATCAGCCATAGGTCTGAAACTTACAAAGTAATAATAAAAATAATTTCATATTTGAAAAAACTCAACTTTTAAAAAGCTTTTACATTATTGACTTTCCTTTGCTCCTTACAATAATCTATTAAGGTAGGAAGGACTATTATTATTTTGGTTCTACCAATGAGGAAACTAAAGCTCAAAGAGCTTAAACAAAGAGTCTGAAGTTCTAATGACAAAAGAGAAGATAGATTTTGAACCCAGGTCCTTTGCCAAATATAATGCTAAAAATCACAGTGATGATTCAGAAAAGTGGAAGCTAATGGTTTAAGTCACATGAAGATGCTTGTTCTCAATAAACACAGGGCATAATCATTGAAGTACATACCCACTGATATTATTTATCTATCTATCTAGATATACATTTTCTTAGATTCAACCAAACCACAGCCAGAGTGGGAGATTTAATGTATCTTTTTCAGAATTTAACGGCTGAAGTTGACAAATATAAAAGGTGCAGATGAGTTTTAATATAGACACATTGACTCCAAACCCAAGAAATATACATGATTTTCAAATATTCATGGAAAATATACAAAAAACTGATCCCATACTAGAGAAACAGAAAATCCAATAAATTCATAGTTAAAAATGCTACAAGTTGTAGTGAAAAGAGAGTCCTTCAAATATTATCTCTTGGAAATAATAATAATAAACAATACACTCTTAACTCTTGAATTAAAGTGGAAATAAAGGTGAAATAAAAGACATTTTAAAATCAATGTGGATGAAAATGTTATATGTCAAAACCTATAGGGCATTACCAAATCTATAACCCAGAGGAAACTTTATGGTTTTAAGATGTATATTAATGAATAGGAAATATTGAACAAAACTGAAATTAGAAAAGATAACAAGAGACAAAAGAAGAAATTAGTAAAGTTAAAAAGGTAAAGATAAAAGCAAAATTTAATGAAGTAGGTAAGAACCACCACCACCACAAAAACAGATCTGTGCAGTGCTGGTTCTTTAGACGGAAAACAGAATTCGACAAATCTTTTAATCATGTATGACTAAGGCGAAAAGATTAAGTAAGGAGAAAAATATAAACACACAGCATCATTAATATAGATATTGACAGAAGAGATGCTTTGGCTAAGATCATCCCTTATTTAATAAAAATTTACACTGAAATTTTTTTTTTTTTTTTTTTTGCGATATGCAGGCCTCTCACTGTTGTGGCCTCTCCCGTTGCGGAGCACAGGCTCCGGACGCGCAGGCTTAGCAGCCATGGCTCATGGGCCCAGCCGCTCCGCGGCATGTGGGATGTTCCCGGACTGGGACACGAACCCCTGCATCAGCAGGCGGACTCTCAACCACTGCGTCATCAGGGAAGCCCTGTATATTCATATTTTGAACAAGAAAAAGTAATGACCATTTCTCTCTTGCTTCATGAACTCATAATCTCCCATGAGGAAAAGCCAAGTTAACGTAGTGTTTATGCTAAGAAAATCCCCAAGAAACCATATAAAGAATAAAATCAGAGCACCAGCTTTCAAAGCTAGAGAGTATATAGTTTTATCATTAACATAAAATGTATCTGTCTATGTATCTATAGATAGATAAATATCCATCCCCCCCACCCCGACCAAGACTTTTGCAGTAAGTTCTTTTTGCCTTCTTCCTTGTATTTTGGTGTTAAGTAGGAATCAGGTACAAAATAACATGGAAAGCAAAGTCCCACATAAAATCTAGAAGGACGCATACCAGATTACCAACAGTGGTTAGCTTTGGGAACTGTGGCATGAAAAATTACAGAAGGCTTTCTACCTTTATACACATCTATAATATTTAAGCTCATAAAAACCACATATTTTTATTAGACGAAGTAAAAAAAATGGTTCATATACTTTGACCCATAATTCAAAGTACAAGAGTCTCTTTCAAGGAAAAAATCATAGATAAAGAAAAAAAGCCTTAACTGTACCCTTATGATATCATAATATTGAACAATTATATATAACAAATATTCAACAATATAAAATAAGTATCTTTATTACAGCTTGTTAAAACAGTAGATTATTCTTCAAATGAAGTGGTTTCAGAAATGTTTAGTAGCTGGGGAAATGTTTATAATTATATATTTATCTTAGGTTATAACAAATGCAGAGTCTAGTTACTTTTAACCTTCACTAGACCTTAATCATCCTTTTGTGTTCTATGATGCAGGTTAAATACATAGCTGGATGATGGATGGATACAGAGGAAGGAAAGAAGGGCCCTGAACACTTCTATGTGCATTATGGTATCACATTTAATCTTCATAACATCTCCATTTTGCATATAAGAACCCTAGGCACAGAGAGCTTTAGTCACTTGCCATCTTCCTCTCTATCCATCCATCCACTTGACAAATATTTATTGAGTTCCTACTGTTTGCCTGTGACAGGTGTGGGGAACAGACGGACATGCAAGATAGACATGGTTCCTGCCCTCGAGGATCTTAGAGTCCAGCATGGAATCAAGCATGGTATAATTAAAATAATTATTGCATAACTAACTAATTAATTGTAATTATGAAAAGTACATAAAGGAAGTACTTAGGTAGGGAAAGAAAAAATTGAGGTAAGGCTCAGCAATGAAGTAATAAAGGATGTCTGAGGTTAATGTAATAAGACACATTCTTCTTCTATATTTCCTCTTCCACTTACTGTGAAATTAAAAATAAAGTACCTATTGAGCTTGTACTGGATGCCAAAGAGGGAGCTAGAGCTGTGGACTTTATAATACAGGTCAATCCCAGGAAGGAAACAGATGTTCTTAGTAAGAATAATGCAGAGATTGCTGTTTTATAAAGGGCAGAGTCAAATTCCTGGGAGAAATTTTCCTTTCCTCAGAGAAGACTTGAGTGTATGGTCTTTGTGAAAAATTCATGCTCACTTGGGTGAGGTGTACCAATTTTTTAATGAAGAAATAAACACTTTACATTTACAGTTCAGTTATAATTGAGATTATAGTTCAGTTTAAAGTGAAATCAGAGTACCCATTTTTTGTTCCAACACAGGACTGTTGTTCAATTTTCGCCTTTAGGGATGAATGAGGTCCATTAATATTCCATTGAAAGAATTTATCTCAAAGAATTCAAGCAGGGACCAGGGAGATATGTTTCCCAAATGAAGATGGGGTAATTGATTGGGGGCCTCGGATGAGGAATATCCAGAAGAAAGGAGGGGGATTAAAGAGAGAGGGTCAGCAAAGAAAGGGCACCCAAATGTTCCTGCTCATGTAAACATCAGTCTCTTATGAGTTGAATTAATATGCCAGTCTGCAGAGACGGATAAATTTGGGTTGCTTTGATTTAAGTGAAGACTCTGAACTTGCAAACATCAGGACCCTACCATGAACTCTGATAAGTGAGTCAAATTGTGACCACATAATGAGATCCTTCCCAAGTTACTACCTGTCTTTCCTAGATGACTTATTTACTTACTTACTGATTGACTGATTGATTGATTGATTGTCTATCCCAGCACACCAGTTACTATATAGAGCTAAACAGTGTTTTCTGGCTAACATTTCTCTCTATTTTTGAAGATATCTGCCTTTGTTTATAGGGGCTTGTTCCTATAAATTTCCATTTCAAGAATGCATTTTTTATTAAAACTTTTATTTGGGGATGATTGTAGATTCATGGGTCATTGCAATAGATAATACACAGAGATGTCATGTATCCTTCATCCAGTTCCCCCAATGATAGCATCTTGCAAAATTTACTGTTCAATGTCACCAAAAGGAAATTGATCTAATTTTAACCTTACTCAGATTTTCCCAGTCTTACATGCACTTGTGTCTTCGTACATTTATTTCTAAATGATTTTTATCACATTTATCAATTTGTGTAACTTGTATAATAGAGTTGTCTTAAATTTGTTTCCTCTGTATCCATTGAGAACTACATTCGACTATGTTATAATTTATGTTTCAACTGTGAAATATGGTTGAGAAAACTCAAGAGGAAAAAGAAGGTCAATTTACCCATATTTTCTCTCTCCATTTTTCTTCTGTTATTTGGTGATTCCTTCTTTTTCCATTTCTTTTCTGCTTAGAGTTCTTCCTTTAATCATTCTTTTTTTTTAAACATCTTTATTGCAGTATAATTGCTTTACAATGGTGTGTTAGTTTCTGCTTTATAACAAAGTGAATCAGTTATACATATACATATGTTCCCATATCTCTTTCCTCTTGTGTCTCCCTCCCTCCCATCCTCCCTATCCCACCCCTCTAGGTGATCACAAAGCACGGAGCTGATCTCCCTGTGCTATGCGGCTGCTTCCCACTACCTATCATTTTACGTTTGGTAGTGTATGTATGTCCATGCCACTCTCTCACTTTGTCCCAGCTTACCCTTCCCCTTCCCCATATCCTCAAGTCCATTCTCTAGTAGGTCTGTGTCTTTATTCCCGTCTTACCCCTAGGTTCTTCATGACCTTTTTTTTTTTTTTCTTCTTAGATTCCATATATATGTGTTAGCATATGGTATTTGTTTTTCTCTTTCTGACTTACTTCACTCTGTATGACAGACTCTAGGTCCATCCACCTCACTACAAATATCTCAATTTCGTTTCTTTTTATGGCTGAGTAATATTCCATTGTATATATGTGCCACATCTTCTTTATCCATTCATCTGATGGTGGACAGTTAGGTTGCTTCCATGTCCTGGCTATTGTAAATAGAGCTGCAATGAACATTTTGGTACATGACTCTTTTTGAATTATGGTTTTCTCAGGGTACATGCCCAGTAGTGGGATTGCTGGGTTGTATGGTAGTTCTATGGTATGTCTGCCAGTGACTAATTCTTTAGCATCTTCATCTGAGACTGCTTGATTTCCCCTTTCTTTTTGAGGGATACTTTTGCTGGATATAGAATTCTCTGTCAACAGTTTTTTTATTTCACCTCTTGAAATATCAAGCAACTTCTTTTGGCCTCTGTGGTTTCCAAAGAGAAATGCACTTCCATTCCAATCGTTTTTCCTCTGTGTATCACTTCCCTCTTGCTACTTTCAAGACTTTTTGTTTGCATTTTATTTTTCAGAAGTTTGACCAGGATTTGCCTTGGTGTGGATTTCTTTGTACTTTTACTTTGGGGAATTACTCAGCTTCTTGAATCTATAGGTTTATGTCTTTTGCCACATTTAGAAAGTTTGAGCACTTTTACCTCTGTCTTCTTTCTCTGCTTCTTCTGGGATTCTAATAACAAAGGTTAGATCTTTTGTTATAGTCTCACTCTTCCCTGAGGCTCTGTTCAGTTTTTGTGTTTTTTATTTTTTCAGTTTATTTTCTCTCTGCTTTGCAGATTAGGTAATTCATATTCTATCTTAAAGTTCACTGATTTACTTTTCCTCTGTCCCCTCTATTCTACTGTTGAGCTCATGTACTCATTTTAAAATTCAGGTTATTGTATTTTTCAGTTCTAAAATTCCTACTTGGTTCTTCTTTATATTTTCTGTTTCCCATCCTGATACTTTCTATTTTTCCATCTGTTTCAAGTGTGTTTATAATTCCTCATTAAAACATTTTTATGATGCCTGCTTTATAATTCTTGTCAGATAATTCTAATATCTATACCATCTTGGTGTTGGTGTCTGTTATCTTTTTTCACTCACAATGAGATTTTCATGGTTCTTGGTATGATGAATGATTTTCCACTGACACTGGGACACTTAAGGCATTAAATTATGAGGTTCTGCATCTTGTTTCAGTTCTGTGTTTTAGCAGAGTTTATCTGAAACTGCTCCAGCAGGAGTTGTAGAGTGCTGCCTCACTACTGCCAAGAAGTGGAGGAGGTACAAGTTGACTGCTCATCTGCTGTGACTCAAGTGCAGGGGCAGGAAAGAGCCTTCTCATTACTGCTAGGTGGGGCTGGGGGTCCAGGCTTTCATCCTCATCCTCACCAGTCCTCAACTGGTACCATTCTCTCTGGGAACTGGAGGAGAGCTGCTCCCCATGTGGCCTTCTCTGAAACCATAGGAGGGTGTTGCCTCATTATCACTGATAACAATCCCTCATTATCACATTATCACTGAGCAGTGATGATGAAAGTCCTGACTCTCCATTGTGCAGCCCCTGAACCATCTCAGGGTAGGGCTACCTTGTTACTACCTGGTGAGAATGTCACAGCTCCCAACTTGGCTTTTTTGCCACCACCCTGCAGGGTGTTAGGGTGCCTTGTTGCAGCTTGTTGAGGGTGGAAACCTAATTTCCCCCTGGCTTACAGTTGTTTTTCTTTTTCTTTCTTTTTATTTGTCTGTGGCATTTGCCTGAAGAAGAACAATTATCATGTAAAAGTATTCTGTCTTTCTAGGCTGCCTACTCTTGGTTCTTCAGCTAGAGAGAGCAGCCTCTTTTGGTATCTTTGTTTTGTTTTGTTTTTGTCTCTGCCTGAGGGTTTCCAGGATTCTGGCTTCTTTGGAACCCAGTCTGGGGTATGTGAGACAAAAAGAAAACTCTGGAAATTCACCACCATGTTATTCCTTGGGCTCAAAGTTTTCATTTCTCCAACCTTGAGAGCCTCCTTATGCTTGTTTTACATATATTTCCAAGGTTTTTAGTTGTACTTAGCAGGAGGAATAGGGAAAACTATGTCTACTTCCTCTTTTGAAGCAGAAGTGGAATTCATTTTTAAAATGTAAACATGACCCTGGCATGCAGGATGGTAGTGGTGATGGATTTGTGGAAGGAAGCAAATCCTGAGGGAACTCTGCTTACTCTTCCTTCAGGTGATTTCTAGGACCATTTCTGGAGGTACTTGAATAAAGAGGCTGAAAGTTTAACTTAAGAATTTTCTTTAATAGATTCGAGAAGAAATAAGATCAACAAGAAAGTATCTCTTATTCTTTTTTTTCAAAGAAGCAAGTTAGGGCTTCCCTGGTGGCGCAGTGGTTGGGAGTCCGCCTGCCGATGCAGGGGGCGCGGGTTCGTGCCCCGGTCTGGGAGGATCCCGCGTGCCGCGGAGCGGCTGGGCCCGTGGGCCGTGGCCGCTGGGCCTGCGCGTCCGGAGCCTGTCCTCCGCAACGGGAGAGGCCACGACAGTGAGAGGCCCGCGTAACGCATAAAAAAAAAAAAAAAAAAAAAAAAAAGAAGCAAGTTAGAGGTGAGAGAATAGATAGAGGGAAAACCAGATTTATCTAGAATAAATGGTTATATTAGAGAAGTAATAGGAAAGAGATGTAATAATAGTTAGAAATTAAGGTTTAGGGTATTTATATAAATGGATTTAGAGGCTTCTATTTTGAGAACCCTGAGAAGAAGGAAATCTCATTCCTGCGAGGACAATATGAGTTTCAAAGAAGAGCTGTAGAAAAGGGTAAAACTTGCATAAAAGAAGTAATAAAAAATAAGCCACAGATATGAGAAATCATATTCTCCAAAATAAAGTTTTCCCCTTCTTCCCAACTTTATGCTGTCTTGAAATTCAATCTCAGTAGTTTCCTACGACTATTGAAAGAGTATTTGTAAAACTCATTCCTCCAGCATTTCATGTTCTCTTTTGTTAATTAATTTAAATGAGGGTAGATGCATTCTGGAGGACAGAATTCTGAAATAAAGCATCATAAAAACCTGCTTTATAGCAGAGGGAGTTCAGCTCAGTGCTCTGTGGTGACCTAGATGGGGGGGTGGGGAGGTCCAAGAGGGAGGGGATGTATGTATACGTAGAGCTGATTCACTTCACTGTACAGCAGAAACTAGCACAACATTGTAAAGCAATTATACTTCAATCAAAAAAGAGATCCTTAAAACTCATTTATTAAGGAAGTAAATTATTGAAGTTATCTTCAATGTAGTTTACGTGCCAAAAATATTTGATCATATCCTTATCTTATCTATCCTAGCATGTATAAGTTGCTGTACTAGACTCCGTGATCCAAATTAAATTAACCACAAGGCCCTTTCCGTAAGGTGTTAGGCAGTAACTGAGACACCTTGAATTAGTTTCTGGAATTGGGTGGGATATTTATTATAAATAAGTACATCATGATTACACTAACCAGGGTACTCTACTATCCAAGTGTGATATTTTACAAAGGCAGTTGTACTGGAATATATACAAATTATCATGATTAATTCAATTATGAGCTAGACATTTCACTCTACCTTGTGGTGACATGACTATAACAAGAATTTCTACACAAGGGGCAACGTGGAAGTAGAAAGAGCATGATAGATCGGGTGAAAATACTGGCTCTGAAACTAATTGGATTTATACAACTTATTTAATTTCTTTAAGCCTCAATCATTAATCCAATTTTGGAATCCTTAATCCTAATTGAATTCGGATTCTTAAAATTTAGATCCATTTGAGAACCAAAACCATTTACACACATACAGCTTACTATATACCTTTAGAAAATTGTACTGTTGAGCTATTTTCACTAGTACAACTTTACCATTCCAGGAAACTTTTACTCAAAAAGATAAAAGTTGCAAATAGCTGTATATATTTTTTTAGGAAAATCTCTTCATTCTGTTGAGCTATTTTCACTAGTACAACTTTACCATTCCAGGAAACTTTTACTCAGAAAGATAAAAGTTGCAAATAGCTGAATATATTTTTTTAGGAAAATCTCTTCATTCCTCCAAAAAGACATCTACCTGAACATTAGACTGTCAACTTTTCCATAGCTACATTTTCCCCCCTAAAACTACTCTTTTCTCCTCCTTATTCTTAGAAACCCTTGCCTAAAAATCTCCACCTTGCTGTGTTCACCACATCTCCTCTGAGATGGTTAAGGGATAGAACCAGCCACTTCACAAAGCTCAGAAATTGTAGTACAGCTCTTCCTTGCTCTAATCTTGCTCTGTTCTTAACTTTATTTCAAGACCATCAAGGTGACACATGCAAGCTGTTGATACTTACGTTTTGATGCACACATACACACATGTGGAATGTTAAATAGACGTTCCCAAGATACAACTAAGTCCCAGGAAATGGTCTCTGCATCTGACAAAATCTTCTCCTTTCTAGATGATACGTTAATTGACTTGACCTTCCTTTCATGTCAGCAGATTTCTGAGCCACACAGGAAATTTTCTGATAGGAGACAGTCATACACAAGCTTTTTATTTGCTTCTTTTCAGCTGAAATATAAAATGCAATTTCTAGATTATACTACTCCAGAAACCAGTTGAAAATGGAAAAGTTTGTTTCATACATGGTTTTGTTTTTATAAACTAACTCATCCCTATGCCAAAGGTTCAACCTAATGGAAGTAATGCAACAGATTCAGAATGGCCCACATCCTCAGGACTATTTTTCCATGTATCCCAAAGAATAAAGAACCATCTTAACATTTTTAAGTCCTGCACATTCTGAAAGGAATGCATCCTGAATGCTCAGAGATGGTAGCTTTCAGCCCAGCCCTGAACCGTATAAGTTGGGTGCCCTAGGAGAGCTGCCACCTTGACCTGAGGAGGCTGAGTGTATTTATCCAGGTTCCCTCATGGGATGGGTTCTGCTCTGTAAGAGGCCAACCAGCACACAGCGTATTTAGAGGCAAAAATCAACAATCTCAATGTCCAAAACTTTCAAAAGAGGAAGGATATATTTCCCAACCTGCCAATGGACTTCTCGTCTCCCTCTGTGACATTAAACCAGCATTTCATGCCAAGGAGAGCATCTGAAGCAGATAATCCTCTTCATTGTTGCCTGGTGGAGGTGTGGTGCTTAAATATTCCAAGAACCATCCCTTTCAATTATTTCTAAGAATCCTGTAGTCTCTTGATGACCCATGGGGGTCACTGAATGAGCGTCTTTTGAATGACAAAACAGTTGATTGAAACCAGTGAATTGGTGTATGAAGAACTGAATTTGACATGTAATCACTGTTTTTAAGGCCTTTATTATGTGACAGTCATCCTATGGGCACTTTCACAGACGTGGTCTTAACTACCTTTATAAAGTGAGTACTGTTATTTTTATTTTGCATGTGAGAATGCTGAAGCTTAAAATGTTGTCTAAAGTAAAATGTTGGGACTTTGCTGGTGGCGCAGTGGTTGAGAATCCGCCTGCCAATGCAGGGGAGGCGGGTTCGAGCCCTGGTCCGGGAAGATCCCACATGCCGCAGAGCAGCTAGGCCTGTGCGCCACAACTACTGAGCCCACGTGCCACAACTACTGAAGCCCACGTGCCTACAGCCCATGCTCGGCAACAAGAGAAGCCACCGCAATGAGAAGCCCACGCACCGCAACGAAGAGTAACCCCTGCTCGCAGCAACTAGAGAAAGCCCCGCGCAGCAACAAAGACCCAACACAGCCATAAATAAATAAATAAATAAATAAAATTTATAAAATACATGAATAAAATAAAATAAGATGTTGGCATACATGTTTAGTTGGGATTTGGAGCCATGGTTATATTTCATAATGAACGTTTCTGGGCTTCCCTGGTGGCGCAGTGGTTGAGAGTCCACCTGCCGATGCAGGGGAGGCGGGTTCGTGCCCCGGTCCGGGAAGATCCCACATGCCACTGAGTGGCTGGGCCTGTGAGCCATGGCCTCTGAGCCTGCGCGTCTGGAGCCTGTGCTCCGCAGTGGGAGAGGCCACAACAGTGAGAGGCCCGCCTACCATAAAAAAAAAATGAACGTTTCTTGTATAAATCACTTTGAGGATCATAGCATCATCGAAGGAAAATATGTCTAAGAAACAGATTTTGAAGACACAGAAGAATATGATATTTTATATCAGAAATCTCTGGCCTTGTAAAGTACAGGAAAATAAGTAGAGATGTTCAGTATGAATTTTTTTTTCTGAAATGAGATGCAACTAGTTTTATGCTCAGTTAAATCTTCCTGGTATTATATGTTAATTTTTGAGCGTAAAAAGTTTTTTAAACTTCAGCATAGACAAATTTTAATGGTTAGAAACTGCTTTTAAATTTAGGACAACCTTTAAACAGCCTTCTCACATTAACATTATTGCAAGAAGTAAAGCCAAATGCAATGAAGAGGTTTTGCCCGTCACCCCAAGGGTGGTGGCTCAGAGCAGACAGAGTCCAGACTGGACTGTTACAGCAGCAGTGCAGAAAGGGCAGAAGCAAACATTACTCTTTCCGACTGGTAATTCCTCCTCTTCTTTGAATTTTTGTCTGTGTAGACTCTCCCTTTCGCTAGAGACTTTGAAATCCGATGAAGAATGGCATGAGCAGGGTGCATTTCAGGTTACAAAGTTTGATTTTTCTAGTCTGTTGAATGTAGTGCCATGTAGATTTGATAACCGCTGAAATTAACCATCAGTCAGTCGTCTCACTGGGTCCTCCGTTCTGTGTGTTCAGTGATGGGCTACCTTAGACTGGTTTCTGAACTTCTCTTACTTTTGACTGTTAGCTTTGGACATGTAAGAATATGAAAAGCTCCCATACATAAAGGAGGAATTAAGTGGTCTGTTTGCTTCCTTTTGTTTCACTCTTACTCTCAGGGTTTAGAATATGGATTTGAGGCAAGGTTATTAGAACTTGGATCCTACCTCTGCTACATTTTAGCTCTGCTCACCTGGGCAAGTTATTTAAACTTCCTATATCTCAGTCTCCCTACTTACGAAATAGAGAGAATGATACCTACTTCATACAATTATTTTAAAAATTTAGACTCAGGATAAGTAAAGCATTAAAACCATGCTGGGCACACAGTATTAGCTGTTCTTATTAAGGATGCCTGATCATCCTAATAACATGTCTGTGTGGGACTGAAGCATTTCAGTTCAAGCGTTGACGTGTTCATCATTGATGTGTTCGTGTGAAATATCAAAACGATTTCTCTTAGTCCAAAATTTTTCTTTATTAGCATTATATTCCATCAAAAGTTATAACCATAGTCTTAGAATACAATACTGAGCTCTTTCTTTTACCTTAGACACTGAGAAATCTTATATTTCAAAATATGTCTACACTTCTACGAGCGTTTCCTCCAAGTACTCTGCCAGCTTTGTGTAGAAATCAGGGAAAAATTACCATGAACTGTTAGAAATGATAATCAGGCAGGATTTTGTTGGGCAACAAAAGGTGGTATTTTTGTGGTGGTGTCAAGCTAGAATTTGAAGTCACCTTAGCTGTAAAACACACGTGGAGGAATTCTAGCAAATCTGCTGCCTTTGCTCTAACAGAAAGTGTTTGGTATCAGTAACCCACATCAGCTGGGGAGTGGTTAAAATACCAGGTAAATTCCCACAAAATGCTTTTTTTTTGAGTGAAATGTGCATCTTTTTTTTTTTAACATCTTTATTGGAGTATAATTGCTTTACAATGGTGTGTTAGTTTCTGCTTTATAACAAAGTGAATCAGTTATAAATATACATATGTTCCCATATCTCTTTCCTCTTGTGTCTCCCTCCCTCCCACCCTCCCTATCCCACCCCTCTAGGTGGTCACAAAGCACCGAGCTGATCTCCCTGTGCTATGTGGCTGCTTCCCCCAGCTATCAGTTTTACATTTGGTAGTGTATATATGTCCATGCCACTCTCTCACTTTGTCCCAGCTTCCCCTTCCCCCTCCCCGTGTCCTCAAGTCCATTCTCTAGTAGGTCTGTGTCTTTATTCCCGTCTTGCCCCTAGGTTCTTCATGACCATTATTTTTCTTTTTCTTTTTTTTTTAAAATTCTATATATATGTGTTAGCATATGGTATTTGTTTTTCTCTTTCTGACTTACTTCACTGTGTATGACAAACTCTAGGTCCATCCACCCCGCTACAAATAACTCAGTTTCGTTTCTTTTTATGGCTGAGCAATATTCCATTGTATATATGTGCCACATCTTTATCCATTCATCTGTTGATGGACACTTAGGTTGCTTCCATGTCTTGGCTATTGTAAATAGAGCTGCAATGAACATTGTGGTACATGACTCTTTTTGAATTATGGTTTTCTCAGGGTATATGCCCAGTAGTGGGATTGCTGGGTAGTATGGTAGTTCTATTTTTAGTTTTTTAAGGAAGCTCCATACTGTTCTGCATAGTGGCTGTATCAATTTACATTCTCACCAACAGTACAAGAGGGTTTCCTTTTGGTATACAGTCATTACCTTAAGACAGCACTGCAGGTTCAATTTCGGGTTAATCTCTTGCAGATGAGAAGCCCACCGTATGTTTACAAGATTGAAGATGACAACTGATCTAAACATTGTCCTAAATTTGGAACAGGTGTTAGCAAATGTATGCTGGGAAATGTCAAAATCAGCTGCAGACTCATCAGTCCAGCTTCTCAAGTGTCCCTCAACCGGAACTAAGCACTGTGGTGCCAAACGCCCTCAGAAAAAAACCCATCTCACAAGGAGAGAGCCCCCAGCACGATGTGACTCCAGGGGTGTTTAAAGCCCCCTTGCTTATTTGCTTATTCAGCTTATCAATACCGAGAGTTCCAGTCTGAGAAGATATTTTTTTTTTTTAAACATCTTTATTGGAGTATAATTGCTTTACAATGGTGTGTTAGTTTCTGCTTTATAACAAAGTGAATCAGTTATACATATACATATGTTCCCATATCCCCTCCCTCTTGCGTCTCCCTCCCTCCCACCCTCCCTATCCCACCCCTCTAGGCGGTCACAAAGCACAGAGCTGATCTCCCTGTGCTATGCGGCTGCTTCCCACTAGCTATCTACCTTACGTTTGGTAGTGTATATATGTCCATGCCTCTCTCTCGCTTTGTCCCAGCTTACCCTTCCCCCTCCCCATATCCTCAAGTCCATTCTCTAGTAGGTCTGTGTCTTTCCTCCTGTCTTACCTCTAGGTTCTTCATGACATTTTTCAGTTCCATGTGTTCTTTTAAACGTGTGTTCTGTTAAAAAAATTAAAAAAGGCTGGTCCCAATCGTGAGCATTATTAGCCTCCACAATGCCAAATCTACGGTACACATTTGGTCTTTATTTTTCCTGATCTCAGAAATATTTGACAAAACTGACCACTCCCTACTTTGATATTCCTTTCTTGTGCCTTCCGTGATACATCCCTCTCCTCTCTCTCCCTCTCTCCCTTTTTCTTTCACTGTTTCTCCCTCCTCTTTGGAGTCTCTGCTCAGTTTTCTTTATTAGCTCTATCCAATCAGTAAATATCAGATTTTGAAGACTGCTCACTCTTTTCTCTCTCTTTCTGTGATCTCATCCACTCTTGGCACTTGAATTACCACTTACCCGCTGATAACTCCTATCTTACCTAGGTTCGTCCAAAAGCAGAAGGAGGCAAACGTTTGTAGTTTATTTGAAAGTTATTCCAGGCTGTGGCAGAAACGCATGGGACGCGCAAGACAGGGAAGGAGGAAAACCAGCAGAAAGGTGCATTATCAAGCTAACCACTTCTGCAGCGGCAACTGGTGCTGGATCCTTCTGAGGTCTTCTGAGCAGCCTTATAAAATGCAGCTCAGATTTGCCCATCCAGGGGAGAAGAAAAAGAAGTATTTATGCATCAGCTTCTATTTCCCATTGATCAAGGATGGCGTCACAGGAGTTAGCTCCCTCACATTCTAGGGGGTTCATATACGAGCCTCAGGCAGCCCTCAAGAGGTACAAGGCTAAGGCTGAGGAGAGGCATTATCGAATTAGACCTGGAAGTATCTGGTTGGAACTTGGATGAGAGGGGATAGCAGTGGTGGTTGTAGCAGCTTCGGTTAGAGTAAGAGGTGGGGTTGAAAGGATGTAATAGGATGTGTGAGATGGGCCTGATACAACTCCCAAGCATATTTCTTTATGACAGACTTTACTGACCTCTGGATTCATATAACCAACTGAACTCATGTTGTCTTCCATGAAATTCCTCCAAAGTTTCCCATCTTGGGAAATGGTACCTAGTTGCTCATGGCACAAAACTTAGTCATCATTCTTGAGGTTGCCCCCTCTTCAATTCTCCATCTGAATGGGTCCCCAGTTCCTCTTCGTGATTTTCTCCCTTTCCACAGAGCCTCCTATAGTAGAAACCATCATCATCTCTTACTTTGACTACAGGAATAGCTACTCCTCATTTGCTCTCGATTCCTTCCGCTGTGAACTGAAAGGATCATTTTTACATGAAAGTCTAAGCACATAATTCTCTTGTTAATTCCCTTTACTGACTTCTCATTGCTCTTAAGAAAGTCTGAACTCCTTAAAAGTGGCCTGAGTTGAGCCCTGCCCGTCTCTGCCCATCATCCTGCTGTAGTTCCCAATGGTCCAGCTGCACAGAGCTTTCCTTCATGTGTCAGGTGACACAGGCTCCCTCCTTCCTCTGTTCCTGAACACACTCCTGCAGTAAATACATCCTTTTCTGTGAGATATTTTGGAAAAAATGCAGATTAATGGAGATGTTTGGAACTTAGAAAGATGGCATGAGTCAAACTCAGGGGACAGCCAGAGAGAGGTAAGTAGTTCAGAAAGAGGGAACTGAGGTCTGATTTAAACATTGACTACTTTACTGTTTTTAATCCAGGGCCTGTGCATCCGGGCATTCAGTATTTACTTAACAGTTATATCAGTTATACAGCACTTAGTTTGTGCAAACACTGTCCCAAGTGCTTTGAAACATTAATGAATTTACTTAATTACTGCTGTATTTCAAACAGAGCTCTGTTCCAGATTCTAGTTCTTTAATATTGTCATGCTTATTAGGCAAAATACTACGCTTCTTGGAAGTCTGTTGGTTTTATAGAATGAGTGGTTTAAACCTTGAGATTAAATTATTATACATTATGCACTTCTGGAAATACCTGACTTCAAAGCATTCATGCTTTTCCATTTATTTTTTCTTTAATTCATTCAATATTTGATGAGAATCATCTTTATGTTAGGAGCTTTGCTACCACTGGAAAGTGCTTCCAAGACCTCAAATTCTCTGTCCAAACCTGACCTTTCTTCCCCTTGCTGGCGTTCCCTGCCACCTGTCTCTCCTTGTTTTGGATAAACCTCTTCACAGCTACCTAAATCCTCTTGCAATATAGGACACATTTAATCTATTCCAATTCCTTAACTTGAAATGAAAGACCCTTGACTATGCATGTATAGCCCAGACCATGGCCCTGGGAGCTCAGTTCTAATCCCCTTCCACACATCTCTAGCTCCAGCCATCCTGCCATTCCAGCAGGAGCATCTCACTAGGAGTGGCTTCTTCTCTCATTGCCCTGTTTTTGCATTTCCCCTGCCTTCTACTTGCAAAGTCCTTTAACCTTTGATTGACTTAGAGACTCCACTCATTCTTAAGCATCTAGATCAAATGTTGCATTTTATTAGGAAACGTATTTTGCAGAGATGGACACTGTCTCCTCTGAATCCTCGCATCACTTGGTGCATGTGTTTATTTTCCCAATTTTACTTGTTTGTAAACTCCTAGTTCAACTCTGAGCTTCTCAAGTTCATAAATCATATCTTCTCCATTTTTCTTTTATCAGCATTTTGGGAAGAGACTGTCATCATCAAAACAACAGAGATAAGATATCTAAGAATAAACACAAATTAAAGATATCCAGACATTATATGAAGAGAATTTTAATATTTCACTAAAGGATATGAAGTAAGCCTTAAATAAAAGGAAAGTCATACCCTGTTTTTAGACAGAAAAACAGAATTCCTATTGGCAATTTTTCCCAAAATTAAACAATAAACTCATTTATATCTCAATTAAACTAACAACAGATTTTTTTAACTTAGCAAAAATTCATGTAAAATAATCAGCATGTGAGAACATCTTGGGATAGTCTGATAAAGAAAAGTAATTAGCAGAAAGTCATTTTTATTGGTTTAAAAGTACTATGAAGCTACACTAAAGTAATTTGGTATAAGTTCATAAATAGATGAAGAAAATTGAAAGAAATTCAGAAACAGACACATAAACATAATCAAGATATTGGTGAAGAGGATATTTTAAATTGTTGAGCATCTGATAGATTATTCGGAAGGTTCTATTGGGCCATTTGGATAGCTCTTCTCAAAAAACTAAAGCTAAATCCCCACTGGAAGTTTTAGTCTAAAATAAATACCAGATATACAAGCATTTAAACTAAAAAGAGATATTCTAAAAAGACCAGAAGAAATAACCTTACTTTTTAAAAACTTTAGAATGGAAAAAACTCTTTCTAACTTAGAAATTGAGAAGGGAATGTCATAAGTTGGACCACATAAAAAAGTATAAATTTGGTATTACAAAAAAATTTCATGTTGCAAGAAAAATGACAACTATGGAAAATGTATGCAAAGTATAAAATCTATGCCAGACAAATGCCATATTTTCTTACTACACAAAGCGTTCTCACAATAGAAAAATGAATAAAAATGAAACATTTCACAGAAAAAAATAACAAATAGTGAATAGTTAGCCATATAGTAAAATGCTAAAATTAACACATAACTATACATGCAAATTTAAATAACAAGAAGACACCATTTTCCCCTATCTTATTGGAAACACTAGAATGTTTTATAATAGCCAGTGTTGGCTAGAATAAGTAAGTACTCTCAAATCATGTTGAAAGGCAATTTTAAAATACCAAGATTTCTTGTGATCCAGAATCCTACTCACAGGAATTTATCTAACAGTTTTACTTAAATGCAAAGATGTTCACTGATTTTCAGATCCAGAAACAACAAAATGTTCATCAAAAAGAGAAGTATTAGTAATATTCATACATTGTGCTATTTTTGCAATTGTGATTAGAAATGGTAGATTTAACTATTTAAATGGAAAGTTGACCAACATATCAGTTAATTAAAAAAATTGTAAAACACAGATGTTTGTGTAAATGAAAGGATCATTTACATGCAATAGTACATATATCTTTCCGGACATGAAGTCATGAAACCTAACACAGTTAAATCTGGGGAATAACAACTGAACTGGAGGGGAGATGGCAAGGGGACAGTATAACCTTCAACACTTCTGTATTATTGGAATCATTTTATAAACCTAACAAAAATTGTTTTCCATAGGTTTCTAAGTTTTTCCAAAAATGACAACTCTTCTTACCTCTGTCACTTAAGACTGAGAGAGTTATTCTGGAATAACTTTTTTATTCTAAGACACCATGTGTCTTCCCAGTAACTGATGGATCCAGAAATTGAAATATTCATGCTCCTTGATGGTGACAAGTCCCTTTTGGGGTTAATTTTTACATTTATACTTTGCTCTAACAGGAACGCTGAAATCTGCATGTGCATGTCGTAGCTAGGATGTTTTTGGCACAAGCAGAGGCTCTTGCTGCCGCCGTGAAGAAAGAACGGATGCCTATGACAAGGAGTGGCAGCTCGCTGGCGATGAACAACCTCACTTATTTTGGCATTGCATACATCATACATTTTCTTAGTCCTCTGCTTTCTGCACAGCCTTCCAGGTTAGTAGAAAAATAGATTTTGCATTATTATTATTTTCTCTGTTGCTTCCTGATAAAATAAGAGGGATAGATATTGCCTTTCTACGTGCTCTAATTGCCAAACATGGGAGCTTGGCTCTCAATCATGTAACTACAGGTACAACTGCTTAGGTGAGTGACTCTTCTGATGACTACGTGTGGTTTTGTACCCAGTTCCAATGTGTGGTTTTTTTTTCCCAGCACCACCTAGCAATTCTCTGACACCAGCTTGGTGTCCTACAATTGAACTTAATTATGACACCATCTACCCGGGGATAGCATCAGATCCACAGGACAACCCGTTCTTCAGACACCAGTGACAAGTACAGGTTGTCAACTGTGCTTCTGACCGACCAGCTATAGATCAGAGGTTCCCACAACCCCCCTCTGATGAATATTTGATTAATTGCTAGCATGGCTCACAGAACTCAGGGAGACGGTTTACCTACTAGATCACCAGTTTGTTATAAAAGGATATAACTCAGGATCAGCCAGAGGAAGGAGATGTGTAGCACAAGGTGTGGGGAGGAATACAGAGCTTCCATGCTCTCTGCACGCTGTTCTCCCCGCATCTCTGCGCATTCACCAACCCCAAAACTCTTCAAATCCCATCCTGGGTTTTTATGGAGGCTTCATTACATAGGCATGATTGATTAAAACATTGGCCATTGGTGATTGAATTCAATCAGTGGGTGAGACTGAAAGTTTCAACCCTCTAATCACATTGTTAGCTCCATTGACAACCAGCCCCCAGCCTTAGGTGACCTAGATACTTTCCAAAAGTCACCTAATGAACATACACATGACACTTTATCTCTCTCATCACTCAGGAAATTTCGAGGGTTTTAAGAGCTGTGTGTCGGGAATGGGGTGAAGACCAAATTTGTATTTCTTATTATAAATCACAATATCACACCATGGTTGGTCAGATCTTTGGAAAGTTCGAAGGTAACAAATACAGATGAGAAAACAAAATAAAAAACATGGAGGGTTCCCTTCCTATTGTCCTTTTATTCTGTAGGAGCGCTGATATCCAGGATTTCTGCTGATGCCACTTATTTAAGTCAAAAGTGTGGAACTCAGGTTGAAGCTTCTTCAGGAAAAAGAGTAGGGTAAATACTGATCACTTCTAGCCATGTTTTCTATTCTGAGTTCAACATCATTAACTAGATAAAAATTGTTCCCAAGTGGTGGTAGTTTTTAAAAAAACATGATAATTTCTTAAAGCTGAATGTAGTGTACCTATAGCCTTGTATGTGGTGATAACTCAAAAAAAAAAAAAAAAGTTGCTGCCACACTTGTTTGTTACCTAAATCACAATAGAATGCAGAGGACAAATATTCCTCTAATCATAATATTCAGCATTTCTAATAAATTAGACATACAAAAATAGTAAAGAGCAAAAAGACACTATTTAAAAATAAAAATAGAAAAGTATTTAGCCCTCTGTTCCCTCAAACATTGAACACGGTAATTCAGTGCAGTACATAGGCACCATCAGAATTCAACTCAGCCAGTTTCATAGAGCTTACTTGCTCCTAGAAAGTGATGTACTTTTTTTTTTTCTTTTTTTGAAATTGTGGCTCATAAATCTTTCTATAAGGAAAACCACCAACTCAATGTTTCATGACTTCAGTATAAAACCATTAAAAAGTACACTAGCTACTTACCAGAAAAGGAAGGCATTTCAGTACTGGGGCATGGGGTAGCTGTTTCTCTGACTTTTCAAAATGGAATTTAGTTAATTTTATGATGTTTTAGTTTTAATTTTATTATTAAAAATCATGCTCATTGAAAATAATTCAAAGCATACAGAAAGTCATAGGGTGAAAAGTCACTCCTCCTTGCCTTACTTCCGCGAGTTAAGGGCATTTGCTATATTCTTAAATATCTTTGTGACAGATCAGCTAAGATTTTCACTGGTTTCAAGAGAATATGTAATTTCTTACTGAAACGTTTTCCTGAAGGCTGCTTGTCCCATAATTCCAGTATCTGATTCATCTTGGTGTTGGCATTGGCTGATCATCTTTTCTCAGTATGATAGGTACTTTTAATTGTATCAACCTTTCAACAATTATGTTAGGAGACTCCAGGTCCTATTTAAATCTTTTATTTTAGCAGTCACCTGCTTGGGATTAGCACACAGCTCCTGGCTTATCTTTGCAGACTGTGGTCCCAAGGACAATTCAGTTTCTTTAAGTGTGCACTTCAGTGGTTTTAATATAATTACTGATATGCAACCATCACCACAGTCAATTTTAGAATATTTTCATCACAATGAGAAACCTGTATCCTTAGAAATCCTCTCCCTGTCTCCCCATCTCCCAGTCCTTAGCAAGCATTAATCTACTTTTGTGTCTATAGATTTGCCTGTTCTAGAGATTTTACATAAATGGAATTCAAACACGTGACTTGTACTTTCACTTAGCATAATGTTTTCAACATTCAGCCATGTTGTGGCATGTATGAGTCTTTATTCTTTTTCACGACCAAATAATTTTCCATCTATGGATACACCACATTTTGTTTATCTGTTGATGGATAGCCAGTTGATGAACATTTGGATTGTTTCCACCCATTGGCTGTTGTGAACAGTGCTGCTATGAATATTTGTGTATGAGTTTTTGTTTGAACGCCTGATTTCAATTCTTTTGGGTGTATATATAGGAGTGGAATTGCTGGGTACTCCTATATTTAATGCTGTAATTCCGTATTTAACCCTTTGAGGAGCCACCAGACTGGTTTGCACAGTGTCTGCACCATTTTGCATTCCCACCAGCAATGTGTAGGGCTCTAATTTCTCTACATCCTCACTCACACTTATGTTCTTTTTTCTTTTGGACAATTTAATTTTTAGAGCCTTTAGAGTGCCATTTTGTCTGCTTGGTTCATCTGGTGTCACTGGGGCTCCCACTGGACCCTTCCAGTGCTTGAGGAGGAGAAAGGAGTCCCCCAAAGCTGGGCTGCCTGGTGCCTCTAGATGGTGAGAGTCTCCCCCTCTCCCCAAGGGACAGAACGTTCTTCTGGGACAGACTCTTAATGTAGCTGGATCCCTTTTGCCACTGGTGCCCACTCACCCAGTCTCTTGGTGGGGGAGGGGAGTCTCAGGTCTACAGGGACAAAGAGACTTCCCGACCAGGCTGCCTGCTGTGGCTTCCCCGGCAGTGTCGCCTGGCTGCCCAGGTTGTCTATGTGGAAGCAGATCCTGTCCCTTGCCTGATGATTTCCAGAGTGGGTCTTGATCTCTCACCCTTGTATACATTGCCCTGCTTGCCTGGTGGTGTTCCTAGAACTATTTAATCCAGGGGAGGAATGAGCTCATTCATTTGGGCTCCCTTCTCTTCTCTGATGGGAGATCTGGCACGAGGGGCTGAGTAGCCTTTCTCTGTTGGGTGGAGGGTTGTAAGACCCCTGCCACTATGTTTTTCCCTTAGTTGTAGGATCACAAACAAATTCGTCTTCCTCTTTCCACCATCCAGAGTTCTCCTTCCGTTGCCTCTTGCATTATTTCCAGGGTTTATAGCTATAGCTTTTTGCCTCTTGGCAAAAAGAAGCTGGGAGAAATGAATCTACAGCCTCTTTCTTGTCCAGACTGGAAATCTTTAATTTTCTCTTAATGTGCACGTCTCCCCAGCTAAACTCTGAGGGCTAGGGAAAGACACCACATCTTAAAGTTGTGTCTTCAGCGTTTAATTCAGTTTCTGACGCATGGCAGGCACTTATTAAGGAAGTGTTAATGAATTAACATGCAGAATTTGCTCTGCCTTTATTTTACTACGGTGAACAGGAGATTTTTCTGTGCTATGTTACTCAGCAGTGACAACAAACCCAGATTAGGGCTCTGCTTAATAATGTAAAAATGTGACTTTTTTCTCTGCGCTTGGATAGCTGACTTCACATTTATCTTTTAGTGTTATCTCCATTGCAGGCAACTAAAAGATGTCAGAAAAGGATATCAGTAATACATCATGTCACAAGCATCAGAGAATGTCTGAGTGGGCAAATAGTTTTCTCAATGGACTTTAGAAAATAGTCTCTATATACCTTTGCTGCTCAAGGCTTCCATTAAGACAAGATAAAAAGAAGAGTTTTACTCTTCTAATTATAGGTAAACCTGTGAAACACAGCACCCAGCATGGTTGAAGGTTTTGTTTGTTTGTTTATTGCCCTGGTTTAATGGAATCCTGGGGCAAAAACCTTAATGTAGGTTAAGATTGTTTAATAGTAGTAATAATGCCTCCCTCATTTTCAGTGTCTCCTGGTGTGAAGCTCTGAGCTAGCCACATTACTTATATTCCTAGTCAACTCCACAAATCTCCATTCTGTAGATGCCGCAGTTGTGAATTAGAGAAATTATATTATCTAAAGTCATACAGTTTGTTCAAACAATAGAGTTAAGTGTGCACACTGAGGACTGTCCACGCTTTTGTTTATAGGTTGGCTCTTATAAAATACAATATCTAAAAGAAAGCATGAAAATGTTACACATGACAAAATAAGATTTGATGAAAAAAATCTTTTTCTTCATTTATCCGAAAGTGTCATAGTAATAGCTTAGTATTACAGGATGTTTTGTTGCAGTGATAGTAACAACTGCCTTTTGACAAAATAATGCATTGTTATTAGCTCATTGAACTAGAATAGAGAACATTGTTTCCAAAGGCAATAATGTCTTACAATACAGTGACTTCTGCCCTGCCCCCTACTGTGTTATTTTCTTTCCTCCACACTGTCAAAGACATTTCACAAAATGAGAAAACAGTGGAGGGCACAGCTGAATCAAATTTTGAAACAAACAGCCAAAGATAAGTGTGTCACATGAGAACAGCTCTTAATTGTTCTGGGATAATTCACTCAAAATATAATGATGTTGTTAGAAAGAATGAACTACTTTTTGCGGATTAAGAGAAAATCATTTGTAGAAGATGAAAGGGCATCTAGCATTTGAATAGACAGAGAAAAGAACTGCAAGAACATGAAATTACTTTTTTGCCTGATAAGACATTTATCTGTGTTTCTCTATCCTCATGCTAAATGAGGTCTAGAATAGATAATGTCCTTTGAAAGCAGAAATGTTATTAGGTTGGAATTCTGTTCAAACCACTCCAAAGAAAGACATAAATAGGCATTGCAGTGAGGCAGGTTACTAACGGAGGAGACCTCTTTAGTTAAGTCATCTTAACCAGCTTTTTTTTTTCCTGAAAACTGCCCAGGGTGTCTTACCAAAAACCAAGGCTGCATTCTATATTTGCAGGGAAATAAGATGTATAAGTAACCCCCCCCCCCCCCGCCCCGCTTCACTGGGACAATTTGGTTCCTAGAATATCTTAGCTCAAATCTTTCCTTTAGTGTTAACACAGATTTCAAAGCAGATGGTCATAGTAACTTGCCTTTCAAGACAAGCCTAAAATCTTACCAATTCACTCAGACTTTTAAAACAGTCCATCCTCCTGCTAGAGGCAGCCTAGCAATATGAAATAGCTTCTGCATTGAACTTATACTTGAGCTTCCCGGACTGCCCTTTTTCTTGTACCCTTCCAATCCGGAATCGTAGCTACACTTTAATGATGAATCCTCCCACTGTAAGTTGGACAATCAATCAAGTATATTTGATGGGAGTAGGAAGAACCTGAAGTCTTTGCATGAGATAGTACAAGTGGGCTCTTGAATGTTTTCAAAGTGAAAATTCCTGGGCACTTTTTGGGAAATTCCTAAGAATTTTTTGGAATTAATTCTTTTAATGAGAATTTCCCTAGAAATATGGACCTATTTGATATAATATGGAGGGACAGAGGAATTGAGGATTGAGGACTGAGAGGGGAGGGGTTAGGGTACAAGTGATATGGCACATGACTGATTCTCAAGGACCCACCTACTTGATGCAAGCAAATCGTGCATAAATTATAATAAAGTGTTTGTATGTTTAATATACATATTTCTCGGCTTGAGGAATTTAGAATCTAGAAGAGTAAGCAGTGGGGAAAAAATACACATGAAAGTGGGACTCGCTTTTGAGTCAAATGCCCAAACAAACAATGGAATCAGGAATCAGATATTAGGAGTCGGGAGTGAAGGTTTTTCTGACATTTGTAATATAAAGTGGTATCCACAAAGGCGTCTCAAGTAGCTTTAGAGAGAAATATGTGTATTCTTTTTGGAAGAAAGCATTCTGATTACAGTTTTTTAGGAATCCGTGAAATAAGCTTAATTAAATATAAATGTAGATTTAAAAATTATGTAAAATTCAAGAAAACAATTCACCGTATGTGAGTCAACAAAAGCAGCAAAAATATTTAGATCTACATACTTCATATATTGGAATTATTAGATAAAAGATATAAAGTAACTATGTGTAAAATGTTTAAGAAGTAAAATATGTGCAAAAATGATTGAGGAAAAAGGAAATAGAACCATGAAAAATAATCCATAGCTTTGTTTCTGGTAATTCCCAGGTGATTTGGGTCCACTATCCTGGAGAGGATAAGAAGCAAAGCTGCAGGGCTGTGTGCATGTGTGTGTGTGTGTGTGTGTGTGTGTGTGTGTGTGTGTGTGTGTGTAAGTATGCATGTGTACCAGCTTATAGGAATGAGAGAACCAAAAAGGCAGCTAAGAATTCCTGGTCCAAGACCCACGTGAAGGGGGAAGCCAAGAAAAATAGAAAAAGATATGTCATGCAAATAGTAACCAAAAGAAAGGTGAAAATAGCTGTCAGAAAGCATTACTAGCAGTAAAGGAAGACACTCATAATGCTAAAATTCAGGAAGATGTAACAATAATTTGAATGAACCTCAAACATTGACAGAACTAAAATGAGAAATAGACAAATTCAAAATGATGGATGATTTTTTTTTTTTTTGCTGTATGCGGGCCTCTCACTGCTGTGGCCTCTCCCATTGCGGAACACAGGCTCCGGACGCGCAGGCTCAGCGGCCATGGCTCACGGGCCCAGCCGCTCCACTGCATGTGGGATCCTCCCAGACTGGGGCACGAACCCACGTCCCCTGCATCGGCAGGCGGACCCTCAACCACTGCGCCACCAGGGAACCCTGATGGATGATTTTTTAACACAAACCATTCAATAATTAACAGAACATGGAGAAAAATTAAGTAAAAAATAAACATTTGAAATAATTAATAGACACGCACAACTCCACCCAACAACAGTACAATACAGTCCTCCAGGACACATGGGGCAGTTAAAACATTTATCAGATGCTGCCTCATGAAGCACATCTCAACAAATTTCAAAGAACTGAAATGATACATGCCGTATTCTCTAATCACAGTATAATTAACCTAGAAATCTGGAAAAAAATCAGTTTGGAAAATCCCCATATGTTGAAAGCTGAGAAATATACTTCTAAGTTACTCATGGTCATGGAGGGAATCACAGTGGCAAAGAGAAAATATTTTTAATTAAATGTAAAATAAAATACCATTTTCAAAACTTGCAGTTTTCTGTTAAAGTGTGCTTAGAGGGAAATGTGCATCCTTAAAAATGCATAGACTAAAGAAGGTGAAAAACTGAAAATCAATCATCTAAGTCCCCATCTTAATAATTTAGAAAGAGAACAGCAAACTAAATCCAAAGAATGTAGAATACAAGAACTATTATAAGTCCATAAGTAAAGAAATATAAAAGATTAATAAAATGGATACATCTTTGGTGAGACTGACTAAGAATGAAAAAAGAGAAGACAAAAATAATCAGTATCAGATATTTAAAAGAAAACATTTAATAGGTTAGAAAAGTGTACGAAGAAGTTGGTTAAAGAAATAATCCAATGTATCCAATAAAATAGACATTTCTAGAATCATATAACTTACCAAAATGTAAATAAAGGTAGAAAATCTTTGTGATTCTATACTTGTTCAATGTGATTTAAAGTTTTCCCAAAAGAAAACTGTTGGTTAGTCCAGATGCCTCCATTAGTGACTCATACCAAACATGAAAGTAGGAAATGTCAGTTTTGCTCTTCCTGAAAACAGAACATAGGGGTAAACACCTCAAGTTAATCTTTGAAACCAAAATAACGAGCATATGTGAAATAAACCGAATAGAATTTTTTAAAGGAAATAATAGTTGAAATAAAAAACTTAATGGATGAATTCAACAACACACAGACATAAGTGAAGAAAGGATTAGTAAAACTGGAGTATAGAGGTAGGGAAATTACCCAAGTCACAACATAGAAGAACAAGAAGATGGAAGTATAATAATTAAAGGGGACGGTCTAACAATATAATACATCACTGTCCCAGAAGGAAAAATAGAATGAAGAAGGGGGCTGATATTTTGCCAGAGCTGATGAAAGGTACAGACTCAAAGACACAGAGAGCACCTCTTGCTCAAGGCAGGATAATTTAAAAAGAAATATAGACTCAGTAAATCTGTAGAAAGCCTGAGGGAAAAGGTAGCCAGAGAGAAAGAACAAATTACTTACAAAGGCTTCTTAAAAAATTGAAAACCAGATGATAGCAGAATAAAATTTTTGAAGAAAATAACAGTTAACTAGAATTGAATATTCAGCAAACTTGTCTTAAAAAAAAAAGAGGGGGTTTCCCTGGTGGCGCAGTGGTTGAGAGTCCGCCTGCCGATGCAGGGGACACAGGTTCGTGCCCCGGTCCGGGAGGATCCCGCATGCTGCGGAGTGGCTGGGCCTGTGAGCCATGGCCGCTGAGCCTGCGCGTCCGAAGCCTGTGCTCCGCAATGGGAGAGGCCACAGCAGTGAGAGGCCTGCGTACCACACACACACAAAAAAGAGGATAGGTTGAAACAAATACATTTTCAGATACTGAAAGTCTGAGTTCACTTACCACTAATCAGCTTCACTAAAGAAACATGTAAAGATTTTCTTCAAGAAGAAAGAAAATAATCTTACAAGGAAGATGCAAAAAATAATTGTGAGAAAAGAAATTGATAAGGATAATAATACATTAGATATCTAATGCTGTGTAACAAGCCCCAAACTTCGTGGCTTAAAACAATAATCCTTATTTATCTCTTACAGCTTCTGTGAATCAGGAATTTGGAAATGACTTGGATAGGTGGTTCTAGTCTGGGGTCTGTCATGAGGTTGCCATCATGTGCCAGTTGGGGTTGCAGTCATATGAAAAAATAACTGTAGCTAGAGGATACACTTCCAAGGTGACTCACTCACATGGCTTTAAAGTTGGTACTGGTACCAAACCTCTGTCATAGTTCTTGGCTGTCCTGACAGCACGGTGGCCAGATTCTCTCAGAACAAATGATTCAAGACATCAAGGTGAAAGTTAAGATGTCATTAGGACCTAGCCTTGGTGGTCACATTCCATTGCTTATGCTATATCTTATTAGTCACACTGGTCAGTTATGATTCAGAATGAGAAAGGATTACACAAACACGCACACATAGAGTTACAGGCAAACAAACGTTGTCTGCATAACATGATAATAATGATATGTCAATTTTGAAAAGAAAAGCAAAATTAGAGGATGACATTATCACCAGGAGAGACACTGTCAGAGTTAAATTCTTTTAATTTTTCAAGAAGAGAGTAAAGAAACTGATTTATAGTTTTGTGCCCATGGCAAAATTGTAATGGTAATCAGTTAAAAAATTGGAATAGGCTATGTAAATTATGAATTGTATAGAAAAATAAAAGACCAAAAGAAGCAAAAATAAGTCATAGAGAATAGAAATAAGATGCAAGAAGCATCCAAAAATGGATCAACCAGAAAGCACAGTGAAATACGCTAGAAATCAGTTCTGTTATATCAGTAATCACATTAAATGCAAGAAGAATAAATTTGTTCATTAAAAGACAGACATTGCCACTTTGGCTAAAATAAATCAAATTTAACCATATAAAACACATATAAAGCATAAGGACGTAAAAAGTTGAAAACAAACAATTGGAAAAATATATATGTAAATGTCAGGAAAATATAAAATGAACAAATTTTTCAATGTGTAGTTATATTAATATCACAATGTAGAGTAACCAAGAATAAATCTTTAAAAAATCTAAAATAAATACAACTTGTTTATTTATATATATATATTTTTGGTGCAAAAACCCCCCATAACTATTTACTCATAAAGATGATTTAACAGATAAGTATTCCATGTCCTCATAAAGGAAAATCCAATATCATGTTTCTTCTCCACAGAATCATTTTACTGGTTCAGGGAAATGGCAGTCAAAATCCCAACAGATTTTATTTTTAAATGTCGACAGGCAGATTCTAACATTTCTTTGGAATAGGAAAAGCTGAAAGACAGGAGTTTCCCGAAGAAGAATACTGTGGGAACATCCCCTGGAACATTGCAAGACTCATTACAAAGCTACTGTGTTGCCCCAGAAAGAGACGTGCTGCCAATTGACCCTAAAAGAGAGGCCAGAAACAGTCCAAGAATATACAGAAATTACATATGACACGTGCTACTGTAAACTACTGGCAAAAGAATAGACTAAACAATAATGGGGCCCGAACTTTTGTTTATCCCTCTAGGAAAAAGACAAAATTGGATTCCTACCTCGCGTCATGTACTAAAATAAATTCCAGGTGTATTAAAGACTCAACTGTGCAAGACAAAACTTTAAGGCATTAGAAGAGAAGACTTAGGGTGAATATTTTAAGATTTTGAAGCAGGGAAGAATTTTTAAATTAAGACTCCAATAACACCAGGGGAAGAAATAAAATAAAGGAAAATCCTGATAAATTTTTATGCAAAAATAACACCTACTTGTTAAGACATAGTGGAAGTGAAACATAAGCAACCAAGTTGGAAGAAGATATTAGCAGCAGATGTAGCTGATTATTTATATCAGTTTACAGAACATATAAAGAATTTGCATTGCTTGGGAAATGCTGAAAATTCTGACAATTTCAGACATTAATGAGGAGGAACAAGGGAGTATCTGACAGTTCAGCAATTGACTCTAGATCTCTAGCTAAAGGAATATTTCTCACATGCAAAAGGAGGCAAGTACGAGAACATTCAAAGTACCCCAGAATATTCTGGGCATGAACACAAATGTATATACTTCCTATTATGGACTAAACTGTGTCCCCTCTCCGCAATTCCAGTACCTCAGAATGTGACTGTATTTGGAGATACATCCTTAAAATGGTAATTAAGCTAAAATTAAGCTATTAGGGTGGGTCCTAATCCAATATCTTGTCGTTGTAAGAAGAGATTAGGACACAGGAGAGACACCCAGGGATGCGTGCACACAGAGAAGGGGCCAGATGTGGACACAGGGAGAAGGGGGCCACCTGCAAGCCAAGGGGAGAGGCCTCAGGAGAAACCAAACCTGACGACACCTCCATCTTGGACTTACAGCCTCCAGAACTATGAGAAAATAAACTTCTGTGATTTAAGCCACCCGGTCTGAGGTATTTTGTTATGGCAGCCCCAGCAAACTGATACGCTCACCCCCTTCATAAAGGCAAAAAATTAAAACTATCCAAATATCCACCTACACAGGAAAATGGATTTTCTCTCTGAGGTGTAGCCTTTAAGATAACTCAGTGCTGTTAAAAAAAAAAAAAAAAAAAGAAAGTACATATTTTTCTACTCATAGAAGAGGAATGGCCCTCTGACAAAAATTCTATGAGCTATGAGCCCGTCTCTCCCCCGGTTGCATTTTCTTCACCTGATCTTGGTTTAGGTCTCTTGAATGTCCAGAAGTGAGAAGGAAGATGAGAATGAGGGTGTGTGTAGAATAGTCAGATTTTAAAACCTGTGCTGTAGTAGAATTTATTTTACTCTACTTTATGTCCTTACTCTCTTTCATAAATGTGAGCCTCTAGGCAGACAAGCAAGAGCTGAATGTTAGATTCCAGTGCTCTGTCTTGTGGGAATTTTGGAGGATGGATATTATTACAGAATAGCCATCAGTCAAATTTTATAAGATTTGGTACTGAGGACTTTTTAATCTAATAAAGAATCAGTAGAGCAAGGCAAAACTTGCTGCAGATGAGACAGCAATGAACTAATTTATCCAAGCTGGTCTTTTCTATTAATCTTAAGTAATTAGTAAATGTCTGCACACTTACTGTAAATAAACACGTTTAAGGAGATAAGATCTGAGGATTAAGTGCAGTAAAAGCAATAGGTCAGAAACTATTAATTGTGGTTAAACATGTTACAAATTAAAAGAAAAGAAAACTTCAGCTCTATTTAATTTGCTTTGCTTTAATTTTAATTTAATTTTGCTTTATAACCAGAAGTTATATTTTGTGTATCGACCATAGATAAGGAAAATTGTTTCAGCTAGAATTTGACAATAGAGGCAAATATTTACATAAACAAAATTGTTCCCAGAATTAAACTTGTAAAAACAGACAAGAAGCATATTTTCCTATTGCAACAATGCCCAAACTTCACAGAAATAATCCTTAATTCTATGTGTAGAGGAAATTGACTCTTTCTCTATGGTATACTCTCTGTATCCATTCAACCAACATTTCTTTACCTCTGGTGGTAGGTCAGGCACAATTCCTGGAGGTGGAGATTTAAAAATTAAACAAAGTATGTGTCACCAATTGGACTAACGAACTAATTGTTCGTTAGTCCAATTGGAATGATGGAAAAGTGAACAGTTATCATCATCTAGTCAAGTGTGATCAAGTTACACAAAATTCAATCACTAACAACTGGGTTTAGATTAGGGAGCAATACACGGATGAAGTGTGCCCAAGTTGACTCTTAGAAATGACTAGGGATTTATCAAGTGGTGGCAGAAGGGGGATGAGGGGGACTGTAAGAGGGTGGAACATTCCAGGCAGAGGAGCTATAAGGTCATTCATTAAACAAAGAAAATTCAGTCTTGAAAATACATTGACGTGTGGACTCAGAAAATAAAAAATAACAGTTAATCCATTTGGTGCCGGGGGGAACTTGATCCTAACTTGTACTGACCTCAAAAATGGTCAGAAACTGAGCTGCTTTTTAAAAACTCTGTGTCAGTGCCAGTCTTATTTATTTGCTTCCAACTCTAATTAATTTATTCTTAGTGTCTTTATATGTTGTACAAGCTCTGGACATTTTAATTCTTAGCAGTCCCAGGTTTTAGATTTCTAAGAAGTATGTCAAATTCTCTAAGAATTTCTAAGAAGTATGTTAAAATTCTCCAAAACTTTTAGAACTTTTGAGAGAGGCAATAAAATAGATTGAATTTTCCAGCATTCTAGAGACATTCATGTGTCAAAAGTATCCCCTTATAGCCCAAGGTTATACATCACAACTCCTCAGATTTCGCTATAGTTTATTACAGTGAAAAAACACCCACATGGTCTTGAACGCATATTCAATTTATGAGCGTCAAAGGAAAACAGATTTAGATACATTAAAATGTGGTTTCTATGTTTATAATGATATGCAGCCACATAAAAAATAATGTACAGAACACCTTGTCCTACAAAACAGCTTTGGATAATTTTCTCTGACTAAAAATTATCCTAGTTTGAGAACATTAGATTAGACATGAACATAAATTCGAGACGTTATTAATTTATTTGAAAGAGTTGAACATTTAAGAAGGCTGTTGCTACCAGTGGAAACAAAGATGGAAAACTGTCAAATAATTGTGAGTTGCTTGGAATTCTGCCTGGCTTCCAGAAATTCAATTGGGAACAGATGTCTGACCACACAGTGAAAATGATCTTATTAGTAAATGTTTCTTTAAATGAAACACACAATGACAAAAATGATTCTTTAGCAGACTCCCAGTCAAAGGGAAAGAAATATTAGATAGGTTGGAATCTCCGCCATGGACTTCCAATTTCACAAGTAGAGGCTAGCAATTTAGAGGTATTTTTCCTGGGATGCAAATAAAACTTTGCAATTCATTTATAATGCATTTTTTTGTGAACATTTTGATGAACAACAAGAAATAGTTGATGAAAAGATTAGACAACTGAAAGAGGGCTTAGATTTCATCCTTCTTAGTTCAGTTTCAGACCCTAGTACATTTACTTTTGATTGGTTAGAAGCACCAAAACAGATTTTTACTTAAATGATTTAAGGAATTAAGTAGTATGTGATTTAAAAAGAGAGAAATACTATTAATTATTAAAAAATGAAGTGAATCATTTTACTTTAACTATGGTTATATTGATAAATATAACAGGTTGAAACAGGTTCGTTTTTCTTACTCTGCGTTTGTAATCAAATTTTTCATGGTAGTTGATAGGTTTTTGCTTAGGTATTTGGAGTCGTCTTTCAAGGAGAATAACTATTTTTCTTGAATGTTAAAATATGAATGAAGAAATATATGGCATTGTGCCAAACCCCTTACATAATACTTTTGACACAGTTAGTTCTCAGTATTTCTTGGTTTTATTGGAGAACTATGACTCTAGAGAGGAGTAAGTTTAGCAGTTACCACCAGGGGGCAGCAGAGGCTGTAGGATCTCAAGACCTGGAAGTAGCTCTACTGGCTAAAACAGGTACAATCTCGCACTCTTCCTCCATTTTTGCCGAGTTGCGGCTCTTAGCTGGGAGTGCACATCAGAATGTTCCAGAGAGTTTTGAATCATAATCTCTGCGGAAGTGTGGTTTCCAAAAGCTACTGGTTATTCTCATGCGTAAGAACAGGTGAGGAGTGAGAAAGATAAGAAGGATCTCAAGATGACTGCCTACTTTCCCATTGGGTTGACCTTAGGGAACTGGAAACATGGACCACAGCTACTGGGTTTTCAGTAACTTATCTGGGGATATTCAGTCTTGTGTTCTCTAGTCACTTGATAGGAGGAAGGGTGAAGCAGCCTGAACTGTTTTTGCCAGGTCCCCTAAGGACTCACATTTTAACTGGTAGAGAATATCCACTGAGGTGAAGTTTATTAGGCTTGACTCAGATATAAATTGGCCCACAAAACCTCTGATTATTCTCGTTTCCTCTGGCTCTCTGAAGTTGTTGCCATGCTTTTAAACTGTCAGTGCTTTTAGTATTCACTCAAATAACAAAATACTTCCTTCTTCAGTTAACTGTTTTCTAAGCTCCTAGTATTTACACTAAAATCATTAATGGTGGTTAGAACATATGTTCTGATTCTCTTAGATATAAAGGTTTTTTTGAGGTTGAGTATCTTGCAGGTTACTTCTGCTCTTACTATGCCGAACTCAGGGGTGGTAACTTTTTCTTTTAGTCTTCCAAAATCAAGTGTAAAATATGGTCTTTCCATTTATATCTTAGAGCTGAATCGACAGTGCTTAAACAAGAATTGAGTAAAGAATGTGGAATAACAATAGGGGAAATAAACATGGGCATTTTTATGATTCTAGATAATATTTCGTACCAGATAGGGTCTATTTTCCAGACTCATAAATTTCATTTTATCCAAGATAGACACCAAGAACAAAGGAGATGAGTAATATATTCTCTTCTTGTTATTAATTAGTTCTTCTTCCAACTTTAAAGTATTGCAACCTCCTCTCCCAGTTAGATTAAGAGGTTTGAATTTTATTCTGACTGTAATGAGAAACCTTTGGAACTTTTTAACCAAGAAGGAGGTTCAATTTGTGTTTAGAAGAGAGGAATCGGACTTTTCTGTGATAAACAGATGGTGAGAAGATGAGGCGAAATGCAAGAAGATCAATTAGGAAACTAAATGGTGATCTCAGAGAGAGATGATATTGTCTGGACCATGAGAGTAGTGATGGAGATGGAGAAAGTAAAAATATTTGGAACAGACTTTGGAGACCCTAGAAGAACTGAGGCGATTTTTATATGGTGGGGGTGGGGAAGGGATTTTAGAAAGGAATGGTTGGAAAATCTACCTTATTTCCTTTCAGTGCCCTTGCATGGGTCTCTGAGATGCTGCTTGTGCCCCTGTCTTGCTAAAGAAATTGGGTAGAGTAAGGCTAACCGAGTTTGTCCTCTCTCTCCTACATTTTAAAGGGATTAATGTACCCAAACAAATTCACTGAAGCAATGACATATTATGAAGCAAAACAAACAAACCTGTGTGACCTCACACTATAACGCAGAGATAGGAAGTGGCACACCGGGCAGGATAAAGCAGGCTGTGGAGTGCTTGCTAGAGGCACTGGTGTGCCCAGGAGTTGTTTAAATTAGATGCATTATTGCACGTCCCGTCCTGGGATCATTCTACCTAGACATCAAGGGGAAGGCATAGATGTACTTTGTTGGAGCTTCTGGTCATCACGACATATTTTTCAGTTTTCCTTCAGTGTTCTGTTCTTTCCAATGAGGCTTTGACTTCTTTTTTCCTTCCCCCCACCCCCACGCCCATATGTATAAGGGATTTAAAAAAAAAGAGTGTTGGAAAATATCCCCACGAAAGCACTAGCCTGGACGTCTGGATTTCCGTTTGTGAGACCTGACTCCCTTACCGATTAGCTGGGCAAGTCACCTATCCTCCCTGGAGAAGTGATTGTAATATAGGAAGCTTGACTCCATGAACCCCAAATGCCTTCCAGCTGTCATTATCTGTGACTCTTATCTTTGAAGTCTGTATGAAAATAATGTCAATTCTTGGGCTTCCCTGGTGGCGCAGTGGTTGAGAGTCCGCCTGCCGATGCAGGGGACACGGGTTCGTGCCCCGGTCCGGGAAGATCCCACATGCCGTGGAGCGGCTGGGCCCGTGAGCCATGGCCGCTGAGCCTGCGCGTCCGGCGCCTGTGCTCCGCAACGGGAGAGGCCACAACGAGAGGCCCGCATACGGCAAAAAAAAAAAAAAAAAGAAAAGAAAAGAATGTCAGTTCTTGATACCATCAGCGGGTTGCCAGTTCTTGATTTAAATGAAAGCGCCTCAGCCATTGCACAGTATATGAGCGATCTCAGAGAAAAACACATATTTGAGCTTTCAAGGCAAAGAGGAAAATAATGACTACAGGCTGTTGTTTCAACCCCACTGGATATATTCATATTTCTTTTTGGGTTCACTGAATCCACATTTTGCTTTTCCTTGCTATTGTAATCATCTTCTTTCATCCATCTTTTTTGCTGAACATCATTTATTTCTTATTACACGGGGCTAACAGTAATGTCTTCAGAGTTCTGATTTCTGCATAATCCAATAATCTAATTCAATGTCCATACAGATCAAGTATATTATATAGACAATAGGCCAGCAAGAGGAGTTTCTCCTAGCTTGGCGTGGACTAATAAAGTCAAAGTGAGCAAGGTACATTGGCTTAGTGGGCAACAAGAAGTGGCCAATGGGTGGTTTCCTTCATGAGCCCAGAATAATCAGACCATTCTGCTGTCTCCCTCTTGTTACAATGCTTCCTTGGTCATAAAATCCAACAAGAGGTTTAACATTCAGGCGCTGTGACAGCTCAGAAGAAGAACTGCCAGGTGCATTCAAGGTATTTAAAGAGGAGGATGTTGGATAAATGTTACCCCTTACCTTGTGAATTGAAAACAAACCAACTAATAGACTGCTGGTTTTATTCTTCTCCATTTGACCAAATTTGAGAGCGTCCAGAATTTTGAAGAACAGAGTTGAGATTCTCAAGTCGCCTGTCCTATGATCAAACAAGACTGGCATTTCCATGTGGATGTCTTGGTATCAACTCGAATGAAGCCTGTATAACATTTAAATTGCTCATCTGCTCCTGCCCCTTTGATCCAGCTCCTACTAAAAGTTACCATTCTCACATCAGTCTAATTCACCCAAATTGGTAGTTGCCAGTTTTTCTTATTATTTTAGAGGCTGGCTTCATACTGACCATTTAGTTGCTGATACAAAGTCTATAAAGATTTGGCATGTGGGGCTGACTCCATAGTGACCGTAAGTCATTAATGCACATGGTTTCTGGATAGGCTAAGATAATATCTATACCATACTCCTAAATTATCGTTAGGGTTTTATTTCATTTACCTTACCAATGCAAGTGCATCTTGAAATAGAGTTTAGCTTAAGTCTTAAATTGGAGCTTAGCCAAGAAGTTATCCTCTGCCTACAGAAATCAAAAGTGATTGGCATTTCCTTCTGCTCCTACCACTTCCCCCCTCAAATCTCCTCCCCTAGGACAGTGCCCTAGGACAGTCCCAGGCACCCACAAAAGGAACATTTGATAGTGTGTGCAACACCAATCTGTAAAGTAAGAGCTGTAAACTGTAAACAACAGAAAACCCTTAAGGATTACTCTTTCAGGACCAAGAAACTGCAGTGAACCTGACACTTTTCTGCAATTAGTGTGCCAGTCCTGATACAAAGAAAGAGTCATTCTATTATAAGATGGGGAAGAACAGTGTGGCGTCTGCCCTGGCCTGGAGCATGAAGGGGATGCATTGGGTGAAGCAGAGACAGACGGTGATGAAGACGATCCTGCAGGAGGAGTTTACTGACCTTACTCAGAAGATATTAAAGTTAACACGAGAATCACACACCGTCTTTAAATTTAAATAACACGCCTAGTGTGGCTTAACTCACTTTCAGGTTGTCAAATTTTTATAATATCTAGAGTCCAAAAGCACCAGTTAAAGTGCTGCTAAGATAAGTAAGTGGCTTCAACCAACAATTGAAATCAGATTTTCATGCCCAGCATGTGTTTCATCCACCCAGATTGGTCTCTTGCTGAATAAAGAATTCTGGTGTCTCCGGGCCTACCACAGCTAACTTACGCAGATTCAAAAGCCAAGTCTTGGCAGACTCTTTATTTGCCTTTTCCTTAGGAACATTTCATGAGCCAGAGCAATAATTTTGAGGTTTGGATAAAAATACTCTCTAAATATATGATTAAATTTTGCTTTTAAATACACAGGCTCAAGTCTAATTAAAGTCATGAGTACTTTCAGATGGGGAGCCACGAGGATTCGGTCAGGGTGTACTCAAAGAAAAATGGCAAAGCTCAGTCTTTTCTGTTTAGGACAGGAGGGGTAAAGGAGATCATTTGGGACAAGGCAATATATTGTCAATAAATGGAAAAACTTATCACATTTCAAGCACTTTAATTCACGACCCACGGTATGTCTTTCAAATGCTATGTTGAAATGCAAAGGCAGAGTAGTAAGAAAATTTGGGGTATGGAATAAAGCCATTTCACACAAACAGTGCCGTCTCCTGTGCATGTTCTAAAGAGAAAAAAAAGGATCTAGTGGAAATGTTAACGCTACGTGAAAGTATTTAATTCATCAATGAAATGGTTTATTAAATAATTTCTAAAGAAAATGTTTCACTAAGATGGTTCTAGAGGACATGGATTTGGGGATTATAATTTAAAAACTGTATATGTAGACATCTAACTCGGGAAATTCTTCTCTAAAAAAAACTGAAACTTAAAATTTAATGTGGCCCCAGTGGAATGCAATTAGCAAAATACAGAAGGTTGAAAAAAATCTTACAAAACAAGTTAATTCATTTTTCTCTATAAAAGACATTAGAATGAAGTTGGGGGAGAACCTATAAACTAAAAGAGATTTAAGGTAAGTAAAAGTATAATTTTAATATGTGGACCTTATTTGGAATTTGATTCAAATAAATCAAATTGTGAATAGACAAAGTTGCACAGCATTTGCAAGGAAAATTTAGAAAATGCAAACATTGACAGGATATTTGATAATATTAAAGAATTATTGTTAATGTTACTCAGGTGTGATGATATTTAAAACAAAAATTTCTATTCATGTGGAGTCACATGCTGAGATCTTTACCAATAAAATAGGTTAATGTGTTTGACTCAGATTTTTTGGTTTTGGTAAGAAAGCCAGTGGAAAACTTTTAAAACAGCAGAGTACTTGATTTCTTGGACTCTACCTCATTTAGAGTCTTTTTTAAAAACTCCTATTAGAATCAATTATTTTTTCAGTATTTTGATATTTACAGATGGTTATGTTCAGAGGGACATAATTCTTACCACTAAGAGAGTGAATGAAAGAAACACACATGCAGTTTGTAGAAGCAAATCCATTTTAGATATTCCTACTTTGATTCAAGGCAAGATAGCCCACTTTTCCATTTAAGCCTACTTCCCATCACCATCAGGGTGCATTAGACATTTTCTCTCCTCTGGAAGATGCCCAATAATGTCCTTTTCTAACTGCACGGCCACTGGGTAGGGATGACAACTGGCTGTATGTCTGGAAGACAGCAAGCTGTAGGTCATAGTTAGGGTTTTTTGGATCCATGCTGCCAGATGAGTGTCTGTAGTGATGCCTCCTGCCACGATTCTTGATTGGAGAAGAAATTCAAATCAATCTGCAAAACTCCAATGGTGAACAAATACCATTCTCTGTACCTCTATCTCTTTCACTTGATTTTCTATATTTTATCTATGGGATAATGTACTATGCATATAACATATGTATGTAGGTTTAACTTTAAAGAATTAATTACTGATGGCTTAAAAGGGGGTATCACTAGGAGAAACCAAATAAGAGAGCAACAAATCAAAGGGAAGCACAGAGATTTCACAGAGAAAAACCAGAACAAGACAACAAACAACAACAAAAACCAAAGGTGACAGTCAGTAGAGACTGGGAACCAGACAGATACAATACAGAAGAAGAATCCAGCTAGTAGTTTAACTTGTACATTACAGGTCTTGGAACAAAAAATTAAAAAAGACCTGGGAACCAGACAGAAGGATGGAGATGGGATGAAAAGTCAATTGGAATTGAGGGACTTGACAGAGCTACCCACATAAGTGGGAGGTTAGGAAGTGATGCTTCAGTAGGTGTTTATAGATGATTCCTGGATCCACTCATTTATTCCTTTAGGAAAGATTATTACTTCCTGCGTATCATGCACTCTTCTAGGCACTAAGGATGCAGTGATGAACAAACAGTATTTTCCTTACTTGTGGTTTGTATCCATCAGTTATTGCTGCATTCAAGAAGAGTAACTTGAAATTCTCTCGCAGGAATGAAGGCTTACTCTGAAGACTAGATATGAAGGAAAAAAACAAACAAAACATGTACTGCTTGAGAGCTAAAGGAAGCACCAAAATTGGACACTTATATGTGGTGACAAGCTGATAGCACCCTCTTCCCACATGCAGACGTAACTCCTGGGATAACTCAGACTAATCTCCTTCCCATCACAGAAAGTGCAAAAGAAACATTCTAAACCCAGAGGTGGGGGTTGCAGAGAGTGCATGGGAATGCTCTGCTTTCTCTCTTTTTCTTTTTTGGACCCTCTTCTCCCCTTTTCAATATGTTCTCTTGGAAAGGAGGCTTGGAGCAGCTTGAATGATCTCAGGATAAAAAAAAAAATCAGGCACAGAAGGTACAACGGAGACCAAGGGCAAAAAAGACACATACCTGAAGATGAGCTGTATGTTACCTGTGTTTTAGATCACTCAAGCATCTCCACAGATTTGGTAGGAAATGAAGATTATGGCATCTAAGTTCCACGAAGGTAGCAACTCCTTCTGTTTGTTTCTATTACTGGCTTCTAAGGGACCTAGCATATTTTCTGTTATATGTTAATATATATTTCTTGAATGAAGGAATGAATGAATGACAATGACAAAGATTTTACTGATAGTAAAGAAAATGAAGTATATGAAGATGGTGACCAGTCTTGTAGTCTTGCACTCCTTAAGTCTATTTCCTGTTCTGTTTCAGCCGTAATGTCTGCTTCTCTGGGGACTCATGCTTATTTGTGTTCTCAGCCTTCTAAGATATGTTAAACGAGATAGCACTATTTTAGTCCATGACACAATCTAAGATGGGACTAGACAAATGCATTTAACGTGCATTATATATCAGTAGTTTGTGTTCGATATACACTTGGGATATTGAATTGAAAAATGTTCCTGCCTCCATTAATAATGATTTAAAGATAAATCCAATGAACATTATGTCAACTCTCATTGATTCAAGGACTGGTTATCTATTCGGAGGATTATCAAGATTTTGTGCTGTTTTTCCTTTGACTACAGAGACTCTTCTGGGATCATGGCTGAATTAACATGGCTCATTAGCATGTAGGAATAAAATATTCTGGTGTCTATAATTTTATAAAGGGGTGTGGAATACGATGATGGGGAGGTGAGACATAAAATGCATTGGATGACTTTTTTAAAGGTCCTGTCCCTTGGTGTCTCACAAACAGAAAGGATCCTATTCCTTCACATTCCTTTTCATTTTCTTCTCCTTCTGTGTATGACCTGGGATGGTAGTGACGGTCATAGAGCCATGAGTGGGTGGTAGATGGTCAAAATAATGAAAGCAGAATAAGAGAATTCGTTTTGAATGAAATCTGCATCTCTCTCACTCAGAATCCCACACTAGCAGAAGCAAACTCATGTCAAATGAAAGTCCAGTAGATGGGCACCATGGGGCAAACATTTCAGAATCACAGCTGTTTCTCAAATGTGCTACCTCACGGCTGTTTGACTTTGAGTCAGTTATTTAATCCAATTTTAAAATATTTATCTCCAAATGAAGGTAATGATGCCAAACTTATATAAATCTGAGAATTAAATTCATTAATGCATTTAAATGTTCAGTATACTGCTTGGTTATCATTAGGGTGCAATAGATGCTAGCTAATATTATTTTTCCTTTGATAGAAAAATAATTATTTTGTTTTAATAAAATAAAAAGCAAAAAAGAAATTCATTATGATTGGGATTATCCTTCAGTTTTCTTCTCAGATTTTTAAAGTTTTAGCTAACCATTGAGTTTGCTTTCATGTAACATGCAGATGTAATGTTCTTTATCATTGACCTGGAAGATATTATTTTAAGAAAAATGATTGTTGCTGGTGCTTAAAATATAGATTTAAAGGGATTTTTAGAAATGAACTATTTTCTATATCTGTGAGAAGAACAAACTTATGGTTACCAAAGGGCAGAGGGAAGGGGGGAGGGACAAATTAAGGGTATGGGACTAACAGGTACAAACTACCATATATAAAGTAGGTTAGCAACAAGAATATACTGTATAGCACAGGGAATTGTAGGCACTATCGTGTAAGAACCTATAATGGAGTATAATCTGAAAAATACTGGATCACTGTGCTGTACACCTGAAGCTGATATAATTTTGTAAATCAGCTACACTTTGACTAGTACAAAGAACTAATCGATTCTAACCTGTTGATTCTGCAAATGAGATTTTGGTGAAGCAATGAGGCTAAATTGGTGGCCGATGGTCGCAGGTACCATTTAGGAACAGCTCTGATGACAGCTCGAGTCTCTGCCACTGTGTCCAGTTCTCTTTCCCGAGAAAGCATAGCCTTGTTTAAACAAGTCCTGATTGGACAGTGGAGCAGATACTTGACTCTTGGTGGACTCGTGAGCTTCTCTTTCCTATTAACATGAATTAATAACTCAGAAATGGTACATCTTGAGGTTGGTAGAACTGAGAGGGAGTTTTGGGGGTAGGAGAAACATTGTATGACCCAAGCAGACATAGTAGCAGAGAAAGGAACCCTATGGAATCGCAACCTAGTTGTCTCCCCAAAACTCCTCTTTTTTGCTTCTGCTAGTTGGGATGGGTTTCTGCTACTATAATCAAAAGAGCCTTGAAAAGGACTAAATGAATAATCATTTTTGTTCAGGTGAAATAAGTACTTAACTGCAAATGTATACCTTATTAATAGACATTAAATAATGCAACCTGGAATTGGATTTTACAAATGTGTTGGCATTTTAGATGAACTCTTGTCTTTCATAAAATAGAGCCATCTGCTAATAGCTTTGATCAAAGCATAAAGCACTACTTAAACTAACAGATTTTGAAATGGAAACATGAAGAGAAAGATTCTTTAATTTTCTAATTGCTCTTCTCTGCTATTGAGATTAACTAGCATTTTATCTTTAATGGGAACAATTATGAAGAGAAACATTTGCTAGCTAATTTAAAGGTTAGCCACTATGGCATGACTAACATCTATGAGAAAAAGAATCAGTAAATTGTTACATTGCAGCAATCAGTATAATTGATGCTCCTGTGAATACCTGGGATATTTAATTCCTCATTTTCTTCAATGGATCGTAACCACTGAAGTCTGCACAAAGTAGAAATTTGACACAATAAATGTTAGCTTCCTGCTTTTGCCAGCTCAAATATGTTTCTAATAATAGCAAGACTTTATCTTTTGTTTAAAATATTTTGTCTTTTGTTTAAAATATTTTGCTTTTAACAAAGAACAATTTTTGCTTTGATTAGCAGTTTTCACATCCCAGTAACTCTTCCTCATGAACAGGCAAGTGGAACAGGCAAGTGGAAGTGGCAATAACTTTAGGATTACATCATCTCCAGCACCAAATGTGACCCCTGGGAACTGAGACGAGAATTCTTCACTACAATTTATCAGTCACCCTCACTTAGTCCCTGTCATCACTCAGCTCTTTTTCATGGTATTTCCATGTATGTAGGGAGAAGGGGAGAAGTGGTTTTAAAAATCCACCTTTTCACTTGGAAAGCTTGAAGAAATTAAGATTTTACTTTTATACAACTAATGTTTTTTAAATAAAATGGCTAATTTTTCAGGTTGAAAAGTCAATTCTCTAAAGAAACAAAAGCCCAGTCAGATTCATATGGCTTACAGTATTCTTACTGTGGCCACATTATAGAAAATCTTCTGATGTGGTTCATTGTTTCTCAAGCCAAAGCACACATCTCTGCTCCCAGGATGTCCTGATGTAGATGCTGTTCTTCCAGCCAAGTAGTATGCTCTGCCACTTGGAAAAATAAAGCCCTTTGAGAGGCAGTATGAACTTGAGTGGCTGGCTACATATTCATCTCTGCCAGCTAGTAATGATTATTTTATTTTTACAAATTGCTTATTGAATTTTATGTATGCGCTCGCTCTTAGAAGAGGCAACTTTACCCTATGAAGAAAGAGAATACTATTTGTTCAGCTGTGGTGTTTGGGACCTTATAATGACAATTCTGTTCTGATAGAATATAGAGCCCTATCTCAAAATGTACAGGTAACAGGCTCTATCCAGACCATTCTATCAGAGTGACTGGACAGAAGGAAGCTGCCAGTTTGATTTTTAAAGAAGCTCTCCAGGTGGTTCTTAAGCAAAGTGAAGCTTGAGAATCAGTGATTTAGAGGACTTCAGCATAAAGTCCTCTCCAAATACAACTGGTTTATTGACCCCTTTGGATTTCTCTTAGGGGCGGCTGCCTAGCTGGGCCCGTGATAAGTCTGTCCAGCCCTGGAGCACGTTATTAAGATATCCTTTATGGCCATCCACATTCTCTAACATGTCTTTATCTCTGTTTTCCTAACTTCCTTCAGTGGGTCCCAACATGTGTTGGAGAAAGGAGTAGCATTTATCGGGCGACTTCAAACCCTCAAATACAAATAAACAATATTCTCTTCTTTTAGCCCAGGAGTAGATGGCTTATACCAGCTTATACCGAATCAGTATCTATCATCCATGTCTGTCTATCCATCCTCCCTCTAACAGAGAACTACTAAACATCTATGATGAGCAAAATACTAAGCAAAGCATCATTGGAAATACGAGGGTGCATCAGACACATCCTCAAAGGAGGTTACAAACACCTGAGTGCAGTGATATGAACAGATATAAAGGGGCACTAGATTAGGCATGGAGATGATTCTAACATGAGCTGAGTGTGGCACTAGGAGACCCTGAAGTTTTGAACTTGGGACACCTGGACACTGGTGACATTTTGAGAGGTCACACTTGAATCCCTAAACTGTCATGTGGCATTGTAAAGCCATATTAGGCACACAGGGGACAGAATAACTGACACCAGGGAGGAAATACTTTGTGTCTCGTCAGGGATGGAACCGTGCTACCTAGCTAGATATTGGAGCATAGCTGAGCCAATCTATAGCACTGGAGCTATTCTTCTTAGTTCCATCATACTTTTTTTTCTTTTTTCCCTATTTGGATGGAATACAAGTTAGTGGTTCCCCAGCTGAAAATGAGATGGTAATTGTAACAGACGACAGAAAGAACACCAGAGTGAATGCTTGGTGTTGGTGTGGTTGGTGTGGTTGAACTCTTTCCAGCTTGGAAATTCAGAGTAAAGAGGGATCTGTGTGGGTTGAAGCCACCCCTGCAAGAGTCTGCCTCTCATTCCTACTGTTTTTAGGCAGGTCTTCACCACACTCTTTAGACAAGAACCTCTCCATTTTTATCCTAAGACAAAACAAACAAATAGCGAATCTCTGATGAAGATATAGAGGACCTCTTGTTTATAAATGGTTTTTCAATGTTATTACAAAGTAATATATATACCTTGCAAAACATTAGAAAACATATCATACAGGAAGAAGAATAGGGAATTTTCCTTCATCACTTTAACAGTTTTTAGTATTTAGTCCCTTGTCATTTTTTTCTGTCATATGTACTATGCATACACATTCTTATTACTTTCCACAAAAATAGAATTCTTTTGTATACAGTTTTAATACTTTCATTATTTAAAAATGTAACTCCATATTCTAAACATTCTCCCTGTTGTTTAATATTCACCCTTAGTATTATTTTAATGGCTAATAACTGCTTATTACATTTGAATGTAACACACTTTATGTAAACATTTCTCTATTTTTGGACATTTAGGTAATTTCTAGTTTCGTGTGAGTACCACCATATAGTTGAGTGCAACCAAATATACTTCAAAGCATTAAAATTTCCAGTCAAAAGATCAAAATGATCCTTTTGAAACAGAGCTATAGGCTGTAATTTGGCCAAGGAACTTGAGGTTTTGGCACCTCAGTGGTTAAGATCGTACAAAACTGGGCAGTCTTAGGGAAGATAGTTCTAGGTTTTTAGCTGATGATAAATTGTGTACTGATCTCTAAGCAGGGGGAATTATTCCAGTCTGCAAAGTGGACTAAGCAAATAAGAAACCAGGAAGATTAATGGTCAGAAGACAGGTTCAGGGGAACCTGGCTTTACCGTGATTGATGGCCTCCAAGTGGAAAACAATAACAGGCCCAACAAGAGTTTAATAATCTTTAAAAAAAAATAAATGGCCCTCCTCTGTCCCATAAGTAAAACTTTTTAAATGCCCTTATTTTAAAATGACTGTATCAAATCATGTTATTTTTATTTTGGAAACTTTTAAATGCTATGAAAAGATTCATTTAATAAAACCTCTTTACAGAAATCATAATCAGCATTTCTAACCAGAGAACAATGGTGGGAGGGAGAATTCTTTTCAGAAATACAAAGAACAATGCCAAGTTTCTGATTTTGAAAAGAGTTGTTAAATAAGGCACAGAAATGAACTGAGGAAAAAAAACAAGTTAAGAAATTTTCTCAAGTTTCTCTCAAGTCAAAGAGAGTGTACTGCAGAGTTTAATAGCATAAAGATTAGGCTTGGATTTTTAAGATCTGCATGTTGAGATTATAAAACTCTATAAATCATGTTTATAGTATGTGTCTCAATATTTAAAATATTTTATTTAACTCTGGCGGCCATGTTCAGTTGATTAAAATAAAGTCTTATGTTTATGCAAGTCTCATACCATAAATCAGTACAGACTCACTATTACAGTTTATGAAAAGAAAAATGAAAGACTCCACTACCCTTCTGATGTACATTTCTGAATGGCTTTCCTCCCTCCACAACAAAAATTAAAACATTTTTAGAATTAAAACTTTTTAAATGCCTTTATTCAAAAATTATTGTGTCAAATCATGTTATTTTTTTTGGAAACTTAAGTGATGAAAAGATACATTTAATAAAACCTCTTTAGAGAAATCATAATTAGTATTTCTAACCAAAGAACAATTTAGCATACAGATTATATATGCAGAATAGAGCTTACACTTATATATGTGGATGTCTTCTCCAACTGTTAGAAATGAGGAAAACAGAGGTACTCTTTATGAGTTATATTGTCTTAATTTAGACTTGCTTGACTCTATTTAATTTGTAATAACAAATAATGCATTTAAAAGAAGAATGTATCAACAGAGGGACAATGATCAGTACAGTGAAAAGTTCAAATGTTTGACCTTTGAAAACATGTATGTCTAGCTCTTCGGAAAGATGCCGGATTTGGAGTCTAGGATTATGCTTGCTCCTCAGACAGGTGTTCTGAACTCTTTGCTGGGAGGTGTTATTCTTCTGTCATTTAGAAATAAGAAAAGTATAACTACTGCATAAATAAGAAACGTTACAGCTTTCCACCCACAATTTCCTTATCTATTAAACAGAGCCATCTAGTGTGTAACTCCTACTCTCCTTGTCTTAGAACACTTTTCATCTTTTTTCCTAGGATGTATATAACTCTGCTTCTAATATAGTCAGGGAAAATACCTCAGTGTCAGGATGACTATGCAGTTTGGCTTCTTAAGAGGGGAGAGTATCATAGGGCTCTAAGCCTTCAGAAGCACTGGATGGAAGGCAGAGAATGAATGATTTCACTGGCAAGTTACTGTATCCTGCATTTTGTTTAAGGGGCTGTGTATGTGAGAAACCCATCCCCCTGGAAGGGCTACTTGTGACCCATAGACATCTTAAGCCAAAGGTAGCTTTTGAGCAGCCCACCTCACCTATGACTGAGTGATCTCAAGATGCAGCTAGGGCTTCCCTGGTGGCGCAGTGGTTGAGAGTCCGCCTGCCGATGCAGGGGACACGGGTTCGTGCCCCGGTCCGGGAAGATCACACATGCCGCGGAGCGGCTGGGCCCGTGAGCCATGGCCGCTGGGCCTGCGCGTCTGGAGCCTGTGCTCCGCAACGGGAGAGGCCACAACAGTGAGAGGCCCGCGTACTGCAAAAAACAAAACAAAAAACAAAATCAAGATGCAGCCAGTCTGATTTATATTTGTTTTTCTTTCACGTTATCCTAGGACTCCCAAAGTCCAAGGCAACTAAAAAAAGGTAGGATACTGGAAATGAAAATGACTCTGGATTAGCAACTTCAATCCACATTCAGAATAATTTATCTTTGTTTCCTCCTATTATTTATCTCTGTCTTTTAGCCCTATTGTGTGGGTTCTTTAAATTTATCTTGTCACTCTTTAAAAATTTTTTAAACTTTCATCTATATATGTATTTTTCCATATTGTTTAACTATTCTTTAAAAAATGGCATCATGTTTACTTCATGAATTTAATATTTTCTATTTTTTTCTAAGGATAAAAATTTTTGTTTTTTAAAGTTTTTTTTTTCTTCCTGCATTGTCTCTTTTATTTTGAGACATTGTGTCTTTATTTACACTGTATATGGATGGTGGTGTATTTTAGTCTTCTTGTTAGAGTTAGAAGTTTTCCTCAAATGTCTGTTGGTTTCTGACTGACTTAAAAGAGACACAGTAAAGTTGTGTGTCTGTCAGGTCAGCTATAGTACTGAGGGATCCCCAAATCTGTAGTTTTCTTTTCATTCTAGAGAAAGTTCTCAATCTTCTGCCTTGATGGGCAGCCTATCAGCTAGTTCTGGATGAGTGAAGAGGACTCACTCTTTGGCATGTGTACTGTATCTCACTGCCTGGTGTCCCTAAGCCAGGACGTTCCTAGTACAATTTCTGCAGGGAATAAATCTCTCATCTCTGGCAGGAGTATGAGGGGGGCTGTTGCTTTAGTTGAATGGGGACAGTCCCTCTGATTGTCCCACATATGAAGGGTCAGCCAATCCTGTTTTCAGTCTCTCATGTCTTAACCCACTTTCCAGCACACCTTCTGCCTACAACCCTTAAAACTCCTGGGTTCCCAGGAGTGAATCATCTTGATTCTTGTCAGTATGCACATCTTAAGATATTCGTTTTCATTGAGGCTTCCGTCATGCTTGTGCATATACCTGGAGTATTCAGCTTCTAGTGGAGTGTCTTAAAACAGCAAGGAAAGATTATATCCAGATCCGGACAGGGTCTCCTGGGCCGCTTCCTCTCTTGATGAACCTGGTTCCTTCCATCCTCTCTCTAATACCAGGAGTGTTCTATCAAGCTTATTCCTTGTTATCCACACCATACTGACACCAGTCCCAGAAAAAGGAGGAACGTGTATCCTTCCCCCATGTCCTCATTTTCTGTCCTGATATTACTTTCACTCCACACAGAAGGACACGATCCAGCCATGTGGTCCCCAAATTATACAATTGTCTGGCTTCACCACATGTCCCGGATTCTGAGGTATTAAGTTCCACCACATGCAGGAGATCAGCAGCTCTGGATATACAGCTCCAAGCTCCATTTAATCTCTTTTCAGCCTCTCCTTGGCAATAGTTTAGAAATCTCGTGGTCAAAGTTAAAGCAGAGTCTCTCTTGTCCAAGACAAATGAATAACACAAAGGGTGAGAGTGACAATCAACACAATAGAAGTGACACCAATTACTTGTGGAGCAGATACAACAATTTCAGCTGAGAGAACTGGGAAAAGCTCTATCTCTTTTTTCCTTTTCTGTCTTTTATCATTTTGTTTCCTTCCTTTCTTTGCTTTTTTTTTTTTTTTTTTTTTTGATGACCATGAAGAACAAATAGTTCCCAGTTTCCCTTGGAGGAATTCTGCTGTGTTACAATTCTGGTAGCCAAGAAGTTCTTCATTATGTCCAACCTAAATTGCCTCTGACTTAATTTAATGCTATTTTATTTCATTCAATTCACCATGGAAAGGGAAAAAGTAATAAATTTCAATTTCATAAAATCCCTTCATACACTTCAAGACAGTGATTAAGCCACTCCAAGTTTTCTTCTCTAGCCTAAACAGCCCTGACAAAAATCTTTCTGAAATGATTTTTAGATTGGGTTCCAGGGATTACATTTCTCTCGGTAAAATAAGACCTGACTGAAGCTTTTCTTCTGCTTTTCTGGCTATACTTTTTTTTTTTAACTAGGCATGTACTTCAATCACACTTTATAAACCTCATTTACAATGTTCAGTACTTACATACTCAAAACTTATAGGCCTTTAAAAATTGCAACTTTATTCAAATTAACCAAAGCAGATATCATGGTAATTCAAAAGTGATTACAGGCTGACTTTGGTGTTATGAAAACATAAACATTGGTCTCCTGGGCTAAATTTCCTCTTTCATATGGTCACAATTTTAAGAACAGGCTGTGTAGACAGGAGTGTTATTGCCAGAGACACCGCTTGGAAGCAGCCCTAAGTGTGCAAGTGTGGTTAGTTTGAGCTAAACAAAGAAACAGTAAAAGTTTAATGAAGTCCAGTTGGGAACACAGTCTGGGGGGATTGTGTCTGTGACAAGAGAGATTATTCTGCAAAGCAACTTTCCTTAAGCTTCTCTAAAAGCATATAGATATCACAAAGTTTTTGTTTTCAGTTAGAAAAGAACATGCCACTAAACGATTAATAGCTGCCCATGGTATTTTGACAAGATTGACCTTCACATTTAAGATATGCAGTCCTAACAGCGAAGGATTACTTAATAAAGATAATTTAGGAGGCATTAAATCCTGAAAACAGAACCAGGTATTTAATCATCTTTAAAATATGGAAGGCTATTTATTCCATGATACTTGTAATGGATAGGCTGTATATGTCAAGCTCCCCTTTCTCCTTTTTGGTAAGAAAATCTCTTTTTCTAAGGAAATCCATTCCATGAGATTTGGATGGAGTGATCACTCTCCCTCACTCCATGTCCCACCAGCATTAAGGGCCTTGCCTAGCTGAAGACTACATGCCCTTAGAGGCAGTGACTATTTGTGGACAGACATGTGATAGAAGAAGTGGTATTTCTGAGATTTTTCAGCCAGTCCCAGATAAGGAAGATGGTGTACAAGAAATCTTCTGAATGTAGAGAAGCAAGAACTCTGTGTCACTAAATTCTGCCCCCAGCCACTTAAATTTTTTTTTTTAGCTGGACTATTTTTATATGAATTTCTATTACAATTAAAAGTCCCAATTAATAGGACTGATCAGAAACACTCCATTTTAAGCAAGGAAAATGAGGCATGATTTGCCTAAGTTAGCACACAGCTGGTTTGCTGTGCAGCTATGCTTGATGTCCAGCTCTCTTAAGCTTTGTTCTTTGACTCTTATTTCCTGGGCACCTGCAGTGTGTCAGATCTTGGTGGTAGAATGATAAGCCTCCCTTCACCAAGCTTATAGTTGATTTCTCTTTAATTCTCCATTTTGGTGAAGCTATGTATTTTTAAAGTCTCCAAGAGAAAATTTCTAAAAGCAACTTTGTTATAATAAATTGAACTGCAAAGAAGAGAGTGAAAGATTTTCCATAGAACTATAAATATTAAATTTAGAAATATTAAATATTTCATCTAAATCTTGAAGCCTTTTTTATAAACCCCATTTTGTAGCTAAAATAAGTACTAAGAAAATTAAGCCACTTTGCCAAATTCATACTCCATTCAGTCTATTTTTAAAAAGAGGTTGTTTGTTGCTTAATTCATTATGAAGACTGTGTACAAGAAAAAATACTGAGGTTAAATTTTTTTTTCTTTTCTTATATAATAGTATTGCGTGACTTCATTTGTTAAAAACTTATAACTTTTCTATTACCATAAATATCCTAAAGCTTAAATAAGTACTATTAATGGAATGATTACTATGAATATATCTAATTGCCAGCTACCTGCATTGTGGGAAGGAATTTGAGACCCAGAATTCTTCCCGTTCTTTCAACCTGCCTTGAAGTTGCAATGATCCCTCATCTCTCGCCTAGCTCAAATGCCACAAACTATAATCTCCAGAACTTTCCGTCAAGACAAAGAAGCCCAAGAAGGTCTAAAGTGACTAGAGGGAAAAAGGTAAGTCTAAAATATACCTAAACTTTTTTAACTCTTAGATTCAAATGCTTGTTATCATATACCAATTTATTAGGCAGGGGGTGCTAATAAACAAAGTGCATAAATTTAATTATTGAGATAGGTCAATTTATTATTTTTCAAATAGGCATGTTAACTGGTTGTGTTTTGTTTTTACTTTATGTGTGTTTCATTTTATGTTAATTATAACTTAATGAAGTTGTTTAAAAAAAGACAAAAAAGATGAGACGTCACTTTCAGCAAATTCACACTCACAAGGAAGGATGTCTATAGTGTATTAAGTGAAGAAAAAAATGTGAAACAGTAGGCATGATATTTTTTATGGAATACTTATAAACAGAAAATGTTAACTTTGGCTGTGGGAATACAAAGAGTTTTCACTTCCAAATTTAAATACTGCCATAGTCTACAATGAACATATGTAAGGGTCGGGCTCCAAGATGGCCCCCAGGGATCCCTACTTCCTGGGATTCATGCCCTTGTATATTTGTCTCCCACATTGTATCACGGTTAGTTTGTGTGACCAGTAGAATATCTCAAAAATGATGATCTGCCTTAAAAGGCAACATGGCTTCCTTTTTGCATTCATCTGAATGATTTATTTTAAAGGATACAAGGCAGCTTTATGGTGGGGTCCATATGAAGAGGAACTGAGGCCACCTGCCAACAGCCATGTGAGTGAACCATCTTGAAAGAGCATCCCCCAGATGCAGCCCAACCTTCAGATGACTGCAGCCCTGCCTGTCATCCTGATTGCAACCTCATGATATGAGAGAGAATCATCCAGGTAGGCCATTTCCAGATCTGTGATTCCCGGAGATGCTTGTTATTTTAAGACATTAAGATTTGGAGGAATTATTTACATAGTAATAGATACCCAAAACAGCATGTATTCCTTTTTTTTTTTTGATAGCTATATTATATATAATAATATATATAATTAACATATAATAAATTAAATGTACATATGTAAAGAATACAATCTGATAAGTTTTTATATATACAGTTGACCTTTGAACAATGCAAGTGTTTGGGGCATCAATCCTTCACCCAGTTGAAAAAATCCTACCTATAAATTTTAGTCAGCTCTCAGTATAATGGTTCCTGCATATCTGGGGTTCCACATCCTTGGATTCAACCAACTGCAGACCATGTAGTACTGTGTTTATTGAAAATAATCCATGTATAAGTGGACCCACCCAGTTTGAACCAGTATTGTTCAAGGGTTAACTGTATATGATATAATTATATAGGTATGATATGGAACTGTATCTGTAAAGTATCACTAAAATCAAGATAATAAACATACCAACCATTCCCCCCAAAAGTTGCTGAGGACCTTTGCTTATTCCTCCTTCTTCACACTCCCAGCTTGCCTACCCCAAAGCAATCGTGTCTGCTTTCTGTTGCTATAAATGACTTTGCATTTTCTAGGATCATGTGTAAATAGAATTACACAGTATGGACTCTTTTTGTTTGGCTTCATTAACTTAGCAGAATTATTTTGAGAATCATTCCCGTTGTTGCATCTATCAATAGTTCATTCCACTTTATTGCTAAATAGTAATCCATTTTATATTCAGCATTGGATATACCAGTTTGTTCATTCATTCACCTATTGATGGAGAGGTGGGTTGTTTAGAGTTTGAGCCTTTTCCAAATAAAGCTTCTATGAATATTTATGTACATATATTTAATGGATATATGTTTTCATTTCTCTTCAAGAAATACCTAGCAAGGGAATGGCTGGGTTACATGATAAGTATATGTTTAACATTTTAAGAAGCTGCCAAACTCTGTTCCAAAGTGCTGCCTCATTTTACATTGCTAGAGAGTTCCAGTTGTTTCACATACTTGCCAACACTTGGTATGATAAGATTTCTTAACTTTGTTATTCTAATAGATATGTAATTGCATACTATTATAATTTTAGTTTGCATTTTTCTAATGACTAATCATTCTGAACATCTTTTTGTGCGCTTAATTGCCATCTGTAAGTTTTTTTGTGAAGATTCGACTCAGTATTTTGCCCAATTTTTTATTGAGTTGTTGTTAGAATTTTGAGAGTTCTTTATATGTTCTCTATCATATATGATTTGCAAATATTCCCTTCCAATCTGTAACTTGGCTTTTCATTCCTTTAGTAGTGTCATAAACTAGCAGAAGCTTTAAATTTTGATGAAATCTAATTTATCAATTCATTTTAAAAAACAGATTATGTTTTTTCAATCATATCGAAGAAATCTTTACCTAACTCAAGGTCACAAAGATTTTTTTCCCAATGTGGTCTTCTAGAAGTTTTATAATTTTAGATTTAACATCTAAAATTCGCTTTGAGCTAATTTTTGTATAGAGTGAATTTATCAAAGTTCACTTTTTTGCCTATGTATATACAATTGTTACAGCATAATTTGTTGGAAAGAAGACCCTTTTCCACAGAAATATGACTGTATTTTTGTCAAAAATTACTTGTAATATGTAAATTTAAGAGGAGAGGATTGGTTGATCCTCTGGGGGAAACTTCCAGATGAAGACTGGTTCTTTTATTTGAAAATAACTATGTTTAATAACAAAAGTTATATAGGAAAATGCTGAAAACACACAGGAATATTAGAATCAATCATAGTATCACTGGCCATAGATAATTAATGGTTTTCTAAGAATACAATTCATCTTTTTAGTAAAAATGGGGTCAGAGTACATTATTTTGAAATCTGCTTTACATATCACTGTATGGCGAATAATTTTGATATTATTAACATCTCCTATAACATGTATAGATTTTTTTAAACTTTTTTTTAACATCTTTATTGGGGTATAATTGCTTTACAATGGTGTGTTAGTTTCTGCTTTATAACAAAGTGAATCAGTTATACATATACATATGTTCCCATATCTCTTCCCTCTTGCATCCCCCTCCCACCCTCCCTATCCCACCCCTCTAGGTGGTCACAAAGCACCGAGCTGATCTCCCTGTGCTATGCGGCTGCTTCCCTCTAGCTATCTACCTTACGTTTGGTATAACATGTATAGATTTTAATGAAACCATAGTGATGACCACAAAATTCCTATAGAGGCAGAATATATTCCTGTGTACCAACCAAATTCAGAAAATTATTAGTCTAAAAAAATTAAAAGCTAGATAATTGATGATTAATTTGAAAGTTTTCTTTAAATTATTCAACGTAGAGTGACATTAACTTGTGACTCTTTTCTGTCAGTTTCTGTCTGCATTTCTGGATTTTTCCATGCTAACAATTTGACTGAATTGTTCATGACTCTTTCTTTTTGAGAGAAGAGAAAAATAATTTTGGTACAAAGTTCTTTTTATCATAGTGGAGATTTTGATATTAATAAATATTTAGAATTCACATGAAATCATTTTATAGGACTCTGGAGCTGAAAATTAGGGGATATAAATGGAAATTTGCTGTCTAAAGATTTTGGATCTCGATTCTCATAGTCACTCAGAACGATGTTGCTGGAACCTATCCAGGATTATACAAACTTCCAGGCTCTTTGACATGGAGACGGATAATATATTTCAAAAACTGCATGAAGTCCTTCTGTGAATAATCAAATTAAGGCTTTAAAGATAGCACTCTCAACAAGACTCAAATCAATTCCAAGAATGATTCCATAAAACTGACAGTTTCGGTTGTTCAAAACCACCTAGCCAGTCTTGAAAACACGTTAATCTTCTTGAGTAGAAATGTGACCCAAGAGAAATGAGGCGGTATTAATTTGGTTTGTTGCTAGGGGAAGTGCTAGCCAAGTTTTATAACTCATTCTCTCACTGTTGTAGTAGAAGGAAATAAAAGTAGAGAGGATATAAATCAGCTCGGCTGGGCCAGTTCTGGAAAGGGATTTTTACACCATTTTCTAAGTCTGAGAGGGTACAGCCAACAGGGGTTGCTGGCTGAGGGAGTATTAACTTAGGATTTTGCAAGTAGGGAATCAGGGTATCCAGATGAGTTCAGATCAAGTCGAAAATTATAGAGTGATCAAACCTGAAATGAGTATGTGTATTATAGGTGTCTAATGGGACACTACAATCTTAGGAATGACGATAGAACATTGGGGTGAGATATTGTCTCTTAATATTGAGTACCATCCTTGCCCTTCTAAGATCCTCGCTATATCTGCATTTCCCAAACTCCTTTGCCACAAGCCACATGGTTTAAATTTAATTCCAACAAGAGGATTAGTCACAAGAGATATGAAGGACAGACTGAAGTCATTTTTTGTTTCTGGCAGTAACAGGTGACATGTTCAGCTGACTGTAGACATAAGGTTTGCAGCATCTTCTGGATGAGCTTCTTTTAATCACTGCTTCAGTGCTGTAGGCAACTGAGAGATTCGGCAACACTTTTCTGAATCTCCACTCTTCCTGATTTCCTAAAACCAGCAGTGCCACACCCTGACCTTTATTTGCCCTTATGAACAGCACTTTAAATATCCAATTCCCTCTATTAAATCCCTTCCTATTAAAACAAGTAGAGTAGTTTTTGTTTTCCCACCAAAATGGACGGATAGACCATTTAAATGTTAAGATTACACAATAGAATTCTCAGCATTTGTGTATGGTGTACACACTTAAAGTTTCAAGTGTAAGTCCAGAGTAAGGAGGTGAATGACCAGCTTCTTCCTCCAAGCAAGCATTTATGGTTTGCTACAATAGAAAACACAGATAAGTGTTTTAAAATAACAGGACCAATTTTTATCATTGCCCTGATTGACCCCTCACGGATACTTCATTAGGAAGACTCAATTTAAAAGAAATGTTTAGGACTTCTAACACAGGCAAGCAAAGTTTGTTGCATAATATCGATTCAGGAGAATAAACTACATATACGTTAGCTGACACATTTCATTCAAAATTTTAATAGCTTTGTTGAACCTTCCAGGGGAAAAAAAAGATACATTCCTACGATTTAGATTATTTTCATTATTGAATGAAATATTGGCAATGAAAAAAGTTGACATCCCACAGAAGCCATTAAAATTTTAAAAACTGAAATTATTTAAGAAGTAAGAACACAAAGGCAGCTTTTAAATTTTTTTTATCTAGAAATTCGTTTATAAGTTTAATTGCAAAACTTCCTGGGATGCATATTAAGCACCCATTTATCGTTGCTCGTGTCTGACGTTTAAGATAAAAACCACAAAGCTTTATCAAGGGCCATAAAGTCAGTCAAACAAACAACTTGAACATGAATGAATGTAAAAGGATGTCATGTTTCTGGATGGAAAGACAACATTTTAAGATGCTAATTCACCCTCAAATTGATATCTCCATTTCCCGTAATGTTAATTTCAGGGGGATGTTTGTTTTTCTTTGACCTTTCAAACATTATTCTAAAGTTTAGGTGGAGAATAAAAGACAACATAGTCAAAACATTTGGGAAAAGATGTGCTTATCCCCGATTAGGTGCTATAAAAGACTGGAGATGTGGTTGTGGGGGTGAGGAGGTGTGGCTAGCGTGGTCTGCATCAACTACGCTGCATTCATGAAATGGAATGTACTGCAGCCAAAAAAATAGACTGGTGTATGTACTGCTCAGAAAGATGTTGGGGATATATTGTTAACAGAAACAATGACCTACAGATCAATGTGTTTCACACAATTATATTTCTATAAAAACTGCACACACCTTTATACGTACGCATGCAAATGTCTGCATTAGCCTTAGAACACTTGACAATACGTCAAACTGCTAAAGTGGTCCCATCTGAGACAGTGTGGGAGCTGAGGTTGACATTTGCTTCCTATTTCCTATGTGTGTGCACGCACATAATATTTAAAGCAGGGATGATCTTGTAACTTTCAACATTTTGCATTTTTAATATTATTCAAATTAAAGTGTAAAGAAATCCATCATGTAGTGTTTTCTGTTCATGTAAATAGACATGTACATTCACATACATATACATTTATGCAAGAAAGAAACTTTGATATTTATAAACATGACTGCTTTTTTTTGAGGACAGATCCTTTCTTATAGAAATGGCATTTGTTAGGTTGAAAAATCTTGATCTTGGGTAGGCAAATTAGGGAGCAGGAGTCTGAGAAGCCTGAATTGCTTTGTACGATAGAGAAAGGTTGTGTGCACGATGTGGTTTGACTTGGTTACTGTCAGTGGTATGATTTCAATATTGCCTCTGCCACCCCTACAAATTCCTGAAAAAGGTTTACATGGTTCATGAAAGCTTTGGTATAAGTGGATTTCTTGGCAGAACTCAGAGTCAGAGTGCAGTTCAAGAGCAGATGCACAGACAATGCGGCTTGAAGAAGAAAGGACTATAGAAAGTAAGACTCCAGGAATTTTCAGAAATTTAGAAGATATTTTGCATTTTCCCCATGTATAGCTTTGGACAGTGCTTCAAGGAGAACACTCAGACTGCTTCACTTGTGTTACCCGGAGTCTGTCCAGCAGAGAAGGCTGGTTCAAAGTCTGACAAAGCTTAAAAGTGAGAAGCTATAGCTGTCTAGTTATTCTGAAGGCTGAGCGAGAGTGATTAAAAAGAAGGTTCAAAAGGGCTGCCTAGAGGGATGATGGGATCCTAATTTAGATGATATCCTGTGAGGAGCGGACCAAGGGAACTAGAGGCTGGAAAGGCAGAGATTCGCGAGTAGCATCAGGGGAAGACTTTACCTGCACTAAGTATCATCAGCGAGAGATCCCAGCAGCGAAAGAGTGATGTCTGAAGAAACTACAACCACTCCCTAAGAAACAGAAGTAGTCTTAACACCCTCCAAGCCCAGAAAGTACCAAGGCCAGGTCAATGCCAGAGTTAAGTAAGATATTTCTTGCACTACAAACCTCTTCTTATCTGCCATGTAAACCTTGAAATGCCAGAGGCAGCCTAACAAGTGGGGGAGTGGGAGGAGTGCTAGACGGGCCTTAAAGAAGAATGTGACTCTCAAGGTCCTGATCTCTACAATAAGCCTAAAAAATTTAAGAACATTCTCTCCTCCCCCACTATAGACACACTTGAGAAAGAAAACGCAGAACATACTAATATTCACGATCCAGTGGTTTAAAACATGTACTGATCAGTTAAGAATCTAATTTTTTTAGTTTAATACATTTTACCTCTATAATAAATATGATTCATTTGCTTATTCAGCACTATTTATTGAGTGCTGACTTTGTGCCAGGCACACTTCTTCTGGGCTCTGGGCAAATCAGGAACAAAATGACAAAGTCCGGCCCTCAGCCTCAGGGAATTTACATTCCAGTTGGGGTGACCCAGGGTAAAAATATAATAGTACAAGGCCACATAGCAACAAGTTCTATTATGAAAAGTAATTCAGCTAAGGTGATAGAGTGACAGGGCTGCTAATTTATTTAGAGACATCAGGTTACTTTGAGAGTATAAAATTTAAGTAAATTGAAAGATATGAAGAAATGAGCCATGGGATATCTTGGGGAAGATCCATCTGGCCAGAGGGAACATGGAATGCAGAGGACTGAAGCGGGGACAATCTTGGCAGGTTGAAAAGTGCAAGGAGGTCCTGGTGGTTAGACTGTAGTGAAGCCAATGAGCAATGAACCCTCATTTTTTCAAATGAAACAACTTTCAGGGAGAAGGACATTTGAGATGCTAACCTTTCTGTGGGCAAGATCTGGAAGAAGAGCCTGCTGGGCCCTGGTCAAGAAGAGGGTCTTTTATAACCCATACCTTGCGTGTGTGTTTAGATCGGGTTTTTTTTGGTTTTTTTTTTTTACTGCACAGGAATAATTGTTTTTTGGATCGAGGTATTCTCCAATATGCAATACATTCATAGTAAATCCCGGGGCAGGAGGACTCCACACAACTCTCCCCTCTTCCCTGAAACGTCGGTTTCTGAAACAGCTTGTTTACTGCACACGCCCATTGTTCCATCACCTGAACAACACTGCCCACTTCAGAACACACGCGCGCACACATGCAGACCTGCCCACAGGGTCAGGGACCACCATTTCCTGGCAGGGGAGCGTGGCTGCAGCCCCCCTGCTGCTCAGTGAAAAGTGTGGGAGCTGTGGAAGCCTCCACAGGCTCCTGCTTGATGGAGGGGGTCACTGGTGAACAAGAGGGTCAGTGGGAGCTCCCTGAAACCACCAGCTGCAGGATTCTTGTCCACTGGATTGGTTTGTTTTCTTCATGATTGAGAAAAGCAGCTCGGCACACAGGATTTTTAATAAACAGTGTAATATCCCGCACCCCTTCTTAGGAAATGTGAAGCACGTTAACAAAACTCCTAACTGTGCTGGAAGATAATGACATTTGGCTTCTTCGTGTGGCCACAGACCTTCATTACTGGACAGTGACACTGATCAGAATGCCACCCAGTTACTAGTGTGGAAAATCTGCCATCCGTGACCATAAATATATAAAACTCTGCTTGCTCCGAGCAGTCGGTCTGTGTAGGTTCCATTTGCCCTGTTGGTCACAGATGAGCTGTTGATACCCTTTCCGACCCCAAATAAAGTCCGTTAACAAGTTCCAGCGTGATGAGAGGGCCTCACACTGAGAACGGGGGGCCCCCTTTCCTGGGTCTTGTCTGCAGTTGCCTAAAGCAGAAGGGGTTCATCCAGAGCTTCGACAGGGCCCCCCAAAGACGGACTTCATCCCTTTCTATCGCAGCCACTGATCCCACGTGGGCTTCTCGCTCTTCAGCCTCTCTATTTCCGCTTTGTCATTGTATATGGAGTGGATCTGGGTTTAAATACTGCGGCGATGGGCGCGCTCGGGCTTGATACATAAGCACTTGGGACACTTGTACAGATCCCTTCTCCAGGCTTCAGCTGCAAACCTCCATGCCTTCTTTAGTAGCATTTCCTTTGGGTACTGCCCCCGGCTGGGTGAGCACGGTCCTCAGGTGAGACACCACAGGGCAAGCACCGCCAGGCAGTTAAAAATGATCCCGTGGACCACGGAGTACCAGAAGTCTTTGGAAGGCAGCAGCAAGACCAATGTCACCAGAAAGATCGCATAGGTGACCAGAAGCCACGTGACACAGGCGCAGATCCTGCCGCGGCCCAAGTGGATGAACTGCCACGATGAACTCTGTCTGCCACGTCAGCCTCGAAGGCAGAGGAGGCTGAAGAGTCATAACAGTCATTGTCACTCAGGGGAGGATGATGTTCAGCATCCCAGAGCTGGTGTCCTGATGACGGCATGGTTTCCCTACGCACCCTCTCAAATTATTTCTAAACATTCCTTGAACATTTTGTGCCTTTTCTTTAGGACCTGAAGGTGCATACTGTCCTGCGGGATAGGATACGAGGCCTGGTGGTGGGGCGGGGGGAATCGCCTGGCGTTTCAACTCCCAGCCTGCCGCTGGCGGCGACTGCAGCGGACAAGGCAGGGACGCATCACGCGGCCGCGCTGCTGGCCGGCGCTGCGTGGGCCCCCGCAGCTCGGCTGGGCGGGGCTCCGTTCTGCCCGGCCAGTCAAAAGAAGGCGGCCTCCTAGCAGACTCGAGAGCCAGAGCCCAGCCACCCTGAGCATTCCTGCGTGACTCAAATGACCATCCTGCAGCAGCTGGACTTTCTCCAAGGTAGGTTCGTGAAAATCAATACTGCATCTACCCAGGGAAGAATATCTGGTCTAAGGAATCTTCTCTCTTGTGACATTGACGTGTAATAAATAGGCCTTATCTTTTTCTTCCCACTGGGGTCAAAGAGTGATTTGTTCTTGTGAACAAAATGGATTAGCTAATGCAAATTGAAATACACTGTCTAGAAATTAAGTCAGTCCTGAACCCTTCCCCCAACAAAGAGACTGCTCCTAGGGCTTGTTTATACACGAGGTGTCTAAAGCGCTTGTTACCGTGCTTAGCACAGCACATGCGCAATAAATGACAATTATTACTATGTGGTAATGAGATCACCCCGATTAGTAGGTGGTGACTAATCAATACAAAGGAAGTTTCTACCGGGCATAAGCACATGGTTGGATATGTTGCATCACATACGCATATCTACACCAACCTGGGCAAGAGGTATGTACCCGTCAGGGCTGCCTTAGACAAGATGAACCCCCGCTCTTCCTTCCCAAGCCTGGGAATAAGCAGTCCCTGAAGCACATGGTTACATGCAGGTGAACTTCTGAACTCAGAGTTCTGTTAGGAAGGTGGAGAGGAGATATTGTTACGGAGTCCAAGCTCGTGCTGGCTTGCTACGTGACAAGCCAATAAATCCAGAGAGGAGGTATTGGGACAAGGTATAGTGCCTTTATTTGGAAAGGCAGCATACTGATAAGACGCTGTCCCAAAGAACCATCTTACCTGTGTTAGAATTCAGGCTGCTTTTATACTAAAAGAGGAGAGGGTGTGGCTCGTTGTGCAAACGTCTTGGTGTCGGAATCCTTTGTTCCTACAGTTAGTTGTCCATGTGGGTCTGTTCACAATGTTCCTATAAACTTCCAACAAGACAATTGTTATTTTCTGTTCTGCAAATTTTTATCTCCATATAAATGGAAAAATGTTATACCTTTGGGCTTCCCTGGTGGCACAGTGGTTGAGAGTCTGCCTGCCGATGCAGGGGACGCGGGTTCGTGCCCTGGTCTGGGAAGATCCCACATGCCGCGCAGCGGCTGGGCCCGTGAGCCATGGCCGCTGAGCCTGCGCATCCGGAGCCTGTTCTCCGCAATGGGAGAGGCCACAACGGTGAGAGGCCCACGTACAGCAAAAAAAAAAAAAAAAAAAAAAGTTATACCTTTGAAGGTCAGAGCCTTGAGAATGGGCTATCCTGTATATTTCAGGCTAGAGGCAACATCTTTTACAAAAGGTGCAGAGCCAGCATGACTAAGCATAGGCAACAGACCACAAGGGTTAGAGCTAAAGAAATAGATCTAATATGGAGTCAGGTTTGTTCTTCTCTGTTACAGTTTGGCTACTAGACAGCAGCCAGCAGTTGTCTGTTACAACCCTTAGCTTTCCCACCTCTTTTTCTGCTCCTCCTAGCGAATTCCATAAACATATGGTTCTGAATTTCGTATATGTGTGATGAAGTGAGCTTAAATTTCCATATGGCAATGTTTTCTCTTCTGTATACCCCATGCTCTTTTATGCTTTCAGAGTTTCATATATGCTCTTGTTTCTGCTTGTCATTCCTCTACCTTTCTCATCTTATTCAGTCTTCAGGAATTTTTTCATTCATTGATTCATTCAATCTACATCTGACAAATATCTATTGTCTATTATAAGTCAGGCGTATAGACATCATGACAGGAAGTATAGACACAGCCTGTGATGGAAGAGATAGAGACATAAAGCAACAACTAAAACAGAGCATAGTAAGTGCTACTATGGAGGTATGCATCTGAACTTCGAGTCACCAACTCCACCTGAGATAGGACATTGACCTTGCTGGAGGAGGTAATGTTTAAATGGTATCTGGAAGGAGTCACAAAGGTAGGGGGGAAGAGTAGCCCTTCCAACACGGGCAGGGTTCTGAGAGAACATAGTTCCTTCAGGAATGTTAAATGGTAAAGCCTGAGCACCATCCAGTGGTTGGAGAGGAACTTCCTAACCACCTCAGAGGGATTTTATATCAGTCTAAGTAGGTTTGTTATATGTGACAGCTTTATAAGCTATTCTATACAAGTCAGTGATGTTACAGCTTCATAAGCTATTCTATACAAGTCAGTGAGTCATTGTGTATTCGTGGAAAAAGCCAGAGATTGGAATTGGAGAGATCTATATTTGAATCTTGACACTTTCACACACTGTGTGACTTTGGGCAAGGCATCTCCCTCATCTGAGCATCTTTCGTATCTGTGAAATGGGAAAAAAATATGCTTTAATATTATAAGCACCAAAATAAGTTAGTACTTGCAAAACACCTGTAAGTGCCTGTCTCATAATGAGTTTTTAGCAAATATTACTCCTCTTCCTTCTGCCTCAATATTAATTAAACTTTGGTATTAACTTCCTTCTTGAAATTCTCTCCTCACTTGGCGTCCGTCATCTCAGTGTTATAACTGCCCCTTTTGACCTTCACTATGGGTTTCTCTTCCACTGATGGATCTTCTTTTTCTTAAAGATTGGTTATTTCTAAGGATTTGGCTTACCCTCTTTTCTACTCAATTTTTGGTTGTTGTTAATTTTTTTTAACATCTTTATTGGAGTTTAATTGCTTTACATTGTTGTGTTCGTTTCTGCTGTATATTTTCTACTCAGTTTAAGGCAGACTGTATTTCTTGATATACTTTCTAATTTCAGTACATTCTCCTAAGACTCAGAGCTGTATTTCAATAGCTCTATGGATAACAATATTGTGTTATATATTTATCGTTGTGTAGGGATTTGCCCTAAACGTAATGGCTCACAGCAACATTTATTTTTCCACAGTTTCTGTAGGTATGAATCTGGGCCTCCCTTATCTGGGCCATGTGTCTCGTGGTCTTTCACAGGGAGGCAAGCAAAGTGTTAGACGGGGCTGCAGTCTCAAGTCTCCACACACACTCATGTAGTTGGACCATGTTTCCCATGGGTGATTGGACTGAAAGCCTCAGTTCTTTACTGGTTGCTAGGTAGAGACTTCCCTCACCTCCTTGCCACACGGCCTCTGTATAGGACAACCCAAACATGGTAGCTGGTTTCCCTCAGGGCAAGTAAGAGAGTGAGAGAAACAAGCAAGATGGAACTCACAGTCTTTTGTAGTTTAATATCAGAAGTAATTTCCCATTACATTTGCTATATTTTGTTAGAAATAAATTGTTATGTCTACCCACACTCGAGGGGAAGAGGTTATACAAGGGTGTGACTACCAAGTGTCCTTTTAGCAACTACCTACCATACTTAAGAAATTCCTATGAGGTAGATATTATCCTTGTTTTACAGATGAGAAAATAGCGACCCTGGGAGTTTAAATATACTGCTCAATACTTACTAATAATGTACGGATCTGGCATTTGAAACTTAAACCTGTTTTTTATTTTGTATTTACTTAATTTTATTTTTGTAACAAATAAAAACTGTATATATTTAGGTCTATAAGTGTTTTGATATACGTATACATTGTAAAATTATTACCACAATCAAACTGATTAAGATAACCATCACCTCCCATAGTTCCTTTTTTTTTTTGTAGTTGAGAACACAGGGGATCTTAGCAAATTTCAAGTATACAGTACGTTGTTATTGACTATAGTCACCATGCTGTTCATTAGGTCTCCAGAACTTACTCATCTTATAACTGAAAGTGATCAGTAACTCTCCATTTCCCTTACCCTCCAGCCTCTGGTAAATACTAGTCTACTCTCTGTTACTATGTGTTTCAGTTTTTTGGGCTTGGTTTTTTTGGTTGTTGTTTTTTTTTTTTAGATTCCACATACAAGTGAGATCATGCAATATTTGTCATTCTGTGCCTGACTTATTTCACTTAGCATAATGTCTTCCAGTTTCACCCAAGTTGTGGCAAATGGCAGAATTTTCTTCTTTCTCATGGATGAATAATATTCCATTATATATAAACATCCAGAATTTTCTTGGTCCATTTATCTGTTGATGGACACAGGTTGTTTCCTTGTTTTGGCTACTGTGAATAATGCTGCAATAAACTTGGGAATGCAGGTTATCTCTTCAAGATACTGATTTAGTTTCCTTTGGATATATACCCAAAAGTGGGATTGCTGGATCATATTGTAGTTCTATTTGTAATTTTTTGAGGAGCCTCCAGACTGTTTTCCATAGTGGCTGTACCATTTATATTCCCACCAGCACTACACAAAAGTTCCCTTTTTTCCACAACTTCTATAATACTTTTTAACCTTTGACTTTTTCGTAATAGCCATTCTAGCAAGTGTGAGGTGATATCTCATTGTGGTTTTGATCTGTATTTTCCTGATGATGAGTGATGTTGAGGATCCTTTCATATACCTGTTGGCCATTTGTGTGTCTTTGGAAAAATGTCTATTGGATTCTTTGCCATTTTTAGTTGAATTATTTTTTCCCTCTTGAGTTGTATGACTTTCTTATATGTTTTGTATATTAGCTCATATAAAATATATGGCTTGCAAATATTTTCTACCATTCCACAGGTTGCCTTTTCATTTTGTTGATTGCTTCCTTTGCTGTGCAGAAATTTTTTAGTTTGATATAGTCCCACTTATTTATTTTTGCTTTTGTTGCTTGTGCTTTTGGTGTCGATTCCAAAAAACCATTACTAAAATCAATCAAAGGGCTTGTCCCTGTGTTTTCTTCTAGGAGTTTTACCATTTCATGTCTTATGTTTAAGTCTTTAGTCCATTTTTGAGTTGATTTTTGCATATGCTGTGAGATAAGGGAAGCTTGCTTTTTATTTTTTTCACACTAACCAATAGCTTTTGAGATGTTTTAAAGTTATATTATTTCCAAAGAGGTATTTTCTGTAGCTTATCTATGCCTATTCATGTATATGCAAATGAAGCTAGACCAGAATTTCATGCAAATATGGACATAAAAGGAAATCAGTCAAGTCTTTGAATTTTATTATTTATTTTTATTTTTTTTGCGGTACGCGGGCCTCTCACTGCTGTGGCCTCTCCCACTGAGGAGCACAGGCTCCGGACGCTCAGGCTCAGCAGCCATGGCTCATGGGCCCAGCCGCTCCACGGCATGTGGGATCTTCCGAGACCGGGGCACGAACCCGTGTCCCCTGCATCGGCAGGCGGACTCTCAACCACTGCGCCACCAGGGAAGCCCCTGAATTTTAAGTCTCATTTAACTGGAAGGCAACATAAAACATACTTGAAGCCAATAACGGGTTTATCTGGCTTTGATCCTACTGTCTTTTTTTTTTTTTTTTTTTTTTTAATATTGTTAATGTGGACTTGGGTGAGACCATGTCACTGTGCTATGGATGATACCGCTTCCTTTTGATGAAAGCTTAATCCAGAGCCATATTTCTCAGCCTCATAGCCCCTACTGAGGCAGGAGAACCTGGCCCTGGATATTTCTAGCCTGAGATTTCATCTGAACTAATGTGCCCTGGCAATTGCTTCATGCTTACGATTGTTTGGAAAAGTGTCCAGTTGTGTGAACTTCTGAAGATGCTGGTGACAGAATGCTCAGTACGGAATTGCTTTATATACTCTTTCACCTTGCCTACAGTACAAGTCAAGATTAAACTTAGTATTCAGTTGGAATAGTTTTTTGGCCACATTTTTTTCCCCTGATTTTGTGCTTAATGTATAACTTCTTCACTCTGACATTGTATTACATATATATATATTTTTTTTTTTTTTTTTACATCTTTATTGGAGTATAATTGGAGTATAATTGCTTTAAAATGGTGTGCTAGTTTCTGCTTTATAACAAAGTGAATCAGTTATACATATGTTCCATATCTCTTCCCTCTTGCACCTCCCTCCCTCCCACCCCACCATCCCACCCCTGTAGGTGGTCACAAAGCACTGAGCTGATCTCCCTGTGCTATGTGGCTGCTTCCCACTAGCTATCTGTTTTACGTTTGGTAGTGTATATATGTCCATGCCACTCTCTCGCTTTGTCTATTTTTATATTTTAATAGTTATTTTTAATATATGTTTTCCATTATGAGGTGTCTTCCATCATTTCTGGAAGTATTCAGTGTCTAAATTAGGAACGATTAATAAATATTAAATGACACAAAATTAGCTTAAGGTTTAAATTTACATGAGCCATTTAAAAGAGATTTTTAAAATGTATGTGAATGCCATATATAGAACTCCAAGTACATGCCCACATCTTAAATATTAAGTAGAACTATTTCACTATTATTTATTGAATTCTAATGTTTTCAATTGTAAATAAATACTAATAAGGGAAATCGCAGTAGTTTGTATGAATTATTTGATCACTCTTCCAGGAAAAAGAAACAAGAGAAAAAGGCAAGAACAGTATTTTCAAACTCAAGTCAGAAGCAGAGAGATTTGCTTATTTAACAAATAGATCTAAGTATCATTAGTCATAATTTGGAAAAGTATAAGCTATTAAATAGAGATTGAATGGCTAAATGTCCTCACAAGAAATGAATAGTATAACACCACTGTTTCTTTGAATATAACTTTTCATAAACTTATAAATTAGAAGATAGAGTTCTCTAGCATGATAATATCAAGACACACAATCAAATATTAAAGAGCATAAGCTCATTATTATTTTTATTTTCAACTCTCTGATGGGACAGTTATATGTTAAAGAGTACTTTTGAAAAACATCAGAATAACATTTCATTTTCTAATATTTCTCTGGATACTCCCTATATTTTGTTAGGACTTGGTCATGCCTGTTGAATGCTAATACACAGTGTTGGGCCATTTTACTAAAATCTTCTTGAATTGAACATCTAATTTGTCAGTGACAATTTAAAACTTGGCCTACATCAAAGTCCACCCTTCACATGTCTGCAGGTTTAGGTTTGATTCTTTGTGACAACAGCTGGCTGGATGTAAGGGAAGGTCTCACTCCTCAAAGTTGTGACATTATTGTAGTTATTTATAGATTCCTATCTGAACCAGTGGCTTTATGAATTAATATTCTGGGAATTATAAGAGCCATTGTTTCAACTGCTTTTGGGCTGACTTCAAGTGTCCATAGTCTTATCTTGAAGCTAAACTTCATAGAAAGATGTGTCCAAATATTCGTGTATTAGAACTTCCACAGGATTTGAAAGCTTCAATAAAATAATTTTACTGGTCATATTGGAACCAAGAGAGACTCCTATCAGCAAAGATCTCTTTCAGGAGAATGATGCTATAAGATGGTGGAAAACCCATTAGAAATTGTCCTCAGCCATATGTCCTCTGCTCACCATCTTTGTGTGTCTCCTTGGATAAGCCAATCAAATCTCCTGAGTGTATTTTCTCTTTTGTAATATAAGAAAGTGAACTAGATCATTATTACTCTTTTGGGGTCCTAATTTTCTGTGATTCAATTAAGCAAAGCGAAAATGAACAAAACATCAAGTTGTGTTTCTGCTAATATAGCCTGTAGCCATCCACATATACGTATCACCATTTGATGTCACAAAATTACATAAAAAATGGGAAGAAAACTTTAGGGCCATTTCAAATATAAAGAAACCCTATAGCAATACAAATATAAAGACACGTCTATATGAATAACAAAAACATAAACGCAAAACATTGAGACATTAACTATAGTAATATTTCTAAGCAGGAAAGGGTTTATTCAGTCCATATAAATTAAGTCAGACCTAAAGATCTGAAATATTTCTTTAAACTAGGACAGAGCATATCTGGCCTTTCACTGGGGAATCATCTAAGTGCAAATCACCTAAAGGCTTTTCCATATGATCCAGAGCAAAGTCAAGGAGAGGCTAGGAGGTATATTCAGATATCTTGAACTTTAATTCATTTCCCTTTACACTCAGAGTGTTTTCTTAACAAAACTTTTCTTCAAGTCATCTCACAATTTGAAAACTAAAAGAGAAAAAGTATCTTTCAAAAGTGTGTAATGGGGCTTCCCTCGTGGTGCAGTGGTTGAGAGTCCGCCTGCCGATGCAGGGGACACGGGTTCGTGCCTCGGTCAGGGAAGAACCCACATGCCGCGGAGCGGCTGGGCCCATGAGCCATGGCCACTGAGCCTGCGCGTCCGGAGCCTGTGCTCCGCAACGGGAGAGGCCACAACGGTGAGAGGCCCGCGTTCTGCAAAAAAAAAGTGTGTAATGGATAATTGTTTGGAACTATCAAATTGCTCTGTGATAGACCTGATAAACGAAACAGAAACAGATCTTGGCCGCTCCTCAGTTTCTGCAATGCAAAACCATTCATAGTGGAACCTATCCCTGCCTTTAATATACATATCAGGTTTTTAAATTTTCAATTTAGTTGCTCCTTTCACACAAAAGTCCATTTTAATTCCTCAGTGAAATGGTTTGAACGATTTGAGTGTTTTTTGCTGAGATGTGAATCAGGAGTCTGTAAGCTTGTAAACATCAAGACGTGTTGGAAATGAAGAAAGTAATCCTGTAATTTAAACTCAGAGTATCTTTGTTCACATTGTTAATTGAAGTTTAATAGACAATAGCCCAAGGACATTGTCATATGGGACTTTTTTCCCCCCTCTGATGTCAATACACACTCAGTCAAAAATGCCTCCAAGAATAAGATGGTTTTCATATTTTTTAGTTCGTTAGCAAACATGTACAACAATTTTAATCCTTTCTACGGATAGCAAGTAAGAATTAAAATGCAATAAGTAACCAACCATGTCACAGCTGGTTTTCATCTCAGAGAGCCCGTCAAGCAGGCGTTTTATTTACAATATGACATAAATGGTCAAAAGTCAGCTTGTTGACAATCGTATCATCATAGGCTGTGGACTTAGATTTGGCTTGTCATTGCTAAGACTCTCTCTCTCCTGAGAAGTTGTGAAATACTTTCTGCTTAGAGTGAGCGAGAAAATTCCGTTTTTGTGTTTAAAGTATAAAAAGGAACTATTTGTGTTCTGAAAAGGGAAGTGATAATAATAATTTTTAGGCTATCATTTTAAATATCTATATTTGTGCATGCACTCCATATATAGTCTTTGTGTGTGTAAGTAGCCACTTATATTCTATACATAACACTATACACATAAATAATTACATAAGCACATATAATTATTTTTCTATAAAAGTTATTTTCTTCCTTGCACACACACTTTATTTAGTACTATTTATCTCTACTGATGAAAATCTCATTTTACCAGAAAGATAACATTTGAGATAAGGTATGTGAAGATGTTTGGTAAAATGCTTACGGCAAGTCTTCTTGCGTTCACGACAAAATTTTTAAAAGTTCTGTATCTCTTTTGGTCTTTTTCTTTTTTAGTGAAATTATGACATGAGTTGCTTTTGGTGGCAAATACTTGCTTTCCATCATGCATGTCCTCGCAGAGCAACGTGGTCATGCCAAACTGCAAAATCCTAAAACCTACTACAACAACTTTCTAAATTATTTTCTTGATTTCAGGCACCATGATATATAGAAGTGAGAAAGTAGGCAGGATGACATTGAGTACAAGGAAAATATAATAGAAACAGGAGGCCAAGGAGATAATAGTAATTCTGAAACCGGAGCAAATCACGATAATGGGTTTTTAAGAGATAGTCACTGTGACCCTATATCATCATGGTTCCCTCAGCTGTGAATGGCGTTCAGGGTTTCTACCTTCTGAACCTTTCTCATTCTTTGAAACTTAGCTCAAGAACACTTGCCTTCCTGAAGCTTTAGCTTCCCTAAAAGTATAATTTATCCCAGTATTTAATCCTCATGCCAAGTTGTTAATTGACAAGAAGAATATTAAAGTCTGAGATTATTTCATTTCAGAGAAATCATAAGCTACATATAAGATTGTAATAATTTCCTCCTTATCAATGTTGACAGTTAGTGAAAGTTCAATGCAATTTCTTATAAAAGCTGAGAAAAGCATTTTAAAACATTTCCTTTGTATCTCTATAGAAATATTTTGACTATTCTAATTTGGCTTGGCTTTGAATTTGTTCTGATGAGAATCTGTAAAATAGGCCATAATTTTTAAGGAAGATAAACCTCATTAAAGTCAGCACAAGGAGTCATTTGAAGTTGTAACAAGGAATGTTTTGATAAATATAAGTAGGAAAATACCTTAACTGTGAATCTCTGGAGCAGGAAAGAAAAGGAAATTTCATGATTACCATTTCTGAAGACATAAGAATATCGCTAATATAATTCAAGACTATAATTGCCATTTGCACAGAAGCATATAGTTTAATGAATATGTTTAAAATAGGGAAAGAGATTAGATAACTTTTTGAAATTCATTTTGATGTAAGTTGGTAGTGATTGAAGTTTAATGAAATGAGATGGAAGAAAATTAGTTTTCCTTTCTGTAATTCAAAGGTTACTTATTTTTAAAATTTCTCCAAACCATAGTACAGGCCTATTGTGTCTCTTGTTCTGAAAACCATCCTGCCATTTCCTGATATTACCACTGCCACTGGATCTATAATTAGGATTTTTACTCTGGGCGGCTTTCCAAGGGCAATTCCAAAATAAAGCTAGTGGATGGGCATCCTGAACAAGTGCCAGACAGTAAATCCAACTGGAAGGTAACAGGGTTGCCTTGGCTAATTGCATTATACACACAGTTGCTGACAAGTTTTCTCTTTTTCCTGGTTTCAAACTTATTTCACAGAATATTAATCATTTTACAATGATGTTGAGTCAGAGAATTAACGGTGACCTTGGAGGATATTCACGCTTGCTTTTTAGGTAGGCAATATTGCAGTAATGAGAGTTTTCTGTACAATATTTTGGAATAAACATCTTTTCATCTTCAAATCTTCAGGCAGGCTGGCAGGCAGGTCAAAAAGAGAAATGAATGGAAAAAGGAGAGAAGGAAGAAGGAAGGAGGGCAGGAAGAAAAAAGGAAGGAAAGAAAGGAAAGAGGAAGGGAAGGAGGAAAGGAGGAAGGAAAGAATCCTTTTATTACAGCACCTAATCCTAATAAGTCATTTGGTTCTTGGAACTAAAACTGGATTTTAAAGTTTTTCAGTCAGAATCTGAAGATGAAAAGGAAAAGGATAAAATAAATCACTAAAATACACAACGGAGGAAGAAGCTGCCTTTTTCTGGCTTGTCATGATAAATATTAGGTAATTTAAAAAATACATTGGCTCCTTGCCAATGTATTTTACTAAACAGAGAGACCAAACAGAAATCTCTGCAAGTGTAAGATTTTGGGGAGGAAAACGATGGAAAACAATCCATTATTGGGGCTGTTGTATTTTATTGCATGTATTAACCAGATTTCTGCAGATGGAATAAAGCTGGCTTTATATCAGAGCCATAAGTCTTTCAACTTTTGATGGTTTCTAGCAGGATGTTTTATCAAATGTACTCTCAGACACTCACATAAGTTGGGCTTTTATTTCTGTCCTTAAAATTTTAGGCAAGATTGCCATTTGGGTGCTATTATACAACAAGACCTACCAATTGCTTTATAAGACAAGGTGTAAAAGGGAAAACTTCCATTGCTAAATTTGTTTTATATTTAACTGCATTTATATATATTAACTGTATTTTTACATTTTATTTTTATAGAAAATATAATATACTTTTATAAATGTAAATTATATAAAATATAGTTTATTTAAAATATTTTATAATTAGTGAGATCATATCACATTTACTGAAAGGAATTAGAAAATCTTTGGTCTGCATTCTTTTCCATACTAATCTTATCTTCCTTTACCAAGTTTCCATCTATCTGGACCATTTCAGTCTTCTTTTCTTTTTAATGACAAAAGGAAAGCCCTACTCCTGTCAAATGCCCATACCTCTTATTCTTTGGGTATTTCCTCTCCACTTGCATATCCAGTCTATTTCACCTACAGGATCTTCTCCAACAACTTGCAAACCAGCTCTGATAATTCATATCTTTTAAAAAAAGACAAATACCAAAGCTTTCTTTGATTTCACATCCCTTTTTAGACCTACTCTGTTTTTCCATTTCTTTGTATAACCCAGAATCCCATAAGAATCATCTGCTATAGTGTTTCTCCCTTTTTACCTATTTCCCTCTTTTACTCACACCATTTGGGATTCTCCCCTCACTTTTCCAAAGAAACAGCTCTTGCTAAAGCCACAGAAGCCTCTCCATAGCCAAAATGCAATGGACCTCTTAGCCCTTAGCATACTAGATCTCTCTTTTTTTATCTTTCAGGCACCATATTTTCTTGTCCACTGTTGTCTTCTGACCTTTGAGTTCTCCTCCCCAGTTCTGTTAACTGCTGCTTCCTTCTCTAAGCAATTGCTTGGAGTTGGGAGTGCTACTGAGGTTGGCCTTGAACTGTTTTCAGTTTTCATCCTAGATTTTCTCACTGGGTCAGAGTATCTATTTCCTTGTTGTTCGGTGGCATTTATACGGTGGTGACTCTCAAATTTGTGCTCCCAGCTCAGGCCACTCTTGTGAGCTAGACTTTTATAGTCAGCTTCTCGTTGACATCTCACAGATATCAAACAGGTGACACAAATTCCTTAACATATCTAAAACTAAACTCTCCATCTTTGAGTTAAACAACCTTATGGTCTTCTTATTGTAAGTAATTGGTATCAAACCACCCCATTACTTGGGTCAGAGAAGAGGAAGCTCTTTTCTTTTTTTTTTTGACAGTTTTTTTTTTCACATCTTTATTGCAGTATAATTGCTTTACAATGGTGTGTTAGTTTCTGCTTTACAACAAAATGAATCAGTTATATATATACATATGTTTCCATATCTCTTCCCTCTTGCGTCTCCCTCCCTATCCCAGCCCTCCAGGCGATCACAAAGCACCGAGCTGATCTCCCTGTGCTCTTTGAGATCTCCCTTTGCCTCTCTTCACTTGACACATCAATTCAAAAAATGGTTCCTCTTTTTTCCTCTGGTTCCACTGCTTCCTCAAAAATATATTTGGAGTCTATATACTTTGCCCCACAGCAACTGCTGCTACTCTCTCTTCTTGACTTATCTGCTTCCTCTTTCGTTTTTTATCATCCATTCTCTAATAATCATTCAATTATCCATGTCCCACACTTATTTTATATACTTTTAAAATTACTACCCATTGTATTTAGAATAAGATCCCAAATTATAAACATGCCTTAGCAATGTCCTACAAGATCATACCCCTACCCTGCTCTCCAGCCTAATCTCATTACTCTTGATTATTATATTCCAGTCATGTTGTCTTTTAATTTTTTAAATGTGTCAAGCTCTTTCTTGCATCAGTGTAAGTTGGTAGTGATTTCCTCTACCTGAAATACCCTTCCTTCCACTTGCTCCTGAGTGGCAAATGTCCACTCATTCCTCAAGTATTAGCCTACAGTTCACTTCTTGAGATAACTCTTACCATATCTCCCAATCTGAATTAAATTAAGTTGCTTCTGTGTTCATATAGACCATTATTAATTTCATTAATAATTAATAGCATATTTAAGTTTGTTTGTTTGCTTGTTGTTTTTCTCATGCTTGTCTCTTGAATAGATTTTAAGATTCTGGGAGATCCAGGCCCTTTTTCAACACTATTAAATATAATACCTAGCAAGCCCCAGTACTGGGAATAGAGTAGTTATTAAATATTGTTCAATAAATATATCTGAATTATTTTTGGTTACCTTGGTAACCCAATTTTCCTTAGACTCAGAAATAGGATGATGTGAGCATTACTACACTGACAGTTATTGTAAAAAGAGGCGGTTACCATTTTGTCATCCCCATCTCTTATCTTCCCGTCTCCAATACCAGGATTGACACTTTCATTGGTATCCAGTTACTTTATGTAAATCTTTATGTAAATCAGTCCTTGGTGGCTTTCTTCAACAGAAAATTATACAAACATTATGCAAAATTGTGCAGATATTTCTAAATTCCAGTTCAAGTTATACCCAGGCCCTGATACACCTACAGAAATGTGAGTGGGAATAGTCAGTGAATATGCAGTTTTATGAATTAACCTGACTCTTCCTGTTTGCTAATATTTTAGAGACATTAGGACAAATGCTCTTAAAAATACACTTGCTAATAGAGTTCACCTCAATTTAGGAAAGGCATACATACTACATTTGCCGATAAAGTTAATTTCCTTTTAGAAAAGGCACACATGCTTTTAAAACATTTGCCTGTAAAAGCAGGTTGGAAAAGAGAGACAAATTAAATAAGCTAAAGAAAGTTCATTTAGAAAGAAAGGTTAAGAGACAATTGAAAAAGAAAACATATAGCTAATCCAGAGCAGTACCAGCATGAGACTAAAGAGTTCAGAGAATGGGAATGGTAAAATACTATAACATATTTTAAAGCTTATAAAAAAGTTCACTTCCTGAGACAACCCTTGCCATTTCTCCCAATCTGAATTAAGTTGCTTCTGTTTTCATATAGACCACTATTATTTTCATTAATAAATTAATAATTAGTAGCATGTTTAAGTTTGTTATTTTGTTTTGTTTGCTAATGCTTGTCTATTGACCAGATTTTCAAATTTAGGGAAATCCAGTACAGAGTATCATAGAGGAGAAAGCAGCACAGAGAGTCAACTCTGAGACTTACAAATGGTCCCTCTCAGTAGTATTTAGTTGAGTCCTGATTAGGTCATACTTGTGAAGAAAATTCTAGTAGCTGGAGAAAAGAACCACATGCAAGGGCTTGAAAAAATAGTATTCAGACTGGACAAGACCAGGATTAAGTCTGTTCTCAGTGAGATTTTAAAAATTTAGGATTCACGGATCATCAGTTAGAGTACAAAGAGGTATCCTGTCTTAGTAGTGGGAAAAAATTAACTTTTGACTAAATTAAATACTAGCCTACATAACAAAGCTTAAAGAGGAGACCTGCAAGGATCAAACTGTGTCTAACTAACTGGATGATGTCCCAGAACAAAGCTCATAAATAGCTTTGCTAGGAATATGAAAAAAAAAATCAGCACTCAACAAGAATGAATCACAAAGTCTGATATTTAATCAGAAATTACTAGGCATTCAAGTAAGCAAAAAATAAAACTCATAGTGAGAAGACAAATCAGTCAATTGAAACTGACCCTGAAACGACACATGGGAAAATTAATAAATAAAGACATTAAGACAGTTTATGACTATATGTTCAAGAAGCTGGAACAAAGATTGAACCTGTTTTGTAGAAACATGAAAGATATATATATGACCCAAATTAAACTTGTGGAGATGAAAACTATATTGTCTAATGTGAAAAGTACACTGGCTAGGATGAATGAGAGATTAGATATAGCAGAAAAACATTATTAATGAGCTTAAAGACATAGCAATAGAAATTATCTAAAATGAAACACAGTGAGAAAAAAACTGAAAAAAATATGAACAGAAAATCAATAAAATGTGGAATAAATTCAAGAAGTTAAATATACACGCACCTGGAGTCCTGAAAGGAGAAGAGAAAGAATAGGGGAGAAAATTTATTCAAAGAAATAAAGACTGGATAGCTTCCAAATTCAATTAAAGCCGTAAGTGCATAGACCCAAGAATCTCTATGAACCTCAAGCACAAGAAATATGAAGAAACTGTACCAAGGTACATCATTATCAAATTGCTTAAGACCAGTGATAAAGAGAAAAAAAAATTAAAAACACTGACAGAAAATAAACAGTGGGTACAGTGGGGAAAACATGGTAACAGCAAATTTCTATTTGGAAACAGAGAGGTAACATCTTTATTGTCTACAAAAATCTCTGGAAGCCTGAAATTCCACACCTAGCATAAACATCTTTCAGAAACAAAGGCAAAATACTTACTGAAACACACAAATGCTGAAAAAATTCATCACCAGAGGAAATGTGCTACAAGAAATGCTAAAGGAAGTCATTTACACAGAAAAGAAAAATTAACCAGATGGAAATATGGGTCTACGTGAAGGAGTAAAGAGAAGCAAAATGGAAACTACTATGGCCATTATTAAATTTTTTCTTATTATTTAAATCTTTAAGAATTTTAATTGTTTACAGCAAAAATAATCATGTATTATAAGGTTTATGACACATTGGAATAAAATGTCTAATAACATCATACAAGCTTGGAGTCAAGAAAAAGTAGTATACTTTTGTCTGGTTCTTATACTATATAGAAATGGTATAATGAACTGGAAAATAGACAGTAATAAAATAAATATGTATGCTGTAAACAATAAGTAAGTAACAACTAAAAAACATCCAAAGGATTTATAGCTCATAAACCAAGAAAGGGAATAAAATGAAATCACAAAATATGCTCAGTTCATCCAAAAGAAGGCAAAAAATGAAGGAAAACAAAATATGAACAGAAAGCATTTTTTTAAAAAAAAGGACAAATAGTAATATTGTAGATTTAAATCTAACAATACCAATAATCTCAAGTGTATATATATATATATATATATATATATATATATATATATATATATATATATAGTGGTAATGGTGTCAAACCAAAGAAACAGATCAATTGAATAGAATAGAAAATGGAGAAGTAGAGTCACATATTTATGGACAACTGATTTTGAGCAAGGGTACAAAGGAAATTCAGTGGAGGAAAGGATAGTCTTTCAACAAATGGAAATAACAACTGTATATTCATATGCAAAAATAAAAATAAATAAAATAAATACCTTGTACTATATACTGAAATTAGTATAAAATGGATCATGTACTAAAAATCTAATCTTATAAAACTTTTAGAAGAAAACATAGGAGAGAATCTTTGACCTTGGCTTAGGCAAATATTTCTTAGCAACAACAACAAAAGCACAATCTATAAGTTAAAAATAAACCACTAAATTAGACTTCATGAAAATTAAGAACTTCTGCTCTTTTTAAGACTGTTCAGAGAATGAAAAGATAAACTTCACACTTGAAGAAGATATTTGCAAATCACATATTTGGAAAAGGACTTGTATCCAAAATAGAAAAGGAACTTTCAAAACTCACTAGTAAGAAAACAACCCAACTACAAAATGGACAATTTGCATAGACACCTCACCCAAGAAGATATATCGATGACAATAAAAGCACATGCTCAATATCTTTAGCCATTAGGAAAATTCAAATGAAAACCACAATAAGATAAGACCACATACTGACTAGACTGTCTGAGCAACAGAGCCAGAACAATACCCTCCACACCCCAAAGAAAGAACACATGGTGCATAATTCTATTTATATCAAATTCTAGAAAATGTAAGATAAACTATAGTGACAGAAAGCAGATCATTTGTGATGGGGAGGGTAGGAGATTTAAGCAGGATAACAAAGGTGCGTGAGGAACTGGGGGGGAGGTGATACATATGTTCATTATCTTGATTGTGATGATGGTTTGCCAATGTATCTATCTGCCAAAATATTTCAAATGGTACACCTTTAACATGTAGTTTATTGTAAATTTATTGTATGTACCTAAAAGGCTGTTTAAAAGGAGCAAAATATAAAATGTTGGTAGTTTAATTCCATTTATATAAAAATGCAATACATAGCTAACCACAGATAATCACACAAAATAAGACTGAAGTAAAATATGCTTGAATTTTAATAATGACATCAGGAGTGAAGCTTTTTCTTTATTACCTTGTTATTAAAGTTTTTGAAAAAGATATATGTAATTTTAATCTTCAGAAAAGGTAAAAATTCTGTTAAGTAAAAAAAAGATGCCAAGCTTTAACTGTAAAAATAACTTTTCCCTCAAGTTTAAAGCACAACTAACTTTACTAAGTTCAAAATACATCTTCCTTTCTTCTCTTTCTTGCCTTCTTTTAAAATAGAAAGTCAACGGTAATGCAGTTATCCACTAGACCACCCTTGGCAAAGTCAAACATGCAAAGAATGCTAAAACTAGACATTTTTCATTAGATATGGGAAAACAAATAAAACTCTGGGTATGAAACGATAACTCAGTATGCTTAAGGGTATACCTGATGCTCTATAATGGAAAGAAAGAAGCTCCTCTCTCGGCCTTCAAGGGCTCTGAAAAATTAAGATTCTCACTGTGTAGGCAGGTCTACAGGAAAAAGGAAACTAGTCAAAGGAGACTAATTAGCCAGGTGGAAAATAAAAGAAAAGAGAAAAAGCATGGGAAAACAGAAGAGGAGGCAGGAGAAGCAACAGCAGTGGCTAGAAACTTGGAAACTGAAGACAAAGCAGAGATGTTGGAAACAGGCCTGACTTACTGCCTAGCTGATGTCTCTTCCATCCTTGCCTACCCTTCTCCCCAATGTGCCACTAGGATGGAATTGAAAACCTATGTCTCTTCCCACAATTCTATATTTAAACCTTATTTTGACATTTCCCTTTTTTTCCTACCTATTTTTATGATTTTGTACATATTTGATTCTCCTACTATATATTTAGTTTTTCAAAGAACAGGGATCATGTCCTTTTCTTATTTGTAACTTACCCTCTTTGCCCCCTACTTTTCTTGTGTGAATGCCTAGAAAAGTGCTTTTCAAATAGTTGGGCTAATTGATAGACGTTCAGAGTGCTTAATATCAAGACAAACTTTCTGTGAGTTCTATGTAATAGCCTTCCATTCCTCTGCACAGTCTAAGCTTCCCAGTCTCAACTCCTCAAAGGAGGAGTAGATACCTGAAACATATTATTAGTGTGTTAAGAGCTAGGGGTATCTTTGCCTTTCAGCGTCACACAATCATCACATTTCACAAAGACCCAAGGGTATTCCCCACGTTCTGCTTAAAAAATAGTGAAAAGTATAGTATATTTTTATCCTTCATAGCAAAAATGTCTGAATGCATAATTTAGAGAATTTACTTGTGTGAACTAACCCATAGTAGAGGCAACAGTGTCACTAAACGTGGACACTTTGGAAGAAATATGTGGTTCAGATAATGCTTAACAACTGAGGCATTATTGTGCTCTTTGAAAAACAGAGATCCAATTGTTAGGATTCAGTTGGAAGGATGTTCATTTTGGATTCATCCTGCAAGACCAGTGCTTGTTAGTTAAGGATTCTAACTCAGTGTTAGAAACCTTTGTCTTTGTGTTTCTGCTGTAAGCTCTGAGAACTCTTTCATATGTCTATGTGTCAATAGGACACAGTCTGAGGAATCTGAAGTCTTCTATTTTAACAATCTAGACATTCAAATGGGGGCCATATGGTTCATGTCTCTAACAGTTGAGGCAAAATAAGATATTTAATTTGGTCACAATTTATATCCTCTCTACACTGACGTCATTCCTATTTAGTGGTGACCTATGCTCTAGGTGAAATAGAAAACACTGTTATTGGTGGATAAATGCCTTCTCTAGCTAGGCATTCATGTGTTTAGAAGACATGAAAAAGAACATATCTCAGAAAACAAAACTTATACTTTGGGAGGCAATTTTTATCACAGTCCAATTAATGCTCGAAACACAGCTATAATGGATCATCACTTCGAGATTTTCTTTCACTTATAATGGGAAATTTACAAAAAGTAGAATGATTCATTTCAATTCAAAATATCACTAAAGAAATGTGGAAAAACATTTTAATGCAGTTGCTCAGCTAAAAACTTACTCCGTTATAAGATATTCAGCAAATAAATTGAGATTCATTCTGAACATTATTTGCAGAGTCCTATTTAAGGTACTTACTTCATTATGACACATAGTCAAGGATGTCTTTTGACATTTTGCTGGTTATGTAGAAGATTAAGTTGCCAAGGGAAAGTATCTGAAATGGTTGGAGGGTAACTGGAATAGCTAGATTCATATCATAAGGTGATACAAGCTTCTGGTGTTGTAGAAAATATACTGAGGAAGGATAAGAAGGAAGTAGGGACAAATGGAAGTCATAAATAAGAATTAACCTACTGAAAAAAGTAAAATGTTTAGGAGTTAGAAATGCTGTAAAATATAATAGAAGATTTTGAACAAATCAAAGACAATACCAGAGCCAAAATTTAGCTTAATGAAAGAAAAGACATACTTTTGTTGAAGTACACCTACAGAAGCATTTTAAGAACCAAAATATATCACTCGATTTATATTTCCTAAACAAGGAAATTGTTGTTACTTGTAAGGATAAATGTCAGCAATATGAATCTTGTAGAAACACTAATTTTTGTTAAAGTTATCCAATAATACCTTTAAATTTTTTTTTAATGAGAAAGAGAGGAAACACAGCAGCCCCACTTTTGTCAATTGGTTAAATAGGCAGAAGTTTATTACATTCAAAGCGTCACATTTATCACAGTCTGCTTTGCATTATACTGTATATGTCCCAGTAAACTATACGCTTCTAAAGGGCAAGAGATGGATTTGGGGCATCTGGTGTCACCACAGTTCCTTGCATTTATGTAGGATATTGAATAGTCTTCTGTGTAACATGCTGCTGCCCAGTCTACCGACTGGCTCAAGAATATTCCTCTGGACTTCGGCCTCCAAAGTTACAGTGTAAAGAGGTAGGGATATATAGTTGATACTCATTATTCCTGGCAGTTAACGTTCTATAAAGTTGCAACAAACACTGAATTAGTAAATACTGAACCAGGACATACAGGATTAGGTTCTTGCAAGTCTCTGGTAACAACATTTTCATCAACTGAGCAATCCATAACCTTGTTTTACATGTGTTTCTGTTTAAAGATACTTAATTTAATACATATTGTTAATTCATTAACATTGAACTCAATGGCCAACAGCACTACAAGTAACGACTGAACAAAACTTACCTAACACACACATTTCCTCCTAAGGTACATCCCAGCTTAGGAGCACTAGACAGCCCTTCAGCACTCTACTTGGGGCATTTTAAAGGGCAAAATTACCCAAAAAATGAGGGGAAAAAAGTGGCAATAAATAGACTGTGAAAAGGGCATTTGTTTATAGTATGAGAGCTGAAATGAGAAGGTAGAGCTTCACCTTGTTCAAAATCAGGTGAGAACATGCAAATCAGGCAACTAAAATTTTTCACTTCTCTGCGTGTGTTTGCGAATGACTATAAAAATGCCATGGGTATTGATCTGGGGGTTACGAATAAATGTTAGCATTTAGGTACATTCTCACATATGGGGTCTGTGAATAAAAAGGAAGCTTAGAATGAGATAAAATGAACATAGGCGGGACAACAGAACAAACCTCATCCAGTTCAGCATCTAAGTCTAAATTCAAGTGCACCTTTGTTTTCCCACTCTGCTCATGTGACATTTTACCAGGTTGGAAACTTTGTGGTATACTTGTGGTTTCCAGCACAAGTCCACAAAATAAATAGGTTTCTAGATTTGCTACCTGCTGTTGTGCCATGCATTGACCTATAATTCTTACCTGAGAAGGGAGTTGACATTTACTGAGAATTGAATACATTGCTAGTTGCTTGTCTTTTTGCTAGTTCTTTTTTTTTTTTTTTTTTTTTTACTGATAAGACTCTGATTCATTGGGGGGAGGACAGCAATATGCTCAATAAAAATAATTAAAAAAAACCCAAAACACCTCCAGTACCCTTCCAGATAAGGTGATTAAATAAGCACATTCTGGTCAATGAGACGCAAGCAAAATTTGGCTTGGTCTTCAGGGAAAATGGGAAAGATTAGGTTAGCATGGACCTAGTTGTCACTTCATCTGCTCTATCCTGCCTAAAATAAAGATAAAGGGGCTGAAGCATCAGTAGCAATGTGACTGAATGACCTTGATGTTGAATGACAATCCCTCACCAAGGCTAGTGGAAAAGAAAAATATGAAAGCCTAGATTTCTGATTGTATAATGGAGGTTCCATACCAGCCTTGCCTCCAGATTTCCCACTAGAAAGAAATAAAACTTTGAATATTTCTGAGGTTGGTTGGTTTGTTTTTGCAACTCTACTGACTGCTGTCAACCTTCTTTATGTTTCTCTTATTGTTTAATAATGTCATTTCCAAGCTTTCTGATTAATGGTATGCTTTCAAAGCTTCTATACTTTCCTCTGTTACTCAGTTTTTTCTTTGATCCACTTGCTAAGAATTGCACTCACAGTGGCTCCCATTCATTTGGGAAAGCATTTTTGGTTTCCCAAGCTCTTGAAATTACAAAACAAACAAACAGAACAAAAATAATTACCTGTTTTTCCTCCTCTGGTGGAGGCTAAAACCACTCAGGTAATTTCCTGCCCCCATCCACCACCAATTTGTGCTCTGGTATTGGAGGGACATTTTTCATCTAACATTGTTTAACATGTTGTACACAGATATTTTCCTTTGCTATCCTAGTTGCTCTGTCTGTTTTAATGAAAGAGTTTGAGTAGATTAAAATGTGATAGACTCTCTCATGATCTTTTCTCTCCCAGAAATTTAATCTGCATTGTATCTAATATAGCATACTCCCACAAGCAGGTGTTGTCTATATATTCCTTTATCTCTCATTCAGAAAACCTTTCGAGGTAAGTATCACATTTTCAGATGACAAAATGAAAGCCCAGAGAGGTTAGGTAATTTGCCGAAAGTCACCAAGATAGAAACGGTTGTTACCTACATTTGAAGTTGGCTCTGTTTAGTCCATTCCTAAGTGCTAGGTGAACCCTTTTAAAATGAATCTGAAAGCACTATTCACAACTGTGCTCCTTTTTGTTTGTTTGTTTTGGGGTTTTTTTTGTTTGTTTGTTTTTGCGCTACGTGGGCCTCTCACTGTTGTGGCCTTTCCTGTTGCAGAGCACAGGCTCTGGACACGCAGGCCCAGCGGCCATGGCTCACGGGCCCAGCCGCTCTGCGGCATGTGGGATCTTTCTGGACCGGGGCACGAACCCGTGTCCCCTGCATCGGCAGGCGGACTCTCAACCACTGCGCCACCAGGGAAGCCCCACAATTGTACCCTTGCAGAGGGATGCTACACCTGGCCTCAAAAAGGTCATAGAGAACCTCATGAGTCAAAATACATGTTAAAATAGACAGCTAAAAGTTTCTAGCTGGAAAAGAACGTAGTCAAAGTTTAAAAGAGAAGCACAAGTATTTTTGCTCGTAAAAGTCTAGGCAGATTCTAGTCAGGACGTTTGTCCGCGTGCACATTCCCCATGCACCACTGCAAACGTAAGTATCTTTGAGATAAACAGAACACAGTGCTCTGTCTAATAGTAATCATAACTGCTTGACAGCACACATCAGCATTTTGTTACAAAGTTAACCATTCTAGTTCCTTTACTTCTCTACATAGGACTTTTAAAAGCAAAAAGGCTTGTATCGCTCCTTTAAACTTTTCCCAGATCCCTTTTCATTATCTGTGCTCTCCTGAAAGAGTTTAACGTTTCTGTTGGCACTTGCATGTATAACCTTTTTCCTTTTCCCCAGTTTCCCTTGGATGTTCTTTTCTTTTCCCAATTGTTTTCCTTGGGTATTATTTTCACCTTTGAACAATGAGGACAGCAAGACATAGGGTATTTAGTTAGAGAGAAGAGGAGGTAAGATGGTATGTACCATGTGCCCATTCCTGCCACAAGTGATTTCCATTTAACATCTAAGTTTATCCTTGCATGGCTGTTTCCTCTGCATCACTACAGTCTCAGCCCAAATGTTATCTCTTTAGATAAATTTTCCATTATCCCTATAGTTAAATCCAGAAGTCCTCTATCTTCCTACCTCTTAATCAAGGCTCTCTTATTTTCCTTGTAGCACTTTTTCATTCTTTGAAATTCTTACTTAATTACTACTTTCTATGTTTATTTTCTCTTTTCTCACATTAGAAAGCAAGCTTGTAGAATGGGGATTGGGTCTGTCTTTTAAGTCACAAGACCCTGGCTCCTAGACATTGCTGGATAAGTAATATTTGCTCACACACCATTGTAAAGCAATTATACTCTAATAAAGATGTTTTAAAAAGTAAATAAATAAAAATAAACAATACAATCAAAAGGCAAAAAAAAAATGTATATGGTTAGGAAAGAAGGTGATGGCACTCTTATGGGATGGTCTTGACTTTCTCAGAAGCATAGTAGGTGCAGACTTTGGTATGAGATGAGGCTGCCTTGGAATAAATGTCACAACGGGCTTCATCATTATAATATAGGTTAGATGTAAGCTCTCTGAGGGCGGTCTTCCATGGCACGTTCCTGAATGTCTCCACTGCTAATTGTTGTACCTGGAATATAGTAAATATGTAGAAAATGTTTGTTGATGATATGAATATATGGTTAGAAAAAGAAAAAAATAATATTTGCTCAATAAATATTAAATAGATAAATGATTAGATAAATAAAAGAACAAGGAATTCTGTGCAGATAGAGACTAGGATCTCAACAGAACCAAAATGTTTATGAGGATAAAAACTTGAACAAGAGAAGAAAGAAGACTGGTAAGAAAAACTTAGAAAATATGGATGGAACCATATTTCCTTCGTTCCCTCCAAGGCAATGTACAAGGGATTGTAAAGTTAAAATAAATAGGCCTACGACTAGATTAAATAAACAAATAGTCTGTCTTACATTTTCTGTAGGGTGACCTCTGCTATTTTCTTCCTTCTCAAGATTACTAAACAATTACTAAATTAATAAGGAGATTCTTCTATTAAGACTGACTTCCTGGATAAAGCCAATCACATGCCAAATAATAATCCTGAATATCCTCAGCAGAGCTCATTGCTGCCTCATTTACTGTCTGATGGGCATAATTTAGCTGACGAACATTTGTTTGCTCAACTCATGTTGACTTAGGTTAATTCTTTCACAGTGAGATTCGGATATAGTAAATTTATGCATTATCTGGTAATTATTGTTATGAGAGGGTCCACATTAATATGTTAAATTTTGCTTTAAGATGTGCTAATTAAGCTTATTGTGTGGCAGACTCAGACCTTACATTTTGAGTTTGTCAGTATTTCTTTCTTGAAATGTCTGGGATATTTGTGTTATTCAACTGTGCTGGTTTAAAACATAAGGATATCTGCTACAATATGAAGGACACTTTACTCTCTCAATTTAGGTTATAGCTCTATTTATCTGGTGCAAGCAAGGGAATAGGAATTATTATATTTTCAATATCTAAATCATCAATTGGGTGTTCACAAACTTAAGTGCTATGATTTCTTTAGGAGACAACTGAAAATAACGTATCTGTTTTATTTGATAACCCTGATGTGGCCCCTACTAAACCATACCCTATAAAAACTTCAATGTATATGATTCTAAAATTAATCATTCCCATAGTACTTTTATAATCTAGGCATTAGAAATTCCCTTTCCAGTCACATAATGAGCTAGCTTATTTAGACAAAGTACCCTACTGAAAACAATTATAAATGTTTTATGAAACATGTTTTTAAAATATTTTTTAAAGTATTGAAGAAATGACCACAGAGGAAGGAAATATGAATGCAAGTGGGAACACAAATAGGCAAGCAGAGTTTTGTGACTGCTTTTGTGCTAAGGGCACGCTGCCAAAACTTGAACTTAGGAACTTGAACTTGAAGGTTTTGGTGGTGTTTTGACCATGAAGGAAAACTTCAAACATTTGACACTGAACAGAGCTGGCCAAGATGCAGTGTGGGAGACATCATCACTAAGAAGCTGTGATCACTAGAAACTTCTCCTATGGACACACAGCCCAAATTTCCATCTCCTGGTTTAAAAAAACCCCTTAAGCTATGAACTTAAAAGGAAGCAAAGCATTTTTTTGTGGGAAACAGCAGAAACAATAGATACAGAAATAGACCCAAAAGACTTCAAGTACTGGAAGTATCAAAAAAAGATAAAGCAAATATTCTTACTACATTCAAAAACTAAAAGCAAGCAAGGAACATATATCTTTAAGAAAATGTTATAGATTTAAAAAAATGGAAACTCTAGAAATGATAACTGTAACTAATATTGAAAACAAAAGGGTTAAATATATTAGCCATTTTGGGGCTTCTCTGGTGGCGCAGTGGTTGAGAGTCCGCCTGCCGATGCAGGGGACACGGGTTCATGCCCCGGTCCGGGAAGATCTCACATGCCGTGGAGCGGCTGCGCCCGTGAGCCATGGCTGCTGAGCCTGCGCGTCCGAAGCCTGTGCTCCGCAACGGGAGAAGCCACAACAGTGAGAGGCCCGCATACCGGAGGAAAAAAAAAAAAATATATATATATATATATATATATAAGCCATTTTGAAATACCTAAAAAGAAAATTCATGAGTTGGAAAGGTAGGTCAAAAGAAACTACCTAGAATGCCACATGGTGAGGCAAAGTGATACAAATCAAAGATATAGAATATAATCATAGTGTTCAAAGGATGAATAACTCCAAATATTGGAGAAGCCCAATGAATCCCCAAAAGTTCCTTCAGAAGAAAAATTATTCCAGATGCAAGGGTTTAAATGCAAGAAGGAATAAAAATCAAAGAAAACAGTACATATTGGTTTTGTCTTGCTGAACTTTTGTTGTATAAAAGAATAATAATTACGTGCCAAGGGATTAAAATGAGAGCGAAATAAACTATCAAACAACGTCCTATAAGTTAGGAAGTGAATAAATGAATTGTTTTAAGTTAGGACCTCAAGAGGCATATGTCAAAGAAGGTTAGATGTGCAAGGGATTGACTAGACTACCTGAAGGATAAAGGGAGGAGAGCTGAGAAAGGGACCACAATACAGGTCTCCCACATGTGTAAAGAGAGGAGGAGGGAACATTGGGTAAAAAGAGGATCAGGCTGCAGCATAGATTGGATAATATTTCATCCAGACCAATGGAGAGTTCTCCAGTGAAAGCTGTCACTCAGAGGAAACTTGCATTGGGCAGGAATGTCTTGACACTCTAATCCTCACTGTGGTCATTCTGGGGAAAGCATGACAGCAGCTTAGGGGAAGCATGGCCGCACCATCCTCAAGGTGGAGGATCCAGAGAGGCTGAGTGTCAACTATTCTCCCTCCAGCGGAAGATCTGAGAAACATATTTCTATGACTGCCACATGGAGTTAAATTTTCTAATATCTTTGTATTTTGGAGGAAGAAGAAGAAAGATAAAAATATTGATGAGTGTAGATTTTAGTAGGTTAAGTATGCACATTGTAATTTCCAGAGTATTCACTAAAGTAATAAAAACAGGTGTATTACTTCCAAACCAACAGAGGAGAGATGATGATGGAAACAATTTCAGAAGGCAAGAATAGGGAAAGGGGACAAACAAAATAAGACAGATTCGTAAGTAGGAAATGTATAATAATATGTTATATATTTTAAAAATCACTTTTAGATTACCTGTAATGGACTACATGCTCTAGTTAAAAACAGTGGTTGTCAAAATTAATCTTAAAAACCAATCGGTATACTTTATGAGATGTAGTTAGTTTCTACACTAGATTCTACTTCTCTTGAAATTATTATTCCTTTCACAAATATTTTTTAGCTTTTCCTTGCTCTGAGAATGAACACAGAAATGCCTAAATTTCCCAGGGAAAAAGCCAACTTAGAATTTGAAAATTATTGAAAGATACATGCAGAACACTAGTGATTTCTCTTCAATAAATTTGGGTGGGTAGGGAAAGGCCAAATACCCTGAAGTTTCATGATAAAACAATAATTACTGTTTGAACTGTTTTTATTTCTGAAAATAAATTGAGATAACCTATAACTCTAGACTTATTTTACTAGATCATTAAAATCAAAACAGAAATTTAAAAAATTGTATTTGGAGACAATGGTATAGTAAAACCAAATCATTAAGTTATATCATTATTATGAGTAAAAGGAACCTGAACGAGCAACAAAAGGAAATGTAAAGGATTATATACATTTTTCTTTTTCCAATAAAAGGGCGATGACCTTTCTTTAGGAGTGACAGACTTTCAAAATGTTCTTTTTTTGCATGAATAATTAATGCATATTCAAGAAATACAAACAATCTGAAGGAATGTGTCATAGCTGTTTATTAAAAGAGGAAGAAATGATCTTACCACATTTTTCTTAACAGGGTAATAATGGGTTTTTTAAGATGCACTCGAGCAGAAGTTAATGTACATTTTCATCAGCCCAATTCCATTTTGTGGCACAGTGAGGAAGGTTTAATGAACTCCACAAGCAAACTTTGTCACCTTATAAGCACATCTTCAGTTTTAACTGATCTCTGTGTTCAGTTCCCAAATGTTTAGCACTCATCTTCAAACCAAGATTTATTTCTGATTTTTCTCTAGGAAGGCTTTCCTCACTGCTGCAGCCAGTCATTACCCACCCCAGGCTGGCAGCTGACACACTGATGCCTGTGTTATTAACTGAACTTGGCACTCTTCCCATCAATAAGCCAAACATCCAGGGGAGTTAATAGCTATTTATACATTCTTATTAACAAGATGCAGGTTTATAAACCTTCTTTCATTGTGAAGCTCTAAATGCATATGCTCTTCTATTAAGAAAAGTTGTATATACAGATGTATATACAAATTTTGACTGTGCAACGTTTTTGGTTCATATCATATTTCCTGTTGTCCACATATCACGGGCAACTTTTTTGAGAGATATCTTAGGAACTTCCATGCAATGTTTTTTATTCCCTTTGACCAGTTGTTGCTGTGCTTCTTTAGACAGGTGATGAAGCCAGACAGCATTATTCTTTGTTTCCTCCTCCTCACCCACTCCAGACGTTCCCTCTACAGATCTCAGCAAAGCAAAGACAGCTTTAAAAATATTACTGATTCTTTTTTCTTTTAGTGAGATGAAAAATTCTGAGTCTTTCATGATATAAAATTTTAGAAAAAATAATTTATTGAACCCTTCTTAATGATGCTGTTTCTACATTATTCTTTTGTAAAAGGAGAAAAGACTCTCAAATGACACTTGGTGATGTTCTGACAGCTAATGAGGGAGATGTCATCATGATTCTGAGGACTTTCCATGTCACCGAGGCTGTTCTAGGATTCTGATTTTTAGTTTTTAAACTAAAAACTTTCCCCTTCATTAAAAAGTACAACTAGTTTTTGTACAATATTAAAATTGCATTGGTTGTCCAAAGAGATAGTTGAGAGTTGTCTAATCCATCCTTCTAGACGGGTCATAAGACCCTTTTAGTCCTTTTAGAGAGCATTGAACAGTATAACATCCAGCCATGAATCAGACATTCGCCATGGTGAAACTTAAAAGAATAGGGCTATTTTAATGTAGAATCACAAAGAGACAAGGCTTATTGATTTAAATTAAGTGAGATACTTTATATGAAGTGGTTAGTGCAAAGTTTGTTCATAGGAGTAATAAACACTTGCTGTTTGACCTTTGGTTGGGAGATTCATTTTCCTCCATGGTTTGATAATGGAGCGGGTATACACTACCACTTACCTATCTGCTCTTGTAACCTATTTCTTAAGGTTTGTGAGTCCTCCTAAATGTAACCCACAAGATATTTGTTGTTCCTTATGTTGTTGTTCCTCCTAAATGGAACCCACAAGATATTTTCCACCAATCTTGACCATTCCTTCACCAACCCATTGCTTCAGATGGTGGGGACAAGACCCAAGGACAAGTGGGCCTTTTGCAGGACCAGGTGGAACCTCTGATTCCTCTGTGCACAGCTCTATAATTAGCTCCTCCCAACACACTGGGGAGGTGGCTCTGAAATTCTGACAATGTAATCTGAAACCTGACTTTACTTTAGAACTACAAAATACCAATTTTGAAAGAGAGACAAAAATGATATAAAGCATGAAGCCCCATCTTGGTCAGGTGATTTTGACTTACGCATCTTAAACTGTCTTTTTATGTTTTGAGTTTTTGTCCGTTGAATAATCTACACACTTTTCATAGAACTATTATTTAATTTGGGAGCATCAGTAAGAATTTTCTTGAGGATATTTATCTCAGTTCTTGACTTAAAGCTCACCCTGCCCATCAGAGCTTCTTTTTGTGACATACCTGAGAATTCTGAAGAAATATCAGTCATGCTTGTGCCTTGAGAATTTCTTCATTCACCTACCAATATTGACTGTTCTTTATGGTTTGAAAGATAATTTATGTTGAATGGTTTTTATTTTTAAAACTTATATTGCAGGGCTTCCCTGGTGGCGCAGTGGTTGAGAGTCCGCCTGCCGATGCAGGGGACGCGGGTTCGTGCTCCGGTCCGGGAAGATCCCACATGCCGCGGGGCGGCTGGGCCCGTGAGCCATGGCCGCTGAGCCTGCATATCCGGAGCCTGTGCTCCGTAATGGGAGAGGCCACAACAGTGAGAGGCCCGCGTACCGCAAAAAAAAAAAAAAAAACAAAAAAAAAAAACACTTATATTGCATAATTCTGTACTTTGTTAAGTCTTAAAGTTGCCTCAGCTAACACATTTTCAAGGCATTTTTTTAATTAGTTGTGTTTCTGACAAACAATAGCAATCATAATGAGAGTAATGCCACCTTCACAGACGTAGTTTCATGCCCTTTTCATACCACTTTTATTAATCAACTTACAATGACATTTTAACTGAGTGTTCTTAATGGCTAATATTAATTTCACAGCCCCCTTTTAAAAATTTCTTTCTTAAATAATTGTTTTTACACATAAAAAACTTTGTCAGTCCTTTACTTCCTTTCCAGGTTGATACTTAAATAATTTAGAGAACTGTGAAATCCTCTGTTCTTTGTCTCTGGATTGACTGAAGATTTATGTGACTGTGGATTGTGTATATATCAATTACAGTTTCATCCTTTGCCTTTGTGGATTTTGTTTGGAGATAGTTCAGCAGGTGTGGATAGACACATTTGAGCTCAGTAATACTTTGTCTTCCTTAAGTGATCAATTTCAGTTAAATTATTGCTGCTTTAAAAGATGGCCTCAGGCTATTTTGTGTTTTAAATGACTGATTGTGAAGAAACATTGAGGGCTTTTTCAGCCTGTCACATATCAACCTGACATTTTCTGCCTTACTCTGTATCTTCTGATATTCTTTCAAAACAACTCAGAAAAAAAAAAATTGAGAAAGTTCTTAAGCTTTTAGAATCATACTTCTTTGCCTTCCATTTAATTTTTATTTTGTTTTAAAAGTCCTAACCACTACTCTTGGGTTCAGTTAAGAAACCTGATATCCATTCAGCCTTATTAGTAACTACTTGTTCTCTTATTTTATGTTACACCATCTTCATGAGCAATGACCATGGCTAATTCATTCTTGGTACCACTAAAGGTCTGGCACAATGTCTGTCAAGTAACAGGTAACCAAATAAGTATTTCTTGGTGTTCAGGACTATTGTTGTGTGTATTAACTGTGCAAGCAGCAAATGCAGTGGCTAGCTGGTAATAAATATTTGACAGACATATAGTTTCCTCTATAAAGAGATCTGTGAGGACAAGGATAGATAGTTTTATTAATGATCTGCTACCTGGTGACATATTAAGCACTCAGTGTGTGTGTATTCAATAAATAAATGCCATAATTTTGTCTTAGGTTTTTGTTACTTTGAGTTCATGTTAGTGTTGTCTTGCATTCCTATAGTTGCATACCCATGACTAACTCAGTAATTTTTGCTAAAAGTTATCATTGCTTGACATATTCACAACTTTAAATTTCTATTGAAAAATAAAGAACTGAAGGAAGAAAAGATGGCTTCGAAAATAGCATTTTGGCTTTTCCTCTCTTGGACTGGTAGGTTGGCACCCTTTGCCATGGACTTGATGTTTGTGTCCCTCCAAAATTCATATGTTGAAATATTAACCCACAGTATGATGGTATTAGGAAATGTGGCCTTTGGGAGGTAATTAGGTCATGAGGGTGGAGTCCTCAAGAATGGGATTAGTGCCCTTATGAGGAGAGTCATGAGAGAGCTTGCATCACCTCTGTCTTCTCTACCATATGAATATACAGTGAGAGGATGGCCATATGCAATCTAGGAAGAGTGCTCTCACCAGACATTGGCTGCAGCCACCGTGGTCTTAGACTTTCTAGCTTCCAGAACTGTGAGAAATAAATGTTTGTTGTTTAAGCCAGCCAGTCTGTGGTATTCTGTTATAATAGCCTGAACTAAGACAGCCCTTCATCCTGTGTAAACTGTCCTCTGCTTCCAGACTTAACTTCTTCATAAGCAGGAGTGCCCATGGTAGAGTTCCTAGTGTCCTAATTAAGCTCAAGTTAGATGGCTGTTTTCGCAACTGCTACAAAATGGTGACCCAGAAGATATATATGGGACTTTTGCTCTTTCCTGAAGAATAAATTACAAAATTTAGCAACTTTGGGTACATGAAAAGAGTACAAAAGGTAGATGAGAAAGATGGAGGAGACTCAGTGAGACTTACAGCTACTCCACAGTCCCACGCTAACATGATGGGTTGCTTTTTAAACCAGCTGTGTTCATTAAAGTGTCTGGAGACTATAAGCCCAAGTAGTCTGGGGCCCAGATAGTAAAATACCACCTTGTATTTAAAAAGAGCTATACACTGTCTTCCTCCCCACATACTATGGGATGCGTAGCAGGCAATGGTAACAATCTTCCCCAAGGAGCAGTGACAAGGCATCTTAACTAGTAGGGCAGAGTCAGAGAACAAGGTTAGATTTGTTCTTAAGTACATGGTCCCAGGACACTGTGGATATCCAAAACATTACTGAGACAGTTTTGAGGATAGAGTCTAAATTATTGTTGGGAGAAAGAAGCCAGTAGAGACTGATATTGAAGACTTAGGGAATTTGGATCAAAACAGGATGACATTATAGAGTAATTCAAAGCTACCACTGCTGTTTCCTGAATCAGCCTCCAAAGTGGCTGAGAAAGACAGTCCAATATTACCAGGAAAATAGAGTGATACAGTGTTTGTATACTTAATATAAAACATCCAATATTTAGAATTTCTTCCAATAAGGAATTCTTAGAGGTTACACTGTAAAATGCACACACACACACACACACACACACACACACAGAGAGACAAATACATGAATATATTTTAAGTTTCTCAGATGTAACAGAATACAAAAATAGGGAAAAAGTTCATATATGATTATTGTTTAGAGATTTTTTTTAAATGGACTTGAAAAAGAATTTAAAATAATTAACTTCATCAAAGAAAGGACAAGTTGAGAAGTCCCAGAAGAATAATTTATCTGGTATGTAAGCCGTATTAATTGCATGCGCTCTGAATAAACTAGCATGATTCAGAAGGACTAAGGAAATCTAAAGGTGTTAGACTAACTAGACTTCGAAATTTGGTGGTTTTTATATACTTATGTAAAACCATCCAAGTCTGGAACAATAGAAAATCATCTTTGTGCTGTTTGTATCATAGATGTTTTCAATAATTGAAAACTTATTTTTGAATACCAACTGCGTGCCTGATTTTTTTTTTCTTGTGGAGTTAAGGTATAACAGAGAGCAAAACAAACAAATATCCTTGCCTACCTGACATTTACATTCTGGCAGAGAAGCAGAAAATAAATGACAAACAATAAAACTAAAATCAGTGTAAACTATATATCTTTTTTTTTTTTTTTTTTTTTTTTTTTTTGCAGTACACGGGCCTCTCACCGTTGTGGCCTCTCCCGTTGCGGAGCACAGGCTCCGAATGGGCAGGCTCAGCAGCCATGGCTCACAGGCCTAGCCACTCCACGGCATGTGGGATCTTCCCGGACCGGGGCACGAACCCATGTCCCCTGCATCGGCAGGCGGACTCTCAACCACTGCGCCACCAGGGAAGCCCCACTATATATCTTTTAAAAGGCAACAAAGGCTATGGAAAAAAAATGAGAACAGGGTAAGGGGATCAGGTTTACCAGGTAGCCTCACTGAGGTGTTGTTTGAGCAAAGAATCAAAGAAACAGAGTTTGGTGCATTTAATTCAAATAGCTGAAAGTAAACTCCAAAGAAAATACATAGTACGCTTATACCAGAAGGTTCCCATATTCCAAACTGCAATTCATATGCTACTATGATGAAAACAGCAGATCTTAAAAAGCAAAGTAAATGCTTTCCATCATCCATCCCTCTTGAATCTTTTATGCAATAATGCCTGTTTGGCAGTGTGCAAAGAAAACGGTTTCACCTTGCTACAAATGCCCTCTCATTTCTCCTGGACAGCATCTGCTAACCCAAAGAGTACACCAAAAAATAAGAACTAACACTAAATTTTTCAGTTGGGCCTTAGTCAAGAATGCAGGAGATGGGATGATTATACAAGCAGAAACAAAATAATCTCCCTTTCAAACAATAAAGATCATTAAATCTTAAATTCACAAGCTCAGGTTATAAGGATATCATTCCCTATTACTATGAATTTAAAGAAAAATCCTCTTCTACCACAAAAGAAAAGAAAAACAAAATAAAACATCAGTGGGTCAGGTTGCCAGGTTAAATAAATACAGAAGATTGTATATTTATTGAGGAATTTGAGCAGGTCTGAATTCCACTTACTTCCCTCCCTGTTTTCTCATCTGAAGTCCAGAAATCACATGATCGATGATCAAGGCTATTAGATAGTGTTCGTTCATTTGGTGAAATATGACAAAGACAGTCATATAGGGAGAAGGTTTAGTTTCTAGTGTCCCTTATCAGATAAGTCTAGTCCTTTTCCTGCCTTACTTTTCCATTCACATTATGCTTTCAGGCATGATTCTTTAGAAGGACCTTGTCGGGTACACAAAGGCATATCCTCATCCAGCTGAGTACTTCGTGGACAGGTTCCCAGGTCTATGAGCAGAGGTAATAATGTTGAAATGGCTCCATAATATATTAGCTGTCAAACTGTAAGTCAAAATACTCACATGAAGGTAACAGTGTGTCCTTATATAGACTGATGAATCATGTTCTGTGTCAGCAGAGAGATTTTCAAAGATGTCTACGTCCAAAGTCACTGTAAGAGATTCAGAACTTTTGAAAGAGCAGAATCCTTTTTGATAAAGGTGAAAATTGAACTGCCTCATGAATCGGTAGTCATGAGAGCTGTCCCTTCATTCTATGGACATCCCACTGTAGGTGCTGAAAGCCCTGAGCTCAGCTAATAGCTCATTGTTTCCTTGACATGCAATGTCTACACCATACCAAGATACCATGGTTTATATTGGAGGTGCAGTTTCCCAGGATTAAGCTAGATGTATAGAGTGAGTCAGAGATAGACCTTGAGGGCCTGTATCTGTCTATAAATTTTTTTCTAGGGTCCTAATTTCTTTTTGGAAAAGTCCTCCAAATCCAGAAGACTCCTAGGGAGTTGCAGAAATCCCAGGACCCCTACTCTAGTGATTTAGAATATTTTCTTTACCTTATTCACTTGCCCCAATCTATAGCAGTTCAAAGTTCCCCAAAGCATCCTTAACCGATACCAAACATATAATGTAAGATTACTGTTTCACTAAGTGGTCAGGCAGTGCCACAATATAGACTATAACATGAGTGAGGCCAGGGTCAAAAGGTAGGTAAGTCCCACCCAGGGAGGACACCCTGGGTGGGACTTACCTACCAGGTCAAGGTCACTGAGAACAGAAAACATGTACAGTGGGCTGAAGTAACCCAGCGTTTACTCATAGCCAGAGGAGAGAACGTATACAGAATCAGTCCCTTGCAACACAGTGGTGCCCCATGGCTAATGGATCCATTCTGCAGCCCAGACAGGCAATATGGCCCCATGAATCCCACTTAGTGCTACAGTACAAGGACTCTTGTGGGGTCTGAACACAGAAAGTTGGTAGAATGCCTGATGGTCACTGAGACATGCATAACTAAGCCGTTTCAAGAATAGTTTACATATACCTAATAGGCAACACCCACTGCCCGTGCTCTGACTCTCTTCATACTATGCGATTTGTGAGTTTACCAGCACTTCCTGTACAAAGCACAAGGTTCTTCTTGGGAACACAGGGGAGATGTCGGGCTGTGCTTGGACCCTCCTCTCACAATTTTGATCAAATTTATCGTTTTTAATCTTCTGCTACTTTTTTCTCTCTAAACTTCAAGAGACAGAAGAGCAGGAAATAACCACAGGTCTATCAGAATTTCTGAACACGAAGCATTGACTCTTGGTAAGGTAGGCCAAATGCTAAATATAGTACTGGGCAAAAGTAAGCATTAAAAAAATGTAAAGCTGTCATTTTTTATTATATAATTTTTGATAAAGAAAAAAGCAAATATAGAGACGGTAGTCATCTCTATTGCAATCTCAGTAGGCTGACACCTTGCCTTTCAAAGGAGTTTGGATTAATATGTTAAGAGAATTGGAGTTACCTGTGTAGACCTTCGTTATAATACACTGCATCAGAACAAGTTTTTTGTCTCATTTTATTTCTGATGCTGCACATAACTAAGAGGATTCCAAACGTTTATTTTTCTCTCATTTAAGATTTTATTATGAATAATTTCACATATACACAAAACTAGAGAAAACTGTGATGAATCTCCAGGTACCCGTTACCCTGCTTCTACAACTATTAACTCACATCCAGTCTTGTTTCATCTATATCTCCATCTATTCTTTGAGATACAAATTATTTTAAAGCAAATATTATCATCATATAATTTTACCATAAATATTTCAATATGTATCTCATGGTGATAAATACCCACAGTATTATTATCACACCTAAAAATAAGTAAATTTAAAAACTAAGTGATTCTGATTATGGAAGAATAAAGGGACTGGCAAATCGTTTTTGGAAAAAAAAAAAACCCAACCAAGCAAAGAAAAACCCGTATAAAATTGAATAAGTTGTCAAAAACAATAATTTCAAGCTGTGGGAATAAATGAAATGCAAACAACAAATTGAGAAGCATTCATTCTTTAATAACTGCTAGGGCTTCACATAAGAACAGCAGGAGCATGTGTTCCAGCCTGCAGCTGCTCTCATCTCTTCCTAGTGTTGATTTATGAGAACTGTAGCTTTCCAGTGTGGGTCTGGCCATGAAAAGTAACAAATTTGCTGCCAGAGAGAAGGGGCTATATTTGGAGCCCAGACTTTGACAACTAAATATGATGAACTTGTTAGGAAATGAATGAGAAAAATTGACAGTTGCGCAACTTTGCTAGTTGCAGTTGTGGTCTCAAGATATCCTGAAAATGAGGGAGAAATGGAAGTGCTGAGATAAGCTCTTCATCCATCCCTGGCAGATTGAAAAACTATGCACATACATGGAGGAGATCCTAGAAAGGTCGGGGAAAAATAAAACCAAGACAGACTTAAAAACTGGGTGAACATTTTAATGTACTCACCAGACTCCACACAGATTGATCTACAAGGAGTGGAAGGCTCATGAGTGCAAGGTGTTGAAATGTAAACTCTGCCCAAATCATTGACTGACCACTTGGTTATTCAGACAGAAGGTTGAGCTATAGGATATCAGACTTGGAAATATAAATGATTTTTCTAAATTGTGTAGAGACATCAGCAGCTAAACACCACAAGAGAGACAAATGCCAAAGATTACGTCTGGAAGGAAGAAGGAAGGAAGTGAAGGAAGGAGGGAGGGAGGGAGAGGAGGAGAGGGAGAGAGGGAGGAAGGAAGGTAAAAAAGAAGAAAGGGGAAATATCAAACCTCAGAAAAAATAAAAACAAGACCTAGGATTAATATAAAGTATTATGTAAAGTGTCCAGTTTTTCATCAAACATTATCAGACAACCAAGGGGCAGGACAGAAAGCAGACAATATACATACTGACTTGCATGGACCTAAAGTTGTATTTAGTAAAGACTCCAAAGCAGCCATTTAAAATATGTTCAAAGAATTAAAAGCAACTATGGTGACAATGGCTTAACAAGTAGAGAATCAATAAACTATAAAAAGAACCAAATAGAAATTTTAGAGTTGAAAAGCACAATAACTGAACTGAAAATTCAACAGATGGTCTCAACAGTAGTTCTGAGATGCCAGAAAAAAAATCAATAAACTTGAAGAGAGAAAAAAACGCTAAAGAAAAAATGAGCAGTCTCACAGTCCTATGGGATATGGTCAAACAAACCAACGTATGGATGGTGGAAGTCCCAGGCAGACAGAAAAGAGAGAAAAGAGTGAAAACAATGTCCAAAAACTTCCCAAGTTTGATGAAAAATATTATTTACATCCAAAATCTTAACATAATTCCAAGTAGGATAAATACAAAGAGATCTGCACCTAAACTCATCATAATCTATCTGCTTAAAGCCAAAAAGTAAAATATTGAACACAGAAAGAAAAAAATGGAGCTTCCCTGGTGGCGCAGTGGTTGAGAGTCCGCCTGCCGATGCAGGGGACACGGGTTCGTGCCCCGGTCCGGGAAGATCCCACATGCCGTGGAGCGGCTGGGCCTGTGAGCCATGGCCGCTGAGCCTGCGCGTCCGGAGCCTGTGCTCCGCAACGGGAGAGGCCACAGCAGTGAGAGACCCGCATAGCGCAAAAAAAAAAAAAGGAAAAAAATGATTCATCATATACAGGAGAGTAGATATTATTTTTAAGTGGAGAACTCTATAAAGGTAAAATATTCCTTATCATCTATTTGGTTACCCTGTGGGATAATTCTTACAGGCAGGATAAATGCTTGAGTAATTGCTTCTGCCACTACCATTTTTTTATAAAACAATTTCCAAAATAATGTGTTGGTGCCTAGCATTCTCCAGTGAGAATTTTCCTTTTTCCTTTTTGTCAACTCCACTTTTGATTTTTTCAAGAGTGAGTAAAATAGTTTTTAATTCTTTTAAATTTTTATGAGCCTCAAAAATGATGTCTGATTTTCATTACATCTTCTAATTAGTTTTCGATTATGTATAGAAGATTATTAGTTTTTGTTTGATGATTTCTAACCTGTGGTTTTACTTTTAAATCTCATATTATTATAGTAATTTTACCATTGATTATTTTGGGTTTCCCAATATTGAACAAATCTTTGGAAAATTGAGATAGTTCTACCTCATCCTTTCCAATTTTAATGCAGTTAATTTCTTTTTCTTGTCAATTGCATTTGCTGATATCTTCAATACAATATTAAATAGTGTGGATGTTATGGGTGTATTTTCTTCTTTCTTCATACTGACTTTAACAGGAAAGTTGCTTTTGAGATACATTGTTGGCTCTTGACATATATGCACACACATACAAATATGAATAAATAAATACATGTAATATATGTGTATATATATATGTATGCAATATGTGTGTATATTTGGGTGTATGTGGAGAGAGAGAGAGAAAGAGAATGAGATATAGACAGACAAGAAAGAGACAAAGAGAGCAAATAAAATCCATCAGTTCCTACTTCAATGAATGTTTTCAACAGTAAGGGGAATTGACTTTTAAAAAATCTCTCAGAATGTATGGCAATATATAATGATTTTTCTCCTTAGACCTAAAACAATGAGTAGTTAGTATTAATGAATTGCCTTATGTAGCATCTCCCTTGCAATTGTGGAATAAAACCCCACAATTTTTCAAATGGATCATTTAGTCCTGTTTGCTATTTTTTTAATTTAATATTTTTGCATTGATATTCATATGTGAGTTTGGGTTGTATTATTTTTCATCTTTTTTGTTGAAATCTCTTTCAGGGTTTTTCTTCATACAGTAAAATAGGAAGTTTTCTTCATTTCTGTATTCTGGAATAGTTTAAGTAACATTAGGATTATCTGATCTTTAAAGGTTCAGTAAAATTTCTATTTCTTCCGTAGCAATTAGTCTGTTTAGAATCTCTGTCTCTACTAGAGCTAAATTTAACAGGTTGTATTTTTGTAGAAAAGTATTAATTCATCTACACTTTCACATTTATTTGCATAGTTGTTTATTTAATTTTGCTAACAATTCACATATTATGCTGATTTTTTAAAGTTTGACTTTATTTTCTAAAATATGAAAAAATGTATTAAAAATATTTAAAAGATATTTATATATTATGTTGCCTTTTTTAGATTTATGACTATTTTCTAACTTATTAAATTCTGTTTTTCTTTAATGATTCCTAAAGTATACTTTCTTTTGGCTTACTATGTTTTTCTTTTTAGGTTTTTGAGTTGGAATTAATCAAAATTTTTATTTGTAACTTATTTATTAATTGATATATAGATATATATATATTTTTTGGCCATGCCATGCGGCATGCAGGATCTTAGTTCCCCAGCCAGGACTCAAACCTGTGCCCCGTGAAGTGGAAGCACAGAGTCAACCACTGAACCGCCAGGGAAGTCCCAACTGATATATTTTCATTTTTCTTGATATAGGTATTAAATGTTATGCAATTTCTCAGATAACTAAGCTATATTCCAGAGATTCTGATATTTTTCCACTATTGTTTTCAAGTATTTTGGCATTTTGGTTTTGAATTTTGTGTTTTATACAATAATTGTTCAACAGCATGTTTCAAATTTTGGGTGTGAAAAGGACTCTTTTGTTTCTTGATTTTATTTTGCTCATATTTTTCCAATTCTCTGGAATTTATTAAGGCTTTATTTATGGACTAAGGAAAGGTCAATATTTGCAAGTATTCCATGTGCTTTTAAAAAGGTATAGTTTCTATTTTTGAGGTTCATAATTTTATAAATTTCAATGTAATATATTTTTTAAATCTTCTGTCTACTCACTAATTTTTTCCATTTGATTGTCTTGTATTGAGAGAGGTGTATAATATTCGTTTCCTTGCATCTGTTTTCTGCTGTAATGTATATGGTTGCTCTAAGTTACATAAATATTACAAACTCTTAACTATATCATTTTCAGCGTGCTTATTTGTTTCTTTTAATGCCTTTTGGTCTGAAATCTACTTTGTCAGATACCAAGATTGACATCCTCTGTTTCCTTTTTATTTCCTTTGGTCTCTTATATCTGTGTCTGTACTTTCATTTTTAACCATTTTGAGTCTCTTTGTTTTAGATATGTCCCTTGTTTACAGTGCAGTGTTACATTTGTTTGGTATCCTATTTGAAGTATTTTTCTTAATAGTCTAATAAAATCAATTTAAATTTATTGATATTATCAAAATTTTGACCTCTAGAGTATTTTATGTATAGATACACGTACGAACATATATATATATTTATATATATAGATACACAAACATGTATATGTACTTTAATACACACACCCATACATATAAAAATATATGTTTGTAATACACACATATATATTTGCATTTTAGTCTGTTTACCTATATATTACCATTGATCCTCTTTTATTAGCTCTTGTGTTTTTTTTCTTCTTCTGTACTGTACAGTATTTTTATTAGTTAGTACTGTTTTCTTTCCTCAACCTTCCTTCTTTGAAATAATATATTTTAAAATCCTAATTGGTAAAATTGTTCTTTCCATACATTCTCGTCATTCCACAGATTGTTCTACTGTATCTACGTTTTACATGGTACTATTACCTGTAATACTTTTTCCCTTATAGCCATCATTTGATCTTGTCACATGTATATAATATCAATATCCCTCCAGTCATTTTGGTTTTGTGAAATTCTTGCTCAGATATACTAGGAAGTGCTCATTGGAACAATATTCTCTATCTTTCTTTATGTTCGTAACAGTTTCTTAGGAGCCTTTGAACTTAAAGAACATTTTGTCTGGCTATCAAATCTTATTTTCTTTGAGTATCTTAAATGTGTCATTCCACTGTCCTCTGGAGTAAAGTGTTATTGTCAAAAAAAAAAAAATATCAACCCGATAGTCTTTTCTTACAACTAACTTTAGAATAGACACTGGATGTCTTTTAAGAAGCAGGTGCACCCATCCCCTGGTACTATGAATGTTGGCTACTAAAAACTCACAACTGTTATTTCCTCCAGAAGATTGCTCTTAGCTGATGGGGACCATCTTGCTGGGAGGTCACATACTTTTTGGGGAAAGGCCAACAGCTCATGACTGTCTGATATGGGGCATGAAAGACTGGACCTCTTGCCTAAAGGTAGAGGCAGCTCTGCTGTGCATACATCCTTCTCAGTACTCTTCCTCTTGCACACCTTGGACTAGACCAAGGTGAGGCTTTACCTGAGACCACATCCTCTCTCAGATTTGTCTCCTTTCCTCCCCAGCTCCCCTCACTCCCTCATAGATTTTGTTTCTTCTAAATAACATGTTTGCAATAAAATCACATACATAGAAATCTCTGTCTTAGGCTCTGTTTCTAGGTAACCTGCCCTTTTCAAATCTTCTTTCCTTTATTTGCCTTATAGTTGAGTTTTGTTTCTAGTTTATGTTATTCCTTCATTGCTTGTATTGTTATTATTTTTTGGAACTTGCTTTTAATGCTTTATAAATTATTAGATTACTGTTTTCACTGGCTAATGGGTATTCTTTCTGGATTGCCTTCATTTCCATAGTATGACTGTTCTGCTTCTTAGATTCTTTTTTCCTAATGTAATTTTCTATGGGATCCAACAGCAATATTTACCTTTTTTCCTTTTTAGGTGACTTTTTTTGGGGGGGGGTAATTTTAGGAGGAAAATGAACTAAATAGTTTTCATAGCTCTTAATATTTCTCTTTTGATATAATCACAGGTAATAACATTATGACTCTATAACTTCTGAATTATTCTGGCTTCTTCCCTCCCAATTTTAGGTAAAACCTCTTGTTTTTCCCTGATATTCCTTGGTTCTACTTTTTTACAGTTTCTCCAGAGTAGGAATTATTCTGTTAGCAGTTTCTTTCCATGGAACTCTATCCTAAAAGAGAACTTGAGTTAGTTTTCTGTGTTTCAGGAGCCCAGGTAACTTCAGTGCCATTTGACCTCTTACGGGTCCTTAAAATCAGCTGTGAACTGATGACTGTCCACCTCCCTCTCAGTTTCTGTTACTCTTCTCTGATTGGCTCACTGAGGTTTCCAGTGCGTAGTTTTTTCTTCAGTTTCAAAGTGGTTGTAGTTATGTTGCCTTTTCTTTGACTCTTCCTGTTCATTTTCTGATTCCTTGTGAGTTTTGCTTCTGTCAATGGTTTATTTCAGTCCAATCGAATTTGGGGTTTGCTGTCATACATTTTGCCTAACTTTGTTGTACATGTTGACTCCAGGTTTTCAGTTTTGCTGTTCTAATGGCTGTCTGTTTTTAGGTACAATTTATGTAGATTTAAAAACTATGCCACTGCTACTACCATCTTTCCAGATTGCTACAGATTTATTAGTAAGTGTTTAAGTTTAAGCAGGTAAAAAACAACCACAACAAAAGATAACACAAAACAAACTCCAGACTTCTGGTAGACTGAGTTAACAATTTGGATTGCCAATTTGTAGCTCATTAATTAGCTCTGCAGGACTGAAATAGATTTACTCACTGCTTGGTTTGCGCTCGGTAAGGATAGGAGATTTTCAGACCATTTTATGAACCAATGCTCAGTGCCCTTCACTTTGTGTAGATTTTCTTTCTAAACTTTATAGCATGCAAAATTCATGCTTCAGGCATGAAAAGGAGGCTGGCATTGCAGGTAGTAGGAAAAAATGCATACAACTCAAGTTCATTTGAATGTGACTTAATTTGTCTAATATCCAAAAGTCTTGGCTTCCTTCCTGGCCTTCTAACCACTCTCCTACATTTCCTACATTCAGTTTATTCAGTAGGTTTCTAAGAAGCTTCTTAAAATTTTGTTTGACTGTGTGTCCCTTGAAAAGTTACAAAGTGGGAGCAGGTGTTAGCCTCGGTAAGGTGAATTTTCTAAAATGTATTGTTATAGTCGTATTATTTTGTGAAGGAAAAACTTAGAATCATACTTATTGAGGTTCAGATACTCATATTGTCAGATTTGAGTTTAAAAGCACTTTCAATAAGAGCTCAAATCGTTTTAAGGGCAAGTTAATAATTTCTTACTCTCTAATGAGACAAAATCCTTAAGCTAATAAAAATTAAAATTAAACCCCTCTCTGCCGACTGGGTGTTCAGAGGAAATAAACCACTACCAGGATTATGGGAATCTTGAGATTAAAAGGCCAATAGGAAGCGGGCCCTGCATATTCAGATGTAGTCTAGTGGCATGCTATCCAAGTCATTTGCAAATGTCGTCTAACCTTTTTCTTTGAATGACGCCTTGAGACCCAATCCTGTTTCTCCAACTCCTTTCTAGTCCCCTTACATACCATAGGACGGGGGCTGCAAACTTTTATTTTAAGGACCATAGAGTATGTATTTTAGGCTTTGTGGGTCCCAAGTCTCTGTTACATTTACTCAACTCTGCTATTATACAGAGAAAGCAGCCCTACACAAAACAAAAAAGAATGGCTCGGTTGTGTTCCAATTAAACCCTCTTTACAAAAAAAGGCAGTAGGCCAGATATGGTCTGCAGGGCAGTTTGTCAACTCCTGCTCTAGAAGAAGACCATATTGGAGGGTAAGGCCTAGCCAAGTCTTCACACAAAAGGAACATTTAATAAAAACCCCATTATCGACAACTTCCATTTAAGAGAAGAAATGCCATTCACTTCAGAGTAACCTGCTTTGGGACCAAATATGGGGGAATGGGATTGAGGGGCATCAATGGGATTGGGAAGAAGCTATTTCTGTAGTTTCCTTTCTTGTGTGCTGTATATATATATTTTTTTAATTTTTGAATTTTATTTTATTTATTTTTTTATACAGCAGGTTCTTATTAGTCATCAATTTTATACACATCAGTGTATACATGTCAATCCCACTCACCAATTCAGCACACCTTGTGTACTATATATTTTTAAAAGTTCTTTCCTGGGGCTTCCCTGGTGGCGCAGTGGTTGAGAATCTGCCTGCTAATGCAGGGGACACGGGTTCGAGCCCCGGTCTGGAAGGAGCCCACATGCCGCAGAGCAACTAGGCCTGTGAGCCACAACTACTGAGCCTACGTGTCTGGAGCCTGTGCTCCACAACAAGAGAGGCCGCGATAGTGAGAGGCCCGTGCACCGCGATGAAGAGTGGCCCCCGCTTGCCACAACTAGAGAAAAGCCCTCGTACAAAAACGAAGACCCAACACAGCAAAAATAAATAAATTAATAAAAGTTGTTTCCTTTATTTATATTTTTGTGCTATGAAATGAAATTACATGGACATAGAGAGAAATATGAAGACTCCTCCAGCTAGCTAACAAATAACAAATCTCATATAAGAATACCAAGGGAAATTGCTTAAAGTATACTCTGTGATGGAGATATAAAGTGAACAAGACTCAGGGTCATTTTTGGTAATTTTTAAGTATGAGACACTCAAGACATCTTGTGAATTCAATCCATGTGATGGGGCAATGCAGTCCTGGAAAATAGATTTTGATGCTGTAGCACCCGGTTAAGGAAGTAAAAGAGGTAATTGAAGAAGATCAATTTTAAAACAACTATATTTTACCCAGATTGAGATAAAACATCTAATTATTAAGTATGGGAATAGCCCACTTTGTTTGGTTTGTGTATCCCCATTTTACACTTGGATATATCTATTATAATGAATAAGAACTATTTCTCCTCACGTATTCTTTATTTATATAAAACAAACATATGATAGAAAGAAATCTAATTAACAGAAAATATCGTAGCACTTGTTGGGACATGTGTCAGTCTGCTAGGGCTACCATAACAAAATAACACAGTCTGGGATGCTTAAACTGCAGGAAATTTATTTTCTCAAAGTTCTAGAGACTAGAAGTCAAAGATCAAGGTGTTGGCAGGTTTGGTTTCTCCTTAGGCCTCCCTCCTTGACTCACAGAAGCCTGCCTTCTCTAGGTGTCCTCATATGGACTTTTCTCCATGTGCTCACATGCCTGGTGTCTCTCTTCTTATAAGGACGCCAGTCCTATCAGATTAGGGCCCCACCCTTATTACAGCATTTAATCTTAATTCTGTTTTTAAAGACCCTACCTTCAAATACAGTTCCACTGGGGGTTAAGACTTTAGCATATGAATTATCAGGGAACACAATTCAGTCCATAACAGCAAATGCTGCCTAAATTTTAATTGTTGGACCAAAAGCCTAACATTATTGAAATGGTAATTGGAGTTGCAGGTTATATAGACAGGTAGAGAAATATTTCTCTATGAATGACCACTAATAAGCAAGGAGCTTTGCAAATAATTTCATGTTAACATTTTTCAAATTGGTTATCTTGAATAATAAAGTGTTGTTGTCATAAAATAACATGTTAATTCCAGTACACAGTCCCCAAAAGAGCCATCATTGCATGAAACCAAAAGCAAGGCAGAAGATTTTAAACTTATAATTAACAGTTGGAAATTTAAACAGGGTAATATATGAAGTCTGTGCAAAATTTTTATGATTGAGTTTTGAAAAATACTGTATTATCCCTGTTCAAACTGATGTTGCAGTTTTTTCCTCTAGGAACAGACAGCCTTTCAGGCTGAATAAATTGGTTACCAATTTCTACTTGATGATCCTCAGTTCCAACCACTGACTCTCTCTTCTGCCTTTGTGGTAGGGAATGGCATTCTTCTGCAGCACAAAATAGACAGTGAACATTATGTGCTGTTGTAGAGATTGGTCAAGACAACACAACACGCAATAGCTCTCAGAAGCAAAGAGCATTATTATTGGTCAAGTTCAATGATGAAGCCAACTTTGCATAATTCCTGTAAGAGTCAAAGTTATGTGATCTTATTTGCATGAAGTCTATAAAAATTTTATACACATCTAATTATTGCTTAAAATATATCTTCATTCCACTTAAAGCATCAAGAAATCTGAATATGAGTTGTATAATATTCTGATGAAGAAAAAACATTGTGAAATATTTCAGAAATCTTTCTTCTGAAGTTTTTATTTTTTCTAAATCTTAAACAATTTAGATTTAGAAAGGGAAATCAGAAAGTATAATTCCTACTCTGGCCTGCCACAGATTGTTTTGAAATATTCACCATTTTTCTAAGATGATGAACAGTACAAAATTATTTCATTTTTAAAGAAAAATACATAGTTTATTTTGAAGTTCCTCAGAAAGAATTTTCCTAATGCTTGTACTTAACATGTGCTAAATTGTTTTTCGAGAGATAATAATTTCCAATTTGGAAACCAAATTCAGCAAACCATTTAATTCATCAGCCACCTGTGTATCTGAAATATTCATTTGATTCCACTTCCAATATTTCAACACTATCTGAACATTTTTAGACAGTCTCCAGTGTCTGTTAACATTCAATCAAGCCTATTTTTATAAGCCACATAGTTTTCTCGATATATTTGTCTGGTTTATAGTGTATTGAAATGCTGCAGTCTTTTTGCAGAAGGCTGGTACTGTTGTTCAAAGAATTATTAATATTCACAGAGTTTTGGAGTTCCACTTGCTGACAGAGCATCCTCCAAATTAATAGTAAATGGTGATCATGACAGTACATATAAAAAGGTCTTCTCTCTCTCTCTTCCTAAACTTTGAAAAAACTATTAAACCTTCCACCCATGTTATCAGCACGATTATATTTCTGCCTGCTCAATTATGTTAAAATGAACTCTGATTTGCTGCAGGTAAATTTTTATCACTCTGTTTAGATTGGTCTCAGTCATCTTTCCAATGTAATGAAAATCAAAATACTCCCTTATTTAAGAGATGCCCTTTGAGAGCATTTTACACTAATTGATAGCCATACCACTTTTGCTCCATTGTTTGTTGATTGACATCTAATGGAAACAATGTTTTCACACATTCTGAATTACATTATTATTTTTCTGCCTACAGAACTGTTCAAATCACTCTGTGAGCTCATACATAAAAGCATCTCTTTCTTACCTTTCTGATTTTCAACAACTAAAAAAAATCTCTTTTCTTTACAAATGAAACAGACTCATCATACTCTTTTAACAATAAATACTATTTCCCGACAAATAAATATTTTTAACTCTGAATTTCAGGTTTCTTCCATTTCCTTCAATATGTTTTTGTGAGAAGATCATATATCTGCAACAGTTCCATCACAAAATCCGTTTTGACTCCAAAAGCAATCACTTCAAGTATATATTACTTTTTCATGTGTTCTAATTTTCTAGGAATTCTTTTTTTATTAAAAGCTTCTAATTTTGTTTCCAAATAATTATAGCTCCCTAGAAAATACATCACAGTTACAAATAAGCTAGACAAAAAGTCTAAATATTAAGGGACAGAGGAAAGCAAACAAAGTGTTTCTGAGACATATAATGTTGAAATGAATAAACAGGTTTACGTGGATAGGATGGTGCAATTAAAATATTGCTAATTGTGTTATTGTTCATTATTATGATTATTTTTTTTTTTTTTGCGGTACGCGGGCCTCTCAGTGTTGCGGCCTCTCCCATTGCGGAGCACAGGCTCCGGATGCGCAGGCTCAGCGGCCATGGCTCACAGGCCCAGCTGCTCTGCGGCATGTGGGATCTTCCCAGATCGGGGCACGAACCCGCGTCCCCTGCATCGGCAGGCGGACACTCAACCACTGCGCCACCAGGGAAGCCCTGTTCATTGTTTTTGTTTGTTGTGATTTCATTTTCTATTTTGATGCAGAAAAATTCGTCTGTTTCGCGCTGCCACAGAACAAATAAAATCATTGCTATTTTTCGCAATTTATGTAACTATTAATTTGTGACATGTACATATTTTTCCCTGTGTAGAAAAAAACAGAAGCAAATGTTGGGGCTATGGAGAAGAACACAGTTATGATTTTGAATGTCATTTCATCATCCCTTTGGTGGTGAGACTTGGAGCCATGCACTAGAGCCCCCAGAACTTCTGTGTTGTGGCTTGAGGTTAGCTGCCTTTCCAAGTCTTCAGTATCTCCCAGATCCTCACTGGTATTGTCTGTTTCCAAATAGTCAGTTGCTACATTCAGTTTTATTATCTGCCAAGTCTTTCACACTGGGCTTAAATTCCACCACTAATCTGAAACAGGCAACACCCAAGGATAACGAACACAACCTTATCAAAATAGGAGAGGAAAATTCTAGTGCTCTACCCAGCTTTACAATCTTATCCTTGCTATTGTATGTCTTGTTCCCATGGTTTAAAATACAACAAAATAACATTTTCTTTATTAATTTAGATCCCCAGTGAAATATCCCCTTACTATCCCAAAGTTTGATTCAAAAGACTTCAAATAATAGACTATAGACTTTTGCTTTAAATCTGGTTTAACAGGGAGCAAATTTACCCACGCATCTGAAATAGCGAAAATACAAACAAAACAAATAGCGCATTGGTTTTCAAGACACTGAATATCACTGACAGGGAAAGTTAAGAATTCCTTAAATATGGGAAACAAATTTGATGAGCCGTACGTACAGTTGCATCCAGCTTACTGCCTGGAAAGAGTTTTCACGCCGTGATGCAAGGAGGGGAAATTCAGACAAAGTCCAGGGGACACCCTGAATTGAAGCGATGGAGCTGGGAGTCCAAGGAGACTAAGGCAGATAGAGTTGTCAGGGCAGAGCACTGCACAGGAGAGGGCAACATACAGAAATTTTTGGAGTCCCGCAGAGGGCAAGATGTGAGAGACAAATACAGAATAAGACACAAATTGATATCTCCCGGAGGAACAGATTCTAAATATATAGTCTGAACTTTCAGGCGTCAGTGTACATTCCATTATAATTGAGGCCCTAGGTGAAAACCTTAGGAAGATCCTCCAAGATGCTTCATGGAGCAAAAGGGGTGACATAGGGTGCAAAACACAGAGCCAAAGAAAGCCAAAACTGCAGCAGGTACTGGCACAATTAGGGTTGGTACTGGAGAAGTGAAGAAGAAAGGATATTCTAACAACGAGTAAAGCCATCCCCAGATGAAGTCAGGATAGAATAAGGGTTGAAAAATGGAAGTCAAGAAAAAAGGTGTATAGGGAGGGGGTGATAGAAGCCAAGCTTAAGAATAAGGGAGTGTTAATAACCTATGATATATTTTTGCCTAAAAATCTGAATCAGAATCTAATCGGGAATCTACATCTAAACTCTGGTTAATGGGAAATTTGGGTCCATAGAAGAACAGGTTAAATGGAACCATGAAGAAGCAAACAGCTAAATTCAGAATATGAACCATTCTCTATGATGTAAAAATAAAAATAATATACCTGTAATAAACCAATGACATGAAATCAAAAGGAAGGAGGATAGTTAGAGAATGAAAGATCTGTAAGCGATATAAAAAATAAATGCAGTGTGCGGACCTTGTTTGAATTTCATCTCAAACTAATCAACTGAAAAAAGATAGTATTGAGATAACTCAGGAAAATTTGAATAACAATAAGGAATTAAAAAATTTTTTGTTTGTAAAGATCAAGGAATGGTGGCTATAGTAAAAATTTCCTTTAAAATTATTGTACATACTCAAGTATTTATAAGCAAAATGAAATTATGCCTGAGAATCTCTTTAAAACAGCCAAAATGAAAAGAGATGGGGGCAATACACAGAAATGGTTGGAAAAATATTAAAAATTGTTGAAGTTGGGTGATAGGTATGTGGGAACTCTTATTTTTCTTTTTTTAAAAAAAATATATAAATATAAATTGGTTTACAGTTTTATAAATATAGTTGGTTTACAACACTGTGCTAGTTCCAGGTGTACAGCAAAGTGATTCAGTTATACATATTTGTAACTTCTCTTTTAGATTCTTTTCCATTATAGGTTATTACAAGATACTGACTATACAGTTCCCTGTGCTATACAGTAGGTCCTTGTTAGTTATCTTTTTCTTTCTTTCTTTCTTTCTTTTATTTTTTGGCTACGTCAGGTCTTAGTTGCAGTGCGCGGGATCTTTGTTGAGGCACGTGGGATCTTTTTTGTTGTTGTTGTGGGCGCGCGGGCTCTTCATTGCAGTGCACGGGCTTCTCTCTAGCTGTGACGCGTGGGCTCCAGGGCGCATGGGTGAGCTCTGTAGTTTGCAGCACGCAGGCTTTCTCATTAAGGCGCAAGAGCTCAGTAGTTGTAAGGCATGGGCTTAGTTGCTCTGCAGCATGTGGGATCTTAGTTCCCTGACCAGGTATCGAACCCGAGTCCCCTGCATTGGAAGGCGGATTCTTTACCACTGGAACACTAGGGAAGTCCCTGATTATGTATTATATATATATATATAGTAGTGTGCATATTTTAATCCCAAACTCCTAATTTATCCCTCCCTCCCCCTTTCCCCTTTGGTAACCATAAGTTTCTTTTCTACGTCTGTGAGTCAATTTATGCTGTGTAAATAAATTCATTTGTATCATTTTTTTAGATTCCACAAGTAAGTGACACCATGTGATGTTTGTCTTTGTTTGATTTATTTCACTTAGTATGATAATCTCTAGGTCCATCCATATTGCTGCATATGGCATTATTTCATTCTTTTTTATGGCTAATATTCCATTGTGTATATATACCATATCTTCTTTATCCATTCATCTATCAGTGGACACTTAGGTTGCTTCCATGTCTTGGCTATTGTAAATAGTGTTGCTATGAACATTGTGGTGCATGTACCTTTTTAAATTATAATTTTCTCCAGATATATGCCTTCGAGTGGGATCGCTAGATCATATGGTATTTTTCTATCTACTTTTGTGTTTGTTTGAAATTTTCCATGATAAAATTTTTTTAAAAAAGAAAGAAAAGGGCTTCCCTGGTGGCGCAGTGGTTGAGAGTCCACCTGCCAATGCAGGGGACACGGGTTCGTGCCCCGGTCTCGGAAGATCCCACATGCCGCGGAGCGGCTGGGCCCGTGAGCCATGGCCGCTGAGCCTGCGCGTCCGGAGGCTGTGCTCCACAACGGGAGAGGACACAACAGTGAGAGGCCCGCGTACCGCAAAAAAAAAAAAAAAACAGGTCATGTGTAAATACAACTAATGGTAAGAAGCAACGTGCAGGAAACAATGCCAGCATCAACAGCATCTTTGGCTACAAAGAAAAACTACGTGACGCCAAGCTCAGTTTAAGCTTTCCCTCCCACAAGAGTAGTTCTGCATCATAAATGATCAAAGCAAAGCCATCAACTTGAAGGAGAGTCTAACAATGATAGGGACTTGAGTGTAAGGGTTTATTTTTTTATTAACTCACTTTTATTACTTAAGTCTTGAATAAAATTAAGTTTTAGCAAATTGTAACAGCCTCAGCAGGATGGAATTTGGAGGGAAAGAATGAGGGAGCCAGAATTTTTGAGAGGCTTTGAGCTTTTATGTACTGGAGCCCGTCCTCACTATTTGCACAGTTTGAGAGGCATGACTCATGTTGACTGTGTATCTGGTCAACCCCAATGTTTCCTATCATGGGTCTTATATGATGGTCTGCTTACTGTCCTTACTCGGCTAGCACCTATCCCTTATGACCAGGAAGAAAATATGGATTCAAAGATCTTAGAAAAGTACCACTGTGCCTAAGGAAGAAGCAATGGGGATTGCATATAGGGATTGGGAACCAAAAGCAGGTTGAATACAGGATGGGAGATGAGTTTTATGATTTGTGCGTTGCGAGCATGCATGGGGCATCATGCTCTCAGCAGGAGGGTACTGTTGTAAAATCACAGAGATCCCAAAATTCAAACTAAGTACTCTCTAACATCACATGAGATGCCCCTTGGAATCCACCTTGCTACCTCGCCTGACATAGAGATAATTTTGCCTTTCATATTTTGGTACCATTTTGCAGCTGATGGTATAAGGCACTAATTCGGTAAAGCAGAGGCCACTGTGAAGGAATGCAATTGAAATAAGAACGGTGTGCTGAGAATTGGGAAGTCTGAGGCCTAACCCCTTTCTAAACTTAAATCACTGAGCTTACCCTCAGCTTCCTCATGTGTTTAATGGAACGATTAGACCATAAATCATTGTAGAGGGGTTCCTGTGTTGAGTGGGGTTCATTGATTGATAAGGACCCTTCCATCTTTATATTGCTGTGGTTTGACACATTTAAAACTATACTAAATTTTAGCTGTTATTGTATACTAACACTCAGCCTGTTTATATCACACCAGCACAAATAATAAATCAACATGGCAACTCCATGTAAAAAGCCAGCCAACTCAAATAACTTACTGAAATTTCTACCTACTAAAATTTTTCCCTTTCTCATTTTGAATTTTAGATATGCTAAGCATCAGTGTCACTTCTCATTTAATCTAGAATGCAATAATTTAGACACCCGCCATATGAATTATCGCTCACTAAATAATTAAATCTGTTCTCTACAGTTTTTCATAGAAAACTTTTGTCATACAAAAATATGTCAGTTTTTTGTCATCCATTTTCCACCAATATTAATAGACACAAGGTGGACAGAACACGAGTCAAAGCAGTATTGGTTTGCTATAAGCATGAAGTACAACAAGCCTTTCGGGAGGCCTGGTTGGGTTTAAACACTTAAAATGAAGGGATGAATTTACGTAATTCAGGCACGGAAATCAGGTTATAGACAGAGAGGGGTGAGAAGTCTGGAGAGTGAATCCAGTTCTGTCACTTACAAGCTTTTGATTTTGTTCAAGGTGTTAATCATTCTGAGCCTTGATTTCCTCACCTGTGAGATGGGTACAATAATCTCATTATAATACAATGCAATGAGAGTTAAATTAATGTACATAAAAGAGAGTATTCCATGACATAGCAAATATTCAATATACATTAGTTAAGAACATATAGGCTTATAAAACTTAAATTTCTAAAGTTTTATGACTTTGAAGTGAAACCATTACTATTATTATCCTTCAAGGGTGTTCTCTGAGGTCCTGCTTAGGTAACTATTTTAAATTACCTTAACTATACATTTCCCCCTGTATGTTAGTGTTCACTTTCATGTGCTGACAAATATAAAAGAATTATCTACAGGGTGAAACTAATCAATATTTATTTTCATGTAATTAATTTTAAAAGTATCATGCTTCATATACATAGGTTTCTCAGTTTTAAGTGAAGTTTTTTTCATCCTTTGGATTCTTAGTGTCCCCTTCACCTTGGTTGCAAAGACCTACACTCTGTCTACACATACACACACACACACCCCAAATCAAAACAAAGTAAGTCCTTCTGGCACATAGTTAGTTACATCTGAGCAAACCATAAAGCATTGATTTTTTTTTGATGAATCTTCTCACCTTATCTTTCCCCTCTCTCTATTGTTTATACAACCTACTAAACTTCTACAATTGAATCTTGGACAAACGAACTTGCAGATTATGCAATGTTTCAACAGAGATGTGTTGCAGGGTGCTGTGAGTTTCCTCTGTGTCTATCAAGTGACCCTATTCTAAACACTTTCTTACACAGCCGCTTTCTGTCTGTCCATGGACTAGCTCAGTTCCGGCCAAACAGGAAGGCATAGTAGGCTCCAGACACTATTTTTATCCACAGGACTTCTCCATAATTTTGTTGCCAGCACAAACTCAAACAAAGCAATGGGTGACAGATAGAACAAGCCTTTTGGAGAAACAGAAAAAGTGTAACTTTTTGCAGATCCTAACCAGATGTTTTATAGGCATTTATTCCCTCTTTTTGCAAAAACAGTTTAATTATACACAACAGATTATATAATTACAACAGACTCATGATATACAAGATTCATTTATACAACAAAGTGTTGTCATGTGAGCCCTTGAACATTTTACTTAAGAGCCAAGAGGTTAGGCAATTGTTTGAATTTCATGAGTAAAAACAGATGCGGTTTCACGGTCTCATGCTAATGGAATTGAGGCTGTGGGGAAGAATTGGAAACCTTGCCCTTCTCTAAAGATACCACTCTTTGGTTTTTTCACCAAACCAAAAAGCCCAGGCTGGGTGGCTTGAAAACACAGGTCAAAGTCATTCATTCTTCCTGCTTAAAAAGATATTAGTAAATTTATAACAAAGTCAGTAGATGAATTTTCTTGTTTATTTGATAAATTCTATTTTGGGAATATTAGGTGGTAAGACCAAAAACCATTTAGAGTGATTACAGACGGTGGGCAAGAAATTTGTCCTAAAGTGTTTTTGCTTTCATCCAGTATACCAATAGTTCAGTCAATTAATTCCATTAAAGATAAAAACAATCACTGTAGAAACCGCAGTGTATGGAAGGGAACAAATTCTATATTATATCTGACAATTATCTCATATTGCCCCCATAATGTTAATTTCAACCACTAGTTCCCAAACATATCTGATTATTTGTAACTTGGGATGTTTTATAGGAACTCGAGTTCTTTGGACCACCTCAAGCTTATGAAATCAAAATATCCAGGGATACAGTCTGGGAAACAAACATTCAGACCTAAGAGGCACTTTAGGAACCTCTCATTAAATCACAGTTAAGGGTGACATGTGGTGCAATATTCCTTCTACAGAGACATATTTTCTTTCCATATCAGTTTGCTAGGGCTGCTGGAACAAAGACCACAAATCGGTGGCTTAAAGAACAGAAATTTATTGTCACACAGCTCTGGATGCTAGGAGTACAAGATCAAGATATGGGCTGGGTTGGTTCCTTCTGAGAGCTGCAGGAAAAAATCTGCTCCACGCTTTCCCCTAACTTATGTGTTCTCTGGCAATCTTTGGTATTCCCTGCCTTGTAGAAGCATCATTTCTATCTTTGCCTTCATCTTTATAGTGTTTGTCATGTGTGTGTATCTCTGTACCCAAATTTCCCCTTTTTAGACGGACACCAGTCATATTGGATTAGGGGCCACCCAAATAACCAAATCTTAACTAATTACATCTGCAATGACCTTATTTTGAAATAAGGTCACATTCTGAGGTACTTGGGGTTAGGGCTTTAACATATGAATTTGGGATGGGGGTACAATTCAACTTATAACACTCAGAGATAAAAGAAATAAAGCCTTTCTTTGGGTCATGGTAAATGTTCAGTTATCGGACTATGAATGTAGTTCTTTTCCACTTAAAGTGTAGTCTGCATCATCCAGGAACTTGTTAAATGTGCAGAGTTTCTACCCCAACCTTAGTCCTACTAAATCAGAATCTGTATTTGAACCAGATTCCCAGCCTATTCACCTGCACATTCGAGTATGAGAAGTGCTGCTGTAGCTTCATCGTGTTTTGCTCTCCAGCTGGGCTTGCAGATATGTCTGAACTAAGCTTTACCCTCACTTGCAGCAATTTCTCTTGCTAAAAACCTTCTCTCTCACAATTTTTCTCTTCTTATTCCTATTTCCCTTCTGGTATGTGACACCTATCTTATTATTTATAACTTTATTTATTTATTTATGGCCGCATTGGGTCTTCGTTGCTACACATGGGCTTTCTCCAGTTGCAGTGAGCCGGGCTACTCTTTGTTGCAGTGCACGGGCTTCTCACTGCAGTGGCTTCTCTTGCTGCGGAGCACGGGCTCTAGGTGCGCAGGTTTCAGTAGTTGTGGCACGCAGGCTCAGTAGCTGTGGCGCATGGGCTTAGTCGCTCCATGGCATGTGGGATCTTCCCGGACCAGGGCTCGAACCCATGTCCCCTGCATTGGCAGGCGGATTCTTAACCACTGTGCCACCAGGGAAGTCCTATTTTTTATTTTAACAATTAGCTTTTTGTTTTATCACATCTCTTTTGAGATTTATTATGTCTGCTCTTTATTATTTGAAATCACCTTAAGTCACTTTTAGGAAGTATGCAGGTTAAAGTTTATCTTTCCATACCAGCTATCTAATAAAAAAAATTGCCCTCCCTTTCAAGGCCTCTGTGACCACTGCTAAAATCAGCAGTGCTCCTGACCCTGAACTCCACGCCACAGGCCAAAGTCAGAGTGGGAATCTGGATAGACATTGTCTTCTTGGTTTTTTGAAATATTTTATTTGACTGTGGAGTGAAGAATTGGTCTTGAAAATGGTATACTGTCTGGTAGTTTGGTAATAAAGTATGTGAACAGATGATTAAAGCTATATCTGTTTGGAGTCTGATCCAGCAAGGAGAAAAGCAAGCAGAGATGGTTGCATTCGTTAAAAATGCGCTATAACCTACTGGGAAGCAGAATCCTGTGGCTGGAAGACAGGAGTGTTGGAGTTAAAGAGATCCGGGCTTGAGTCGGAATGATCCACTCACTATGCATATGACAGCAGGTGAGATAGTCGACCCATCCAAGCCTCAGATTTCTCACCTGTAAAAAAGAGAATCATATCTACCAACTAGGAATACTTGTAATGGAAACATTAAATTAGATACAATGAATAAAACCAGCTGGGAACAGTTCCTGGCACATACAAAAGCCAAAGAAATGGTCATTTTTGTTACTTAGTGATGTACAAGTTTTAGCATGATTTTTATTCTCGAAACTCAGCTAATCTTCTTAGGCCAGAGCCATTGCACAACATATTTATGTGACAAACTTCTCTGGAACTCATCAAACATTATGAAAAATAAAATATGCATAATTGGCCTAGAGTAATCTTATGAGATAAGAAAAGCTTGGAGGAACTTATGACTTTGGCGTAGCAATGATATGGTACAGATTAGGTGTGTGAGGGAAAGCTGGATACTGGCTTTGCTAGAGGAAAGTAACAATTGGAATTGCAGGTATGTAAGTGGTGGGAACGTGATGTAAGTTAGGAAATAAAGTAATTGAAGGCCCAAGATAGAATTTTAAAATGCTTATATTTAAAATCAGCCTTATAGATGAGGAAATGAAGATGCAGAGCGTCAGCGGTAGGCTTTAGCTTCTCCTCTAATCTCTAATTTATGTATACCACTGGGTATTGTGCCAATAAATCTCCATCTCCCATACCCTTGCCAGCCAGGCTGCTGTTCCTATGCCTCTCCGAAGTAGCATTCCTAGAGATCCCTTGTTAAGGTGATCACTGAAGAGCTGGGTCTAGAAGTCAAGTGTTCGACTCAGTATTTACTGATTTTCCTCTATGCCGTTTTGTTTTTAAGAAAACAGTAGTAGATAAAAAGGAGTTATAGATATGCGAAAATTGATGCAAACAATAATGTAACTAAAAGTGAGAAAATGATACAAAATGTTCCATCTTGAGGGCTGAGCAACTCTAAAACATATTTAAAATTTTTTTTTAAAATACACGAAGCATAAAATGCATCCCACTTCTTTAAGACCATCTTCATCAGATGGCAGCTGACGCTTGGCATGAAGCACTAAATTAGAAAGATCTAGAATTGCTATCTGTTGGGCACATGGGGTGTCTTAGATTACTGAAGTACACCTTTAGAATTACTGAGCACCTTTAGAATTCATGAGGGCATAAAGTGGATGGCAAAAAAGACATACGAAAACTCATCTTAAAAGGTGATTTTGGGCTTCCCTGGTGGCGCGGTGGTTGGGGGTCCGCCTGCCGATGCAGGAGTTGCAGGTTCGTGCCGCTGTCCGGGAGGATCCCGCGTGCTGCGGAGCGGCTGGGCCAGTGGGCCATGGCCGCTGGGCCTGCACGTTTGGAGCCTGTGCTCCGCAACGGGAGAGGCCACAACAGTGAGAGGCCCGCGTACTGCAAAAAAAAAAAGGTGATTTTTTTTTTTTTCTTTCATATATGAAACCCTATTTCCCTAAGTGATATAGAACTGTACCGATGCATTGTCTCTGAAGGACTAGCTCTCTGGCTTCTGGGAGAAAACTCAGATACCTATTTTCATCATTATCACCATAGTGAAAGTTGCAGAGGCACGGTAGTTAAGAGGCAGAGGTGTCGGGTTCCAAGTCCAAACTTTATTTCAGTGAATGAATCCGGAGTAAATAAACCATATCCCCTTATATACTGCCTACAGTATTAAAGTATGGGCACCTAGAATAATGAACCAACCGAATATCAGAGGGATAAAACAATCTAGGAGGTACCCCAGTGTCCCCTGGCTACCTGCCAACAGCCTAACTCTCTGATGGACAGTTCTTGTTAAAAGTAAGAAAATTCGCAAGCATATCAACCAGGAAGGATTTTTACTTAGAGTGACGGAAGGTAGATCTACCACCAGCTTAAACAGATAAGGGTTTTTATTCCTTCAGAATTAGATGGCAGCATAGGTGTGGTGAAGCTGTTCAAGGATGTCATTCAGAACACAGGCTCCTCTGTTCTTCCACTAGCCTCAGTGGGTGGCCCACGTACCGAGAAAAAAAAAAAAAGACTTTTGTCCGTTTTGTCTGACATTAAGATCTTCATTTTTGTTTTATTTGTGCTTATATTTGTCTGTTTTGTTTGTTTTGGTTTGCTTTTTTTGCTCATCCTCTTATTTCCAAATTTTGTGAGTTCCTTTTGATTTGCAGGCTGGAGATCTGCTGTAAACAGAAAACATTTGGGCTTTAGTATTCAAAAGGGAAAGTTTTAACCCATTTGCATTAATTGATATGATGTACTTTTTATGTCTTTTTACATTATGCTAAATTGTTTGTTTTTAATGCTTTTGTTTTTCTTGTTTAATTACATGGTGTGGTTTCCTTAACTTGTTATGTTCATGCTTATAATTTAGAATGTTTATTTTTTATTATAGTTTAGATACAACTTCATAACTTTATGTATTTAAACTTCTATTTCTGTAGCCAGCATCAGCATTTATAAATAAGTACATTTTCATTGCTTTTTTTCTTCTCTCTCCTTCCACTATTTAATATTATTTTTGTATTACACTTTTTGCCATTTTCTTGGTATTTATCATTTTTACCTTTACATATACTCACATCTCTATTATTTTCCCCCATATCTTTATTCTTTTTTTTTTTTGCGGTACGCAGGCCTCTCACTGTTGTGGCCTCTCCCGTTGCGGAGCACAGCTCCGGACGCGCAGGCTCAGCGGCCATGGCTCACAGGCTCAGCCGCTCCGCGGCATGTGGGATCTTCCCGGACCGGGGCACGAACCCATGTCCCCTGCATTGGCAGGCAGATGCTCAACCACTGCGCCACCAGGGAAGCCCCATACCTTTATTCTTGATTAACAACTGGAAATTCTTGTACCCCTTGGTTCTTCACAATGAAGAAGACACAATACTTACCTCATCTTCCACATTCTTTTCCTCTTTCTTTCTTTCTCAGTTTCAGTTATACATAGTTTGTGTGTCTTTCTCTGTGACCAGAGGGAGGAGGAGTAGATAGAGTTGAAAAGAAAAAGCACCCTAGAGGGTGTCCAGCTTCTACTGGCTGTAGAAAGCTATTTCTTAACCCAACTTAAAGCCAAGTTTTAGGGAAACTCTAAAAGAGAACATGATAGGAAAGCCTGACCTTCCCTTTCCTGGCTGGCCCTTGGCTTAGGCAGCAGAAGAAGGTGGTGGGGTAGAAGGAGGGATTAGTTGGAAGAGCCATCTGTTCTCTCCCAATCTCTGCTAGAAGTGGCAAGGAGGCAAAATTTACAGCATATCCACGGCACTCTGGGAGGTAGCTGGGTTTGAGCTGTGTGGCTAGGATCATCCCTCTGAGACAGCTGTTTCCTGGTTGAGGAGGGCCCCAGCCAGCAAGATGCTGCTAAATATACCACGTTATGAAGAGCAGGTAGTAGAAGTCGAGCCAAAGTCACATGTGTGTCTAATGTATTACTTATTATGGGTGAGCTAGCACTTAGACTCCAGAGGCACAAGAGGTATCTATAGCAACTCAGTATGAGCCAGAAAACACTCATAACAAAGAAATGAGGATTACTTCTGTGTTCCAATAAATAAAGGATAAGTGCCTTTCCCCTCTTCCCTTCTGTCTACTCCCACTGCTGGAATACTTGGATCCAGAAGAGAGAGGGAGAGGAGTGCCATGTCCTTTGTTCCTATCCTTCTCATTTCAGGTCTTTCTAGTTCACATCTGGTCTACTTTGAGTGCGAGAGAAGGAGACCTTTAAGGTGACTGTTTGCCTGAAATATTAATATTAGACTAAAGAGTTAATGACTAACTATAAAAGAAAATTTATGAAATCTCCCCGAGGTATCCTTAAGGAACCAGAAAGGGAATTTGACATGGTCTGGCTGAAGGCAGTGATTGAAGAAAAAGTAAAAACTGCTCAGACTTGCACTCCACAGTACTGAGACTGGTTATTGGGTGCCGGTTTCTTTGTGTTGACTGCATGAAGTGAATTCTGGGTTAGAAGATTTTCTTCCTGGTATGGAGAAAGTTCTTTGGTATAACCCAGAGTGAGAGTGTGAGATGCTTTTTGTTTTCTCCACTGTCCACAAAAATTCGTATCTCTGAAGTTTCTCTCCTCCATCCCGTAAAGGTGGTCTCCTGTGTGGACCTTTATTCACCTGGTTCTTCTCATTACTGGCACGAAGGGCCCAATGAATTTCCATCTGTTAGTCCATGAATTCTGTTCCTTTATTTCCAGTAAAGAGATTTCATACTACCTCCTTCACTTCATCTTTTTTTTTTTTTTTTTGCTGTACGTGGGCCTCTCACTGTTGTGGCCTCTCCCGTTGCGGAGCACAGGCTCCGGACAGGCAGGCTCAGCGGCCATGGCTCACAGGCCCAGCTGCTCCGTGGCATGTGGGATCTTCCTGGACCGGGGCATGAACCCGTGTCCCCTGCATCAGCAGGCGGACTCTCAACCACTGCACCACCGGGGAAGCCCCCACTTCATCTTTTTATCTTGGAAAACAGTTGAAGCTATAAAAATTTACAAAAGTTCACGTGTATGCACTCTTCACCATTTGCTCTCTTTCTCTCTCTCTGTACATTATAAGTATACACACACTGACAATATGCATATATAAATAGTATTTACTGAACCAGTTGCAGACTTCAAGATTCTCCACCCATAAATACTTTATGTATATCCTAAGAACATAAAATGATATTAGAAAATCACATATAATTATTAAATTCATGAAATTAACTGTGATACAAAATAACTATATCATTCATCTTCATAATTTACCAGTCGTCCCAATAATGTATTTTAGAGCATTTTTTCTGATCCAGTTTCCAATCCAAGATCACACATGGAATATAGTTGTCATGTCTCTAAAAAGGATTATTCTTTAATATGGAACAGTTCTGTGTGCTTTCACCTCTTTATATTGACATTTTAGAAGAGCATGGGCCAGTTCTTTTTCAATGTGCTCCTTTGTACTCTGTTTTCTGGTGTTTGCTGACAACTGTTCAGTCCTCTCTACGTCTTCCCTTTCTGCTTCACGTCTGGACAAGCTGGTAGGATAACCCAGATTCTTCCTTTTGGGTGTATTTGGAGGTTCAAACCGTGCAAGTTCCTATCCACGCTGGTGAGGAACCACCTGCCCTGTCCCCACCTCCTAATCACAGTAAAATCCCCAAGCCAGGCTCCTGTTCTCTTTTAAACTGTTTTCGGATGTTCTTAGGATCCACTCCACTTAACCCAGAAAGCTTCATTAGGTGAGTAATAAACCTTTCCCTTTCATCCTGTGTGCATGTGTGTGTGTGATCACCAGTCTCAATGCTGGATCCAAATTTTGGGTGAGGGTCCATTCCAATGCTGTTGGATGTCCGTAACAGCCTCACTTTAGACTGTGTGATGGTTTCCTCAAAATTCATTTTAGGCTATGATTTTTAGGGGGTACGAACAGGAATGAGTGATGTTGTGCCTTTCTCAAGAGACCTGTGATGTTGACGTTCACCATTATGGTTGACATTAACTCTGATCACTTGGTTAAATTCATAAAACCTGCTTGGGAGAACTGTGTTCTGTCCCATTGCTTGAAATTCTAGTTTCAGGCATGCTTTCTCAGCATCTTCCCTCATCTTTATTTGACCTTCACTACGTTTGGCAGTGTTTCTACAGACAATGTAGTCTGGTTACCAGTGTGTCCAATTTTACTGAAGTGTGAGTTCGCACTTCTGTTTCTTGTTATCCTTGCTATTTTAGAGGGCAGAAGGAGACAGGGGCATGCATCCAATATTTGAAAAAAAGAAAACACCCCAATTTATTTTGTGAAAAAGTTTCCATGTCATGACCTATGAAATAATTTAAATAAAACTTAAATTAAATTAATTATTATTGCGACGGAAATCACAAACCAAGGCTGATTTTAATTCTCTGATGAGACTCTGATAGCAATCATAATTCTTAGGCTCCAAAAAAAGAGAACACTGCTTAAAAAAAGCATTTCAGGTGGTTGAACTTTATTAAAATTCCCGAATTAGAACTTGAAGCTGGAATGGCTGTTTGATTAGCAACCCCTCTCTGGTTAACTCACAGGCTCACGGAATATTCTGATTATTTGGGAGAGGCTGCCAAGGTTCACAAACTGAATTTCTCCATTTTTATAAAGATGCCTTGATGAAATAAATACCATTGGTTTTCCTCCTGTATCAAAGCTGCAGATTGATTTCTTCCCTGGAGCTATTTTCTGCTTGCAGAGATATGCTACTGATGTATTTATTTTTTCTTCTTCTCACTGTACTGTGAGGAAAATTATTTTGTAGCATTCACTACCACACCTGGGGAAAATGGGGAGGTATTGGTCAAAAGGTACCTAAGTTGAATAAGGTCTGGAGGCCTGACATATCACATGGTGACTATAGTTACTTGAAATGTGCAGTAGATCTCAAGTGTCCTTAACACACACACACACACACACGCACACACACGCACACACACACACGGAACTGTGTGAGGTGATGGATAGGTTAATTACCTTGGTTTTGGTAATCATTTCATAATGTATACATCTATCAAAACATCACATCGTACACCTTAAATGTATACAATTTTGTCAATCATACCTCAATAAAGTTGCAAAAAAAGACTACCATATCTTTAAGGACAAAGCTGGAAAGACTTTCATTAAAGTCTATTATGCTAAATTTACCAACTTTGTTTTCATATGCTGCTATTTCTGTGACTTTTAGTCATATTTCTCTATTTTGAAGAAACGGAGAAATTGAGGCAAAGTCAGAAACTGGCTTTCTTCAGCCCTGACTGGAGACCCTCACTAAATAAAAGTGATCCTTTTCTTATGCAGAAGTGGTTTAATTCTAAAATCTCAGTTTTCCTGATTTTGTGGCTTCCCAAACCTTGGGAAAGTGAGAAAGCACTGAAATTATTTTCCTCAGGTTTTCAGTTGTTCAAGAGGGAATGGCTCAGAGAAGCGGCCACACTTTTATTTCTAATTATGACAGGGAAAAAAAACAATACCGACATAAAATATTACCAAGGATTACATTTTTTTGTTTTAAAATCTCATTAAAAGGATATGCTTAAGTGGAGAACCTCAGTTAGACAGTTTTTTCTAACGGCCTTTCCATCCATTAAAGGAAGATGAGGCAGAAAACGAGAAAGCATAACTGAAAGCAGAACATATTACGGCTGTTGCTGCATAAGAATCCAGCCAGGATGAAAAGGTTAGGATGTTTTCAACAAAGGTGCCTCCACGTTTCCCCATCATGGGTTCTGGCCTTTGCTAATAGGAAAAAGCCTAATTTTAGCCACCAGCTGTGCCTCGCTATGGTTTTAACCTTTGCAGGGAATTTTTTTTTTTTTTTTTTTTTTGCATTTAAGCCGAAGTTTTCAAACAAAATCTCATTTTAGCAAAAAAAGTCTCACAGATGGTCTGAGGCCCAGTCTTTTGATGGATGGATGACAGAGGCCATCATTTACGAAGTTCATTATAGTGTCAGGAAAATGAATAAAGGACAAAGGGAAATAAAAATATTTTCCAAAGCCTGCTCCATGGGCGGCCTAAAGTATTCCAGATGCTTTTCACAACCCCCTTACCCCAGTGCTGCTAGCACAATTTCTGAACTTTATTGAGAAACCTGGGCAAGCAGAATTATATTGATAATAATCATAAATTCTATTTATATGCAGACTTCCTCAGAATTGAGTTGCAAGCATGAAAAGCATATTATCAATCATCTTCCCAATTTCATTTGGTGGGAAGGGAGTATAGCATTTCTTTTTGAACAGAATCAAGAGAAGAGAGGTTATAGCGTTTGCAAATGTCATTTGATGAAATGGCCAGGATCATACTTTACCACCTGGTAAATTGTCCCCCTGCCCCTCCTCCACTCCTTGACCCAAATGTGTGTGCCCCATTATCTTCTTCCTGGCACCATGGGTACTTCGGCAGAGGCGTGGGGTGGGCATGATCCTCAATGGGCCTGAATTTCTAGAGGGCCTCCCTCCCTGTTCCATGAGCTGATCGCCCTGTCCATGATTTATGCACTCTCTACGGCTAACAGCTAGTTCTTGCTGTCTTCCCCACTCCTTCCTCAACAGGAGCAATTTTCAGATTTCCTAGTGACATGGAGAATGCATTTGGGATTTGGGGTGTAAAACAAGTAGATAAGGGTCATTGTTTTACAAGTGACAGAGACTGTATTGACTCACAACTCAGGTTTTCCTTATACTGAATATTCAGGGGAGTATTCCATCCTGCCTGTTGCTTCTCAAGCTGTAGCTCTATTGGGACCTCAAGGCTGGAAAGATGCCTCCCATATGATTCTAGATTATTCTTATCAAAGGAAGCACTGTCCCCTTTCACCATCCCCCAATACCATCGCCCCCACACCAAAGAATGGAAAAGTTGGACTATGTGGTCTGTTTGGATGGAGAAGGAAAAGAGGCAGGAATGAACTGGGAGTATGAGGTTAAAAGGAATGACTGGGGATTGGAAATGGGAAAAAAGGAAAGATTAAGGGGCTCGGTTTTTTGAGGTAGATGAGCCAATAGAGTGGGGATAGGGTAATAATAATGTTAGAAAGATAATAAGTGTGGTTACAGATTTGGAATTAAGGAAGTGCCACATAAGAAGATCCTAGTTTAGGTTAGCAAAGGATGGCTAAAATTAAAGAGATCAACAGACTTTGTGGAGTGGGTTGTTCAACTTCAACAGATCTAAGCAGAAAATGGGAAAGAGAAGATGACTGTGAACCAGGTCACACAGATGTAATGATCTTGAAAGCAGAGAAAAAGGAAGAAAGGGAATAGCTATGGAAATGGTAGGAAAGCCCACCTACCAAAGCAAAAGGTAGAACCAGTGAAGGAAGCAACCACAGAGTGCAAAAAACAGACCAAACAGACCAAGCCCCAGAATCCTTCTTCCCTAAGGAAACACAGGGGGAAAATTTAGGTCTGACCAACAATTCTGGGGTTGACAGTGGAAAGCTGTACATTTAGGTGACATTCAGAAATTAGGTGAAATTCAGAAACCTTACCATTCAGCAGTCTCAGGGGAGAATATGTATATTAATCTAAAAATGAATGCGTAGGTTCCATTTCCCAGTCCTCTATTTCTGCCACAACTTTATATCCCTACGCTTGGTTTCCTGAGACTGAACTCCATCAAGGTAAGATATTTTCTGCTCAATGAACCTGAACCTTTAATGAATATTTAGCGACACTTTTGGAACTTTCTTCTGTCTTTTCAGTGCTGAGTGCTAAAGGCACCATCTCTGTTTCCAGTTCTTCTACTGGTCTCAGTTGCCTGGATTTGAATCCCAGATCCATTAGTTACTGGCTAGTTGGCCAAAAACTTAATTACTCATGACCTCAGTTTCTTCACCTACAAAATAGGTATAATAATAGTATTTACTTCACAGAGTGATTCTGAAGATTGAATGTGATAATCCATGTAAAGTAAATGTAAAGAACATGGGATGGAGACATACACAGTCATCACTCAGTACACATCAGCTGTTTTATTATTGTTGTTGTTGAATAAGATTTTGTGGAGTAATCTTTGTACCTCGTGATTAAATTTTACCATATATAAACTGACAGAGAACTAAAGTGCTATGGTGTTTAGTTAAATATGAATGTACCTATGATCTTTGAGAAAAGTAGTATGAGACAGAATCATAACTATTAAATCAATATGGTACAACAAGTTTGGGACCCTCAGTAATCTATCACAGGAATATCTCACTTCAGGGTACGTGATGTAAATGTACTGAGTCAGGCCCTGGAAGTTCTGATTTCAGGTAATGTCTCTACTCCTTCCTACATATTTGTCCTTGAACAAATTACTTCCTGAAGTCTCAGTTTCCTCATCTACAAAATGAAAGTAATCATCATACCTCTTCCCTGGGTTGTTATAAAGATTGAATGATATAATTAGGTAAATCATGCAGTGTAGCACTAAGTCCAGAGTCGGGACTTACACTTTTACATCTCCCCAAATTCCAGTAGGCTTGATCATCTGATTTTCCAGCTTGCAAGTTATTTGAAACAACAAATTAAAGTGTGGGAGGCTGTTAGAACAAGTTTTATTGATTTTGATAAAAAGTGACAGCCGGTAAACTGATGTGGCAAAAGCAATACAAGAAAAATTAAAAACACATATAAGATGTGATAAAGCTACATAGAGATCTGGGACATTTACTTCAGCAACAAACAGTCCTACAAACATCAAAGGGATGAGGAATCACTATTATAATACAGTACACTAATCAATGCTCTCAACAGAGATATTGTGCTATTGGATTTTGATCAGAGAACAGGCCCTGCTCGTGTTCTCAGGTTTCATAAGAATAGTTTGGGGCATAAAGTGAGAAAGGAGCTGAACTCTAGGCATATACATCTACACCTTGTATCTTAGTCTTCTCAGCAATTCTAACAGTTTAGTAATTTTATTCTACCTCATAGAGTAGAAAACAGAGGTACAGAAAAATTAAGTAACATGCCCAAGTCCATACATGAAAATGAACAGGTCTGTCTTTTGTAAAAGTGATATTTTTTTATCACAAAATAAATAAAAGTTAAAGGGAGTATGGTTATAATCTAAAAAAATCAATTAATATGGGACTTTTTTTGGTTACTATAAAAAGAGAGGATAAAATATGCATTAACTTAGAGGTAAAAATTTGTAAACTCAAAAGGCTCAGCTATCACAGAGAAGGAAAAAGAACAAAATTAATTGGGTTACATAAGCATATATTTTGAGGTTCTTTGGGTTTCTGAAAACAATTTTATATCATATGAAGAAGCCTTTAGTAGATATTAGAAATCAAAGAAGAAATGAAACAGACTATTGTGTTGAAAATATACAGTATAAACCCTGTTATGGGATACATTGTGTTCCTCAAAAATTAATATGTTGAATTCCCAGCCCCCAGTACCTCAGAATGTAACCATATTTGTCCCCCAAATTAATACAGTATGTTGAAGTTTCAACTCCCAGTACCTCAGAATGTAACCACATTTGTAGATAAGTTCTTTAAAGAGGTGATTAAGTTAAAAGGAGGTGATTAGGGTCGGCCCTGATGCAACAGGACTGGTGTCCTTATAAGAAAGAAAGAGATACCAGGCGTGTGGGTGCTCAGAGGACATGCTATATGAGGACACAGAAGGCCACCATCTTCAAGCCAAAGAGAGAGGCCTCAGGCGAAAACAAACCTGCCAACTCCTTGATATTGGACTTACAGTCTCCAGATCTGTGAGAAAATAAATTTCTGTTGTTTAAGCCACCCATATCCCCGGAAGGTACCCAGGTACTCAGAATGTAGTACTGGGGAGTGGGATGCTGTGTAACAAAAACCTAAATGTGTGGAATTGACTTTGGAACTGAGTAATGGGTAGAGGCTGGAAGAATTTTGAGATGTGTGTTAGAAAAAAGCCTATGTATAACTGATTCCCTTTGTTATAAAGCAGAAACTAACACACCATTGTAAAGCAATTATACTCCAATAAAGACGTTAAAAAAAAAAAAAAAGAAGAGAAAGAAAAAGCCTAGATTACCTTGAAGAGACTGTTGGCAGGAATATGGATGTGAAAGGTGATTCTGCTCAGGTTTCTGACGGAAATCTGGAACATGTCATTGGAAACTGGAGAAAACATGGTCCTTGTTATAAAGCATCAGAGAACTTGGCTGAATTGTATTCCGGTATTTTGTGGAAGGTAGTAGAACTTGTGAATGATGACACTGGATATTTAGCTGAAGAGAATTCTAAGCAAAGTGTTGAAGGTGCAGCTGGTTTCTCCTTGCTGCTTATAGTAAAATGTGAGAGGAGAGAGAGAGATTGAAGGAGGAATTGTAAAGCAAAAAGAACCAGAACTTGAAGATTTGGACATTCTCAGCCTGACTGTATTGCAGAAAAATGAGAAAGTTCTAGAGAGAACACCAACGGTGTGGCTAGACAATCACTCCATAAAGAGATTATAGGTGTGACTCCTGATTTTATACAATGGTCTCATCAGAAGCCAGGAGCAGAGAGAGGTTATACCAGCATCAACACTGCCAGCTTGGATCTAAGAGGGCAGTGATGGGACAGAATGAAGGAAGGCTATTGTGCGTCAGGGATTCTACAAGACAGAACATTAAAGCTATCCAGCTGCAAATATGCAGTATTCTTCAAAAAAATAAAAGGGAAGAATAACCCTAAAAGTGATTCAGAGATCAGTAGGGCTGCCACTGCCATCACAGGTCTGGGGAGCCAGGCTAACTCCTGCTAGGTTTCAGAGGTAGGGGCCACCTCCTTGTTTACAGCAGGTTAGACTGCTGCCCACGGCTGAGAGGCAATGACACCACCAAAATGGGCCCAGAAGGGGGCTGTCACCCCAGTGGACCCAGAGGAGAGAACATTGCACCAAAGAAGATTATTCTCAAGCCGTAAAATCTTATGATATTTGCCCTGCCAGGATTTGGACTTGCTTGAACTTGTGACCCCTTTCTTCTTTTTCATTGCTCCCTTTTGCAATGGGAATGCTTATCCTATGTCTGTGCCGCCATTATATTTTGGAAGCAGATGACTTCTTCAGTTTCACAGATTCACAGCTGAAGAAGAATTTTGCCTCTGGATAAATCATTCCTTGAGTCTCACCCACACTTGATTTAGGTGACATTTAGATAAGATGTAGACTTAAGAGTTGATGCAAGAATGGGTTAAGACTTTGGGGATCAGGTAAATGTATTTTGCACATGACAAGGATATGAATTTTAAAGGCCCAGAGGGCAGGATATTATGGGCTTGTGTTACCCCAAAATTCATACACTGAAGTCTCAACCCCTAGTATAGTAGAATGTAATAACCATACTTGGAGAAAGGGTCTTTAAAGAGGTGATTAAGTTATAGTGAGGCCATTAGGATGGGGCCCTAATCCAATAGGACTGGCTTCCATGTAGCAAGAGGAAGAGACACCAGAAGTGTGGGTACGTAGGAAAGAGGCCACATGAAGACATAATGAGAACGAGGTCATCTGAAGCCAAGAAGAGAGGTCTCAGGACAAAACTAAAACTGCCAACACCTTGATCTTGAACTTCTAGCCTCCAGAACTATGAGAACATAAATTTCTGTTGTTTAAGTTACTCAGTCTGTATTATTTTCTTATGTCAGTCCTACCAAACTAATACAAACCCTTTCCTGGGTGGCAATGTTATACACAGATTAATAATTCTGTTATAATCATTTGCAAAGTCTATAAACTACATAATAACTAAATAATCAATATGAAAATAATGATGAGTGTGAATTATCTTCCGTGTTGAACTATTCCAGGAAAAAAAAAATCAATGTGTAGTACTATCAGACATCATTTTACATCCTTTTGCTTGGGAATTACATTCTCTCTACTGATTTACGATTTTAAAGATCTACACTAGTATAGCATATATTAAATTTATTAATTCTCAATATTGGTATGGTGAGATTTTTACTTCTAAGAAACTGTGGCTTATTATTCACCTACCCTTTTTCATCTACTAAGGCTCAAGATTCTTGCTTTGAAATGTTTTCCAGATAGAAATTTTGCCTCTATTCATATTATAAGCATTTTAATCTAGACCTTCTCCTTCCCATACCATATTTCTACTGTTACTTATATAATCTCCCTACCTCTGTTTTACACTACTCTAATTTATCGTTTATAATGTTGCCAAATTAATCTACTTTTCATTAAACCATCCTCTTGTTGAAAAGTGAACTATGCCTTTTATGCATATCAAATATCACTCTACATGAATCTTGAGAATTTCATGTAATCCAACTCCTACTTTCTATCCTCCCACACAACTACTGATTTAACCATATTGTTTACTCATCTTTAATTATCACTCACCTTCAAGTCTTTTAAACAGGTTTTCTCAACATTCCTTGAGTAAGTCATGTTCATTGTTTTGTCTTCATATCGTTGCTTATTCTGTTCTGCCACCCTATCCTGAATGAAGACACATATGTATATTGTTAAGACTATTCCAAGTCTTAAAAATTATCCAACTCACTCAAACTCATATTAGTCTTACCCTTCTCAGCACAGTTAACTCCTTGAAGGTATCACATGTTGGAGTTTCATTTCCCTGGTGGGTCCTCCTCTCGCCCCCCAGTAGCACATAGCATGGTGTCAGTTACTTAGAGGGAACTCAGTGGAAACTTGTCCATCAACGCATTCACTATCCTCATAAACGCTGCCAAGGTATCATATTTTTTTCATAATATTCAAATTCATTAATTGATTTGTCTCGTCTACATGCAATGATTAATATCTACCGTTTGCCTGGTATTGGGTTTCAAGAAAGGCATGGAGACTAGATATTGAGCATAGAAACATGAAAAAAGTACAACCAGATAATCTGTGAGTAAAGACAGATGCAAACAGAAAGAGGCTGTGTGATGAGTGAATCCACAGAGGCAAGGGCAGTACTACTGTAAAGTGATGGAATCTGCTTTCTGGATGAGAGAAGGGGGTACAGTAGCGGAGACACTTGATTTCTGCCTTGAAGAATAAGCAGGAATTCATTTGTCTCATAAGAAGAAGGATACCACAGAGTGGTAATTTCTTTACAAAGAACCCACATACGGTATTTGATCGATGCTTGTGTGGGTTCAGTATTGCACTCATTTACTTCCTTAATAGAGAAAAAGGATTTAAAGCACCTTATTAAACCATAACAATAAAATTGTTTTTAAAAAGTTGGAGGAAGACAAGGGAGAAATCAAGTTTGGAAAAGAGACAAAAGCTAACATGACAAACACTAGGGAAAAATACAGTGATTACACTTGACCATAAAATTTAGCCTTGAGTTTTCTGAGAGACATTGGGATGAGAGAAATATAGAAAGTTACTCAAGGCTTATAAGGTAACAGTGAATACAAATATATCTTTATCCCAAACTCAAAGGAAATATTCCTCACTGGAAACTCTAGAGAGAGATCTGGGAGATATAATGGATGATATTCTCACATATATTTTTAATAACTAACACAAAAGTGAATGCAAATAAATATTTTATTTTTTACATATCTTACTTAAATTTTTACCTACACAGAAAATGCATTGAATCTTTGTAGAAGGAAAGCATCAAAGTCCCGCATTAGAAAGCAAATAAGATCAGAAATAAGAGACTCTTCTTGGAGAATTTATTCAGTAAAGTTATTTTCAGCTAGATCTTTAACACTAATAAAGTGTTTTATTTTAACTCAAAAATTATACCTCAAAAATTTTGAGTTATCTTTAACTCAAAAATTCTTCTCAAACACCTAACTCCTCCAAAAAGATAAGAAATTTCCTGGTGTTAATAAACTTAATAGTTTGACTTACTTGTTATATGCATTAGACTTCTTCCTCTTCTTCTTCTTCTTTAATAATTTAGTTGTTTCAGAGGCTGATGAAGAAGTCATAAATTATAGCTTAAAATGATATCTGTTGTGTGTTTCAGCAGTAGGCCTTCTAAGATATTCATAAATGTATATTTATTCAGAGAGACATTTCACAGTTCTGGTTCTACTACAGGAATTTTTCAAAATAAAATTTTTTCCTGAAACTTAAGCAGAGGGCTGTTCTTTTTTGTTTTGTAAACATTTACGCCCACGTGTTTACCCTTGCTTTCTTAATTAGTTCACAGCATCTATTACATATGGGTTATATCTTACCTAAGGAGCACAGAGTCCAGGAGCCAGCCCAGGCACCATGGCTTGAACTGATGTACTGGCCAACATCCAAGGTCTCTGAGGGTCATTCCCTCATCTCCTGTTTGAATTCAATAGATTGTCTTATCAGCTTTCCTAAGTGCCTCTATCTAAGGCATTTAATCAAGAAAGGAAATTGTGGGGAGGAGCTTCAAGACGGCAGAAGAGTAACACTCGGAGATCACCTTCCTCCCCGCAAATACATCAGAAATACATCTACGTGTGGAACAACTCCTACAGAACACCTACTGAACGCTGGCAGAAGACCTCAGAGCTCCCAAAAGGCAAGAAACTCCCCACATACCTGGGTAGGGCAAAAGAAAAAAGCAAAAACAGAGACAAAAGAATAGGGATGGGACCTACACATCTGGGAGGGAGCTGTGAAGGAGGAAAGGTTTCCACACACTAGGAAGCCCATTTGCGGGCGGAGACTGCGGGGAGCGAAGTGGGGGAAGCTTCGGAGCCACAGAGGAGAGCGCAGCAACAGGGGTGCGGGGGGCAAAGCGGAGAGATTCCCACACGAAGGATCAGTGCCGACCGGCACTCACCAGCCCGAGAGGCTTGGCTGCTCACCCGCCGGGGCGGGCGGGGCTGAGAGCTGAGGCTCGGGCTTCGGAGGTCGGATCACAGGGAGAGGACTGGGGTTGGCTGCGTGATCACAGCCTGAAGGGGGCTAGTGTGCCACGGCTAGCTGGGAGGGAGTCCTGGAAAAAGCCTGGAGCTGCCGAAGAGGCAAGAGACTTTTTCTTGCCTCTTTGTTTCCTGGTGCGCAAGGAGAGGGGATAAAGGGCGCTGCTTAAAAGAGCTCCAGAGATGGGCACGAGCCATGGCTAAAAGCTTGGACCCCAGAGACGGGCATGAGATGCTAAGGCTGCTGCTGCCGCCACCAAGAAGCCTGTGTGCGAGCACAGGTCACTATCCACACCCCGCTTCTGGGGAGCCTGTGCAGCCCGCCGCTGCCAGAGTCCCGGGATCCAGGGACAACTTCCCCGGAAGAACAAACGGTGCGCCTCAGGCTGGTGCAACGTCATGGTGGCCTCTGCCGCCGCAGGCCCGCCCCGCACTCCGTGCCCCTCCCTCTCCCCCGGCCTGAGTGAGCCAGAGACCCCACATCAGCGGCTCCTTTAACCCGTCCTGTCTGAGCGAGAAACAGACGCCCTCCGGCGACCTACATGCAGAGGCGGGGCCAAATCCAAACCTGAGCCCCTGGGAGCTGTGAGAACAAAGAAGAGAAAGGGAAATCTCTCCCAGCAGCCTCAGAAGCAGCGGATTAAAGCTCCACAATCAACTTGATGTACCCTGCATCTGTGGAATACATGAATAGACACTGAATCATCCCAAATTGAGGAGGTGGACTTTGGGAGCAAAGATATATATGTTTTTTTCTCTTTTTGTGAGGTGTATGTGTATGTTTCTGTGTGTGATTTTGTCTGTATAGCTTTGCTTTTACCATTTGTCCTAGGGTTCTGTCTGGCCGTTTTTTATTACTTAAAAATTTTTTTTCTTAATTATTTTTTATTTTAATTATTTTATTTTACTTTATTTTATTTTATTTTGTCTTCTTCTTTCTTTCCTTCTTTTTTTACCCCCCTTTATTCTGAGCCATGTGGAGGACAGCCTCTTGGTGCTCCAGCCAGGTTTCAGGGCTGTGCCACTGAGGTGGGAGAGCCAAGTTCAGGACACTGGTCCACAAGAGACCTCCCAGCTCCGTGTAATATCAAATGGCGAAAATCTCCCAGAGTCTCCATCTCAACGCCAAGACCCAGCTCTACTCAATGACCAGCAAGCTACAGTGCTGGACACCCTATGCCAAACAACTAGCAAGACAGGAACACAACCCCATCCATTAGCACAGAGGCTGCCTAAAATCATAATAAGGTCACAGACACCCCCAAAACACACCAGATGTGCACCTGCCCACCAGAAAGACAAGATCCAGCCTCATCCACCAGAACATAGGCACTAGTCCCCTCCACCAGGAAGCCTACACAACCCACTGAACCAACCTAAGCCACTGGGGACAGACACCAAAAACAATGGAAACTACGAACCTGCAGCGTGTGAAAAGGGGACCCAAAACACAGTAAGTTAAGCAAAATGAGAAGACAGAGAAACAACAGATGAAGGAGCAAGATAAAAACCCACCAGACCTAACAAATGAAGAGGAAATAGGCAGTCTACCTGAAAAAGAATTCAGAATAATGGCAGTTAAGATCCAAAATCTTGAAAATAGAATGGAGAAAATACAAGAAACGTTTAACAAGGACCTAGAAGAACTAAAGAGCAAACAAACAGAGATGAACAACAAAATAAATGAAATTTAAAATTCTCTAGAAGGCATCAATAGCAGAATAACTGAGACAGAAGAAAGGATAAGTGACCTGGAAGATAAAATAGTGGAAATAACTACTGCAGAGCAGAATAAAGAAAAAAGAATGAAAAGAATTGAGGACAATCTCAGACACCACTGGGACAAGATTAAAAGCACCAACATTCGAATTATAGGAGTCACAGAAGAAGAAGAGAAAAAGAAAGGGACTGAGAAAATATTTGAAGAGATTATAGTTGAAAACTTTCCTAGCATGGGAAAGGAAATAGTCAACCAAGTCCAGGAAGCACAGAGAGTCCGTTACAGGATAAATCCAAGGAGAAACACTCCAAGACACATATTAATCAAACTATAAAAAATTAAATACAAAGAAAAAGCAGAAATGGAAAAGCAACAAATAACATACAAGGGAATCCCCATAAGGTTAACAGCTGATCTTTCAGCAGAAACTCTTCAAGCCAGAAGGGAGTGGCAGGACATATTTAAAGTGATGAAAGAGAAAAACCTACAATCAAGATGACTCTACCCAGCAAGGATCTCATTCAGATTTGATGGAGAACTTAAAACCTATATAGACAAGCAAAAGCTAAGAGAGTTCAGCACCACCAAACCAGCTTTACAACAAATGCTAAAGGAACTTCTCTAGGCAGGAAACACAAGAGAAGGAAAAGACCTACAAAAACAAACCCAGAACAATGAAGAAAATGGGAATAGGAACATACATATCAATAATTACCTTAAATGTAAATGGACTCAATGCTCCAATCAAAAGACATAGACTGGCTGAATGGATACAAAAACAAGACCCATATATATGCTGTCTACAAGAGACCCACTTCAGACCTAGGTACACATACAGACTTAAAGTGAGGGGATGGAAAAAGATATTCCATGTAAATGGAAATCAAAAGAAAGCTGGAGTAGCAATTCTCATATCAGACAAAATAGACATTAAAGCAAAGACTATTACAAGAGACAGAGAAGGACACTACATAATGATCAAGGGATCAATCCAAGAAGAAGATATTACAATTGTAAATATTTATGCACCCAACATAGGAGCACCTCAATACATAAGGCAAATACTAACAGCCATAAAAGGCGAAATCGACAGTAACACAATCATAGTAGGGGACCATAACACTCCACTTTCACCAATGGACAAATCATGCAAAATGAAAATAAACAAGGAAACACAAGCTTTAAATGATACAGTAAACAAGATGAACTTAATTGATATTAATAGGACAGTCCATCCAAAAACAACAGAATACACATTCTTCTCATGTGCTCATGGAACATTCTCCAGGATCATATCTTGGGTCACAAATCAAGCCTTGGTAAATTTAAGAAAACTGAAATCGTATCAAGTATCTTTTCCAATCACAATGCTATGAGACTAGATATCAATTACAGGAAAAAATCTGTAAGAAATACAAACGCATGGAGGCTAAACAATGCACTACTTAATAACCAAGAGATCACTGAAGATCAAAGAGGAAATAAAAAAATACCTAGAAACAAATGACAATGAAAACACAATGACCCAAAACTTATGGGATGCTGCAAAAGCAGTTTTAAGAGGGAAGTTTATAGCAATACAAGCCTATCTTAAGAAACAAGAAACATCTCAAATAAACAACCTAACCTTACACTTAAAGCAATTAGAGAAAGAAGAACAAAAAACCTCCTAAGTTAGCAGAAGGAAAGAAATCATATAGATCAGATCAGAAATAAATGAAAAAGAAATGAAGGAAACAATAGTAAAGATCAGTAAAACTAAAAGCTGGTTCTTTGAGAAGATAAACAAAATTGATAAAACATTAACCAGACTCATTACAAAAAAAAAGGGAGAAGGCTCAAATCAATAGAATTAGAAATGAAAAAGGAGAAGTAACAACTGACACTGCAGAAATACAAAGATCATGAGAGATTACTACAAGAAACTATATGCCAATAAAATGGACAACCTGGTAGAAATGGACAAATTCTTAGAAATGCACAACCTTCCAAGACTGAACCATGAAGAAATAGGAAATATGAACAGACCAATCACAAGCACTGAAATTGAAACTCTGATTAAATATCTTCCAACAAACAAAAGCCCAGGACCAGATGGCTTCACAGGCGAATTCTATCAAACATTTAGAGAAGAGCTAACACCTATCCTTCTCAAACTCTTCCAAAATATAGCAGAGGGAGGAACACTCCCAAACTCATTCTATGAGGCCACCATCACTCTGATACAAAACCAGACAAAGATGTCACAAAGAAAACTACAGGCCAATATCACTGATGAACATAGATGCAAAAATCCTCAACAAAGTACTAGCAAACAGAATCCAACAGCACATAAAAAGGATCATACACTATGATTAAGTGGGGTTTATCCCAGGAATGCAAGGATTCTTAAATATACACAAATCAATCAACGTGATACACCATATTAATAAACTGATGGAGAAAAACCATATGATCATCTCAATAGATGCACAGAAAGCTTTCGACAAAATTCAACACCCATTTATGATAAAAACCCTGCAGAAAGTAGGCATAGAGTGAACTTACCTCAATATAATAAAGGCCATATATGAAAAACCCACAGCCAACATCATTATCAATGTTGAAAAACTGAAACCATTTCCACTAAGATCAGGAACAAGACAAGGTTGCCCACTCTCACCACTATTATTCAACATAGTTTTGGAAGTTTTAGCCACAGCAATCAGAGAAGAAAAAGAAATAAAAGGAATCCAAATTGGAAAAGAAGAAGTAAAGCTGTCACTGTTTGCAGATGACATGATACTATATAGAGAGAATCCTAAAGATTCTACCAGAAAACTACTAGAGCTAGTCAATGAATTTGGCAAAGTAGCAGGATACAAAATTAATGCTCAGAAATCACTTTCATTCCTATACACATGATGAAAAATCTGAAAGTGAAATTAATAAAACACTCCCATTTACCATTGCAACAAAAAGAATAGAATACCTAGGAATAAACCTACCTAAGGGGACAAAAGATCTGTATGCAGAAAATTATAAGGCACAGATGAAAGAAATTAAAGATGATACAAATAGATTGAGAGATATACCATGTACTTGGATTGGAAGAATCAATGTTGTGAAAATGACTCTACTACCCAGAGCAATCTACAGATTCAATGCAATCCCTATGAAACTACCACTGGCATTTTTCAGAGAACTAGAACAAAAAATTTCACAGTTTTGTATGGAAACACGAAAGACCCCGAATAGCCAAAGCAATCTTGAGAAAGAGAAACGGAGCTGGAAGAATCAGGCTCCCAGACTTCAGACTGTACTACAAAGCTACAGTAATCAAGACAGTATGGTACTGGCACAAAAACAGAAATACAGATCAATGGAACAGGATAGAAAGCCCAGAGATAAACCCACGCACATATGGTCACCTTATCTTTGATAAAGGAGGCAAGAATATACAGTGGAGAAAAGACAGCCTCTTCAATAAGTGGGACAGCTACATGTAAAACAATGAAATTAGAACACTCCCTAACAGCATACACAAAAATAAACTCAAAATGGATTAAAGACCTAAATGTAAGGCCAGACTCTATCAAACTCTTAGAAGAAAACATAGGCAGAACACTCTATGACATAAATCATAGCAAGATCCTTTTTGACCCACCTCCTAGAGAAATGGAAATAAAAACAAAAATAAACAAATGGGACCTAATGAAACTTAAAATCTTTGCACAGCAAAGGAAACCATAAACAAGACGAAAAGACAACCCTCAGAATGGGAGAAAATATTTGCAAATGAAGCAACTGACTAAGGATTAATCTCCAAAACATACAAGCAATTCATGCAGCTCAATATCAAAAAAACAACTGAATCCAAAAGTGGGCAGAAGACCTAAATAGGCATTTCTCCAAAGAAGATATACAGATTGCCAACAAACACATGAAAGAATGCTCCACACCATTAATTATTAGAGAAATGCAAATCAAAGCTACAGTGAGATATCATCTCACACTGGTCAGAATGGCCATCATCAAAAAATCTACAAACAATAAATGCTGGAGAGGGTGTGGAGAAAAGGGAACCCTCTTGGACTGCTGGTGGGAATGTAAATTGATACAGCCACTATGGAGAACAGTATAGAGGTTCCTTAAAAAACTAAAAATGGAACTACCATACGACCCAGCAATCCCACTACTGGGCATATACCCTGAGAAAACCATAATTCAAAAAGGGTCATGTACCAGAATGTTCAATGTAGTTCTATTTACAATAGCCAGGACATGGAAGCAACCTAAGTGTCCATTGACAGATGAATGGGTAAAGAAAATATGGCACATACATACAATGGAATATTACTCAGTCATAAAAAGAAACGAAGTTGAGTTATTTGTTTTGAGGTGGATGGACCTAGAGACTGTCATACAGAGTGAAGTAAGTGAGAAAGAGAAAAACAAATACCATATGCTAACACATATATATGGAATCTAAGAAAAAGAAAAAAAAAGGTCATAAAAACCTAGGGGTAAGATGGGAATAAAGACACAGACCTACTAGAGAATGGACTTGAGGATATGGGGAGGGGGAAGGGTAAGCTGGGACAAAGTGAAAGAGTGGCATGGACATATATACACTACCCACTAGATACCCACTAGATAGATAGTGGGAAGCAGCCCCATAGCACAGGGAGATCAGCTCGGTTCTTTGTGACTGCCTAGAGGAGTGAGATAGGGAGGGTGGGAGGGAGGGAGATGCAAGAGGGAAGAGATATGGGGACATATGTATATGTATAACTGATTCACTTTGTTATAAAGCAGAAACTGACACACCATTGTAAAGCAATTATACTCTAATAAAGATGTCAAAAAAAAAAAAAAAAGAAAGGAAATTGTGGGCACAAAATTGGGACTGCTTTTACCCTGTTCCCAGAATGTGAACAGTTTCTTAATTCTATTGTTTCTTGTTCTTATCACCTGTCTAGGGATTTCCAAACAAGAATATATCATATCACTTCTTCTCTGTAGTCCAGTTGCTATGCCACTCTTCTCTGTCATTTTTTGTTTAGCTTTCTTCATGAGTCATGAAATGTAAGATCATTGCAGAAGAAATAGTAAGAAAGTGGTGTGATGCCTTTGACAATGAAAAGCTTGCTGGGCATCCTGGTGTGAAAGCTGACATCAGGCAGCCGATTTGCTGAAGCCAGAGAGGAGAATACATTTCTTTAAATGATGAATGAAAGGCATCACTTATGTAGGAGATGTGGACTTTCAGAGGCCAGATTAGTGCAGTGCGCTTTTTAACATAAAGGTCAAATACAGAGAAAAAAGAAGGCTAAAGTTTTAAATAATAAATGATGAAAAAGGAACCTGTTTATTAACTTCAAAAAAGATTTCTATAACATTGTTATATTTACCAAACTAAGTTTGAAGAATAACAGTGTCGTATTAGGCTTTTACTATTGATTTATGTCATCTTATTTTAATTAGTCATGATCTGCTTACAACTCCAGACCAGGCTTCAGCAACCTTTTTCTATAAAAGTCCAGAGATTAAACATTTTTGGCTCTGCAGACAACCCAGGCTTTGTCCTAACTCTTCAACCTTGCCAATGTAAGGCAAAAGCAGCCATGGACAACATGTAAGCAAATGAATGTGACTCTGTTTCAATAAAACTTTATTTATTAAAAAAAAATAGATGGTAGGTCAAATTTGACCTACAGGCTGAAGTTTGCTCACTCTTACTCTGACTCTATAAATGAACTGATGTACTGAGTTTAGTGATGCCTGGTGCAAAACCAAAAAAAGGAGATTAGGTGGTATTAATACAGAAAAGAAGGAAGTTACTTCCTTCATTCAACAAATATTTACAGAGTCCTTGCTGTGTGTCCAGCACAGGATTAAGTGTTAGGGAATCAGTGATTAAGTTGGCAGAGTGATTGCCCTCCACCCCCAGAAGCTTACTGATAGAGGAAATGAATAAGCAAATTAAAATATGGAATGTGATAAATTCGATGACGTAGGTACATATAGGGTGTTAGAGGAGCACGTAGGAGGAAAAGCCATAATAGCCATATATAAAGCTCTTTCTATTTTCTTCCAAGGTCTTTAGAGCAGTAGTTCATGATTTTTTTAAATCCTTTCTAAAGATACAACCAGATTATTTTATTCTCATATTTCCTTTATATTTACTTTCATTCTCCTCAGTTTCTTCTTTTATTCAATGATTATTGTTAACCCACTTTTGTCCAAGGTAGTCTGTAGGAGATGCTTCTTCTTAAAATCATAAAATAATAGAGTGGGAAGAGATCTTTACCCATCACCCAGTAGAGTTCCCATATATTTCAATTGAAGATAATGAGACTTGAAATGCCTAGATGATTTGGTCAATGCCCCATGGAAGGAGTAGGATTCAAATGTGAATTTTTGCCTCTAGATCAGTTCTAACTTCTGTACAATACCTTCAACTCAGAAGCAACCTCATGGCCAATAAATAGGAAAGTTAAGAATGCAGTCCCTAAATTAAGAAAAGACGGTACTTGATGTGAGGACTGCATCAAAAAATGCTTTATTTTTCCTCTTTTCTGAACTTCAAAAACACTTTCATGAGATTCTCTAAAAGTTCATTTTCTTCCTTGCCAGCTAGGTATTCTTGTACACTTACTGTTCTAATTATAATTGTGTGGAATGTTATTCTTTTTTTTTCCCCAAAATCTTACTCTATATTTAGGTAAATGGTTTCTAAGCAAAAGCACTCAAGGCACCACATAGATAATTATGAACCCAAATCTGCCATTATAAAATTTCTTCCTGATAACGTGTGAAATGTAGATTTCTTGAAATTTGGGGGTTTGGTTTGGATAGTCACATTGCTTGAAGCTACTAAGCATTCTTGCAGGGCCTGAGAAGACTAATACTTACAAAGTTTTGAAATTAATTATAAAGAGAAGAATTTAACAAGTGCAGAGAAAGTAGGGGCAATGGAAAGAGGATGTACGAACAAAGAGCTGTGGTCGTCCCAGAAAACTTCTTTGGTTTGTATAGCTACGTTCACTTTTAAATAATTCTTCAAAACACCAGTCTGCAGAATGAGGAAGTTAATGACAAGACTGAAAGCAAATCTGTTCTTCTCCCAAGTTTCATGGAATTAGCATTTAGCTGGTGATCATTTTTTTTTAGCCCCGTTCTGTTTGTAGAGCTGAATCTGTGTTTTTCTGCTGTAGTCTATGCCTCTGAATCATTCTGAGGGACTAGAAGAAGGGAAGAAAGGCATGCATTCATAGTTAAATTTCTCCTCTAAAATATACCTAAAAGGTACTCGTTTAGAAAGGGGATATTTGAGTGAAAAAATAGAGAGTATTATGAAGTTAAAAACATTTTTATTAATGGCTCATATACATAATGGCTATAATGGTGAGTTAGAAATTAAGTTAACTGGCTAAGAGAAAAAGAAAAAGGTGTGGCAGATGAGGGACTGTGTTGTGGACATTACCATGTGACAACAAGAGAATTTATTCTAAGACAAAATCTTCTCATGAAAGGCTTGTCTCTATTTAGCTAACAGGCTTTGAAATCTGTCAGACACAAAGTGGGAATGCTAAAAGCTTTTCTTCGTATATAACAGAGGTTTCTCCTAAATCCATAAAAATCTGACTTCTCAGAGACATTCTATAGAAACTCAACTAAAAATTTCCACTAGTTTATTTTCTTAGCATATTGGCCTTCTGGTAATTTCACGAACTATGGTAACTATTGACTGAATATATGAAAGCACGTGTGTGTGTGTGTGTGTGTGTGTGTGTGTGTGTGTGTGTTTAGGTGTTTTGTATATATAATCAACATAAAAGTTTTTAATAAGCAAACCTGTTAAAAAATGCACCTCTAGGGCTTCCCTGGTGGCGCAGTGGTTGAGAGTCCGCCTGCTGATGCAGGGGACATGGGTTCGTGCCCCGGTCCGGGAGGATCCCACATGCCGCGGAGCGGCTGGACCCGTGAGCCATGGCCGCTGAGACTGTGCGTCCGGAGCCTGTGCTCCGCAACGGGAGAGACCACAACAGTGAGAGGCCCGCGTACCGCAAAAAAAAAAAAAAAAAAAAAAAAAAAATGCACCTCTATGTCTATTGGATTTTTGTCTTAAATTTTTCTTAGTAATATTAAGGAATGCAGCAAATATATTTTATAATATGAAGTCTAAAATATATTAAAAAGAACCTAGAATCTAAGGTTTTGTAAAAATCTTTAATGCACACTGGTCAATCTCCCATCCAGTCATTGAAATTCTTCCACTATCTCCATACAACTTACCTAGTATAGGTCTACAAATGTAATTTTTAAATTTTAAATTAAATATTTATTAAAAAGACAAATAGGATACACACCAAGATATCAAAATTTTGTGAAATTTAGGCTATTTTAAATTTCTTCTTATGCCTTTAATGTGACCTTTGAAATCAGAAAATCAAATCTACGAATTGAGAAATAAGAAAAAAAAGCCTTCTTTTTTGTCTTTCTATAGCTTCTTCACCACTGTAGGCCAAAGCTGACCTCTGGTTACTTAAATCTGATCCATCTTTTACATTATAGACCTTTAAATACATAAATTAGTCCCTCATTTGCCACTAGAATCTTTCCTTTTACTAGACAAATAAGATCATAGGCTCTTTCTCTCTCTTGATCTCCATATCAAGTATATGAAGATGAATATTTCACATCCTCTTTTGTTAGGAATTGAGGGGAGACCATATTTCATCTGGGACCTTGGTCTTCCTGAATTTATCTCTACAGCTCAATGATGTTTTCTGTAATCCTTGGTTACATGCCCCTTTCCATATTTCTGATTATGTTTTCCTTAAATTAAAGCCCAAGTACTCTAGTTTTATATATATATACATATATATATATATGAAATAATTTAGTGTCTGCCCTTGTCAGTCATTTCTACTTAAGTTCTTTCACTTTATTTCCTAAGATATGATCTCAAAAGTAAACACTGTTGTAGTGAAATAAATATGGGCTTTGGTTTGATAAAACTGAAGAGTACAAAGTTAATCTCTGGGGAACTGGTCCCCCATGGGACAATTTGTACTGCAAGCATCCAGAGTTGTTGGCAAATTCAGGGAAAACTAGACGAGATGATTCAAAGCTTGTGGAAAGACAGATGGGGAGAGAGAGAGAATTGCAACTATTTAATATGTGCAGATCACCGCTCTGTTCTGTGAGTTCTACCACCTCTCTTGGGTGTCAGTTGTCTCTTTCCAATATTCATTCTACAGTTTTCAGTATAAAGATCATTCTTGAAATACATGGACTGTATCTTTTTTTTTTTTGTCATCCATCATTAAAAATGATTAAGGATTTAGGTTTTATTATAGTACTTAAATAGATCCATTCAGTCAATCCGTCAGTAATCAGTGAATACTTACTGTGTGAGATATACTTTAGTCAGGAGCAGATCCCGGTTTTGAGGCCTTAAAGTTTACGTAAAAGGTAATAGTGAGGCTTCTTTAAGAAGAATAACCAATGTAGGTATGAAAAAGAATATCGTTTAGAATATTTGTTAGAAGATAACAAAAATACAAATGTTTTGAATCTGAAAAATTTCACAAAAGTCAGAAAAAACATAATATTTTCATGAAATAATAGCCTCATGTCTCTAAAGCATATTTTTCGTATATATTTTGGCTACAGATGCTTTAATTGTCTCTTAAATGGCAGTAATTTTACAATGTTACAGAAAGAGTAGGAAACCTGTAATCTTTCCTCTATATGTTTGTTCCAAATTTGTTTTAATTATTATTATTATATAGGACATGAAACTTTAAACATAGGTTTATTTGTTGTGAGAAATATTATTGTAGGTTTATGCCATACAAACAAAGGCATTCTGAAAAATTATTTTACCAGATTTTTAGTACTAAAATATTTTTAATATATATCTATATAGTTTCCTTAGATTCAGTTAATCTGTCTCTAATACTAGGTGCTAAGATACAAGAGAGAACAAAGCAGACACAGCAACTGCTTTTCTGGAATTTACATTCTAGGGAAGAAAGGAGAATACCCAAAGAAACTTTATCTATTTCATGAACAATTTTCAAAGTGTGGTCTGAGCCCATTTGGGTGTTGCCCAGAGACCCTTTTAGGGGGTCCATTAAGTCACAGCTATTTCTTTAATAATACTAAGAGATTTGCCTTTTGTACTGTGTTGACATTTGCACTAATGATGCAAACCTGTGATGGGCAAAACTTTTGGTACCTTAATATGAATCAAAGTGCTACCCAACTGTGCTAGTGGTCACTGTATTCTTTGCCATCACGTGCACTCACAGTGAAAAGAAAAGAAAAAAGAAAGCGACCTAATGCAAATAGTTATACAAAAAAACTGTCTAAGAAAAATTACTGCAATTAAGCACCAAATTTAGTCAGAATTCATCTTCTTAGCAGAGGTAGCTATACCAATCAGTTATCTATAATTAGAAGTATACTAGCATGTTAGAAGAGGGATAGATTTCCTAGGGTTCAACTCCTGTTGGTAAACTTTTATATAGGGTCAATATACAAAGTTTCAGTGATTTAGCCAAACGTGAAGAAGTAATTGGGTAGCTTTCATTGTAGTACCTTTAGTAAAAGTCAAGAGCATTTCATAATATGATGATACTATGATTACTTTATTGTGGTAATCATTTTGCAGTATTTACTAACATCAATTCATCACACTGTACACCTTAAACTTATACAATGTTATATGTTAATTGTATCTCAATTAAGTTGAGAACAAAAAGGTACAAGTCCAGGGTTGGATTGTATCTAGTGCATGGCACACTGCAGGTTCTGGGCCTCCTTTATCTAGAATACAAAGTAATTGGCAGCAGGCTCCCGTGGATTCCATGATGAGCTGAATGGCTTCACCAGCCCTCCATTCCTTCCATCTGTCTTTTCTCTCCCACTTACTCCTTCACATCCTCTATCAATCACATGAGCCACTCTCTCTTGGGCACATGGCAATGGCATTATTGCAGTTCTGTTGCTTCCACAAACCAGAGGCTTTGGAACTATCAGGGCTTCACCTTTGCTATATATTTTTTGTAATAAAAATAACAAAAGACAAAGAGTGAACCCAACTGTAAACTATGCACTTTAGTTAATAATATTAATATATCCATATTGGCTCATCAGTTGTAACAAATGTATCACATTAATACAAGTCATTAATATTAGGAGAAACTAGGGGAGGAGAGTGTATGAAAGCTCTTTGTATTTTCAGCTCAAACTAAAACTGTGTCTATTAATTTTTAAAAATAACACTAAAAACAATTATGCTTGGTCTCAAAATTGTGTGAAATGTTTCAAGGTCTCGAAAATATTCTGAGTTTCAGAGCCCAGTTTTATCTTTTGCTATTCCCACCACAGAGTTTCAGATTAATCAAATAAATAGCAAGAGAAGCACTTGGGAGCTCTTCTTACAATTTCAGTTTTTAATATTTATCTCCACAAAGAAGTGTCTGTTTGCAGTATCATGTTTATAATGGGTGAGACATTCCATTATGGAAAGGAAAGAAAAATACAAAGAGATTTCTTGAGGTAATTTGTCAAAAGCAATTTGTTTATAATCTAATAAAAAGCATATTGCAAGAAATTATTTTAAATAACAGATTAAGACAGGCGAATGATGGAGATTTTTATTATTTCCTTTCTCCCACACTCATAACTATAAAAAAATAGATGCAATGTGACTTTTGGGTCTCATTGCACTCATTTTGATTTTCTTCTCTCCTCTCCCTCTCTCACCACCTTTGTTTTCTCAGAACTTTCTTCCCCATGACCCAAGATTTAAAGAAGAATTTCTGTAGAGACTCCCAGCTATGAATTTCAAACTCTATTTTTGTGCTGACTTAGATCCAAATAATTTGATGCTTTGACTTACAGTTGTGGGCATGGTGCCTAGTGGTAAATCAGAATTTAAATTGTTTAGAATTCTTTGGCTTTTATACTTTTCTGTTGCTCCTGAAGAGACCTAACATCAAAACAACTGCTACTAATAACAACAGCGACAACAAAAATGACAATATTTGTGTCACATGAACCTGCAGCTTGACTCATCTGAGAAGACTTTGTCCACTGTCTACCAGTTCATTTATGTTTAATTTGTGCTAGAAAGCTTTCAGAATGGATGATCCTAGAATGATTGGAAGAGCACTTTCTCACCTTCTATTTATTTTATACCAATGTTGGTATCAGGAAAAGCAAAGTACTTCTTTACTTATGCATTTTAATGAGAAGATATTTATTAGGAAAGGCTAGAACCTTGGAAATACATGTAGTTTGCAACAGGAGACTTCCTTTTGTAGTACGAAGTAAATCAAAAGTAACTCAGAAAACTATCCTGGATCTAGGTGGTATCTTCAATACACACACACACACACACACACATCCTGTCCAAGAAAGAAGCAAGGAGATTCTGTAATGCAGATCACCCCTCACTTGCATATTTACACACATTGAGTGTATCTTCAAGGAATCAGAGTCTACAGGAGGAACATCAAATTTAGATGAAAGGCTCTGGGGCATTTGGTTGGATAGTCACACCTTAGGAGGTTAGGTTTTTCTTTTTCTTTTTCTGACCTGTCTCCTAAGCACACATGTCATTAAATCTTTATGCAGTGTTGAAATGTTTATTTGTGAATTCTCTGAAAATGATGTAGTGAAACCTTTGGAAGTCACTTAGGGATCTAACAGTCTTACAAACTTGTGAGGGATACATAGACAGCACTTCCATAGGGGACAGGACTCCAGACACAGGACAATAGGAGTACAACAATTTCACAGAAGAAAATTGCCACAAAGGACCTGGTAGGCCAAAATCCTGCTTTCCTTCTACCACAGTCCATGATTACTATGCCTGGGGAATCATTTATAAACCCCCCCCCTGCGTGGAGTCCATGGGTGATGAATGGATCTCGGGCCTTTGCAGAGCACCCAGAGATTTGTCATTCCTGTATTCATGTTAGTAAGAATGAATTCCAGCCAACGTTGAAAGTCAGAATGCGGCATCCTTCAAGAGGCCTGAGAAATTTCTGGCCCTCTGGCTGCCTTCCTGTTTTCACTTTTTATCATAAACTAATCATACATTCTTTTTCTGTCCTTTTATATTGAAAGAAAATGTACTCTGTGGAATAATGAAAAACATCTTAGCCTCCAAGTTATGCTTTCTCCCCTCTCTCCTTGCTCATGTTATCATTCCTCTTCCATTCTATTTATGTTTTGGGGGGGTTTTTTGGCTTGTGGGATCCTAGTTGCCCGACCAGGGATCAAAGCCAGGCCCCCTGCAATGGAAGCACAGAGTCCTAACCACTGTACCTCCAGGGAAGTCCCCCATTTCCTCTTTATTTGTATATCTAGAATTCCCTTTCTTTACAATTACCTCCTTAGTGCTTTCTGTATACCTCTGTCCAGAGAGTGTCATCTCTATTTCCTTAGGAGTCTCAATCTTTCCCTATTTAATAATCTCTTTTAAATTTTAGCCTCCAAAGATTTCTTATCTTTCTCTTATTCTCATCATTCTTTCTTCTTTATGTTCCTTGAATTACTTGCTTTCTCTCTTTTATTCTGTTTTATCCCTTCTCTCTGTTTTACACTTCCAGGGACAATTGCAATCTGTGTCAGTTGACTGTGACCCTGGAGAAGATTTTGGAAAGAATTCAGGATGTTTTAAAATAGTCCTTCTTCTTCGACAGATGCACCAAATGGGGTACTCAATTCAGTCTTTGGGTCCAGGGCACTGGAATATATTCATTCCTAAATAAATTCACATATTGAATGGAAGGGGTCTCAGTAAATTTACGATAAAATAAAATAAATATTAATTGTATGAATTATGGGAAAGCCATAAACAAAATCTAAATATTCAGTGAAGATAAGGATAGGCTTGAGTATGGAGGAAATCATACCAGAATTCTGAAACTTCACCTGACTTAGGAATTGGAATAGGTTTTAAATAAGTACAATATAGAGAGCCCTATTCTCTTTCTCCTTTGTTTCACCAATATAGCAACACTAACTCTGTGTGTGTGTGTGTGTGTGTGTGTGTGTGTGTGTGTTTTCAGGGATGGGAAGGGAGTTCAGGAGGTTTTTGGCATGCGATTATTCTAGAACTGTATCCTATAACCAAAACTTGTTCCTTGAAATTGAACTTTTATCATTTTAGTGCACACTTATGCACAAAATAGCTGATTAACTCTGAAACCTAATCGTAGTATCTGTTGAGCATTTATTTAGCTGGGAAGTTGATGCTTGGTGCAGGATTGGAGGATGCTTCATGTAAGAACGCTGATAGAAATGCTCAACTGCTCATCTAGCCACAGTACTTTAACGCTGACTTAGCTCTTTCCGAAACTCCAACACCCTTCTCCTCGGAAGGCAGTTTAGCAACCATGCCTCCTGAAGAGTCACATCACCTGCACATCCCCCCAAACATAAGTAACTTTTCTAACTCTTCCTTCGAGCCACATCCAGGACTCTTTCTGAGAGTTTTAATAACATTTATTCCCCTGTAGGCAGAATAACGGCCTCCCCATCCTAATTCCTGGAACCCATGAATGTGTCATGTTGCATGGCATCTGAGTTGGCCGAATGTAATCGTGAGAATCCTTAAGAGTGAGAGACAGAGGCAGAAGAGGAGGTGAGAATAATGTGATGCGATGAGCTTTACTGGCCATTGCTGACGGCTATGGGTCGAACTGTGTCCCCCACCAAAATATGTAGAAGTCTTAACGCCCTGTACCTCAGAATATGATCTTCTTCAGAAACAGAGTTTTAAAAAATGTAATCAAGTTAAAATGAAGTCATTAGGGCACATTTTGATCCCGTATCACTGATGTCTTCATAAAAAGAGAAAATTGGGGCACAGAGAGACATGCACAGAGGGAAGACTCTGTGAAGAAACATAGGGATAGCACCACATGACGGTGGAAGATTGGAATAACGCATACGCAAGCCAAGAAATGCCAAAAATGGCCAATAAACCAACAAAATTGCCAAGAGAGTGGCATGGAACTGATTCTCTCCCACGACCCTCAGAAGGAATGATCCCTGGCAACATCTTGATTTTGGACTTCTAGCCTCCAGAACTGTAAGACAATAAATTTCTGTTCATTTAAGCCACTCATTTTGTGATAGTTTGTTATGGCAGCCTTAGGAAACTAATACACTGACTTTCAGGAAGGAAGGGAGCTGGGAGCCAGGAGCCAATCAATGTGAGAAGTCTCTAGAAGCTGGAAAAGGCAAGGAAATGGATTCTCCTCTAGAGTGTGCAAAAAAGAGTACAGTCCTGCTGACACCTTGACCTCAGGTTTTATGTTATTAACTGAATGTTTGTGTTACTCCCAAAAACATATGTCAAAACTCTAACTTGCGATGTGACTGTGTTTGGCAACAGAGTCTGTGGGGAGATGATAAAGGTTAAATGAGGTCATAAAAGTGGGGCTATAGAGTCTGTACCTTTATGAGAAGAAGATACCAGAGCGCTCAGTCTCTCTGTACCCTACGAGGATACGTAGAGAAGGTGGCCGACTGCAAGTCAAGAAGAGAGTGCTCACCAGAAATCAAATTGACTAGAACCTTGATCTTGGGCTTTCCAGCCTCTAGAGCTGTGAAAAAACACATTTCTGTTGCTTGGGGCCCAGAGTCTGTGATATTTTGTTATGGCAGCCCAATCTGACTGAGACACCTAGTGAGACCCATATTGGACTTCTGGTCTCCAGAACTATAAGATATAAATTTGTGTCACTGTGAGCACTAAATTTTGGTAATTTGTTACAGCAGCAATGGGACACTAATAGTTCCCTGTGTTGTTAAGTTTCTTGCGATGTCTTAGCTATGATGTAGACTGGCATCATGACAAGCATGTTAGTTCATCTTTTAATTATCTTAGCTTACGATACACTCTAGACCATCTATATAGACCTTAGATCAGAAATTCAGCAAAAGGAGTGATTACAAGAATTACAAATGTAGTGACATGCAGTTAAAGGCATAGCATCACATAACCATTATTGCCTTCACTTTACAAGTTCAGGTTTTATTTATTTTGCTTTAAAAACATACTTTTAAAAGATTGTTATGAAATAGTTCTCCTTACTAGAAGAAACTGTTGATTTGGTAACTTAAAAATCTATGAATACAATGTTTCAGAAAAAAAAATGTCAAATGATATGGTGAATTATTGCTATTTGTGGAACATTTCACACCTGTAATTTTGTCTGAAGGCTATAAATGTTTCCTGCTGTCCATGAAGCAGGCATAAAGCATAGAATTAGCATTTTGAAGGAGACCAAGGTAGAAAATACACCTTGACAAAGACTGAGAAAAATTTAACAAACATAACCAAGGTCTAAAATGATGTGAAATAAAGTGCATTTTACCATCAACCAATAGTTTCAGAGTATACAGTAAACCCAGAACTATGCACTCCTGAGATACAAAAATCTGTAGATTCAGAAAGTTTGTAGTGTAGATATCCTCAGGTTTCTTCCAGTTCTGCCATGTAATAACTGAGTAGCTTTGAGCAAATTTGTAACCCTCCTCTAAATGTTAACATCTTTAAACTTATAAGTTAAATAACTTTTCGTTTTTACATTTTAACATCAATTAACTTATATCTATGTAAAAGCTTTATTTATGTTGTTTGGTTTACCTACATAAAGTATTTAGCACCGCGCTAACATCGAATGAGCTCCTTATGGAGCATTATTTAACTCTTATTCAACCTTTAAGACGTCTCTTAGATTGTCTTCCCTAATATACCTAGTCAGATTTTACCATTATTTCCAATTCCCTTTTGACAACACTTGATTTATATCCCCTTTGTAACCAGTTATGTCACATATCTTACATTATAGTAAGTTTATACATCTGTATCTCTCATTAGACTGGAAACTACTTTGGGTGAGGGATGGAAGTTAGGAAGTTATCTCTTACTTAGCTTTCTGTTTCTACAGTACTTCCACAACTATCTTAAATCCTAGAATATACGAAACATTTAATAAAATCTGCTCAATGAATAGATACTAGCATCATTTAAAAATTTTCTCTTCTTCTGTGTGCTTGGCTCATAAATGACAGAATAGATGTATTTTTTATATGACATAAGAGAACCAAATATGCCAGCAAATTAAATGTGTAGAGAAAAAAGTTGTGAAGGAGTTAGAATAATATATTTGCTATTGAAAGTGCATTAATTCATTATTATTTATTTCCATGGTGAAATGAAGAAAAGCACTGAGTAGAAGTCATAAACCCTGGGACCTAATCCTGCTCTCCAACTGTTTGGCTCTATTATTTGGAAAAAGTCAATAAAACTCTTTGGGCCTCCGTTTTTCTTACCTACAAAATGATGCTGAATGGTTTCTAAGATCCTCAAGAATTCTTCCCTTGCTACCGTTCTTCACTTGCTACCATCTTGCTACCTCAAGAATTCTTCACTTGCTTTGACTACTTCTATAGGTATCCATATCTAATGGAATCAGAAGAAACACAGTACAGTCAGAAAGCACTGCGGTTAAATGGCAGCATTTTCCCAGGTCCCAGTGCAAACTTCTGGATCCTGTAAATCATCACCCAGAAGGACACAGTTGCAAGTGATAGCGTCTGAGTGTGCAAAGGCCATGTCTAACATTTAGAAAGCTCAATTACCTTCTCTATGCCCAGCCTTTTTTGCATAACTGTGGAACAGTCCTGCGCATAGTCTAGAGCAAACTTGGCCATCTTTATGCGTAGTAGAATTTCCCATCACGACGAGATGGCAAAGACTTGTCTCTCCCTGCTCCTCTGTGCTAACTATAGCTATAAACTCTGGAAATAAGCCAATAGAAAATCAAAGGAGAACTTCGGAAGTTGCAAGAGGAAGGCAAACTGGCTAGAGACCCCTGGGCTAGGGAAATAGAACAGTGGGAGGACGTCTTTCAACCCCACAGCCAACAGAAGAAGGTGACCTAGACCCAGTGTTTCTTGATTTCCAACCTAACAACAAAGGACATCCCAGATTAGCTCATTGCTACTGCATCAAGTGGGAGTATCTCTGACAATACCAGGCAAACTCAGCAGAACCAGCAAGGAGGATCAGTTGGAAACCTTTTTGATAATTAGCAGCTACGAGAAGCACTCTCCTTCCACACTGGTCCTATGACTCCCCTCCCCAACCCAGAAGCACCATGCATCCATGGGACAAGGTGGATCTCACCACAAGTACCCAGCCCAGGAAGCACTCTGTGCAATGAGCCTAAGAATCTCTTCACCCTTCTAGAGAGACAAGGCAACCTGGCTTTGATAAGTTCCTTCAGACCCCTCAACTAGCATCATCAGGGACCAGTAGGAGCCCCAGTGGCATGAAATAAACCAAACAGACCAACACAGCACCACACAATCTCTGAAAATTAGACTGTAATTGGAATCACAAAAGTAGACTAGGACCTGCATGCCAAGCCTAAACAGGGTGTCTTCCTGTTAAAATAAAATAATTTAAATAAGGCCCAGTGTCTCCGAACATGATATCCAAAATGTTCAGGAAGTGATTTAAAAAAACCCATCATCTGACCTAGAACCAGGTGATCTTGGGTGGCCTCGGCCTGCAGAGCAGCTTGAAGCAGGATTTCGGTTCCTGGCCAGAGACTGAGGCTGGGTCGTGGCAGTGAGAGCAGTAAATCATAGCCACTAGACCAGTGGTCAGTGACAAGGCCCTGGCCCTATGGCTTTGTAGAAAAAGAATTCCCACAAAGAAGGAAAGTAATGAAACAAGTAAAGTACTTATTAGGGGAAAAAAAAAATTCAGTACATGTGGATAGACACATGAGTGGGCTCAGAGAGAAAGTCACACCCTCGTGGCGGTTTGAATCACTTATATGGGGCATTTCTTCCAGGTTTCCTCTGGCCAGTCATTTAGATTTGCCTGGTTCAAAGTCTGTATTTGGTATATCTCAGGATCTTCCCGTGTGTGCGTGTGCATCCCTTAGCCAAGATGGATTCTACTGAAGAGGCCTATGGGTAGACTCAGACACTTGGCATCACTCGCCTTTGGACCTCCAAGGAGCCTTTCTGCACATGTATAGTCGAGGAGGTCTCCTGACTTCAAGAATGAGAAACATGTGGTCTCTTATCTTCTATCTGGGCAGGGCCCACCCTCCTCTCTCAATTGTCCTGTTATTCTTGTCTCAGAGTATCAGTCCACAGGAACGAACGCAAACTGTTTGCCCCAGGGACTCATCTATGCCCTGCCTCACAGGGAAATCACAACCTGAATAAGAAAAGAGAATCAACTGATGCCAACATGCCTGATGATGAAATGAATAAGATGCTGCAGTTATCTCACAAGGATTTTAAAGCAGCCGTCATAAAAGAGCTTAACAAATAAATACGAATTCTCTTGAAATGAGAGAGAAACATGGAAAATCTTAAAAATGAAACAAAACTTAGAATTTAAAAAATAGAGATTGTAGAAATGAAAAATACAACAGGCAAAAACTCAGTAAATGGGCTCAATAGTAAAGTGGAGATGACAGAAGATAGACCCTGAATTTGAGGATGGAGCAATAGAATTCATCCAACCTGAACAACAGAGAATATAGGCTCAAAAAAATAAACAAACAGATCCTCAGTGACCTGTTGAAATAATAGCAAAAGATCCAACTTTCTTATCTTTGGAGTCCCGGTGAGAAGAGAAAGAGAGGCAATGAGAGAGTATTTGAAGAAATAAAGGCTGAAAATGTCTCAAATTTGGCAAAAGACACAAGCCTACAGAATCACCCAGTTGGGGAAATACACAGCAAAACACATAATTATACTTCTGAAACTACAGACAAAGAAAAGATTTTAAAATGAGCCAAAGAGAAATAACACATTACCTGAGTCCATGGTGAACATAATGAAGTCACACAATATTTTTCAAGGGCTGAAAGAAAACAACTGTCTATCACCATGAATTCTACATCCCCTGATAGAAAACTCTCCTTCAGGATGAAGGGGTATTAAGGACATTCTCAGATGAAAGAAAACTAAAAGGATTTGTCACTAGCAAACATACCTTAAAGATTGGCTAGAGGGGCTGGTGCTATGAAGCAAAGTACAGTTTGTATCAGATTCTATACAGCAACCTGCCCGCAGGAATTTCATATCCCATGGGTGGAGGTTTTATTTAGATAATTCCAGTAAAATAGAGTGAAGTGAAATGATGGAGCCGTTCACAGGGTGCTATGGAGCACATAAAGTAGGGGGACCTTTGTCTCAAAAGTTGGTGCCTTGAGGAGATGATATCCAAGCTAAGCTAGCAGAAAGAAGCTTGAGGGAAAATCTTGGCAAAAGCAGAGGACTACAAAGTGGAGAGCTAGCAATGAGCTGATAATCTCTTGAACAGAGAATAAAGGCTTCAGTCAAGGCTGTCCACCTAAAAAAAAAATGCACGACCTAAAAGTTGAGAGTTAGTTTTATTCGGCAGACTTTCTGAGGACTTCAAGTTCTGAAGACAGACTCTCAGATAGCTCTGAGGGACTGATCCGAAGAGGTAAGGGAGGGACCAGGATATATAGAGGGTTTGGCAACAAAGACCAGGTAGTCAGAACATCAAAAGATTACTGTTTTTTGTGGGGTTTTTTGCGGTACGCGGATCCTCTCACTGTTGTGACCTCTCCCGCTGCGGAGCACAGGCTCTGGATGCGCAGGCTCAGCGGCCATGGCTCACGGGCCCAGCCGCTCCGTGGCATGTGGGATCTTCCCGGACCGGGGCACAAACCTGTGTCCCCTGCATCGGCAGGTGGACTCTCAACCACTGCGCCACCAGGGAAGCCCAAAAGATTACTGTTAATTAAAAGAAAACCAGGTATCTCAAGATAAAGACATTAGCACTTTTCTAAGTATGGGAAGATGAAAGAGTCTGGGCTTATTGAAATCATTCCTGGGGCTGGGGCCGTTATCCTGTGCTTTTCCATCTTGAGTCCCCTCAGGGTGCACCTTCGGTGGTGGCTGCAGTGGCGGAGGCCTGGGCAGTGGGCAGCCCGTTTTGTCTGCAACCTGAGCTCCCTCAGGGCTCACCATTGCTCGTGCTTGTAGTGGCTTGATGGCTGCAACGCCCTTTGTTTACTGATATGGCAGGAAACATCTTTCATTCACCAGGCTAGGCAAGGACAGAGCACTGGTTAATACTGGGCAGGGGGCTTAGGGAACTATCATGGAATGCTTTAGAGAAGGACTTTTTACAACAGAAAGAAGTAAAGGAAGGAATTCATTTAGTTATTTCACAGATCCTCTGCAAAATAACAAGAGCCTGGCAAATCACTTCATGGAAATGCATTAGGGGCTAATTGATTTTAATGGAAAAAGAAGAGGCTGGCTTTGTCAAGCTATTGTAACTAGTAGCAAAGAGAAAAACATCCGCACTACCCTTAGGATACCTTGTAATTTTCTGCAATACGAAAGTTCTTAACTTCTTTCTAAAATAGTGCTATGGCCCCTCTTTTCTTTCTAACTTCCAAGTGACACATTTTGAAACTTAAGAAAAAATAAGTTGCTTGAGTAGTTTAGGATAAAGTTGCTTTAGAGTGAATAGAAGATTTGCATTCCCTTTCTTTTACTAGAAAAAAACGAACATTTATGTTTTATAGCAAAACTTTGTGCCGTTTGGGTACCAGAGGAATTTTTATCTTCTCCACTAAAAACAGAAAGTTTATAAAATTATTTTTTATGCAGAAACATTTGTTTGCCATCCAAGTGAATATGCATCTGTGATATGTACAATAAAATATAATAAAAATGTAATGGTTTATTGGAATTGCTGGTATATAATTGGTGGCACTTGAATAAGTGTCCATCCAGGGCTTCCAGAATCACAATACATTAAGATGCTCTCCCAAATAGGCCCCAAATAACGAGATCAGTAGTCAAGGGCAAGTCATAATTTTGTCAAGGTCATGTAGGTTTCCTTTGCTATACCGGAGAAAGAACGTCTTTCAGCTCTTCTTTGGAAATAGTCTCATCCATCTCTTCTCCATATCTACTGCTCACCACAGTCCACTCTCTCTCTCTGTCTCTCAGCTAACTGGCTGCTCACTGAATTTTTACCACTTTTTACTATCTCCCAATCTACCCATTTATCCCACTCTATAGCCTTTATCGAATAACCTTCATTTCTCATGTTACTATCACAGTAAATTCCTGGCTGACCACTGGATCTCTAGTTTCATCCCTTCAAACCATCCTTCAAAGAACTAAAAAAAGGTAAGAGGCCTTTATAAAACATGCACTTCATCGTATGTTCTCTCTGTTTAAAAGCCTTCAGTGGTCTCCAATTGCTTTTAAAATAAAATCCAAACCCCGTAGCCTGGCCTCAGGGCTTTTACAGGGTTACTCCTGACCATCTTTCTAAGGTTTTCTCCTGCTGGGATTTCCCTCACATCCCATGTTCTGACAAACTGAACTTCTTGCAGTTTGACCTTTGAACGCTGCTTCTTCATATCACCTTGTCTTTGTGCGAACTCTGCCCTCAATCTTGAACACCCTCCCTATGCTTCTTTCCTTTGTCATACTGATGAATTCTTATTCATTTTTTTAAAAAGACACCGTATTAGTTTGCTTGGGCTGCCATCACAAAGTACTACACATTGAGTGGCTTAAACAACAGAAATTTATTTCTCACGTTTCTGGAGACTAGAAGTTCAAGATCAAGGTGTTAGCATTACTTCTGGGGACTACGAGGAAGAATCTGTTCCATGCTTCTGCCTTAGCCTCTGGTTGTTTTCTGGCAATCTTTGGTGGTCCCTGACTTGTAGAATTCAGATTTCTGCCCTCATCTTCACATGGCATTCTCCCTGTATGCATGTCAGTGTTCAAATTTCCCTTTGTATAAGGATACCAGTCATATTGGATTAGGGCCCAGCCTAATAACCCCATTTTAACTTAATTACTTCTGCAAATAACCTATCTTCAAAGAAGGTCACATTCTGAGGTACTGGGGGTTAGTACTTCAACATGTGAATTTTGGGAGGACATAGTTCAGCTCGTAGCACTCAGTTCAAAGGAAACCTCTATGACATCTTCTATAATCCTTTTCTCACATAAAGAATCTTCTTTTTGCCTTTGTTTACTCACTGTACCTTGTAAACAGTTTTAAAATAACACCTACTACTGTGAATCACAATTGCTGGTTTACACGTTTTGTGTACTAATGTGTATTATTGTATATTACATTTCCTAATTTACTATATTGGGAATTCCTTTTTTAAAAACAGAACATCTTTTTGTTTTTTATTCCCAGCACTTATTATAGTGTCTAGGTTATACATTAGCTGCTCAATAAATGTTTATTGGATGAGTAAGTGAATGAATGTGTAAATTGGCATATTGTAATCTCAAGTTCAGAGAAAAATTTCAATTTCTAAAAATAAAAATGTTTAAAAATAGATTAAATTACAATTGACTTCAAAATCAAATAAATTATTAAATTCATTATCTCATGAAATTAATGGATTAGTTTTTAAGATTTCAAATGTGAAACTTAGGAATGAGTGAAGCATGAATTTTATTTAATAATACTTTTCAGTTGGCATCATGTTTTAAAATCTTTAAACTTGGACATCTAGGCAAGAGCTGCTGGTCAATGTCAAATTTATGTGGTGCTTTATACTTGCACTCTCTTCCTAGAAGCTATAATATTTTATCCTCAGAACCACCTTATTCTATGGAAATTATTGTTCCTATTGCAAAGATAAGAAAATTGATATTTTGAGATGCTTGGGACTTTTCCAAGAATTAGAAATAAAATCCATATCTTCTGATATCTTCCTTGCATATAAAAAAATTTTATGTTTGCAAAAATATATGCTCATATCTTTTCTACCATTACTGAACTATATATTTTAATACTTTTAAAGTAAAATTTAAGTCAAAGAAAGATGAGTATAATCAACTATATTCACAAATTGTCTAACAGTCCATAAACTGAGGAGTGAAAATTTTACTTTTCTTTTCTCCCCGAGATGTGTACGCTTCATGGAACTTCATTTGATCTTTATGTTTATCGGAACATAGACCTGACTGCAGAGCAAGAGAATAAATGATGATACAAACCGTGTTTTCACAAAGTGCAAATGAAAGTGCTCTCAATAACAACCTGGTTTAGATCAGGAAGACTGGCAGAAATAAGAAGGGGCCCAGAGACAGTTGAGATGAGAACAAAATGATTTCACCAGTAATATAATCTGTTTTTTCCTTTGAGCAGAATGTTCCATCACAAGAAGAAGAATAAAAGAGAAATTAAAACGTTTGGAACCTCTATTATCTATAAACCTTTAAGTTTGTGCTTACCTAATTGGATTATAATGAAACATAAACAATGAGGGTCTGGCCATGACATTGGGCAGATACAGTAATCATCTGGGTTCCAACTGCTGGGAAAATCTCCACCAGACACTTCCCAAGTTCACTCACAAGATAATTCTCCCCCTAGGGTAATCAACACTTCTAAATAACAAATCAAGAGAAGATGAATTGTATTTCAAGGTTGACTCAGCACACTTCTCACAGATTTAAAACAGAGAAACATGATCTATACTTAGAGCAGAAGGTCTGGGTCCACCTCACTATTTTCAATGTTCCCTTAATTCTATTCACTTTTAAGCACTTCTTTAAATCACACACCAATACATTCATAAATTTCCTCTGGTTTTTCCATGATGCCCAGCACAATGTCAAGCATAAAGGAAGTGTTTAATGAATAAATATAGATGGGTGGATATCTGTTTAGGGTTTTAGAACAAAATGATCATAGTTTCCAAAGCACATTCAATTTATCCCAAACTTTGTAACATTGAAATGAAACAGATATTATTAAATGACCTTTAAAAAGGCATAATGGGGCTTCCCTGGTGGCGCAGTGGTTGAGAGTCTGCCTGCCGATGCAGGGGACACGGGTTCGTGCCCCGGTCCGGGAAGATCCCACATGCCGCGGAGCGGCTGGGCCCGTGAGCCATGGCCGCTGAGCCTGCGCGTCCGGAGCCTGTGCTCCGCAACGGGAGAGGCCACGACAGTGAGAGGCCCGCGTACCGCAAAAAAAAAAAAAAAAAAAAAAAGGGCATAATGATGCGTGGCTCCGTGTCCCTTTAGAAAACAAAGGGCAGTCACTGTCAGGGATTGACCCCCTGCCTCTCAGCCTGGAGGAACTATGTGGTTTATACCTCACAGAGGGCAGGCTGGTTGCTTATCTAGAGCCGCAGTCATTAGGAGAGGAGGTCTGGAGCAAAATGCTTTAGTCCACTTCCTTCCGTTCCTGTTACTACGACTGCCACCCAAATCTCCCTTACCTATTTTTTGAAGTTCAGTATTAGCTGCCTAAGCAGTCTCCCTTCATTCACCCTCACGTGTTTTCTACAGTTTCTCTGAAAGTGACCTTTTAAAATAGCACCTCTGATTTTGTCAGCCCTCTGTTTTGGGAGGTAAAGTTCTTCCACAGCTCTTACAATAAAGACCACAGTCCTAGACCCGCAGTGCCCTGCATGTTTAACCCCGCCCACTTCCTGTCCATCACCACGTCCCCTCTCCCCCAGGCTCTCCACACTAAGCTAAGCTAGAGTGAACTTTGTCATATTTCGTGAACCTGCTAAAGTCGCCTGCCTCATGTTCTCCACGTCCCGATGTATGATTGGCCCCCTGCTCTGACGCTGCCAAGCTGGCTGGCTGCGATTGTTTTATCCTCCAGGTCCAGCTCAATGTCGCTTCCTCTGGAAGTCTTCCCTTTCTTTCCAGTCTGGGTTAGGTCTTCCAGATTAGCTAGAGATGTCCTCCCTGGTAACACTCAGCACATTTATATTTGTGGTTATAACGTTTTTTAACCTCCATTCCCAGCTTCCCTCCTTCTCCAGTTCATCAACAAATCCCCAGTACCAATTACATGCATAACACTGAGTAGATGATTCATAAACATTTATTGAATTAAATAAATCTCTTTTCACTGTTTCAGCTCTACTGAGCAATTTTTAATAACTTTTCTCTTTTCCCCTAGACATTTGCATATTCTGGATCCCTTTCCTCCTGGCTTTTTTCCCCCTCTGCCCAAGCTCATTTGCTTACTTGGGACTCCATGAGAACCCAGTTTAAATGTCACTTTTTAAGAAGGTGTTGATCTGAAACAAATAGGCTGCCAGTATGTGTCCAGCAAAGATGGGTTTATTTGGGATTAGCAGCAAATTACAATTCGGTGTCTGCAACCAAGGCCAGCTGCCTGCAAGTCTTCATCTGGCAAGGGAAGGAGAAAGCTTTTATGGAGAGAAAAAAGGAACTTGGGAGGGCTACAGTAAACAAAGCGTCCATGGCTTTTCATTCCTTGAGTGTTTTCCAGGGAAATCTTTCTTCTTCCCGTGGGCTCTGCCCTCATGGAAGGGAGTGAGAGCTCCCCCTTCTGGTCTCACAACTCTATTGAATTCAGGTTTCGGTTTCTTAATTTTTACAAAGGCTAGTCCTGGTTTTTGATTCGATATTTGAGAAAATAACTGAAACATTTATTATATTTTGAAAGTAATAACAGCGTGCCAATATGTCATTAACACTTACCTAAGATTGTAATATATGATAATGGTGATAATTACTTGAAACTAAAATATATTTGGAACATTAAACTTAGTGTTTTTCACAAAAGAGAACCTTTTGAAATTAGGTTGATATGATGCACTTCCACACAGTAGGTTGACAACATTCAGAAAAGAGTGATCGCGGTTAAATTTTCATTAAATAAATAAACTGCTCTTCATGAGACAATTTATAGACCATGGCATTAGAAGATTCCTGTGGATCTTTCCAGCAGAGAGCTGTAGTACAAACAGGCCGATAATAAGATCTCACTAACTTTCGTGATTCCTTGAATACTATTACTGCTAATATCTTGGTAAATAAGGTTCACATGCATTTAAGGTTTTCAATTTCTTTGAATCACATTCTCCATTAACTGTATACTCTTCCTGGCAATATAAATGAGGTTATATTTTCACTGAATCAAGCTTTGTAAGTATTTTATATTTTGCAGCAGTTTGATTTTATTAATCAAGGATAATGTAAAACATTTAATGGAAGCATTTGGGAATCTTAAATGTGTGTAGTGTAGAGAAGATTTATTTAGGAGATAGTGACAAAATTAATAGCAATAAGAACTAGTGTATTGTGAGCGGTAGAACGGATGAGAAATCATTTGATATCTTTAAAATGAGCTTTTTTCCAGATTAATATCTTTTTTTTTCCAGTTATACATGCTCAGTGTAGACAATACAGAAAAAGCTAACGATATCACCATGCAGAGGTAATTGAATAGAACATTAAAATTTTGCTGTATTCTAATATATATGAGAGAAACCGTATATATATATATATATATATATATATATATATGGTTTCAGAATTATAATCATAAATGATTTGCACTTTTAAAACCTTCTTTTCTCATTTAGTATTAGTATATTAGTATTATTTAGTATATTTAAAATATCCTTCTGAAATACACACACAAAACGTACTTTTCCCTTAAAAGCAAACATGATTTTAATGCTACCATAATATTCTAATTTTGACTAATTTATTGATTAATTCTCTAATCATTGGATACTCAAGAAATTTCTCATATTCTAACATTATGAATAGCAACTTGAAAAGATTTGTGCATATGCTTGATTATTTTATTAGCATGGCTTGCTAAACATGTAGTTACTCGATCACAATTTATATATATATATATATATATATATATATATCTTTAATGCTTTTGATATTATTGCCAAATTGCTTCCCTTTACAGTATACAGTTTAATCATTTCTTTCTGAGAATACCATTTTTCAACCTAGGCTCACCAATACTGGGTACTATTTCAAAACATTAAGTCGACTTTGAAAAGGTAAATCAAGGGAAAATAGTTTGAAAAGGCAAATCAAGGGACAAAATCTTTACCAGTGGTAAAGTTTCCATTGTGTGTCCTTAGATGTCAGTAAAACAATCTTAAAGAGAAACAGAAATTTGCATGGAATGGTAATAAGAGCCTGGGGTAACCTGTCTGCAGATTAGCTAGGACTTTGTAACTTGACCTGGGGATGGTGTAAATTGCAATCTAAAATAGCTTTAAAATGCCCCAAAGAGAAAACAAAGCAAGGAAGCAAAGATGGGAGGAAGGTAAGGAGGGAGGGAGGGAGGGAGGAAAGAAGGGAGGGAGTTACCCCAAGTATTCCATCTAATCTTATTTGTCTGACCTCTAACTTCTATCTTGCGTCATGCATGAGATTTGAGGAGTGGGGAGAGAGATGTGAGCAAAAAATGCTGTAAAAATCTTGGATTGAAAATAAAACAGCAAAACAAGGGAATGTATGCCACTTATACATATTTGAAAAGGTTAATTCTGAGGATTATAACTACATCATTTCTTCACGTAGACCATTTCCTTTTAAAAATGTCCTCCAGGAAAATCACTCTGTGCTGAACCAAATAAGAGCTACACCTACTTACAGAAATGTAGCTGTAACAGACACACACACACATTCACAGTTTGAATTCAACTTCTGTGGATTCAATGACAGCTATCACAAAAATCAAAACATACTTTTTGCACTCTACTTGCCCACTCTAAGAGTATGACTGCCTTGTCGTTGGAATAAAGCAGAAAATATGGAATTTTGAGTTTGTATGTGCTTACAGAAGATAAAAACAAAGGAAGAACTTGTAACCACCCCCATGTACTCCTCTGCCTGTTTATTCAGAGAATCAATGCTTTTCCTCTTCAACCCAGTCATTGAGGATAAAACTGAAAACTTTGCAATCTGTGTTCTGGTTATTCCAATAATGGCAAATGATGAAGCGTTATCATTAGCAAATATTTTTACCTAAATAGAGGGTCACTAAATATAATCCCTTTAAGAGATTTTGGTAGGAAATAGGAAAACAAATGTTGACATTTCAGTATATATGTGGCCAAACAATGAGGAAGAATCAAGCAGTTACATGATGGAAAAGCCAAGGTGAGTGCTTATGTAGTCCCTGGCTATTTCTACAGGCTGTACTGGAGAGCAACCAGTGTGCTTGACCTATGTGAAGATAGACCTGAGGACACAGCCAAGAGTGAGGGGCTATTTTGGTGAGCTCAGGTGAGGAGAGTGGCATTTGGGAGTTGCCTCAAGGAACAGGTAAAGCTTTAACTTCAGTCCTACAACCTAAATTTCCCACACACCAAAATTTGTGCCTCTGAAAAGCACCATCTAATCTACTATAAACACTTAATATTTTCCTTGAGTTCCCCGAAGAACTTTTGAGAGGTCTTACAGTATGTAATAAAATGACAAGGTAATAAAGGAAAAAATACAATGGTGAGTGGGTGGGGTCGGTGAGAGGGGAATGTAAAAAGTTCTGCATAATGAAACTCAGAAACAGTTGTCAAGCTTGTTCTCGAACATGATTTGTATTTGTATTGAGTCAGAGACATTATTCCCACAGGGGAATGGTTAACAATTCATCAGTTCTTTTCTCAGTAATTGAAAGCCTCTCAGTTATACTCTGGTAAAGTACAGAATCCGAGGAAAGGATTGCTGAATATGCACACTCAGATCGGTATTTAAACAGTGAGCTATGTCTTCAAACCTATGGTAACAGGCACAGTTACAGCTGAGATTTTTAAGGAACAAGTTCTGTGGTCCTTTGCTTATAGTTTGAAAAATGGCTCAGTTATAACTTTTTTACTTAAATTCTAAGGACAACAGACATCTTATGAGGTCTAAATATCTAACTCATTAGGACCCCTTGTATTTATACAGTACATTGTTGTACTGATATTACGGAAAATAGAATTGAGAAATAATTAATTAAATTATTTGACTTAGAGTAACACAATAGCTAATTGTCTTGAGCATTTACTATTATAAAAATTAATAAGCAGAAAACTCAATTTAAATAGGTTTGGGAGGCCAGGAGGGGGAGATTTCATGCCTTCTGGCAATAACAGAGGCCAACAGGAAGAAGAAAGGCTTCCTCTTCTTACCTGGCAGGAGCTCAGCCAATGAGAAAATGTCACAACTCAGCCAATGAGAAGCCACTGTACTTCAAACTCTCAATTCCTCCAAAGGATCCTTAGTTTAACATAGCTCTCCCAGCTTCCTTTTCTTCTCTATGAAAGAGTCCTCTTCTTGTTACCAGAGACTTGCACATAGCTCACCATTGTTGCAGACCCTGAACGGCAATATTTTGTTGATTCTAAATAAACCCAGTTTTTAACTTGGCAGTCTATTTGTTTTAGGTAAACACTATGTTCCACTCAACAGTGCTAAATACTTTAAAAACATTACCTCTATGCTACTCGGAACAACCCTGTGAAATCAATAGTATTTTTATTCATATTATAGATTCAATAAGTGAGGATTAGTTCAGTAACTAAGTTATGATAGCTCATAACTGGTAAATAGTCAACACTCCACTTGAATTAAGGTTTTATCATGAAACTTTTCTATGGCCATGGTTGTTTAATTTTAATTAAGCAAAATTTAGCTCAGGGATTGTGAAAGCTAGAGATAGTAGCTATTCATCTTTGCAGCTATTTTCTTGTTTGTATTTTTTGGGTGTTCTAAAATATACTTTTATGGTTGGCTTACTGCAAGAATTTGTAATGGCTTTCATACTGGGCCTTTGGAGAATTCAATAATTGAACATAAAGGGAGCTTTAGGTTTTTCTGTTTCCAAAAAAAGAAAAAAATTCTTGAAATGTTATTCCTCATCTGTCAAAGCATTTACCACATATCTCTCCTCTTGTTTTAACTGTATTTTTGAGGACTCAGCTAGAAAAAATGAACCTATGATAAAAGGCATTGAGTTATGGCATGTTTTCTTCCAATCGATGTCAACACATCTAACTTGATCAGTTTACAACTCTTAGTAAGTTGTCTTGTAAATGTCCATATTGAGGTTTGAAGTTAGAGCTCTATTATCATCTACCGTGTTCCTCACGATCACCAGCATCTTGCAAAGTATGTCCCTTTTCATAGAAGGCAAACAAATAGTTGCAGGACTAATTAATAAAAATGAATAAACTCTTACTGACTGACTTTGTGTGTACATCACTTAGCACATACCTAGCATAAAACGACCATTGTCATTATTATAATTAGCCAAAATAATAGCAACTCATATCTTAGAATGTTTTGTAATCTTATGGGGAAGATGGAATAAGTTCAGAAGCACAACTAGAGATTCAAACTCTTTTTAAATAATCAAGGTCATAAAATTTAATTGGCATGACCCTAAGTGTTTTGTGCACTTGGTCCCTTTTCCCTATTAAATTGTAAGACATTCCAAGATGTTTGCTTATGGTTTGTAGGATAAAATAATAATAATACCCTAAATGTGTAGGATTCATTTTACAGATTACAAAACCATTGTCATGAAATATAAAGCTCTGTTATGGTCCACTAGATTGGTCTTCAGCTTTTAAGAACAGTATTTCTCAGTGTGTGTGAAAAACATTGGCCACTTGCTTTAGAACAACTTGTGGCATTTTAAGAGATACAGTTTTTGAGGAAAGCGTTCTTAAATTAAGCTTCCAGTTTTAAATGATTTAATCTTTAAAAAAATTTCTTCATAAGAAAATAGTTCTCCTACTAGCTCTTTCTTATTTCATAGAAGATATTAGATATGTTTAGCCTCTCAAGTTGCAGTCCTCATTATCCAAATTGCTTCATTGTAAATACAGGTAAAACCATAATTATGGACCATGTTTAGGTTATGGTATAAACTTTGGTGTTTAAAGTTTGGAAACAATTTTCTTAGAAAAGAGGTTCTGGCCACTTCCTTCAGAATAACCGAGGATGTTTTGAGACATGCAAATCCTGGGTCCCTTGCAAAGCCAACTGCATTAGTATCTCTGAGGGTGGGGCTCAGTAATCTCTACTTTAGGAAAACAAATTAGTGATTTTTACCCGCACTAAAATCAGAAGAAAAGCTTATTTCTTTGCTCTTGAGCTCAGGGCTGTGATTGTTTAGAGCCAGAGCATCTGCTGGGGAGCCACTACTTGCTAGCATGACTCCTTCTCCAGTAAGTGATTCTTTGCTGAGACAGTGCAGTGCTGGACAAGGTCAAAAAACTCTGAGGCTTTCCTAGGTGCCCTACCAGACCAATTCCCTTCCATCACATCCCCGGAGGGCAGGAATCTAGAATGGGCCATGCATTAAGATGGGGCTACTCCAAAACAGAAGGCATAGAATTGATACTGTGAAAACAGACAGTTGCTTTATTTAATTACTGTCCTGGTGCCTGTCTGAATTATGAGGACTCAATGTTTCTAGAATGGTTAGTAAATAGAAATTTCTAATTAATTAATTAACACAGGCTTAAACAGAAACTTTTCTGTGTTTCTATTTCTGCTAATAACAGAGAAACTGAAAATCTTGCTTGAATCAACCAGCATCATCAAACTGAATGCTAATGATTTTCAGGAGATGTATGGACAGGGTGACCATATATTCTGGTTAGTCTAGGATGGCTCTGATCTAATCCTGATCTTCTGGTTGGATCAATAATAGCTTCTTTCACTCTCAGTAGTGTCCTGGTTTTGATGACAAATGATGCAGTCATCTAGTCTAAAGATGCATCTCTATAGAAGGTTGAGTAGAGTGTGACATATCCATGAATTTGTGTGCATATTTATTTTTATTTTTTAATTAATTTTTTTCTTCCACTCTTATTGAGATATAATTTATATACAGCACCGTACACATTTAAGGTGTGCAGCATGATGTGACTTACATACATCACGAAACGATTATCACAATAAGTTTGGCGAACATCAATCATCTCATATAGATACAAAATTAAAGAAAAAATATTTTTCAGTATGATGAGAACTCAGGATTTACACTCTTAACTTTCACATATAACATACAGCAGTGTTAATTGTATCAGTCATGTTGTACATTACATCCCTAGTACTTACTTACGTTATAAAGGGAAGTTTGTGCCCTTTGATCACCTTTATCCAATTCCTCCTCCCCCCACCCCCACCTCTAGAAACCACAGATCTGATCTCTCTGTGAGCTTGTTTGCTTGAAGTAGAATTGACCTACAACACTATGATAGTTCCTGGTGTACAACATAGTCATTCAACATTTCTGTACATTACAAAACGGTCGCCATGATGTCAGTTACCATCTGTCACCATGCAGAGATATTACAGTATTTTTGACTATATTCCCCATGCTGTATATTTCATCCCCTTAACTCATTTATTTTGTAACTGAGAGTTTGTACCTCTTAATCTACCTCACTTATTTCACTCATCCATTTCACCCTCCACTGGAAACTACCTGTTTGTTCCCGGTATCTATGACTCTGCTGTCGTTTTGTTATATTTATTCATTTTTTTTTATATTCCACATATAAATGAAATCATACAGTATTTGTATGTCCATGTCTACCAATGGACACTTTGGTTGCTTCCATATCTTGGCTATTGTAAATAATGCTGCAATGATCATAGGGGTGTATATATCTCTTCAAATTAATGTTTTGTTTTCTTCAGAAAAATACCCAGAAGTGGAATTGCTAGATCGTAGGGCAGTTCTAATTTTAATTTTTTGAGGAATCTCCATACTGTTCTCCATAGTGGCTGCACCAATTTACATTCCCACCAACAGTGCACTAGGGTTCCCTTTTCTCTACACCTTCACCAACACTGGTTATTTGTTGTCTTTTTGGTACTAGCCATTCTGACAGATGTGAGGTAATATCTCATTGTACTTTTGATTTGCAGTTCCCTGATGATTCGTGACGTTGTACATCTTTCCATGTGTCTGTCAGCCATCTGTATATCTTCTTTGGAAAAAATGTCTCTTGGGGACCTGTGTGTGTATATTTTCAAAAATCAAATGTATGATTTCTTTATTTCATGAAAGCTGAATTATCAGGAAAATGTTTTTCAGGTAACTGAGGTTTCTGGTAATTTGAGTTCTGACCTCTTGAAATTTCCTTATGCTATATTGGTCTTTTTGTTTTGGACTTTTTAAACATTCCAGTGAGTGTTTAAAGCATTCTGATTCTGGTGAATTAGAAGCACCTTATGACTTGTGTCCCCCAGGCACTGAGCTATAAAAGTAGGATCATTTACTTACCCATAATTGGGAACTAAAGTAGTTTGATTTTATTTAGAAGTCTTTTGGGGGCTTCCCTGGCGGCGCAGTGGTTGAGATTCCACCTGCCGATGCAGGGGACACGGATTGATGCCCCGGTCCGGGAGGATCCCACATGCCGTGGAGCGGCTGGGCCCGTGAGCCATGGCCGCTGAGCCTGCGCGTCCGGAGCCTGTGCTCCATAACGGGAGAGGCCACAGCAGTGAGAGACCCACGTACCGCAAAAAAAAAAAAAAAAAAGTCTTTTGGAAGGAGTTGAATGGAAAAGTAGATGGGCCTAAGCACTCTGAAAGTAGGTGATAGAAGACAGCTTAACAACAAAGGACAGATGAAAAGGCAAGCAAAATGGTTTTGCTTCATACCAGGGAAGACATTTGGCACTTTCTATTTAAAAGGCTCTTTGTGACCATTAATTAGTTAATCCTAACAATCTCCTGGTAGAATACATCAGCGTTATTATCACTTGCTGCAGATGCAAAACATGAAATACGGAAAGATTTAGGGGTTTAGTAAGAATTGAAAGTTAATGAAAGAATAAGAACTGGGTCTCTCTTGGGCAATTCTATTCAGAGTCCACCAGGCCAGAGTCTCTGTAGTGTAGTCAACATACTGCTCTCTGATTACAGAACAGCACCCTGAGGAATGCCCAACTCTGATAAGAAAAGATCATCTCAATACTACTTTGAAAGCTGAAAGGAATATGCGAATTGATGAAGGCATATGGAGGTGCTATTTTTGTCTCAGACCTCCACGGAGAGAAAGACATGGTTTAGTTTTCTCTGAAAGGAGACATGCACTAAGGAAAATTAGCAATTGGCCTTGTAAGGGACTTTACACTGTATCACCTTACAACAAAGAGTAATAGAGAGGGAGCAAGGGATTTGTGTTTTGAACTGCAAATTTCCAAAATATGCTTTGAAACAAACTACTGGGATCATCATCAGAAGAAAAAAATCACTGCAGTTTTCTTAAACTGAGATAAAAATACGAGAAGGAACTGGTTAACTTGAAGAAAAGTCAGAATTAGTTAAACATTTGTTCTTCTACCTCACACTAACCAGTCAATTTTTAGTCAATTCAGCGAAGAAGCACAATGATAAAATGCTGTTAAATGGTTTGTAGAGAAAGAATAGATGACAGGTTCTTTCTGAAATTTTCAAATAGACTGTAGTATTGAGAAGTTCTCCTCTGGCACTCAAAAAGTTTTCCTACTTATATTATCTTGGGATAGGGAGTTCCTTAGACGAAAAGATAGACTCCTAACATATACTTACCTCAAAAGAAATTCCAGATGTATTATACATTTAAATGAAAAAAGAAAAGTACTGAAAGAAAATACATATGATTAAATAATTTGGGGATGGAAAACATTTATTTAAGCTTGTCACATAGGTAGATACATATGGGAAAATTAATATATTTTCTATGTAAACATGGAAAACACAGTAAATAAAGTTAAGACAAAGAATAACTTGGATATGTGATGGGATGGAGGAGGTAGCTAAAGCTATGGTAGCAATCATTTTGCAATATATAAATGTACCAAGTTCCTTGTACACTTTAAACCTACACAATGTTAATTATATCTCAGTAAAGCTGAGGAAAAAGTAAAAAATGAAATAATTTAAAAGAAAAAAATAACTTGGAGAAGCATTTCCAGTGTATCATGAATATCATTAATGGATTGATGTCATTAATATACAAAGAGCTCCTAAAAATCAATAAGATAGATGACTATCCAATAGAAGGATTGACCAATGAAATAAATAACAAAAGAGGAAATATAATTGGCTGGTAAAATTTTTATAATGCCTAACCTCATTAGTAATCAAAGGAAATTTTATTAAAATAAACAATAATTAGATTGACAAAGAAGAAAAATAGTACTACTGCCTAGTGTTAACATGCATTTAAATAAAAGGTATATCCTAAAAATTGAATTGGTAATCAGTAACAGGTGTCTAGGGAGTAATATAACAATATGTATTGAAAGCTCTAAAAATATGTATGCTTTTGGGCACAGATATGCTATTGAAACAATATATCTTGAGGGAAAAATTATCAAACACAAATCTAAGTATAAAGGTGTTTAACAAAACAATGTTCATAACGTCCCAGATAATGGAAACAAAAGTAATTGATTAAGTTATACATTGTATAATACTATATATAGCCGTTAAGAAAAGAAGAAGAAAAAGGATAAGTTGGAAAAGATACAGGAGGAGGGGGAGGAGAGAGCAACAGTACACAACCCTATAAAAACATTAGATTCGGGCTTCCCTGGTGGCGCAGTGGTTGTGAGTCCGCCTGCCGATGCAGGGGACACGGGTTCGTGCCTGGATCCGGGAAGATCCCACATGCCGCGGGGCGGCTGGGCCCGTGAGCCATGGCCGCTGAGCCTGCGCGTCCGGAGCCTGTGCTCCGCAACGGGAGAGGCCACAACAGTGAGAGGCCTGCGTACTGCAAAAAACAAAACAAAAACAACAAAAAAAACTCCATTAGATTCATTCTACAAAGTGTGCTGAGTCAGTTCTCAGGGAGCCATGTAAATTGGCAGAAACTTTGTGGACCTGACAACCTAGGTGTTCTTTGGTCTATACCAAGAGGACTATCTGGTGGTTATTCTAAAGCAACAAGCTTCAGGAGGAGCTTTAAGCTGCTTTTCTGTCACATCCCATCCTTGCTCATTTGGCTGCCCTCAGGCTCCAAGGCAAGATTATCCTGAAAATATTCATCTGAAAAGTACTGGTGAGGCAATTTATCTTTGGGCAATTAAAGTCATCTTTATTGAAAGAACAATATGTAAAAATTATATTCCGTAGGTTCCAGCAGGTATGACTGTGCCTTTTAGCCTTGCTCTAAAGTAAACAGTAAATTGTGTAAGGACCCTTTCATTCTGCATTACATATACACTTGGATTCCAAGATTATCTTCACCACACCAAGACAGGGGCAGAATTCCCATCAAAACATTTATTTACCTAAAAGAGACATTCAATATGACACTGTAATTTACTAGTGCCATGTAATTGTGAATCTCTGGGATGCATTATCTGGGTTTTTGTGATGCAATTTCAGCTTCTCTTATTCAGGGAGGGGATTTTAGAATTCACAGCATAGATTCACATAGAGCTGTGGTTCTCAAACTTGAGCATGCATCTGAGTCACCTAGGGAACTTGTTAGAACACAGATTTCTGAGTCCCAACCCCCAGAGTTTCTATCTCAAGACTCAGTAGGTCTGGGGTGGGACCCAATTTTGCACTTCCAAATTTCCAGGCGATGTTGATGCTACTGATCTGGGCACCACACTTTGAGAACTACTGACATCAAGAAATGAGCAACAGGGCTTCCCTGGTGGCGCAGTGGTTGAGAGTCCGCCTGCCAATGCAGGGGACACGGGTTCGTGCCCCGGTCTGGGAAGATCCCACCTGCCGTGGAGCGGCTGGGCCCGTGAGCCATGGCCACTGAGCCTGCGCGTCCAGAGCCTGTGCTCCACAACGGGAGAGGCCACAACAGTGAGAGGCCCGCGTACCGCAAAAAAAAAAAAAAAAAAAAATTGTGTAAATAGAAATTCAAGGAAGTCACGGTAGGCAGCACAGCTAGAAAGGCAGAAAATGGTGCTCGTGGAGACAGCTGTACACAGCTCCAGAATTCTGTCGTTAAGTGGTTGCTGTCTTTTTCTTTTCATTTAACTTCTGCAATCAACCATTCAAATACTATTGCTAGCAGCCAACTACATATTTGAAGCTTAATAATCTTTCAGAATCTCCAGAACTATGTCAGTATTAAGGATCACAGTTAGTGATTACCTTATGGGGTGCAGAGTTAAGTCAGTAAAATCTCCACCTTTTCAAAGATCCGATTTCTGGAATTCTGTAATGTTTCGATTTGTAAACAACAACAAAACACGTTTTGAAGTTTAAAAAGCAGATCCCAAACACTTAGGAAAAAATGAAAAGGTATGAGGCAAGGAGTAGTGGAAATAACCAACATGAATGACATGTGACATGTTATTTAGTAATGGACTAGAGTGCAGTGGCATTCTCCAGCTCCTTTGGTCATATCACATGTGTGTGTGTGTGTATGTGTGTGTGTGTGTGTGTGTGTGTGTGTGTGTGTGTGTGTGTGTGTGTCTGGAATCAGGTCACAGTTTTAATCTCTAAAGCTGAATGATTAACATAAGCATTATGGATTACTTTTTGGATACAATTCAATAAGAAAAGGGTTTATCATGCTTTTCTTCTTTGTGGTCATTGACATTAAAGTTTGTGTTTTTGTCTATTTATTCCTAAAAATTCTCAGTAAAGCTTTCCCATTCCCATAGCTCTGAAACCTTGCCTCATCATACATTTTCTAACAACGTTCACTTGATGACCCTTCCTTCCTTTAACCATACATACGATCAGACATTTAATTGTTTAACATGCCGTAACTGATGCCTTCTTGTTCTGTTTCAGGGATCATTTCTCTCATCATTCATTAGGCCTAGAAGTCTAATATTTAGAGGGAACACATTTTCCCTCCTCCTGGTTTCCTAGAGAAGAGATTTTGATGCCCTTTTTGCCTCTCTCTGTCCCTTTATCAGTCTGTTTCTGCCTGAGTTACCCAGAGCAATGTTTCTTTCTGGAACCATTTTGACAAGTTTGTTCTCTTCCATCCATATTCCTCTAGGGAGCAAGATGCCTGCAGTGCACGTTAGTTTTGCTGCTACTTATGGGGGAAATGGTTCTTCTCCAGGGAAGCTTCCACCATCTTATGTTGCCTTGACTAGGTGGTTAAATCTAAAGAATTCTGGAGCTCAGGATTAAAAAACCCTCTTTCTTAATGGCCCTGAAGCCATGTCTTCTGATCTCGCCTCTATTAGTAAAAGAAAATAAAGGGAAACTTTGCTTCATAACCTGAGCAGGGAAGGGAGATGCTATCAATTTTGGCCATCACAGACCCTAATACCCAGCATAAATCTCAGTTTAATTTCTTTTTTTTTTTATTTTATTTATTTTTGGCTGCGTTGGTTCTTCGTTGCGGTGCTCAGGCTTCTCCTTGCGGTGGATTCTCTTGTTGCAGAGCACGGGCTCTAGAGAGCAGGCTCAGTAGTTGTGGCTCGCGTGCTCTAGAGCGCAGGCTCAGTAGTTGTGGTGCACGGGCTTAGTTGCTCCACGGCATGTGGGATCTTCACAGACCAGGGATCAAACCAGTGTCCCCTGTATTGGCAGGCAGATTCTTATCCACTGTGCCACCGGGGAAGTCCCACAGTTATTTTTATTCCTCTGGACCTCTATGGACTTTATATCATTTGTAAATCCTTCTCTTTCTCTTCCCACACTAGGCTTATGGTTTCTCTTGCTTCCCCTTGCCATTATATGGTGATGCATGTGTGGATAGCTATATGATACCATGTGGATGTACACATCTAACCTTCTTTGTCTAGTTCCCTCTGGATACTGCTTTCTTGATTATTTATTTGGCTTCTTTGCTTTGTTTCTTCTTCTTTCAGTGGCAGCTCCAGACTGTTTTTCATCAATCTTGCCAAACTATGAAACCTCTTTCCTCTACTTAGCTGTGGCTTCCTGTGTAAAACCAGTGTTTGATATCTAATACAAGCAAAAGAAGTGTTAGTAAATAAGGGACAAGAAAGAAAACAACATCAAAAATTAAGTAGGATGATAAAGATATAATTTTAAATCACTAATAAAAATATGTATTAGTCAATAAATGGATTAGGCCACCTAAACAGACATCTGAAAAAAAATTGTATTTCTACATCACACTTTACACAAAATAAATGAAGGTAGGTTATATAATTAAAATAATAAATTAAATAATATACAGAATAAAAATAAAATAATAAAACATCAACATTCTCAAATGAAATGAGAGATTTAAAGTCCTGAACTGAAAAAAAATAAAATCCCTAAGTATGACACAAAGCTCAGAAACTGTAATGGAAAAGATTTTCTAAATTTAATTGGAATAAAATAATTTTAAAATTATACAGAGCAAAAAGCTCAACTGATAGCAATTTGGCAATATTTTCAAAATGACAGATGCATGCACCCTTTTTTATACCAGCAATTCCAGTCCTAAGATTCTTTCCACAGATATATTCTGGTATATGTAAGAAATGACACATTTTAAAAATGTGTCATTTATTTAAATGTGTCATTAAATATGAACATTCATTTTAGCAGTGTTTATACATACAGTTGACCGTTGAACATGGGTTTGAACTGCAAGTGTCCACATATATGTGGATTTTTTTTCAATAAAAACATACTATGGTACTGTATAATCCAAGGTTGGTTGAATCCACAAATGCAGAACCACAGATATGGAAGAACCGTGGATATGGAGAGCTGACTGTAAAGTTATACTCAGATTTCAACTGTGCAAGGGGTCAGTGCCCCTATCCCATGTTATACAAGGCTCAACAGTACAAAATACTGGAGATTATAACTTAACTTCAGTAGAGGATTGATTCAATTTTGGTAAACAATTGGACATAAGTATAGCAGTTCAAAAAGAACGAGGCAACTTAGTGTTTACTGACAGACTGATTGACATAAACTGATTTACAATATAAGTTGTGAATAACTTGTCAAAAGGGAATAGTTAACTGTAAAACGGGAGACATAGTGGACTACCTCTTAAGTTAAGAAGAAAGATGAAGATGGAAAGAAAGAAGAAGATATACAGTTCTGTAAGAATAAACAAGAAATCAGTAACGCAGGGCTCATCCTGTGAGAGAAATTAGTAAACTGGGGAACTAGAAAGAGAATGGTATTTTTTACTCATATCATATCTGGAACTTTTAATTTTGCTTCTTGTATACATATTACCTGTCAAAAGAAATATTTTAAAAGGGTGAACTTGCATCTATAAACTCCCTCTGAAAATTTTATATGATTTAATCTTGCTTATACTCACCTTCTCCATTTCCTACCTCTTCCCAGGACTTGTTGAACATACCTGGAGTTTTAGCTCTAGAATATTATTAACTTTAAGTCAAAAGCACTTAGAACAATACGCATCCTATTAACAAAGGCTTCATATTTAAATGTTGTAAAATGCCAGGTCTGTAACTAAGAAGTGTGTATCAGTGTAGCGTGTTACCGCAGGTTTTACCCCTGACTGCAGTTGCCTCTAAGTATGAGAGCAGCCCTGCTTGAACATAAGTAACAGGGGGAGCATATGATCTAGAAAAAATCCAGATAGAGGTTTAGGGAGATAAAGTTTAAGGAGACAGAGTTTAAGGGAAGCCTCAGTAAACTTGCTAGAATATTAATCATTACTTCTCAGTGTACAAAGGCAGGACTTGAGTGAAAGCTACAGGGTAACTACACCAAATCCTGTCAGTCTATATGAGCTCATGTTACTCTAACCCCTTTCTGTCTGTGTTTCTTCCAAAAGACTCTTGGCTTCCTGTTTTCCTCCCTGTTTCAAAAGGTACAGGTATCCCTCACTTTTAAAAGCTCATTTTACTCCATTTCGCTATTACCAAAGACCTACATTAGTACCTGTTGTCCTTAACTGAAAGAAATCCAGAGGATTTTCATTTTCCGAAAAAAGGTGAAAAGCAAAAGTAGTGTTCAGCATTGGTTTTGCAGCTACACTCAGCATCTCAGTATCAAGCCACCATAGCTTTGCACTGTGTCGGTCAGCATCTGTGCTTTATCTCCATTTAGTTTGTGCATCCTTTTGCAAGATGTGTCCTAAGATATTTGCTTCATCTCTTTATGCCATTGTGGCTTATGAAAGGTTTCATAGGAACATTCTACTTTCTGATAGAAGGGGAGTCTGTACCTCCACACTGCAGTCTGTATCACTTGCTGTGGTAGATTACAAAAAAGAACGCATTACTTTTTAAGTTTCCCCCATCAAGGGCTGGGGTCTACTTCCACATCCTTTACATCAGAACTGCCCTGTACTTTCTTTGACTGATAGCATTGGCTGGCAGTGATGTTATGCAAATTTGTAGCCTGCATTTTAAGAGACCTTCCTCTCCTGCTACTAATCATACCCTGGAAACTAACTACATAACCAAGCTCAAGTTAGCCTTCTGGATGACAAAAGAGATGTGGCCCATGAACCTTTGCTGTCCCGGCAGATAATTGGTGAAAGCTCAGAAGAGCCATCTAGCTGATCAGCAGCTGAACCCGGACACATGATAAGTTTAGTCAAACCAGTAGAATCATTCAGGTGCACCTGGCCCAAATTCAAGACCCACAGATTCATGATCTAATTCAATGGCTGTTTTCTTTTGTTTGTTTGTTTGTTGTTGCGGTACGCGGGCCTCTCACCGTTGTGAACTCTCCCATTGCGGAGCACAGGCTCCGGACACGCAGGCTCAGCGGCCATGGCTCACGGGCCCAGCCGTTCCGTGGCATGTGGGATCTTCCCGGACCGGGGCACGAACCCGCGTCCCCTGCATCGGCAGGCGGACTCTCAACCATTGCGCCACCAGGGAAGCCCCGATGGCTGTTGTTTTAAAACACTGAGTTTTAGGGTGGTTTCTTATATGGCAATAGCTCCTTTATTCTCCTGGAATAGCCCCTTCACTGGTTTCTCACCTCCAGTGTCAGTAACTAATATCACCCTGATGAAAAATCTTTCTCAATACTTTTCAGAGACACATATATCTTAAATCTGAAACTTTAGCTTTGACGTAATTTCTTTTTTAAAAAGTTCTTCCTTACGCTGTAACTCCTGGACTCTAGGCATAAGTTTGTGCTACCAGATTTTCTGCTCCCTTCTGCCTTGTCATTTCCTTTCTACCAGCACATGGTCTTTATTGCCAAGACTCCCCTGCTGCAGAGAATGTCTTTAGTCTAATCACCCCAATCATCATTGCTTCTCTCTGTTAGTACCCCAGGAGGCAGATTCCTAAACTACCTTGGAGTTGCTTACATGTCATGATGTAAGTTTTCTAGACCAGAGTTTCTTACATTGGGGTCTGGGAACAGTACTGACCTTTGAGACATTAATAATTTTTCAGAAATAAGAAGCTGTTTTGATTAAATACATCTGAGATACATTGGAGTAAACAATAACAAACTGTTTTCGTTTTTCTTTTTCCATCTTAAATCCTTTTCTTTATAACAATATATGACTTGTTAACAACCAAGGAGATATAGCTGGTCCCAAATTAACCATGGGACTGATGACATTTTACTGAACAGATTTTAGAAACTATTACCTGAATATCACCTTAGGCTTAAATACATTAAAAAACAGCTGTTAAACAAAACCTTTAGTCCTTTAATGCCTGTGTGAGAAAAACAAGAAAGAGAACTCATTAGTGATATGGAAATTAAAGATGCTTTTCTTTTTCCTTAAAATTCAGTATCATGAATTTCTAGACTTTGAGAATTTTTTGGATGTTAGGTGATTCATATTTTACACTTATGTGTATTTTTGTAATATTTGCCTTTGTGGCTGAAATAGATATCTTAAATATGAGTTCATCTCTGACTGTCATCTGAATAACTCCCATATTTATTAGAGTAAATGTATACACATAACCATAGTTTTGTAAAACACCAGTTTTATGTGTGACAGACTGAAGTAAAGCTCTGCAATTATGTGCCCCAGCGCTGTCTTCGACCCAAATTGATTATAGATTCACCAGCATACTGACCCCCTCAGACTGTATGGTGGGCCCAACAGCCAGGGTTCCAGGCCATATGCTCCTGTCCCTGCCAGCACTTTGCCTATTTATACAATATGCTGTATAAATAGTGTCATCTTCTCCATGGGCTATCAGAAAAAACTTTTTGGAAGCACTAATTCTCAAACTTTAATGTGGATAAGACTCACCTGGGAAACTTGTTAAAACAGACTCTGATGGTCTATTCCTAGAATTTCTGATTCAGTCAGTGTGCAGTGAGATGGGATATATATATATATATTACAAAGAAGCACCTCCTATCTTTTTGAGGCACCTGGTGAAAGGACCTCTTTTGAAAAATCACTGTTGATCAGTAGTCAGTATCTGTTACCAGGATAAGGGGAAATATTTTCTTTCTTAGCAACTTCTTTACTCTCATCCTATAAATATGACAGCATCCCAGGAGTTCCTTTTGAACTCCTCTCTTATTCCCCAGGTGATTTATTCTAGTATCATAGTTTTAAACACCACCTACATTCTGGTGACTTCAAAGTTTCTATCTTCAGTCTGGACTTCTCCAGTGAACTCTGAACTTGGGGATTTTCTTTACTACTTGGCATCACCATTTGAATTTATAAGTAGCTTAAGTTTGACAGGTCCAAAGCTGGATTCTTTTATCTGCAAATCTTCTCCTCCCCCAGGGGTTCCCATCTTAAATGAATGGCATCTCTAGTCTACAGTCTCAGTTGTTCTGGCCAAAAGGCTTAGTGTCATTCTGGACATCATTCTTCTTTCTTCCCACCCACCTCCAAACCATTAGGATATCCCCATAGCCCTACCTTCAAAATATGTCCAGAGTTGTAAATGTCCCATCTTCCCCCATTGCTACCCTCTAATCTAATCCACCATGCTTTCTCACCCAGACTATTGCAATCGCCTCCTAGAGATTCCTCCTCCTTCCATTTCTGTCCCACTTACAATCTACTCTCTACATAGCATCCAATGTGGGTCACGTAGACTGAATGTTTGTTATCATCACCCCATATTCATATGTTGAAACTTAATCCATTCATGAATGGATTAGTGTCATCGTTAGAAGAGAGATCCCAGAGAGCTCCCTTCCCTTTTTCACCGTGTGAGGACACAGTAAAGCAGACCCTTCCCACCAGACACTGAATCTGTTGGCACCTTTATCTTGGATTTGCCAGTCTCCACAACTGTGAGAAAAAAATTTCTGTTTTGTTTATAAGCCACCCAGTCTATGGTATTTTTCTTATAGCAGCCATAATAGACTAAGACATGAGGCTTTTAAAATGTAAGTCACAGACATACAAAACAAACCTGTGGTTACCAAGGGGGAAAAGGCAGGGAGGAGGATAAATTAGGAGTTTGGGATTGACATATACACATTGCTATGTGCAAAATGGATAACCAGCAAGGACCTACTGTATGGCACAGGGAACTATACTCAATATTTTAGTGATAACCTATAAGGGAAAAGAATCTGAAAAACAACACACACACACACACACACATATATATATATATATATATATATGAATCACTTTGCTGTACACCTGAAACTAACACAATACTGTAAATCAACTATACTTCAATTAAAAAAAAAATTCTTACCACTCAATAATAAAAAGAGAGGGGTGCTTCAAGATGGCGGAGGAGTAAGACATGGAGATCACCTTCCTCCCCACAAACACATCAAAAATACATCTACATGTGAAACAACTCCTACAGAACACGAACTGAATGCTGGCAGAAGACCTCAGACTTCCTAAAAGGCAAGAAACTCTCCACATACCTGGGCAGGACAAAAGAAAAAAGAAAAAACAGAGACAAAAGAATAAGGATGGGACCTGCAACAGTGGGAGGGAGCTGTGAAGGAGGAAAAATTTCCAAACACTAGAAGCCCCTTCGCTGGCGGAGATGGGGAGTGGCAGGGGGGAAGCTTCGGAGCCACGGAGGAGAGCACAGCCACCAGGGTGCGGTGGGCAAAGCGGAGAGATTCCCGCACAGATGATCAGGGCCGACCGGCACTCACCATCCCAAGAGGCTTGTCTGCTCACCCGCCGGGGCGGGCGGGCTCTGGAAGCTGAGGCTCGAGCTTCGGAGGTCAGATCCCAGGGAGAGGACTGGGGTTGGCGGCGTGAACACAGCCTGAAGGGGGCTAGTGCACCATGGCTAGCCGGGAGGGAGTCCGGGAAAATGTCGGCACCTGCCTGAGAGGCAAGAGACCATTTTTTCGGGGTGCGCGAGAAGAGGGGATTCAAAGCACCACCTAAATGAGCTTCAGGGACGGGTGTGAGCCGCGGCATGAAACACTAATGCTGCTGCTGCAGCCACCAAGAAGCCTGTGTGCAAGCACAGGTCACTCTCCACACCTCCCCTCCCAGGAGCCTGTGCAGCCCGCCACTGCCAGGGTCCCATGATCCAGGGACAACTTCCCCAGGAGAAAACACGGCACGCCTCAGGCTGTTGCAACGTCACTCTGGCCTCTGCGGCTACAGGCTCGCCCCGCATTCTGTACCACTCCCTCCCCACAGCCTCAGTGAGCCGGAGGTCCCTAGTCAGCTGCTCCTTTAACCCCCTCCTGTCTGGGCGAAGAACAGACGCCAGAGGGTGACATACATGCGGAGGTGGGGCCAAATCCAAAGCTGAACCCCAGGAGCTGTTGGAACAAAGAAGAGAAAGGGAAATCTCTCCCAGCAGCCGCAGGAGCAGTGAATTAAATACCCACAGTCAACTTGACATACTCTGCATCTGTGGAATACTTGAATACACAATGAATCATCCCCAAATTGAGGCAGTGGACTTTGGGAGAAACTGTAGACTTGGGGTTTGCTGCATGCGACTGACTTGTTTCTGATTTTTATGTTTATTTTAGTATAGTTTTTAGTGCTTGATATCATTGGTGGATTTTTTTATTGGTTTGGTTGCACCCTTTTTTTTCAATTACTTAAAAAAATTATTATTTTAATAATTTTATTTTATTTAGTTATTTATTTTTTCCTTCACTTTTTTCTCCATCTTCTGAGCCGCGTGGTTGACAGGGTCTTTGTGCTCCGGCCTGATGTCAGGCCAGAGCCTCTGAGGTGGGAGAGCCAAGTCCAGGACAATGGACCACCAGAGACCTCCTCCCAGCCCCATGTAATATCAATCGGCAAGAACTCTCCCAGAGATCTCCATCTCAACACTAAGGTCCAGCTTCACTCAACAGCCAGGAAGCTACAGTGCTGGGCGCCCCATGCCAAACAACTAGCAAGACAGGAACACAACACCACCCATTAGCAGGGAGGCTGCCTAAAATCATACTAAGTTCACAGACACCCCAAAACACACTACCAGATGCAGCCCTACCCACCAGAAAGACAAGATCCAGCCCCACCCACCAGGACACAGACACCAGTCCTCTCTACCAGGAAGCCTACACAAGCCCCTGAAAAAACATTACACACTGGGGGCAGACACTAAAAACAATGGGAAATGTGAACCTGCAGCCTGAAAAAAGGAGACCCCAAACACAGTAAGTTAAAAAAAATGAGAAGACAGAGAAATATGAAGCAGATGAAAGAGCAAGGCAAAACCCCACCAGACCAAACAAATGAAGAGGAAATAGACAGCCTACCTGAAAAAGAATTCAGAGTAATGATAGTAAAGATGATCCAAAATCTTGGAAATAGAATGGAGAAAATACAAGAAACATTTAACAAGGACCTAGAAGAACTAAAGAGTGAACAAACAATGATGAACAACACAATAACTGAAATTAAAAATTTTCTAGAAGGAATCAATAGCAGAATAAATGAGGCAGAATAACGGATAAGTGACCTGGAAGACAAAGTAGTGGAAATAACTACCACATTAAAAGGATCATACACCATGGTCAAGTGGGGTTTATGCCAGGAATGCAAGAATTCTTCAATATACACAAATCAATCAATGTGAGACACCTTATTAGCAAACTGAAGGATAAAACCATATGATCATCTCAATAGATGCAGACAAAGATTTTGACAAAATTCAACACCCATTTATGATAAAGACTCTCCAGAAAGTAGGCACAGAGGGAACTTGCATCAACATAATAAAGGCCATATATGACAAACCCACAGCCAACATCATTCTAAATGGTAAAAAACTGAAACCATTTCCACTAAGATCAGGAACAAGACAAGGTTGCCCACTGTCACCATTATTATTCAACATAGTATTGGAAGTTTTAGCCACAACAATCAGAGACGAAAAAGAAATAAAAGGAATCCATATTGGAAAAGAAGTAAAACTGTCACTGTTTGCAGATGACATGATACTATACATACAGAATCCTAAAGATGCTACCAGAAAACTACTAGGGCTAATCAATGAATTTGATAAAGTAGCAGAATACAAAATTAATGCACAGAAATCGCTTACATTCCTATACACTAGATGAAAAATCTGAAAGAGAAATTAAGGAAACACTCCCATTTACCATTGCAACAGAAAAAATAAAATACCTAGGAGTAAACCTACCTAAGGGGACAACAGACCTGTATGCAGAAAACTATAAGACACTGATGAAAGAAATTAAAGATGATACACGTAGATGGAGAGATATACCATGTACTTGGATTGGAAGAATGAACATTGTGAAAATGACTACACAACTCAAAGCAATCTACAGATTCAATGCAATCCCTATCAAACTACCAATGGCATTTTTCACAGAACTAGAAAAATTTCTCAATTTGTATGGAAACACAAAAGACCCCGAATAGCCAAAGCAATCTTGAGAAAGAAAAATGGAGTTGGAGGAATCAGGCTCCCAGACTTTAGACTATACTACAAAGCTACAGTAATCAAGACAATAAGGTACTGGCACAGAAATATAGATCAATGGAACAGGATAGAAAGCCCAGAGACAAACCCATGCACCTCTGGTCACCTTATCTTTGATAAAGGAGGCAAGAATATACAATGGTGAAAAGACAGCCTCTTCAATAAGTGGTGCTGGGAATACTGGACAGCTCCATTTAAAAGAATGAAATTAGACCACTTCCTAACACCATACACAAAAATACAGTCAAAATGGATTAAAGACCTAAATGTAAGGCCAGACACCATAAAACTCTTAGAGGAAAACAAAGGCAGAACACTCTATGACATAAATCACAGCAGGATCCTTTTTGACCCACCTCTTAGAGAAATGGAAATAAAAACAAAAACAAACAAATGGGAACTAATGAAACTTAAAAGCTTTTGCACAGCAAAGGAAACCATGAACAAGGTGAAAAGACAACCCTTAGAATGAGAGAAAGTATTTGCAAGTGAAGCAACTGACAAAGGATTTATCTCCAAAATATACAAGCAGCTCATGCAGCTCAATATCAAAAAAACAAACAACCCAATCCAAAAATGGGCAGAAGACCTAAATAGACATCTCTCCAAAAAAGACATACAGATGGACAACAAACACATGAAAATATGCTCAACATTACTAATTATTGGAGAAATGCATATCAATACTACAATGAGGTATCACCTCACACCAGTCAGAATGGCCATCATCAAAACACCTGCAAACAATAAATGCTGGAGAGGGTGTGGAGAAGAGGGAACCCTCTTGCACTGTTGGTGGGAATGTAAATTGATACAGCCACTATGGAGAACAGTGTGGAGGTTCCTTAAAAAATTAAAAATAGAACTACCATATGACCCAGCAATCCCACTACTGGGCATAAACCCTGAGAAAACCATAATTCAAAAAGAGACATGTATCACAATGTTCACTGCAGCTCTATTTACAATAGCCAGGACACAGAAGCAACCTAAGTGTCCATCGACAGATAAATGGGTAAAGAAGATGTGGCACATATATACAATGGAATATTACTCAGCCATAGAAAGAAATGAAGTTGAGTTATTTGTAGTGAGGTGGATGGACTTAGAGTCTGTCATACAGAGTGAGGGAAGTCTGAAAGGGAAAAACAAATATTGAATGCTAACACATATATATGGAATCTAAAAAAAAAAAAAAGGTTCTGATGAATAAAGGATAAAGATGCAGACGTAGAGAATGGACTTGAGGACACAGGGAGAGGGAAGTGTAAGATGGGATGAAGTGAGAGAGTGGCATTGACATATATACACTACCAAATGTAAAATAACTAACTGGTGGGAAGCAGCCGCATAGCGCAGGGAGATCAGCTCAGTGCTTTGTGACCACCTAGAGGGGTGGGATAGGGAGGGTGAGAGGGAGACACAAGAGGGAGGGGATATGGGAATATATGTATAAGTATAGCTGATTCACTTTGTTATACAGCAGAAACTAACATAATATTGTAAATTATACTCCAAAAGATGTTAAAAAAATAACAATAATAAAAAGAAAAATAAACCAATTTTTAAATACACAAAATAAATGAATGTATAAAACATAAGTTAGATCATGTTAGTCCTCCACTCAACACTTCCAAGGGTGCCATCTCACTCAGAATGGAACAAAAGACTCATCGTTGCCTACGAGACCTTCCATGTTTTTTCTTTTTCCACCACCTCCTCCATCCTCCCCCTTGCTCACACCTCTCCAGCCACAGTTCTTTATTGTCCATTTAACACTCCAAGCAGCCACCCACCTGAGGAACTTTGCGCTGCTCTTTCCTCTGTGTAACTTAATCCTCATTTCCATCAGATCTCTGGTCCAATGTTACCTTCTCAGAAGAAATCTTCTCTGACCACACCCCTATCACTCTCTAGGCCCCTACCCTAGTTTTGGTCACAGCTGTTTATCACTTGACATATTAATTTTTTTTCTTGTCTATCCCCCTTCAAATTACTCCATGGGAGCAGGAAATCCATCTGTACCCGTATTATTCATCGCCATATCCCCAGCATTTAGAACTGGGCTTAGCTCAGAATAGAAACTCAGTGTTCCCATTAATAAGTGTATACATGATAATATATATGTTCAGTAAATATTAGAAGGTCATTAATTTGCTTATTGACATATTCTATTTGAAAGAACCCCTCTCACATGCACACAAAGGTGACATACGTGGAATGCACACATATTATGGTAAATACATAGCTAGTAACACTTGATTTCTGGGCAATCATAAGAGTAATTACTAAATATTAACCATGGTTTACACAGAGCTCTACACTGTACCATCAGATCCTCACAAGTGTACAGACGGGTATGATTAATATTCCTTTTTATAGATGAGGAGGTGTTGCCAGAGGGTCAACGTTACTCACCTTTGCTCAAACAGAAATTAAGGGGCAGGGTGCTGGCAGGAGAGATTTATTGTTCTTTCCTGATGTGCCTGGCTCTGCATAAGTGCTTTTCAGGCATCAGGTTAATGAATCCTATAAGAATCCTCTGGGGACCCTGCTATCCCTGTGTGGTGGATGGAAACGAAAACTTGGGTTAAATTACCGTTAGCTAAGTTAGGATTCAAAAGTGGGCAGTCTGACCCTCGAGCACGTACTTATTCCCTGTGATTCTATTGCTTCCTACATGCACACTCTGCTCTGCTTTCTGGCATTTTTGCTGTCACCACTGCAGGTGGCGTTTTTGCTGTCACCACTACAGATGGCTTCTGGGAGACTAAACTGCATTGTGTTGGGCACGTTCAAACACACACTTGAGTAAGATATAAAGATATTCCACTCCACTTGCCAGACAGGCCCCAAATGACACCGCATTGTCAGATGTTCTCAAAGTAAAATATTAAAAATATTGAAGTCATTCAACATTTAAGGTTATTGGCCCAAAATAGATTTTTCAAATTGATACTAAGGTCAAAGCTCCATGAAATAGTTATATACTCAAACTCAAATACTTGATGTGGCAGAATTATTATTGCTGTGAATACGTTAAAAAAAACTCTTACCTTTGGCACTGACAATTTTTTTCTTAGATTTAGACACAGCACTGAGCACTTTAGTCTTATCTGAATGACTCCATCACATATTGAACAATTTTCATGCATCTGTAAACTGAACTATTCTGAAGTCGTGCAGTAATAAATAGTGCAACATCACAAATAATATTATTTCTTAAATTCGGGCATGCATTTGTGCCTCCACAGTGTTGAAAATTTAGGTGGGAGGATTGGACTTGCTGTTCTATACTAATGAGATTTTTCTGGACTGCAATTACTCCCTAGCAGAGTTTTATTTTTTTTAACGTGATAAATTACAAAACATATGCTGTGTGACTCGAGTTGTTTGGTGAAGAGGGTGAAATTGATGAGCCCAGATGGGTCTTTGCAATGAAGACAGAAGTCCAAGATGGTTCAAATTTTAATTATGTCTGCTAATAAGATGTATGTAGGGAAGAGGTAGACATATGAAATATCTAAATTTCTAAATTTTTCATAAATCATTCATTCATTCACCAATACATGTTGGGTGCCTATGTGTGCAGGGCCATGTAATGTATAAGAAACTAGAAATCCAATGATTACTCAGTTCTGGCCCTCAAGGAACTCACACCCTAATTGTACTCGGGGCTTTTAAAATATTGATGCTTGTCTCAGTGAAGTTTCAATAAATTCTATAGCACAGGGTATAACACACATGATGGCAAGCACAATGTTGTCTCTGGCCCTTTTTGTCTCGGATTGGGCATCTGTAGCTGCAAGAGTGGGAAGTGGGTAGGGATCAATACATTCATACAACAGATATCCTGTCAGCTCTCACATCTCTTTATCCCATGATATAGCTGAAATAGTTAAATGTTCAGCTAAATGACAGGTTAAATTGGCTTTTATAGTCTTTTATAGGTCATTTTCCAACTACATCACCTAAACCTATTACCAAAAACATTGACAAAGATCAGAGTAAATTAATACATAGGGATCCCAAATCCTTGAAGAAACACTATTATGGAAGCACAGAAAACCGATGCGGAAAAATATGATTAAACTGTAATCATGTTAATTTTATACTGAATGGACGTTTGTTACCTTGATTCTTGGAACTTTTCTTTCTGAAAATACAGTTTAGTGTTAATTCTGAAGTCCTACCTGGAAGTCTCATGAAAATAAATAGTCATTTTAAAAGAGAGTATAAACCCTTAGTGGGTGATATGTCATGTATAGAGATTTAAAATTTAAAAATTTTAGAATTCAGACATTGGCTGTGGACTAAAAATATCTTTAGTTATGGCAGTCATGGAGTTTTTCCAGATTCCAGGATGGATGCTAATGCTTATTTGTAGGTCACTTTTTCCATATATGAGTAAACTGCAGTAGCAAAAGAAGTGGTTAATTCTATCATCAAACAGGTAAAATTTTAAAAAGCAGCTCAACAGTTATTAAAACATCCATTAAGCATTATTTTGGGTGGAGGCGATTGGTAAACAAACTCAAAGATCACTCACATTTTTGTCTTTGTAAATATTTTTAGTCTCACTGATTTGATGTGTCCACCCTTCCGCCTTTCCTCTGGTCTCCCCTCCAAAGCAAAGTAGCCGGCATTATCTCCTGTCTCAGGGTTAAAGTGAAAGCCATCAGAAGTCAGCACTTTTATTTGCATCTAGAGACATCTTTTCCTAGTGAAGTTCCCTCTCACAGAAGCAAATAATAATGATGATGACTACGACGATGACGCGTAGGAACTGAGCAATCATTAGGTGCCAGATTGTGCTAAGTGCTTTATGAGCAAGCATTGTCTTAAATAGTCTCTTATTATCCCCATTTTTCAAAGAATAAAGTCAACACTAGGAGAAGTAAAGGAACTTGCCCAAGGTCACACAGCTAATACATGATTGATAGAGGAGGTAGGTGAATCCAGATGAGTGTGGTTCCAGTGCTGAAAGCTGTCCTGCTCTAACAGGGTATCTCTCACCCTGTTCTAGATCTCATACCATTCTGCCTCTCCAGAGACCCTGAGATAGGGCTGTTATCCCTCTGGCTTCTGAGCATTCAGTCTTTCTCCCTCTGTGGTCCCCTTCCTGTTCACGTGCAAGCGTGTGCTTTAGGCAGAAGAGATGTGAGGAATGAGGTCATGGAGAAGAAAACAGTGTGTAAAGACAACCACACACATGTCCATCTTACTGGAAGATATACCCTGATGATATGTTTATTGAATCCTCCCACCTGGCAATGACTGCAATTTAATAATATTCTTGCACATGAGACTGAAAAACTGAATACGCTCTGCTAGGTCAGAATAGGTGGTGGTGTCAGGATTCCAGCCCTGATCTCTCTAATCCCTAAAGCCATGCTCTTCCCATACAATAAACATTTACCTAAAATTTGTGATATTTGAATATTTCTTGTTAGGATATTGAGAATTGCTATTAGAAAATTCTGCATATGTGTTCATAGATTCCTGAGCGAACTAGGATCTGAAGAGAATCTCTATCATCTTCTAGGCTGTTCCCAATGAAAGTATCCTTTATTATCTTCATTTCTTGATGGTCAGCATCTATCTCTTCCACTCTGTCTCTCCCTGAAAGTATGACATAGGCCACTGTTCTTTCCCTCGTTCTGAAGAGCTTGATATCCTAATACTTGTTCATGAATACATTTTCTTTTGGAGTTCTTGGTGCTTTTGGAACTTAATTCTCATCTCATCTTAAAGTTTTCCAAACTGCAAGATATCTTTAAAACAACCATGCAGGTAATCAATCTGTTTTGCTTTCAGTCAATAAAGAATAATAAATTTGGCTGGTCTGCAATGGACAATGTTTCTTCCTAAATTTTCGGTATGTGAAATTCCATTCAAAAGCAAGAATGTAGAATTGTCTCTACCCCAGTGGTCAGCTTTGTGATGACCATATTACCAGGTGAATAGACTGCAAGAAACTGGATAGGGGATACGTGGGTTGCAAATCCTAAGTAATACATATGGTTTTAAAGGGCATGAAAATATTTCTCCTATGTCTGCCTCTGACAAAAAACGAAATGATAATTCCTCTCTTGGTTTGAAGAAAACCTTGAGCCGGTGATATGTTGGACAAACTGCTTGATTTCTCCATGCTTTGACTCTGATAAAAGCAATTATTTGAGCTAATCACTTGTTTGTATAAACTCTATCTAAAATATTCAAACTGAATGATGCTTTTTTATTGAGTAACAGTCAACACCCTTAAAGGGTCCCCTTAGTCTTTCATGTGAGACTGTGCATTCAAAAGGAGCCCCTTACAATTTTTTCCCCAAACATCCATACTAGCAAAAATTGATTATGTTAATAAACCACGATTGCTAGATGCTGTACATGCTTTCAGGTGGAACTCAGTAATTATTACACCCAGTATGTACCAATCTCCAAAAAAGAGTCAGACTTTTGATTTGTTTTGTCATTTGCCTTCATCAGACATCTCTATGGGAGGTTTCTAGCAGTAACACCAAAGTACTTTTTTTAAGTGACAGCTTTTAATTTTTTTTTTTTTTTTTTTGCGGTATGCAGGCCTCGCTGTTGTGGCCTCTCCCACTGCGGAGCACAGGCTCCGGACGCGCAGGCTCAGCGGCCATGGCTCACGGGCCCAGCCACTCCACGGCATATGGGATCTTCCCTAACCGGGGCACAAACCCATGTCCCCTGCATCGGCAGGTGGACTCTCAACTACTACGCCACCAGGGAAGCCCATAAGTGACAGCTTTAAAAAAAAAAAAAAGAAGAAACAAGAAAATATCTTCTTGCTGATATTAGAAACATTTAAAATTTAATATGTTTTGAATATCATGATTTAATTAGAAATATCTAGGGGATATAAATAGGTCAGTAGCACAGCGGTGATATTTATACTCACTAGGAGGCTTACAAAACATGACCAGCTCATTTAAAAGGGGGAAAAAAGGAGAAAAAAGCAGAAGTAACTGTATTGTGTTCTGAAGAACCAAGCAAACATTATATTGTCTCCTTTGTCTCATTTTGCCTTTCACTTCTCTGGATCTTTTAGCAGCCATCATTTTCATGTCCAAAAACAAAGGTAAAATATTCTGGTATGAGGTATTTGTGGTAGTGGTTAGTTCCTTCCTTTAAATAAAGCCAGATTTATTCTGGTTAGAGTAATGGGGGGAAAACAAGGTTACAGAGCCTCCGTCGTGGGATTGCAATAAAAACAATTCTCAAAATATAATTGGAAGCATGGTGCATGGCGGTGAAAACATAATCATCTAGATACAGTTGGAACACAGGACTCCCCGAGACTCCCTAGACCTGATTACTGCTAAACTGGAAAAAGTAGCTAGAATTACTTTGGATAGTGTTTTGCCCTGTGATTTTGATGCTCTATAGATCAATGTAATTTTATTAGTTCTGGGTGTTTAGAGCTACGCGTATCCCAAGTTGTTTCTTAGCATTATAAATAAAATTTCAAAAAGTGCAGTACCCAAAACAGGCAAGGATATAAAGCCCTAGTACCAGGGGACAAGCAGGAGATTTGCCTCTAATCTAAGTGGCCTCTGAAGTCAGACACACCAGGCTCCTAACCCTGCTTTTGCCACCTACCGGCTATGTACCCTTGAGCAAATTATTTAATATGTCTGTTTGCTCTTCAAGGAAATCAAGCTAATAGTGACTACCTCATGGAACTATTGTGAAGAATACGTTTTTTAAAATTGCACAGAAGAGTTTAACGTAGTTCCTGATACTTAGCAGATGCTTAATAATTTTTTATTACTATTTTGTATTTTCTGCAACCACTACTGATTATACCAAAACCATAATCTTACCTACACAGTAGTTGCAGTCACATCCCTATAACCTACTCTGATGATTTCCCATATAGTCTTTCCTTGTTCTCCATAACTTATGTAGTCCCATAAGTTATAGTTATGAGTTCAAAATCAAGTTCATGATATCTCTTCCTCAACGCCTTGTTCCTCCTTCGCTATGGTTCGTAACATAATGCTGCTGTGCTCTCTAGCCCCTAGAATCTCCCTAATTCCTCACACTCACCCAGTCACCCGATGTGGTTAAGTATATTTCTAAACTATGGTGCCCAGTCATCATCTCTTTACTTTCATCCTCACTGCTACTCACCACTTCTTGTACTTTGTCACCTACTGGCAGGATTATTGAGTAATTACCTGCCTGGTTTCACAGTCAGCAGGCATTTTTTCCCCCTCATTTTCCAAGGTTACCAGATCATCCTGCCTAGATAAGAAGTTGGGTTGTATCGTTTATCTGCTCAAAGTCTATTCACAACCTCCCACTGCCTGACTCCTGAATCAGGTACAAAACCCCTAGCCTGGTATATCACACGCCATTGGCTGTATTTTTTTTTTTTCTGGCTTATATTCCATTACTCCTCCACAGAATACTTAAAATACTCATGCTTTGTGTCAAACTATTTCATTCAAAATCAAGTCTGCATTCTGTTTTTTATCTCCTACCTTCATGCCTTTGCTTAGGCTAGTCTTCTCCCTAGAATACCCTTTCTTCCCATTCTACCCATCAAACATCAGGTAATGTTTCCATATCATCTTACTTATGAGATCTTTTTGATCCTCTCTGTCTTAAAAATTCTTTGTGAAAAAAAAAATCTTTTTGTTTTCAACTTTCATAAATGTACATATCACTATCAATGATGATGTTATTAAATACATCAGCACAGTGCTTTTCTGCTTATAGGTACATTTGTATATTACTCTATTTATAAAATGATGTGTATGCTGTTCTGTGTTGCTTACTTGCATATTAATTGGTATTCTCAATGATAATGCTATTGCCCTAAAAAGGATTTTTTTTCTCTCTTTTACATTATTGAGTTTTTTTTGCGGTACGCGGGCCTCTCACTGCTGTGGCCTCTCCCGTTGCGCAGCACAGGCTCCGGACGCGCAGGCTCAGCGGCCATGGCTCACGGGCCCAGCCGCTCCGCGGCATGTGGGATCTTCCCAGACCGGGGCACGAACCTGTGTCCCCTGCATCGGCAGGCGGACTCTCAACCACTGCGCCACCAGGGAAGCCCTATTGAGTTTTTTTAACGAGAAGAAAAGTGTTTATTCCATCACTCAGAGAGGTAGTTATAAATTAGAGAAGACTGTAAAAGCAAAACACATCGATTCTCTACGTTCATTCAACACATTTTAAACACACACACACACACACACACACTTATTCTAAGCTCTGTTTTTTGCTAGAAGCTAATTGTATAAAAAAGATATAAAAGAAATAGTTATATAAATAATCATTTCTTTTAGCTGAATGAATGCCAGTAATAAAACTGAGTGTAACAAAGACACCATGGCAACAACGACAGAAGCAAGATTAGACCAGAGAGAAATTGTTTTAGAAGAGAGAAAAAAACAATAAAGTTTCGTACGGAAAATGGAAATTGCCAAAGAGAGTAATATTTACACAATAATATGTTTTTAAATGCCTACAGTAATATGTAAGGTGTGATACACAAAGGGGAGTCATGAATAATTCTAAGATTTTTATGTCCATAGACACATGAATGGATAAACAAAATGTAGTATATACATAAAATGAAATATTATTCATCTTTAAAAAGGAAGGAAATCCTGCTGGATGCTACAACATAGATGAACCTTGAGTATATTATGTTAGGTTAAATGATTCAGGCACAAAAAGACAAATATTATATGATTCCACTTATATGAGGTATGTAAAAAGTCAAATTCATAGAAACTAAGAGTAGAATGGTGGTAACCAGGGGCTGGGGGAAGGGTGAAGAGGGGAGTTGTTTAATGGGTCTAGAGTTTCAGATTTGCAAGATGAAAACTCTGAAGAAATTTTTCACAACAGTGTAAATATACTAAACACTACTGAACTGTACATTTAAACTGTACATCTGTATCATCTATAGTTAAGATAATAAATGTTGTTATGTGTTTTTTACCACAATTAAAAAATACCAGGCTTCCCTGGTGGCACAGTGGTTGAGAGTCCGCCTGCCGATGCAGGGGACACGGGTTCGTGCCCCGGTCTGGGAACATCCCACATGCCGCGGAGCGGCTGGGCCCGTGAGCCATGGCCGCTGAGCCTGCGCGTCCGGAGCCTGTGCTCCACAACGGGAGAGGCCACAACGGTGAGAGGCCCGCATACCGCAAAAACAAACAAACAAAAAAAACAAAGTCCTTAGTTTAGCCCATAAGGCCCAGTGCTACCTATGTGATATCATTTCTCACCAGTCTCTCCCCTGCATACCCCGTAACAACCACACAGGCATCTGTATTGTTCCCCAAATACACTTAGTACACTCCTGCCTTAGGGTCTTTGTACTGGCTGGTCGGTTCTTCCCAGTTTATTTGTATTAATTGTACTCTACTTCAAGTTCTTGTCAAATATGACCTTCTCAGAGAGTTTTTTTCTTGCTGATCTAGTATTCAACCCCCTTACCGTGGATGATTTTTCTCTGTGGCATTTACCACCACGTGACGTATAGATTTATTTCTTTTTTCCCAGTGGGAACATATGTGTCATTACATTAAGGGCTTTATCTGTCTTATTGATTGTTCATTGGTTTAGACCCAAGTTTGGTAACAGTGCCTGGCACATGAGAGACAATTATTTAATATTTGCTAAATACATACGTAACTGAAAGGTAAGTTATTTCTATACCAATAATAGGAGATAATAATTGAGGCTTATGATTTGAAATGTTCATAATTATTATGAATGTCTTGCATTCTACCTACAATCCTTTCGTTTTCTACTGGTGTTTATACTATGAGATTTACCACGTGTATTATGGTACCTACCTAGATTTGCTAACAAAAATTACTTTAAAATCAGTTGCCAAAAATCCAGGAATGAACTGATACACAAGTAATGGATTATGGCCACTATGAGAAGTGATTTCAAATAATCCTATCTTCTGTCTCCCAATCTTCAACACCCCTGCCGACAAAATACCCTGCAAAGAGAACAGTTCTTTAATTCTAAAATTGGAAACAAGATTTAACCTTGGAAAAGTTATGGACCTTAACTTACATTCACAAGAAGGAGTATATGAGAAGACCATGGATGAAGATAGGTTTTTGATGGAAATAGGAGACTTGGACTTAAAGTTTTATACATGATAATAGAGAGGGGTTACTGTGGAAACAAAAGACAAGTTGGGTCTTTTAAATTTATTTATTTCACTGTTTCTAATAATGTCTCTTATATAGAAGTTAACCTTGAAAGCCTAACTTTGTTCTTAATATTCTTTATAATTTAAAAGTCGACTATAACAGATGCATTATAATTATCTTTTAAATGCAAGAGTAGATGTATTTCTAAATGGAATGATTTGGGACATATTTTGCAGGAATAAATATTTGCTTTTGCTTTTGAACTCAAGTAGGTTCAATTCACTTTGCAAACCTCTTTCATGTTTCCAGTTCTTAGCTCTAGACATAATACCCTCCACAGATGGTGGATGTCATTTGATACTGGCCCTTTCCAGCAAATTCACATATGTCAGCAAATGAACCTAAAACAACTCCAGGTTTCAAATGCAAAACATTTGTAAATTGCACTGATTCATAATCAGGGCAACATAATAAACTACAATCTAGTCATTCTCAGTGGGCCTTATTCAGCAGAAAAAAGCCATAGAATGGAAGCCAAGAGAGGATGTTGAGCTTGGCTCTTCCAGTACTAGGCTTTTGGAAATTCAATTACTTGCCTGTGGAAAGTACTGGAATGACAGCCTTGGAGAATAAAATCCCTCATTACTTTAGCAGACGGAAAAAAAGGCCAGACTTGCCTGTTACCACAAAGGTCCACCAAGATACTTAGTTCCTGGGAACCTCCGTTTTCCAACTGGAATTAAACACTTTGACAGTCTACAAGTTATGTCCTCTTCCAGTCTGGCACCCCAACCCCAGTTTGTTTCAGTTATTAATTTCATATCAGTTACCATTCATGTTTTAGTATCAATCAATTTGAATTATGGTATAGGAGTGGATGTATAAAGACAGAACTTTCTATTGCTGTAATTATTTTTAAGTATAAGATAATTTTTTCTTCTACCCTGAGAGAAGTGAGGGGACCCAAAGTCATATAACCCAGAACCACGATGGCACTTTTAAAAAGTTAATATAGCTCAAGTCTCAATGGGGTCTTGCTTTAAAAAAAGCCTGTAATAGGAAAAGAGTGGAAATAATGAAGATGATATAAGCGATTCTGAGATGCATTTATATGGAAATCATGTACATGTGAGGCACCAAATAAAATAAAATATTTAGGAAAAGTAAGGTGCCTAAAACCTTTGATATTGTCTGTAGCCTTTTTAAAAATATATTTTCAAAGAATAACTCTCTGCTCTTTTCCTTCTGGAGAAACAAATGGGTCAATCCTTTCCACCATTCCCTTTTGTGAATTTAATTAGATAAAAACCAAGCTAAAAAAGAAAAATAGAGCCAACAATCTATTGGCAACCACTAACATATCTGACTAATTTGAACCACATAGAGCCAAGCTCAACATCCTTTCTTGGCTTCCAAGTTGGTATTTCAGCCTTTGCAGTCTTAAATGGTCTGCAAACAAAAGACATAAAGCTGTGAGTGACCATCTTTCCACAAAAAAGTCTTTGTAATTTCATAAGCCCTAAATTCCCAAGGCTGTTTAATCTCAGCACTCTATTTAGAGACTGTGAAAGACTGAGATATCCCTCTATTTTGGTGTCATCCAACTCCCTGCAATTCCGGGCTGTCCTCTGCATTGTCTCTCTCAATTGCTGGATGATCTTTTTCCCTCAAAGTAAATGCAGATGTACTGCAGCTGCAAATATTAAAGTCTGAGCATTTCCATCAAGAAACTTTGAATTCTAAAATAAAAGTACCCCTGAAAATTTTATAAATAGGTGGGTTGATATGTGAAGGACATAAGAAATGAATCTAATTCAGTGTAAAAATATAAATCTTTATTTATTTTGTTTTATTCCATCCTATCCCCATCATGTTCATGTGTTTCTTTTTTACATAAAATAAATTAAAAAGTATTCCAATTAAGGTATGGATTTTCTAATCATTGCCTGAGATAAAGAACTACAAGTGGGGCTTCCCTGGTGGCGGAGTGGTTGAGAGTCCGCCTGCCGATGCAGGGGACACGGGTTTGTGCCCCAGTCCGGGAGGATCCCACATGCCGCGGAGCGGCTGGGCCCGTGAGCCATGGCTGCTGAGCCTGCGCGTTCGGAGCCTGTGCTCCGCAACGGGAGAGGCCACAACAGCGAGAGGCCCGTGTACCGCAAAAAAAAAAAAAAAAAAAAAGAACTACAAGTGAAATAAATTATTGAAATAATGTCAGTTTAATTTGATGAGATTGGGTAAATTGGGCTTTCTGATAGTCTAATAATTTTATATTTTAGATGATTTATTTACACACAGTCTTATTTTAGAATGATTTGAGATAGGCAAAAAAGATGCAGCTGATCTAGGAAGACAAATTTTTATTAAAAAGTAAGAGAAACATAATTAGGGAAAAATATGAGCAGACAAATAAAATGAATCCCAGAGCGACAGCCACAAATAATACAGGCAGTGAAACCTTATTCACTTGTGGGAGATAGGCCAGGACGTTGATTACTGTCCCATGCTTCCTAGCAGGTAACAGGAACTAGAAAACCGAATCACAGTAACCATTCGTTAAAAGCATAAATATTCTTTATAATGAGACAGGAGAAAAATCATTCTCTGTGTACTTACAGAGAGATACTGTCAGATTTATTTCACAAACACCTCTCTTACCATCCTTCAAATAAACACCGTGACATGTGTAATGGCACTGCTTCTATATAATATGCCTTTATGTAAGCTGATGACATTACAACGAAGCACAGTTCAGTAAAAACCATTTCACTAAGGGATGGTATATTGCAGTCCACATAGAGTTCCCTCTGAGTCGGGCTTCATTCAGAGGTGGATTTGATTGCAGAGGGAATACACAGGCAATAAGTATACTTTTCATGGAACGTTTTTTCTTAGAACTTAACACAGAGTGTAACTAAGCCTTTGATCTCATTCTAGGCTATGAGCTTCATGAGAACGAAAACAAAACTATATCCCCAGCTCCTATTAAAGCATCTGACACACAGTGGCCACATGAACATTTGTACAGTATTGAATGAAGGCTTAGTTTTCAGGAATTTCCACAATTATTGTTCCTCTCACTCAAACATTTCAGGATTTTCTCCCTGACAGGCACCTGGAGGGCAGGTAATGTATATGATAGATCCATGTGGAGGTACATGATTAAAGCAATCAGCTGGCCTTGAGCTTGTTTCCAATCCTGCTAGTGATTGTAAATACGTTGCCTGAAAGTAGATAATATCAGGTTTATGTAGCAAAAAATAATTATCTTCCCTTAAAATTGTATTATGCGCTACCAAACCAGCATAATTATGATTATCAAGCTTAATAACCCTGGAAGTAGGTGGAAAGATGCATCTCAGAGTTATTCCACTCAATGGGAGAAGGAAATGAGGTATTTACACACCAACAACTTGCATCAGCTGAGGGCTATTCCCAGAGGGAGGTAAATTCCTTGGCATTTCTGGCCTGTCCTACTTGATGACAGAGGAGGATCTGAGGGCCAGAGAAAGTCGATGAATTGGCAGGACCTATGGGAAGAGAGGTAAGGTACTACAATATCTGCTACACTAACATATTTAAGGAGACGTAGTGTATATTTGAAAAAGAAAGCTTAGGTAGAGCTTGACAAATTCCTCAAATAATATCTCCTGTTAGATTTTATCAAGCGTCAGGAAGAAGCCTGAAAAGGAGAAGAAAAAGAAATAGCTGTGTATTTTATATATGTATGTATGCATGCATGCATGTATGTATGTATGCATGTATGTATTCATTCATTCTATATGTCCTCCTCCCTACCTTCGAGGGGCCATACAGTTGCAGATTCATACTTGATGAGCCGGAAGCCCCCACGCAGAAGACTCTTCTCTCACCTCATTGACACTTTGATTTTACCCATCTGCAGTTTAGTTCCCTTATTATTATTTGTATTCCAACACCTTCACTCTCACCTGTTGGAAGTTTTCAGTGATTTAGTCTGGCAACTGTAGCAGAGAACAAGCTACACAACTCAAGCTTTGAAGCCCACAGGTGTTTTCTTGCATCCAAAAATAACCTCAATCAAATAAGATGAGAATAATGGTGACCAAGCAGTTTGCAAAAGCAAGGACATCCAGCTTACGGTCAAAGAAGTTACATGTGAAAAACTGAATATGTTTCATTGTTAAGCGAACACACCTTATTGGGGGTAAGTCAACAAAAGTGTGGGCAGCTTATCTGCAACTAGCAAAAATTTGACCTTCAGAATATAAATTGGCTGAAAGCCAATTCAATAACTTGAAATATAAGTGGAAAAAAAGGGAAAATAATGGAATAAGGTCTTAAAAAGCTGTTTCTAAGTTAAGCAAGTCTGATATTCATACAAATCCTGGTTTCAGTGGGCGTGGCGAGAGAAAGCTGGTTAGTTCTCGGATGCTCCAAAATGACACGCGGAAAGGTGACTTTATCAATTAAGTTTAGATTTGGCTGTAACAGAAATAAATATTGAAGCTCCATGCTGTCGTCAGGAATCCTGATGCCTATATTTCTACTTAGGCATTCTAACATGTCTGCTATCTCCAAAGTGTACTTGTGTTCCAAAGTGATTGCTGGAGCTCCAGCCATTACTTTGGCATTGCAGGCTAAATGCAAGACAAAAATATCTCCCTCCCAAATAATTTAAATTTATAAACAGCCTTCCTAGACTTTCACACACTTCAGTATGTTTCCACTGTGGTCAGCACTACTTATCACATGGCCACAGCTAGCTACAAGGGAATCTGGAAGTATTATCTTTGCTGTTTGTTTGATTTTTTTAATGCCATGTGGCAATGACCAGAATTGTATTGTAATCAAGATTTATATGTATAACAGATTTGCTTAATTTAGAAACAACTTTTTAGAACCTTAATGTCCATTAATTTTTTATTTTCCACTTTATATTTCAAGTTATTAACTTGGCTTTTGGCTTTAATATTCTGTTAATATTCAACATTCTGCTATTGTAGTAGAAGTGGAAAGCAATTCTTGTTCTAGGTAATTAGAAATTACTGTCTCTGCAGTCACATGGAAGTTACACCAAAAAGAGAGGGTTTATGTGTGACAGCTTAGGAACAGGCAGAGAAAGTGAATGGACTGGATGGTATGTTTCCTTAAAATTTTGACCAACCAAGAGCCAAAGAGTCATTTTCCTTCACACATACTCACGCTGTAGAAAGTGCTGTGTTTTAATAGCCAGTGTTTGTGGTGGGCTGGCTGATAAGCATACCGCTTGAACCAGCATGTGACATGGGTACTTCTTTCTCCACTTTACAGATGAGGAAAGAAGTAAAGTGAAAAGGACATAAGAGTTAGAAAGTGGTAAAACTATGATTTAAGCCCAAACATTTAGACCCTAGAGCCTCACTGTCACGTCCATGCTATATTGTGTTTCCCTTTTTATCTCTTTAACGAAGCCAGGAGTAGAGTGTGGTGTGTGGGACGTATGTCCTGGACACAAAATTCAAGGAGGCATCCAAAAAGTCAAAATGAACAGTATTTTGATGAACTTTTAAAAATAAATATACATGTAAAAATCCACAATGAATAAAATATCAAAATTTTTAAAAAAGATATAAATGTTTGAGGCAGGAAAATGTCCTATGACTTTTGACTCTAGGACATATGACCAGAGAAAGATTAGTCTTGTTTTTTAAAAAATTTGCTCTTCACCTAGAGCAAGGTTTCCCAATAGTGCCTCTATTGTAATTTGGGGCTGGAAAATTTTTGTGGTGCGTTGACCTGTGCATTATAAGATATTTAGCAACATCCCTGGGTTCTTCTATTCATTGGATGCTGAAAGCACCTTCTCCAATTGTGTCAACTAACAGCGTCTCCAGACAACGCCAAATGTCCAGCAGGAGACAAAATCATCCCAGTTGACAACCACAGACCTAAGTGCATCTGATTTAATTTTGAACTGTTAAAAATAATGTTAAGCCTCTTTAAAACTGTGCAATGTTTTCATAACACATTCCTCCCAGAAATGTGGTAAAAGCCTTTATTAGAGATAGGTTTGTTTTGTACAAACACACTAAGCCTATGTGACGAATTCAACTCAATCAAAAGTCCTTTGCTTGGGCTTCCCTGGTGGCGCAGTGGTTGAGAGTCCGCCTGCCGATGCAGGGGATACGGGTTCGTGCCCCGGTCCGGGAAGATCCCACATGCCGTGGAGCGGCTGGGCCCGTGAGCCATGGCCGCTGAGCCTGCGCGTCTGGAGCCTGTGCTCCGCAGTGGGAGAGGCCACAACAGTGAGAGGCCCGCGTACCACAAAAAAAAAAAAAAAAAAAAAAAAAAAAAAGTCCTTTGCTCATTGTAATTTTAAAAGTCCTCTCTAACTTAATTATTGGCTATTTGAAGAGAGGAGAGCTCACGTGGGCTAATTTTTCATAGCACTATTATTCCAACATTAGACAGCATTTAACTTTTACATCTTTCTTACCTCAGACAGCCTTGTAATTCATAGCTAAGATCCCAAGCCCTCTTTAAACAAATAAACCAACTAGATATATGCCAAGAAGGAGGAAAAGGACAAGGAGGGGGAAGAAAGGAGGAGGTGAAAGGGGAGGAAAATGAGAGGAAGAATAAGGGGCCTGAAGAGACCAGGATAGGGCACAAGTGCATGTGATCATTCCTGCTGGTATAATGGAAAGAATCCATGCAGGTTCTGGAGCCTCGCTGACCTTGCTTTGAATCTTGACTCTTCTTCCTAACTGTATGATGTTGGCTGAATTACTAACTTCTCTGTAACATGTGCTCAATAATTCAAGCTTCTCATGGGTTCTACAGAGATAAAAGCATCTAGAATTGTGCCAGAAAGAGAAAGGCAATACTTGTGAGTTTCCTGTATATGTTGAGTTGATCTTTCCTCATCAGCTTCATAACAAATTTTCATACACTCCTGAAGCCAAGGAATGAGATGCAGGACAACATACTCTCTATGTAAAATTTCACCGCCACAAAATCGTGTATGTGCCCACGAAGTCCGTCTTGTTTCTGTTTGCTTGATCCTTATGTTACTCTGTAACACATCAGTTCCTAAGTAGGACAATTGTTCTGTTCCTCTAGGCCATTGAGATAAAGAGGACTGGTACCAAAAGGTAGTATTAGACTTGTGGCAATTGAAGGTTGGGGGGAGGGGGGGTGAAGGATGCCTCAATATCAGTGTCCACATTAAAGAAAGCTACCCCTAATTTACATAATGGATCCTCAGTGTGTATACTTCCATCATATACAAATTTAAATGTTAGGTAAATATTGGTCATAGAAATATCTGTCTGGTGTTTTCCACAATGAACGTCTCAATGGTCCATTTTTCCTTTTCCCCTATTGAGATACCATTGAGTTAAACGTACTCAGAGACTCAATGAGAAACTGTCCCTTTTGTTTTGAGTCCATCCTTTGGCAGTGCTTGCTTACATACTTTTCATTTAATGTTAACTAGTATGATCTAAATTTTATTCAAAAATGTCTATCACTATCTTTCTTCTCATATCTTGATTTCCGCTCTTCTTATTGCACTAAAAATGGTGCAGTTGCAAGGTTTTCTATTTAATGATGCGCTTTTTAAAGGTAAAATATAATGCACTTAAAATTATGCTATTTCCATGAATAAAGAGCCTTCCTAAGGACAGCTAAAACATCAAACAATTGAAATAATGCTATCTCTCCACTCCATTCAATGTCCTGTTAAATAACCCGTCGAACTCCTTCCAGTGAGCTCAAATTATTTACAAACATTAAATTTTTAAAAAATATTTATCCAAGGAAGCCATAAATAACAAGTTCAGTTTCCTTAAAAACACAATGCATTTACCAAATCTGCAAAGTGTAGACAACTTATTTTACTTGGGTTTATGCTACATAAGAGAAAGAGACCATAAAATTCAACATCAGAAAATACTCTCCCAGCACAACTGGAGAAATTTTATTATTACAAATCAGAAAAAAACACTGTGCTGGGACTTCCTTGATGACGCAGTCATTGGGAATCCACCTGCCAATGCAGGGGACATGGGTTTGAGCCCTGGTCTGGGAAGATCTCACATTTCACGGAGCAACTAAGCCCACGCGCCACACCTACTTAGCCTGTGCTCTAGAGCCCGTGAGCCACAACTACTGAGACTGCGTGCCACAACTACTGAAGCCTGCGAGCCTAGAGCCCGTGCTCCACCACAAGAGAAGCCACCGCAATGAGAAGCCCACGCACCTCAAGGAAGAGTAGCCCCCACTCTCCACAACTAGAGAAAGCCCACACGCAGCAAAGAAGACCCAATGCAGCCAAAACTAACTAACTAAATAAATAAATTTATGAAAGAAAAGAAAAGAAAAGAAAAAACACTGTCCTAGCACCTTAGCTCAGTAACACGTGACCCAATAACAAAGGCAAGGACGGTATTACACACTGTCTGCTGCAGGCTGGGCAATCAGAGAAGCAGACGTTAAGCTGGAGGTTAGCCTGGAGGATGATTATTAAAGGAGTCCTCCTGAGATTAGCATCTGCAGAAAGAAAGGGATGTAGAGGAGGCAGAATTTGGTAGAGGAAGATGTTGGGCTGTGATGCAGTCACAGGAAGGTCTTAGGCAACCACATGGGGAGCTTTGAATCAAGGATGACCCTTCACAGTTTTTAAGAATTCAGGTGATGAGGCTGAGCCTTTTCGTCTCCATGTCAAGGGGACATGACTTTGGGTGAGTTGGTTCCTCTCAACTGAGGCAGTTCTGAAAAAGGTTGACAACTGTGAGCTGGATGCAGGTAGTCAACCCGGCAGCTGGAACAATACATCCTTCGCTCCTGAAGGAGATCCTGGCTGGTATATCACAGCATCTACTACTACTGTACTGTTTTTCCTTTATATTTTTGTCAAAGCCACTTTTTTTTTTTTTTGGGCTGCGGTGGATCTCCGTTGCTGCATGTGGGCTTCTTCTAGTTGCGGCGAGCGGGGGCTACTCCTCGTGGTGCGCGGGCTTCTCAATGCGGTGTCTTCTCTTGTCGCGGAGCACAGCGTGCAGGCTCAGTAGTTGTGGCGCATGGGCTTACTTGCTCTGCAGCACGCGGGATCTTCCCGGACCAGGGATCGAACCCATGACCCCTGCAATGGCGGGCAGATTCTTAACCATTGCACCACCAGGGAACTCCCCAAAGCCACTATTTTAATAAACATCTTTATGTAAGCCCTTTAAAACCGTCATTAATATCTCTATGAAAGAAATGATAAAATAAGCTGCTTGAAAAACAAAGCCACAGCATAGAATTATGTGTTTTGAAGGCTTCAGTGACTATAGGTATCATGCAGCCAACACATTTAACAGATGGAGAGACTGAGGTATCAGGAGGTAAAGAGTTTTTTTCCTGAGTCACGACGTTTGTTAGTTTAGACTTAGGGCTCTCTGCTCCACCATTATTTACCCAATACTGTCCTGTACATAGTGCTTCCCTTTTGCTCTATCGTGAATCTATTTCCTAGAAATCCTAAATTGCATGATCTAGACAAGTTAGGGGAAAAGTAACAAACATATGTACAAAAACCTTAAATGTTTGGAGGATAGAATGACCATATTTTTATGGTCAATCCCTAATAAATTCCCAACCTTTCCAAGATTACATCCATTCCTTCCTTCATCTTCTCTAATGAAGAGAGGTGTGTGGTAGAAGTCACCACTCTTGGTTTCCCTGAGGCGTCAGAGTCAGGAAAACTTCTAGAAGCACATTTATAATTTCTTGGGCATTGCCCCAATCTAGGGAAATCCACTGTGTGGTCATGCTGGAACTGTATTTAACTGGATTATTAGAAATGTAAGAAAACAGTAAGGTTGGTCACACAATATTCCCTGTGGATTTAAGCCCCTTATAAGATCTATTGCAGGAGTTGTTTCTGGGTATTGCATAAATGAATTACCCAGGACACCTAAGGATCTCTGCCAAAGAATGCATGGTAGCACCCCTTATCTCAGCCTAAGTAGTCAATCTAGTTCTACTTTTACATCTGGTTTCATTCTCTGAAATCAAAACACTTAAGAAAAGAAATGGAAGTATAATAATTATATAATAATTACGGCCTACCCTCCTCACCAAAGGGAAACCAAAATTGAAAACAGTTGCAGATACCCCCAAAAGTATGAAATCCAATCAATAGTATATTCACCATTAGTTGCCATAGAAGTTTCAGGATGAACCAATGGGGAGACGGTAGAACGTTTATGGACTTGCCTTCTTGCTGCCTGGATTGTGTCCTGTCAGCCATATTGAACTCACCAGCCCACATCTCCACTGCTGAATCCAGTAACAGTGTATGCTGATAACAAGAAGGTCAAGATACTGCTGTCCCTGCTGGACAGACAGTGCAATATCTCTTGTGCAGACAAATATGCAGCTGTCGGTGATGGTAACGTTGGGCCTGATATTGTCCACTGCAGATGACACCCACTAGCCAAAGGTGGAGCCAGGACCCATTCACAACAGAGACCCTGACCAGCTACAACATACGGAGCAGCTGGGAAAGATACGTAAAGTGGGAGTTTTCTAACGTCTGTTTTTCCCTTAGAAAGCTGAGTGCCACAGGTCTGTGGCAATGTTTAGCCTTTTAAAAATATGCATATATTCTGAATCATTTTGCCTAAGAAAGCTTAAATGTGGTGTGAAAAATGTGAGTTAAAGGTGCTAGCCCAGTCAAAACTCGTTTAAGAAGGAGATCCATGGTTAATTCTAAGGCCGGGGTCAGCCTACCTAAATGGATAGGTCAATCGGATTTTTCATATTGAATGATGAGGTAATTTTTATACTGCCATCCAAGGTCAAAGACCAATATGCAAGATGTCCAAACAGTGTGCTGAGGTTGGCAGACTGCATGCATAGGCTTCACTTAAATTTTAGCTCCACGAACTCAAGTCACTTCTACTAATTTAATTACAAGGTCTTCCTTGGTGGGTGACAGTTTTACACACACTCACCATTAGTCAGCACACTGCATGTATTCTACTTCTATTTGGTGAGGCTTGTTTCTGGAAGTAAGAGAAGTTGAAGTAAATGCATCTATTTCTGACACTGCTTTCACCAGCAACTCTTTCTACAAGCCAGACTCAAGTGGGTCCCAAACTCTTGAGTTTCATCACATCAAGTCAGCAGCTATGCTGCTAATTAAATCTTCGAATGAGAGTGAAGAAAGGAAGTCTCAAAACTGATCCATAGTATCCCCCCAGCCATGTCTTTTTTTTTTTTTTTTTTTTTGCGGTACGCGGGCCTCTCGCTTTTGTGGCCTCTCCCATTGCGGAGCACAGGCTCCGGACGCGCAGGCTCAGCGGCCATGGTTCACGGGCCCAGCCGCTCCACGGCATGTGGGATCTTCCCGGACCGGAGCACGAACCTGCATTCTCTGCATCGGCAGGCGGACTCTCAACCACTGCACCACCAGGGAAGCCCTACTTTACAGTCTTTAAATTCAAACTGTTTGTGATAATTGACTCACGAGTGGAAGGAGACAAGCATTTTAGTACTGACATCTTGATTCCCATGGAGCCTAAGACTAAATGCTAACATTCCATCTTTGATTTGAGGCAGCCTGTTGCTGTGAAAATACGATCGGAATATTAAATTCTGACTTCTCTGCAATAGTGCATCAGAAAAGTCTCATGTCTACTTCAGTGCTTCATAAGGCTAAAATATAAATATTAGGATGCTTTCCAAAGTGTAAAATAAGCACATTGTGCATTCTAGATTTTATTCCCAATTCTATCCCCAAACTCTCCTCTGACTTGGGAAACTCAGTTTTTACCTGCAAAATGAGGAAGCAGGATCGTATGATAACCAGGACTCCTAACCTCTAAGTAATTCAGCAATTCTATAGAGATGAGGCAATAGCGAAGGTTTGTATAAAGATCTACAAAGAAAAAAAAAAAAAAAAAAAAAAGATCTACAAAGGATCATTGTGGATTTACAAAAAATATATATCTTTACACATATCCAGTAATGCAAAGAAAATTGTGTCCCCTTTGCATCTAAAATAAATTCTTAAATTATAATACATATTTAAAATTAATTTCATATTCAAATTTATCATAGAATCCCTTACTGTATTATACAGAAGCTTATTCACACCAAGATTTACTCATCTGTAGGGTCTGAAAGGATAATCCTATAGCTTATCCCTATCATTTCAGGGTTTGAAGTGGAAGCAGAAAGAGGAGGCCAAGAAAAATTCAGTTCTAATTCTCTTCACCCTTCTATTCCTCTTCCTCTCCTTCTTTATTTTCTTCTTCTTCACCTTATCTCTGATAGAAAAGAGAAATAGTGTAAATTGGGTGAGTGGCATAAACAATGGAAAGAGAAAAGGGAAAAGGAGGCAGAGAAAGAGAGTACAGAATAGCTGTGGGGCTTCCCTGGTGGCGCAGTGGTTGAGAATCCGCCTGCCAATGCAGGGGACATGGGTTCAAGCCCTGGTCTGGGAAGATCCCACATGCCACGGAGCAACTGGGCCCGTGAGCCACAACTACTGAGCCTGTGCGTCTGGAGCCTGTGCTCTGCAACAAGAGAGGCCGCGATAGTGAGAGGCCCGCACACCGCGATGAAGAGCGGCCCTTGCTCACCGCAACTAGAGAAAGCCCTCGCACAGAAACGAAGACCCAACACAGCCAAAAATAAATAACTTAATAAATTAAAAAAAAAAGAATAGCTGTGGAAAGTATTTAGAAATCATGCTCATCTTTGCAGCAGGAAGGCAATGAAGTTAAATACAAGCCAAAAATAACTGGAAAACTCTTCTTCCTTGTGCCATACTACCGAGATAGCCCCATGTATGGAAAGCTAGCAAGGACAGTAGATACCAAAATTGTGTCAAAGAGGACTAAACACAGCTTCTCGTTGTGTGTTTGTTCTCTCTTCACGCTATGTAATATGGTCCTTTGTTCTACATGGCTGATATTGAAACAAGAGATTCACAAGTGATAAGTAAATATGCTTCACAAGGCAGGGTATCTCCAAAACAAGACAAAGTAAAAAAATAGCTCTGTGAAACCGAATTGAATGAGAAGATAAACGAAGGAAGCATTGTGTGAAAACCTTCCATTTGTGCACATCATGTAAACAATGTTTACGGTGAGCAGAACATTCTCTGGCAGTCTCAGATCACACATCCATTTATTATGCTTAAAAGGAAAGTGTATATTTCTGGTTTTAAGCGATCAGTCCCCAACACAGACTCTCCTAGTTTTTATTGAAAATACGTATATGCAGACGATGACAACAATAACATCAACACAAACACACACACATGCATGTACACAAACACCACCATTAGGTAGGATTTTCATTCAATGTATGATCAGAGTATGGAAGGAATTTCTATTGACAACAAGATCAACTTAAATCAATTGACACATTCAAAGAGCGAATTACCCCTTCTACACTGCTAGCAACATAATTCACTATCCATGTAAAAGTAAATAGCTAGATCCTGCATTCTTCATCCACTCAAGACTCACGCTAATCAAAACACTGGTCAGCTGTTGCTACTACTTTTAGTGCTGTCTTTGCGATCCCAGCATTTTAGAACCCCTCGTCTGTATCTCTCATCAGTATTTCCCATCAGTAACTGCATTCAGATAATGAATCCTGGTAGATACACCTCAGGAAGTCAAGGCTATAGATGAAAGTAGAGGCAAGAAGGCAAGGGAGTTTAAGATTAAACTTTTCTATGTGCACTATATACTCATAGTGACGGAGAATCAGACCATGAGAATGGGAGAAGCTCTCCTGTAGGTATACCAGATCTCCACTGGAAGGCTAAAAAAACACACATGCACAAACAAAACTGCTTCATAGTGGGAACTGGCTTGGAACCCTGCACATCCATTTATCTTATGATTCAATATGACCGTCTTTTAAGTAAATAGAGAATGGGGCCAAAAACAACCTATGGTTTCTGTTTTTAGAGCATGCCAAATCTACATACAATCCTTTGTATCTACATACAACTTATTTAAGGATGTATTGAGAGACAGAGAGAATAAAATAAGGCCTGTAAAACAAATTCCTTCAGTAAAAAAGGAAAAGGAAACCCATCCTTTAGAATCAGCGATCCCACAAGCCATGCGGCATGGCCAAAAAAAAAATAAAGAAAAAAAGAAGATGTTTAGAGAAAAAAGCTGTAGAGTTTGATGTCTACCTTAGAAAGCAAGAAGCCATGATGACCTCAATGCAATATAGATAGAAAATTATATGGAAATAACAAGCTGAAATGAAAATATGGGATTTAAAGAGAGAAAAGTAAGATAAGGAAGAGTTAAAAAGAGAAATAATAATATATTTAATTTAAAGTTGCAATGACATCAAGGAAAACTAAATACATAAATCAAAGGAGTAACTTGAAAAGCTATTACTAAAAGCAAATAAGAAGAGCAGAGAAAGGAAAAAGCTGTATAAGCTCATTCTTCTGAGGAGCGCTGAGAGGGGTGAGAATATGGACATGGCTGGTAAGAAATACTGAAAGACTTAGTTGAAAAAAACATATACACTGGAAAAATTTAAGATCTAAAACAGGATCATAACTTTCCAGGTGAAATCAATAAAAAGAGGCGATGCCTTCCCAGGATAAAGAACACATCTAAAAAAAACAAATTCTACAAAAAGCTCCAGGCAGACAATCGGGTCCCTTACAAAAACAAAAGCTCAGACTTCTCCTCTATCAGAAAGGAGAGAGTGGAAACATGGTGACAATCCTTTGAGAAAATGAGTTGGGACAGAGGAAATACTTGCACATTCAGATTGTCTTTCATTAGTAAAAGAATCAGAAGCGGATTCTCAGGTACATAAAGACTCTAAAGGCACCATCATAAACCTTTGTTCGAAATCAGAGATTTAAACCTATTCCAGATGTCTGAGAGGTAAGACAAATTTAAGAACTCAAAAATACAGAAAGTTTTAGAATACTTAAGAATTATTATTATTTCTATGCACAATAATAGCAGTTAACACTTCCTGGGTGCTCAGTTTGTATCCAGTACTTGATGTAAATTATCTCATTTTTACAATTACCTTTGATATAAACACGATTATCTCTCTCTATTTACAGTTAAGTACACCGAGGCTTAGAGGCAACAAACATTTTCCGCAAGATTGCTACAGGTTACAATGTCTTGTGTGAATTTAGGCTCACAATTTTAATCGTGACACTAAAACATTTCCTTACTGTGTTGGAATGACTACATTAAGTTTAGATTAATTAATTGTAGCCTGGTGTCGAAACGTGGTTCAGCTGTTTCTTTCTATTTTTACTCCTTTGCTAGTCCCCGACAAAGTGTTTCCCTTTGTATGCATCATATGCATAGTCCATAGGTCTATTGTCATGTACAACTCCTTTAAACAGTAAAGAAGGTACTGTTCTTTTCCCAAACCTACTAACCTATATATAGCACATATGAAGTGACAGGCACTCTTCTAAGCAGTTCACGCATATTGACTCATCTACCCCCATTTTACCAATTCAAACACGAAGCACAGGGTAAATATCTCGTCCAAGGTCACTCAGCTACCAAGGGGCAGAGCCTGGATTTCATCTTAAGCTCTATGTAATATTGCTTTCATTAAAATTGTTGGGACACTAAGAGAATTCTTCTGAACAAAGTCAGATTGTGTAGAGAATTATCATTTTCATTTCCAAGGAAACTGAGAAAACACTTGTCATGTTTTTAAATCGTATGTGTTGAATAATGTGATTCCTTGTTTCTGTTCACCAAGAAAAACTAATAAATCAACCTAATCATAGAAATATCCTCTCTCAACAAGTCCCAGTGGATATTTTCTTCCATCAAAAATGTCCCTCTGGGCTTCCCTGGTGGCGCAGTGGTTGAGAATCCGCCTGCCGATGCAGGGGACACAGGTTCGTGCTCCGGTCTGGGAAGATCCCACATGCCGCGGAGCGGCTGGGCCCGTGAGCCATGGCCGCTGAGCCTGCGCGTCCGGAGCCTGTGCTCCTCAATGGGAGAGGCCACAACAGTGAGAGGCCCGCGTACCGCCAAAAAGCAAAAAAAGGAGCAAATCAGAAACACTTTAAAATGTTTACAGGCTATATCTGTTCATAGAATTCTGGCTGTTTTCTTCTTTATCCTGTCCGTGTTTTTCAAATTTTATAGCTTCCCCCTAAATTCCTATAAACCTATGCATGTAATATATAAACACAGCTGGGTAAAAAATGATTCATAGAAATACTGAAAAGAAAGGTAGCAAAGTTAGGGTGTTTATTCCCAGATGGTAAGGTTATAGATGAGTTTTTCTTCAATTATATTTTTTCTGAATTGTTCAAATTATTCATAATCAGAATATCTTTTTATGGAAAGAATATCTTTTGATGGAAAATCCTTATTTTTAATAAAAATAATTACAGCCTGTCATCACAAAAATTTATGCACGGTGGGTAATTTTCAGTAGAACAGCCTTCACACGTGCCCACTTTTAGAAGCTGCTATAGCTCTGCTGTGTGTCATAGCAGCCTTGGGTTTGCTTCCAAGTTTCTGCGGTTAACCCAGACACTAAACACTTTTACAGTGTCAAACCTCCTAGTACTCTAAACCACATTAGAAAATTCTCAAGGGTTTTCAAATTGCAAATGTGGCATATTTTGGCTGAATTCTATTTAAATTGTCTTTCTCACTTATAATCTTAACTTTGTTTTTTACAAAGGAAAATAATTTATCAAAGCAGATACTGAATATTACATGTTTATTTATGTATTTAAAATATTTATTTAAATATTAAAACTACCTAGAGTGAAGCACTTGCTATAGTCTATATTATTAATTCTGAGTAATTTACTAAATCCATAGTAACAGAGAAATACAGATTCGTTCGAGTTATTAGGATTAAAATTATTTTTAAAATATGTATTAATTATTCTTAGGTGGCAAGCACAGAGCTAAGGGAAGAGAAACACCTTATTTGCCAGAATTCCATTAAGTGAAAAAAAGAAACTCATTCTTCTTTAATACTAATGAAAGTGAGTGAAGGAGTACACATATATATGCTAAACAATTCTAAATGCTAATATGCTATTTATTTAGGAAATTCCAGAAAGGATATTCAAATATTTGTGTTGAATAAAATATCAAACATACCTTTAATCATGCACTAGTAAACATTGGCTTCTCCTGCTTTATCTTATCTCACAATCATTACTTAGTAGCTCAGAAATAATATCCTAGGGTATATTCTTTCATAACCCAGAATGTAGTAATCAGTTTGGCATTAAATAGAAGTCTTGAGATGAGGAATCATCTAAATTTAGTTTCAAAGACAGTGCAAATCCAAGTATAATCATCATCAGTACTGAAGCAATTGGCATGAGCTCGCCTTACATATTGTGAGTGATCTCACACATTACATACAGTCTGTGGATAAGGCAATCTACATAATTTCGCTCTAACACAAAGCAAGGTAAAAATTAATGCATTGAGATTTTGAGATTAGAATGTGCCTTGAATCTTCATAATGAATTTGGACGTTAGGAAGAAAAATAAAGGCAGGGGAGAGAGACCAGAGCGGAAAGAGGTAGTGGTCTGATGACTGACATAATAATATTTATTTGATACAGCTCTTTATTGATTGATTTGTCTATTTTAAAATATTTTGGAAGCATCGAGTATGTGTTAGTAACAGGGGATGCAAATATAAGCAGGGCAGCCAGGCTTCCAGTCCCAAAGCAATTCAAAATGTTCTACCTAGCATAAAAGGCAAGCCCTGGTTCCTTACTCCCATTCCTTATACCTAAAACTGGAAATTGCTAATTAAAGGTAGGGCACCTAGTTCTCTTGAGATGCCCTTAAAACCAAGGTCCTTCAAAAGTGTCATTGTAAGCAAACTAAGGAATGTTTTATTCCAGTTACAGCTCTTTTTAAGCTGCAGCTCTCTTTAAAGAAAATTGTTCAAAAAAAGGAGAAGTGGTGGGAGGAAACTTTTGGAGGTGATGGATAAGTTTATGACACTGAATGATAACGGTTTCATGGGTGTATACTTTTCTCCAAACACATCAAGTTATATACATTAAATATCTACAGTTCTCTGTATGTCAGTCATACCTCAATTAAAGTAGTTTAAAAAAGAAAGGAAGAAAGAAACTTTTTCTGACACTTTCATATCATGCAGTTCAGTGACTTCAAAATGTATTAAAAATGTTTTTAAAAATTCACCGGAAGTCATGGCTTCCTTACCTGTTCCGAGTTCTTCCTCCAGTTCATTCTCCCTGTTGTCAGCTCCAGGCTTACCTTCCAAACTAGCCTGTCTGATAATATAGATTACTTTAAAAACCATACAGAATCACCCATTACATTCAAATCCATTTGGTTTCTATTTACCTTTGAACCTGTGCATCCTGAATACTCCATATGGGGGTGCCACTTGCTCTCCCGCAATCCACCAGCAGTCTTTGCACAGATATTATCTTCCTCTGATGTCATCTCTTTCTGTTTATCCATCAGTCTATTACCCTCGGGCCACCTTCTCCAAGAAATCTTCTCTGAGCCACAAAACAGAATTAACTCCTCTTTTTAATCCCCTGAGACATGATTTGGCCCATCCTTCCTGCTTTCCTCCTTCTCTTCCACAAAATCCATTTCACTTAGAATAAATTCAAATTCTTTACCATAACTTTAGATGATTGAACCCTGATTCAATAACTTTACATGATTGAAGTGTAAACTATGACTTGCTTCTAGCCAAGAGAATCTAGCAAAGATAATAAGACAGTCACTCCATAATTACATTACATTGTATAAGACTCCATCGTAGCAGACTGGAGTGAGAGACACTTTTGCTGTCCTTGAAGAAGTCAGGTGCCATGTAATGAGAGAGCCTGTGAGAAGGTGTATGGCAGAGAACTTTGGGTGACATCTAGGAGCTGGGAGTGGCCTCTGGCAGTTAGAAAATGAGGACCTCAGTCCTACAAGCACAGGGAACCGAAATCTGCCAACAACCATGTGAGTTGAGCTCCAGTAGGAAAACACTGGTCAACAGCACGAGCGCAGCCTTGTTAAGACTAAGACCCTGAGCCAAAGACCCAGTTAAGTAATGTCCAGACTCCTAATCTGTGGAAACTGTCAATTAGATAATAAATACACATCGTTTTAAGCCACTAATTTTATGTCAATTTGTTTTACAGCATAGAAAATGAATATAATCTCTTACCTACATCTCTACCATTTTTCCTGACCCGCTCCCCTTACATCACTTTGATCTGGACACTCAAGCCCTCACTTTAGGAATTTTGCACATTTAGATCCCTCTGGAACACTTTGTCCTCATCCGTCCTGCGGCTGGCTCCATCTCAGTTTATGTCTTCCTCTTGAATGGCACTTCATCATCTTGTCTGCATATCCTGTCTCAAATGGATGTTCCCTCTCCACATCATGGTTTAGAATTAAACTTGCTTCTTTTATGGCATTCATAAAAATGTATTATAATTTGATTACTTATTTACTGAAATACTTATTTCTAGATCCCCCACTAGAATACAAGTTTGTTGAAAGAAATCGTATGTGTCGTACTATTGCATATCCAGCGTCTAACCTGGCATACAGCGAGTTGTCAAAAAATATGTGCTAATTGGATGAGTAACAGAAGAGGTAAGATCATGCAGATCCTTACAGGTAATGTTGAAAAGTTTGCATTTAAGCTCGGGTGGACACGATTCAATGTACTTTTTAAGACACATACTCTGGTGTTCTATAGAGTTGATAGTTGCAGTAGTGATAAGATACATTTAGATTTATTATTTTGGTGATAGAATCAGTGAGATATCATGATGGGTTAACTATGGAGAATGAAGGAATAAGAAGAATTTATTCATGTAGGAATGAAAGAGGTAGGTGGCTATGTAGGTGGGTAGGTAGATGGAGGATGCTAGGGAATAGCAGGGGTGAATGATGAAACATACAGTTCACTGGATTTGGTGACTGTTCTTGAAGCAGAAAATGGGAGAAGGCAGGTAAATTAATCTTCCAGGTTTATAAATTGGGTCCCTGGGAGGTTAAGTGTCCATTCACTGTCTCCCTGTTTTGCACAGAGATATTTATGTATATACTTTTTGAACTATTGCATGAATTGTTAGAGAGTTTTAATCATTAGCTCCTAGAACAGTGCTTTGTAAACAATAAATGTCAGAAATCGTAGCAGTATTTTTTCGGATCTGTCTCCTAAAACAAAGGAAATAAAAGCAAATATAAACAAATTGGACCTAATTAAACTTAAAAGCTTTTGCACAGCAAAGGAAATCATAAACAAAACGAAAAGACAACCTATGGACTGGAAGGAAATATTTGCAAATGATATGACCAATAAGGGGTTAACATCCAACATATATAAATAGCTCATAAACTCAATATTAGAAAAAACAAACAAGCCAATTAAAAAATGGGCAGAAGAACTGAATAGACATTTTTCCAAAGAGGAAATGCAGATGGCCAACAGGCACATGAAAATATGCTCAATATAGCTAATCATCAGAGAAATGCAAATCAAAACCACAATGAGATATCACCTCACACTTGTCAGAATAGCTATCATCATAAAGAACACAAATAGGGGCTTCCCTGGTGGCGCAGTCGTTGAGAATCTGCCTGCTAATGCAGGGGACACAGGTTCGAGCCCTGGTCTGGGAGGATCCCACATGCCGCGGAGCAACTAGGCCCGTGAGCCACAACTACTGAGCCTGCGCATCTGGAGCCTGTGCTCCGCAACAAGAGAGGCCGCGATAGTAAGAGGCCCGCGCGCCGCGATGAAGAGTGGCCCCCACTTGCCACAACTAGAGAAAGCCCTCGCACAGAAACGAAGACCCAACACAGCAAAAATAAAATAAATAAATTAATAAACTCCTACCCCCAACATCTAAAAAAAAAAAGAACACAAATAACAAATGTTGGCAAGGATGTGGAGAAAAGGGAATCCTTGTAAACTGTTGGTGCAAATGTAAGTTGGTGCAGCCACTGTGGAAAACAGTATGGAATTTTCTCAAAAAACTAAAACTAGCACTACCATGTGACCCAGGAATCCCACTCCTAGGTATCCAAAAAACAACAACAACAACAAAAAGACTAATTAGAAAAGGTATGTGCACCCCGATGTTCACAGCAGCATTATTTGCAATTGCCAAGATAAGGAAGCAACCTAAATGTTCATCAACAGATGAATGGATAAAGAAGATACGGTGTGTATACACACACACACACACACACACACACACACACATGCACACAATGGAATACTACTCAGCCATAAAAAATGAAGTTTTGGCATTTGCAGCAACGTGGATGGAATTAGAGTGCATTATGCTAAGTGAAATAAGTCAGACAAAGACAAATACTGTATGATATCACTTACATGTGGAATCTTAAAAATACAACAAACTAGTGAATGAAACAAAAAAGAAGCAGACTCACAAATATAGAGAGCAAAATAGTGGTTACCAGTGGGGAGAGGGAAGGGAAGAGGGGCAATGTACAGGTAGGGGAGTAAGAAGTACAAACTATTATGTATAAAATAAGCTACAAGGGTATATTATACAACACCGGGAATATAGCCAATGTTTTATAATAACTGTAAATGGAGTATAACCTTTAAAAATTGTGAATCACTATACTGAACACCTGTAACTTATATAATATTACTGTACATCAACGATACTTCAACAAAAAATAAATTTAAAAAAATCTAAGCAAAAAGCCAGTAAGTGTCAAATAAGTGTTCTTTAACTTGAATTGTTGAATTAACTTTAGGTCTGCTTTACCTTTAAAAATTTTAATATATTGCATTATTAAAAAGAAATATTTTATTAAAATCAAGAAAAGTACTTGGCAGGAAAAAGAATTCAGAAAGAAAATAAAACAGAATAGCAAGTTTGGTCTAGTGCCAGGAGCCTTGAATTGCAATGATAGTATTTCTATGTCTCCTTCATATCTCCCTGCCCCAATTTTTATCTTGACTCCATTATTTGTTTATATCTCCAAATTTTTTCTCATTTTATTGAAATTAGTAAGATATAAAAGCTATCAGGTAAAACTAGGATTTATAAGGACTATAATAGATTGAGATTGAAAATAAAATGTTTCACAAATTACCTTGTGGATAGACATCTTCCCACAGTGCAATTGAAACAAAGCCAAAATGGATGTGTTATAATTTTGACTTCTCTCTCTGGGACATGTTGATTTAACTAAAATGGATGGCAGTCAGTTTCAGGCTGACCTCTGATATTGATAATTACTAGTTTATAGTCAATAAATCCAACTGCAATACAACGATACTCCACTATATGTTAATATATCCTACAATGTACATATGCATGGGACTTTGTATATATATATACATATGTACATATATGTGTATATATGATGTATATCATACATATTTATGTATTCACAGGGGTTAGATAGATATCCTTCAACGTGCAAAGAATTGTGTTGGTGAGATTTGAATGGCTTGTCAGGGAGTTTGGACCTTATCCTGCATGCAGTGCAGAACTTGTAAAGTATGTGTGAAAGAGACTGACATGATCAAAATAGTTTTCAATGACTGGAAGTAGAGTAGAGAATATTTTAGAGCGTTTTATTTCTCAGCCATGCTGCCAAAACCCAGTGATGTGCAAGGATCCATTTTGAGATGTATTTTTAGTGCACATTTCATTTTAATTAATTACAGCAGAGTTAATGCTGTGCCCATGCTGACGACCTCTTCCTACCCTTGCATGACTATGTTCCTTCATGGCATGAAAATGAAGGTCCGGAAATCGCACAGGAAAACTGCAGGTGAAAGTATCTTTAAAACTGAGGAAAGAGTGGAGCTGAGTGATTTGGGAGATATTGCATAGGGGGAACTGACAGAAATGGGAGAGAATAAAGTTTGAGGAAGGAAGAGCTGTCAAGGATGACAACAGGATTTTCAGCGTGAGAGACCAGGTAATTGGTGAACTCATGAAATGAGATAGCGAGTAAATGATACTCTATTTTAGTCAGAATGAATTGCCAAGATTTCACTGCTATAATACCAACACTATCTCACCTGAAATGTTTTCACTACTTGGCTCCTAAAAATAGAAGTGCATAAAGGTTCCAACATACATGTGTATTTGAGCCGATAAGTTTTTCCTTTTAAAAAAAAAAGTACGTGGGCTTCCCTGGTGGCACAGTGGTTGAGAGTCCGCCTGCCGATTCAGGGGACACGGGTTCGTGCCCCGGTCCGGGAAGATCCCACATGCCGCAGAGCCGCTGGGCCCATGAGCCATGGCCGCCGAGCCTGCGCGTCTGGAGCCTGTGCTCCGCAACGGGAGAGGCCACGACAGTGAGAGGCCCGCGTATCACAAAAAAAGAAAAAAGTACGCAAAGAACCATATTATGTAAAGGTAAAAGAATCAAAAAACAACATTACCTGAATAATTTATCTATGATGTATGGATCTTACCCTCAATGTAAGACCCAATGGAACATTTCAGCTCAATAACATCAGTGCACTACAGACATAGTCTAACGATCCTTAGCTACTGTCAGACTGTGATTAGCCTCAGGCTGAGCCCACAAACGCAAAACAAAGTCAAGAACTGTAAATATAAAAAAATAAATCCAAGAAAAACAAATCTCAAACGTTTTGCCTCGATTATAAAATATTTCAGACAAAAATAGAAATATTTTTCTTCTTGACTGTCTCCCACAATACACAGGCCACTAGATGACTCTTGAAATACCTATTGAATTTATTTATGAATTATCTAGATAACTGATTCTTCTCATATCTATGCTGCCTATGTGAGATGTAAGTTACTAAAATATTTAACACATATTCACGTCTCCTGACTACTGTCATACACACATCTATGAATTCTACAGCTATACATGACAATTAATGCTGACCCAGAAAGCTTTCCTTTTCTTGGCACAAAGTGTACAATGATTCAATACGAGGGATCATGCTGAAACATTTTAAAAAATCTTGCTTAACATAATTTCTTACTTTTGGTACAGTCAGACTTGGTTAATCTAAATCTTAGTTTGAAAATTTCATCTTCTTGTGCAAATGTGTCTAAAAATTTGAAATGTAATGGCATACTATTTTCAACTGTCTGGTTACTATTTAAATATAGCAGGCTATAAAACCATGAAAATAGAACAATCAAAAAAATTAACTGAGTGCGACTAAATTCTTCCTTTCTATTGAAATAAATGCTCCATTATTTTCATATGAATTTGGCTCAAACCATATTATGTCAAATTATTTATGATGTTTTCAGTGAAGGTATCTCCATTTTATACCTTCCACTATCAGGAGCCTATAATGAATGAAACATTACAGCAAATGTGACGTTTATCTCAAGGTCACTTTCCCGCTGATAGACTCACTGCTGACAGCAAGATCAGTGACTCGTAAGTGGCTGTGCTGGTGCTGTCTTGATACTCCTAAGGGTGATGCATCTACCTTGTTTTCATGTTCAGCAATGATGCTAATAGAGAGTGTGAAAATCCACTAACAAGATCCACCTGAAGAAATGCTTACCTCCAGAAAAACGTCTTATCATGCCATTAATGGTATTTTGAAAGCTTTAATGGATCCCTGAAACCCTACCCTATAAATAACAAAACCGCCACTCATTTGCTGAGGGAAAGTAGGTGAAAGTCAATCTTTGACAAGGATATACAAAAAAACAGCCAGCTTCTTTCAGATGTTAAATGTATTTGCCTTTGAACTCCAACTATTTCATAAATATTTCCTTTGACAGGTATTTTTTTCATTCTCACGTATTTCTCTATTTGTGGTTAATGGTGCACTCTCTTAAATTTCAAATTATCTTTCCTTATTCATACTTCTTGACAATTGCTACTCTATTATTTAGAGTTATTTGCAGAGTATAGCAAAACGGTATAGCTACAATTCTTTTAAAAGTCTTATATAAAGATATGTCCCCTTAAACCAATTTTTGTTCTCAGTATGGAGTACTGCATTATAACATGCTGCTAGAAGATTATTATGAAATGTCAAACATCTATCAGGGTCCATATTGCTTTTCATAATAATACATATTTATTACGCATCTACTGTATCGCACTGCATTGTATATTATAGCAATACACAGTGTGGAGAAGACAAGGTCCTGACCTTCAGGAGTCTGTCACCAATCTTCTGGCTGGATAATAGTAGAGGCATAGTCTTATAAAAAAAAAAAAAAGAAGAAGAAAAATGATAAATAAAATGCAAATAAATAGAAACAGTGATTATTTCAATAAAAAATATTATGATGCATATATTCCCTGATATTTGAATATAAGAAAGAATCACGTACCTTTATTTTTCTAAAATTAGTTAGAATTTAGGCTCTATTTTTCTAAATTAGTGTAAATCTAGGTCTGCCTCCAGTAACCTGGTTACTGGGAAATTCAGACGTATATCTATTTCTTTAGAGAGAAATTCAATTTACCAAAATTAACCCTGATAAGGGTGGGAGGATTAACTAGATACATTTTCACAGACGCAATAAAGTTGTAAAAGAGCTGCTTCAGAAAAATAGTACCAGGGACAAACGGTTTCACCAAATAGGTCTACCAAATATTTAGAGACCAGTTAGCACATAAATGATGGAAAACATTCAAATTCATTTTATTAAGCAAAAATAATATTGACAAACAGCCTGGTAAAGATAGTGGACAATAAAGAAATTATAGACTAATATTACTTATAAGTATTGCAAAAATTCTAAATAAAATATCAGTGAGTAGTTCCAATACCACCAGTAACACACCCTGCTTATTATGGAGTGAATGCAATGTCCCCCCAGTATTCATGCGTTGAAGCCCTAACCCCCCAATGTAATGATATTTGGAGACTGGACTTTTATGGAAGTAATTAAAGTTAAATGAGGTTATAAGGGGCCTGATCCATAGGATTTACTGTCCTTATAAGAAGAGATTCCAGAGAGCTCATTTGCTCTTCCTCCAGATTTAGTAAATGTTCTACCACTTGGAAAGCTTATTTTTCTCTTGTCTTTCTTTTTTTTTTTTAGGTAACCACACCAAAAAATACTTGTGAAATAATTGATATATGAATTAACACATAGAGTATGGATAGTGGACAAGACAAGCAGAGCATTCCTGACAGGAGTAACATTGTCAGAAAAAGTACAGGGATAGAGCTACTAACAGGAGAATTTTTGTATAGAGCCCAAATCTAGAGGAGCAGTGAAGGATGCTTGGGGGACAACTGGAGAGCGACCAAAGGACACATGCTCATCATTGTCAATGAAATGTTGGGTCACAGACTTCCAGCATTTGGAGATTTCTGAAGTATCTGGTAGATTTCTCTATAAAGGGAGAACAACCTATCTTAAAGCAAGATCGCCTAAGATAATATGAATTAAAGTAGAGCCCATAAACACAGCTAACTGTTTTCCCTAACACTGTTTTACCTTCTACATCATCAAGGACAACCTTACCTTTTGAATCCACTACCTTTGAGCCTCGGATTCACCATTTTCTCATTCCTTACCTATAATCCAAAGTTAAGTTTGAGAATACTACCTTTTCAAATTTACTGTGGTAGGTTCCAATCCCAGCCCACTGCCCATACTGCACCTTGCTGGGTTTATCTCTGGGGTAAATGAAGAACTATATGCTCAGTAATTTAGATTCAAAACTACCACGTGAAATTCTAAGTACTCTGTGTAATCAAGCACTGGAGCTTTTGCTGTTACAGTAGATGGTTCAACCGTATGTGATAAATCATACAACTTTGCCCTTGTTTCACTAATTGATTTAATCTAGGATCCTATTTACTAAGTCATCCTAATGAAAGTGTGGTGATTTTTTGTTGATGACCAATTCCTCCTAAATATTTGACTCTCTGATTCAGAAGAAAAAGTCCTACATAAACTTTATTCATTCATCCATTTGGCTAGTGAGTCATTTATTCACTTAACAAACATCTTTTTGAGCACCAACCATATGCCAGACAGTGTTCTAAATACTGTGTTAGAAAAATAAAGTCTGTCCTCATGAAGATTACATTCTAGTGAAGGGAGACAGAAAATAAACATAGAAATAATTGAACAAGACAATTTCAACTAGTGAAAAATGCAATGAAGAAAATGACACGGGTTAATTCACTGGAGAAGCACTGAGTGAAAGGAGCTACTTTTAGGTTTAGCTACATTCACATTTAGGTTGAATGACCTAAAAAGACTCCACTGAGAGGGCAGTACTGAGCTTAGAACTGATAATTAGAAATATGTGATTGAGAACTGCAAATGCAAAGACCCAGAAGTGGGAGAATGTTTTGGAGTAAAATAGAAAAGAATGAGGTCTGATACATAGCAGGATCAGATTATAATGTTCCTTCTGATTTTTATGTTTCCTGAATTTTTGTGGCCAAAAAGGGTGAGGTATGCATGTTGTCCAGATAATACTAATGTGTAGGGCAAGCTTTGAAACTAAGAACCCTGCAAAAGAATTATGAGAAACTCACTTCAGGAGGATGTATGGATACCATGCAAAATGTAAAAATGTATTATAGACAGGAACAGACTCAGTTTTGCCCCAGTGAGCACTGTTGCATCCAATTAAGCCACCTGACTGCTTTTGTCATTATGTAATCAGTCTGCACACATTTAAAGCAGCAGAAGAAACATTCCCAAATTACTCCACACTTTCACTTGAAATTAGTGCTTATTTTAAGCTGAAGCTTAGTGCTAGAAAAGGCTCACTTGATCTCTATCCCACAACATTGAGGAAGACAGCATTCACAAAGGTAAAAGAAAGGTTGTTTATCCATGGAATTCAGTTAACGTGAAGATCCAATCTAGGTAATTTATATGAGAAGCCCAATTTCTCAAATCATATGTTTGTCAGTTCTTTACTTGTCTTTGCAGATCCAACAAGCAGTTTTTAGTCATTTCCACTAGAATATTCTATAGTTGTTTCTTTGTATTTCTAAACAATTCATGGATTTTAAAAAGTTTGATAGAAATAGATTTATACATTTTTTGTCAAATAAAATATTTAGAAACATCTAAATGACAAGCTATATTTTTAGATATGATTTTCACTTCTTATAGCCTGTACTTATAACTTCAGTGCTTTAATGACAAAAAACCATGGTAATGACCAAGGGGTTAGTATCAAATACTACAAACTGCTAGTTATTCCCATAATAGAGAGAAGTTATTGCTGGCATCATAAAATGGAAGTGTTACAATCTGAATGAATACTGAGTTTACACAATGTTTCGAACCTTTTATAAAAGAAATGCTTTTAAAACCTACCTGAGGGCTTCCCTGGTGGCACAGTGGTTGAGAGTCCGCCTGCTGGTGCAGGGGACACGGGTTCGTGCCCCGGTCCGGGAAGATCCCACATGCCGTGGAGCGGTTGGGCCCGTGAGCCATGGCCGCTGAGCCTGTGCGTCCGGAGCCTGTGCTCTGCAACGGGAGAGGCCACAACAGTGAGAGGCCCGCGTACCGCAAAAAAAAATGAGCCTACTTGAATGAAATACATCCCATGTTAAGTATTGGGTTTTATTTTCTTCCATTGAATCTATAGATGATCAAATCACTTAATAGTTTTCTCTTTTTTCACATTTAGGCATATTATTAGTATTGAAAATTAAGCATAAAATTTAAAAGCAGAGAGAATAGTAAAATGAACCTCTTCCCCAATTTCCACAATAAAGCGTGCATGGCAAAACTTGTTTTAGCTATTTTCACACACACATGTCCCTCTCACCCTCCACTGGGTTACTTTAAAACAAATACCAGGAATTTTAAAAATCCATCTATAAATTTAACATTTTTCTTAAATTCCTGAACAACAGAGGACACAGTCCAGCAAGATACAGGAATTTTTTCCCCTGAATTCCTTTCAGCTTTTCTCCCTTAATGAACTAGGCTGGATAAGACTCAGATAAGACTAATTATATTCTGAAATCCATTCTCCTTTCCCTTAAATATTAGCCCAAGATTTTTCTCAGGTCATCCTGGTCCCTTAGTCCTTTAGAAATAAAAATATTTTTCAATCATAAAGCACAGCCAGCCCCAGTTCTTAGCACCTCAACAAGATGAGAGACAAAAAGAGAGAGAGAATGTGACCCAATGGTGTCTTACATCAAAAATCACCAGGATATGCCTCTTTCATGCAGTTTAGCTTTATAATTTCTGTATTTCCCCAACCAATGCTTCACCAGCCTAACCCAATCCTATGAAACGAGAACTGTGAGAGGAGAATGGGATGACTTCCCCTCTGTGAGTGGTTACTGACTTCAGGGAAGACGATTGTTTTACATCTCAATCTTTTCATTTCTCCGGGACCATTTTTACTTTGTTTTCATTATAGTTCCTTGAACTATAACTGCAGAAATTTTGATTGGCAATAGGAGAATTGGAATGTGGGGCAGAAAAGAGAAGCCAACACCAGCTTACCAACGAATAATCAGACATGTGCACAGTTGAATTTTTAACCACCACTGAAAATGTAAGCAGGAAAGCTCACATTGTAACATACAGAATGATGCAGTCAGCAGAATCTTATTTCTATTAAAAAGAAGTATTTAAACTGAAAACAGACTTACTGAAATAATACCATCTGTTGTTGGATTTCCTAGAGGTACAGGCACATCTATGTAAAACCAATCATCCTCTTTTCAATCTTGTGCTCTCCAAGGAGCTATAAAACATGTCTACTTAAATGGGACATGACCCTCTCTAGGTAGCTTATTTTAAGGTTCAGCGACCCTCTTAGCTACAACCCCTGGGCTTACCTGTTTTTTTCTTTTTTTGTTGTTGTTACATATTAACTCTTTGACAGAAGCCAAACCCATCTGGTTTTTGTTCAACCACATAAATCACTCATAAATACATTTTTTGAGTCTGTTATCTGCCATTATATAGCAGTTTATAAGCATTCATACAGAGGTCTTCTCATCTGAGAGTCTCAATTAACCCAGCAAGGAAGACAGAGGAGTTGGACTTTTCTTGTAAACAGTGTGGATATATTTATTAATAAAAAAAGGAAAGAAGTTACAAGAAACATGTTAAGATAACAGCGAGATATGCCCTCAAGAACTTGGAAACATAAGAAATACTGTTGTTGGAAAAAAATCACTACACAATAGATAAGAACAGAGAAATGAAGTCATTTAAGAGCCAGCTTCCAGGTGTGTCATGGCAGGCTGATCCCTGCCTGCAGGCTCCAACCGAATAAGAAATGTCTACTAGGAGGCAATAGTCAGCCTGAGACGGGTCGGTGAGATAAGCATTGTCCATGAGCTCCCTCCTCTGTCAAGGAGACAGCCTTCTCTCAGACAAGCTGGTCCACCTGGAGCAGAAGTGGCTTCCCAACCCGAGATGCACAGAAGTTATATGACTTTCCTTAGACAGACTGCTATCCATCACCAGAGCACAAGAAGCCAGGTCTGTATCCTCTCTTCTCAGTGTCCCTTTATCTAAGTATTGTTTCTCAACTTACCCCCAGATGTGCAGCCTCAGCATCACCTGGAATGAGTTAGAAATGCAGATTCTTGGCCCCTGTTCCAGATGTATTGAATCAGAAAGTCAGAGTGGGGTCCAGCCATGCGTGGACATTAGCAAGTCCTCTAGGTGGTTGTGATGCACATCAAAATTTGAGAACCACTGTTCTAGGGCCACAGGACAATGTCTTACAAACAACATATTTCATAATCAAGGTATGATTATTAAATAATTTTCCAGATTCTTCTGCGCTTTTTCTCATGGTCTCTAGGATGTTGAGATAGGGATAAAATCTGCAGTATGGGGCTTCCCTGGTGGCGCAGTGGTTGAGAGTCCGCCTGCCGATGCAGGGGACGCGGGTTCGTGTCCCGGTCCGGGAAGATCCCACATGCCGCGGAGCGGCTGGGCCCGTGAGCCATGGCCGCTGAGCCTGCGCGTCCGGAGCCTGTGCTCCGCAACGGGAGAGGCCGCGACAGTGAGAGGCCCGCGTACCGCAAAACAACAACAACAACAACAAAAAAACTGCAGTATGTCTTAAATATCCTTTTCTGGGTTGGTGAAGTATAGCAAGAAAGACTTAAACAGTTTCACCTTGCAAATTCCTCCAGCATCACACATTGTATTTTAATTAAAAATCCCAGTTGATCAGTAACCAAATCCTAGCACAATGCTTCTGTAGAGGGTATGAAGTTTCACTGTTGATAAATTGCTGTGTAGATAACCCACTGCCGATAATTAACTATAGTTAAGAAAACGGTGATAAGAATTGTTAATGCTCAGATATTAAGCCATTTCATTGGATTTAAATGTTACTTTAAAAAACTTTTTCTCTTCTCCGATTGATTTGTGCTTAAATAATTCTTGATGCCACTCTTTTCAAAACACAATTATGCAATAATGTTACGTCTGTATAGAATTTTATCATTTCCCATGAATTTCCTCCTACAAACCTCAAAACAACCTCAGTTAGTAGCTCAGGGAGCTGAAAGCATTTTCCTAAAGTCACAAAGCTGGAAGGTGGAAGAGTTTGTGCAATACCAACATAGAAGTAAATATTTTAGTTTTCCTCCCAAGTTCAATATCATACAGATGTTTCAACTGCTTTTTTTAAAAAAAAGAGCCCAACACTTCTTGAGGTATAGCTATTGTCCAGGGATCTGACTTTCCGGAACTCGTTGCTATGATTGTATATGGTGGTGTCTCTGTGCTAAAACAATTCACAAAGCTCACTGTTCTGCAAGAAATTCAGGATTCATTTTCAAATTTCGCAAATGGGCTCCTGTTCACACTTTTGTTTATGGGATTCCAGAGTCAGAACTGCTAGTTTTTTATTTATAGTTACTTGAACTAACATGAATTCCAGACACTAAACATAGACTTAGTGAGAATATGCAGACAATTATCAACTTTTCCATAATAACCTTAGTTAAGATTGGCCAGTGTCATCTACAAACAATAAATGCTGGAGAGGGTGTGGAGAAAAGGGAACGCTCTTGCACTGTTGGTGGGAATGTAAATTGATACAGCCACTATGGAGAAAAGTATGGAGGTTCCTTAAAAAACTAAAAGTAGAACTACCATACAACCCAGCAATCCCACTACTGGGCATATACCCAGAGAAAACCATAATTCAAAAAGAGTCATGTACCACAATGTTCATTACAGCACTGTTTAGAATAGCCAGGACATGGAAGCAACCTAAGTGTCCATCGACAGATGAATGGATAAAGAAGATGTGGCATGTATATACAACGGAAGATTACTCAGCCATAAAAAGAAACAAAATTGAGTTATTTGTAGTGAGGTGGATGGACCTAGAGTCTGTCATACAGAGTGAAGTCAGAAAGAGAAAAATAAATACCATATGCTAACACATATATAGGGAATCTAAAAAAAAAAAAAAAGGTCATGAAGAACCTAGGGGCAGGACAGGAATAAAGACGCAGATGTAGAGAATGGACTTGAGGACACGGGGAGGGGGAAGGGGAAGCTGGGACGAAGGGAGAGAGTGGCAGGGACATATGTACACTACCAAATGTAAAATAGACAGCTAGTGGGAAGCAGTCGCATAGCACAGGGAGATCAGCTTGGTGCTTTGTGACCACCTAGAGGGGTGGAATAGGGAGGGTGAGAGGGAGACGCAAGAGGGAGGGGATATGGGGATATATGTATATGTATAGCTGATTCACTCTGTTATACAGCAGAAACTAACACACCATTGTAAAGCAATTATACTCCAATAAAGATGTTTAAAAAAAAAAAGATTGGCCAGTGTCAAGTAACCTCAATGCAATTTCTATTCCACGTTGCAGACTCAAAAACTGTCTTCCCACCAAATGTTAATATTTTGCTTTCACTGCTATGTTCTCCTATCATCTCCAATTTCAACAATATGAGTGTTTTGAAAAATCATTGCTGTGTTAGTTCTTAAGTGTTTTAAATTTTCTTAGATCATATTTCAGAAAACCAATATCATGATATCCAGTTATGAGTTTGCAATTGAATGTTCCAGACCACAGCTTTAGAAGCCCGTAACCACCGCACAATCATAAAATAACTCACAGTCGTGCATGAGGTCATGAGGTTTTTTTCTTATTTCTTGTTGTATTTTAGTTTCAACAATACCCCTCATTTTAATGAGACTTGCAGCCTGATGGAAGCCATCAGAAAAAAATGTATATATATATTCTTTTTTTCAATGACATTTGGATTTTTTAAAATAAATATCTAGAATAGCTCCAGAGTTTCCAAAAATACTACTTGGGACTTGAATACAAATAAAGTCATACTTTTATTTTACATATTGCATACATTTATTTGACATGACCAGTAGATAAGCAAAAGATCACTATGCCTTGATTTTGATAAGCATGACATAAATTTCTTTTTTAATGACAGACTTCTCAGATTAATATTAGAATAGTTGGCATTCCCTGTCACACACATCAACTGACTGTGCAGAAAATATGTCAAGGAGCATTCAGAACACCTGGAAGAAAGCAAACTTAGATTCTAAAAATAGTTACAGGTAACCCACCAAGCGTCATGAAAATACAATACAGAGTAGGAAGAGGCTGAAGAGATTATGAAAACTGCTGTTCCAATTTTTTTTTTTTATGGTACGCGGGCCTCTCACTGTTGTGGCCTCTCCCGTTGCGGGGCACAGGCTCCGGACGCGCAGGCTTAGCGGCCATGGTTCACGGGCCCAGCCGCTCTGCGGCATGTGGGATCCTCCCGGACCGGGACACGAACCCGTGTCCCCTGCATCAGCAGGTGGACTCTCAACCACTGCGCCACCAGGGAAGCCCATGCTGTTTCAATTTATAGATGGCTGAACTGAGGCCTGTTAAACTAGATAACTTGCCCAAGGTCACAGAGGACTCTTGAAAATTTCTTGGGTCATATTTCAGAAAACTGATGATGCTGTGACCTTGGACAAGTTATCTAGTTTAATGTCATAAAATAGTATCAGAGGAAAGACTCATATCTAGCAGTCTTGACGCTTAGGAAAAAAACAGGCCTCAAAATTTATTCATATGTTGTGAATTATGTTCTACCATTATCTTATTTATGGTCTCAGTTTTGTCTTCTCAATTCATTTTTTTATTAATAAAAAATAAGAGCAATAGGAATGGCCTTGTATTGAGCACTACTATGCACCAGGCATTCTATGTACATGATTTCAATTTTTACTAATATGCTACAAGGTAGACATGAAATATAGCCAAACATGAGATATATCAGATTAAGGTCAGAAAAGGAAGTGCCATAGTATGAAAAGATTTTCAGTATAATTAAATCTATAAAAGTATAGAAGTAATGCCAGTCACTGGGTGAATTACAGTTACAGGACAGAATGTAAATGCTATAAATCTTGAGAAAGGTTTATATAAAGTATAAGAAAGATGAGAAAAAATGGACAGGGAAGTGAGTTTATTGCTTCACTTTTCATATTTAAGAGAAAATAGAGTTGGATACTTCATATTTCATATTTGAGAGGCAATAGATCACAATTAATATTGATAAATTAAGAAACAGAAATGTATGTGCATTATTTAAACTCATCTGTATTATTCAAAGCCATGAATGCTATTCAAAGCAGGTGATAGATATGATGGATTGGCTTGCTCAACAACTGTATATTTTTAAATGCCTCTCTATGTTGCAGAGAAAAGACAGCTAAAATCTACATTCCCCAGACTTCAATGCACCAGACTTCCTGATGGGTTTTAAGATCTACCAGACACATGCATTCACTGCAGTTTGAACGTGGATGTGAAACAGAGGCAGGTGGAGTACAAAGCATTCATTTCCTGGTAGAGATCACAGTGGAAGCATAATGGCCCAGGAAAAAGCACCAGCCACAATGGGAATGGCAGTTTTCCTGATGTGACAAACTGAGGGCCATGGTCACATTTGTCCGTTTCAATAGCTTCCTGTAGTCGTGACCTCAAGCTTCTCAACCACAGTCATGGCTGAGCAGTGCAAGCCCAGCAGAAAATAACTCTGCCCAGACCCTGCTCTTCCAGCCTTTCTGACGATTTCACAAACCGCTGAAGTACATGGCTGGTGGTAAATCCTCTTCTGCTTCAACTATCTGCAGTGGTTTTGGCTGTCTGCAGTTGGATTCTCTTCTCTCTCTCTCTTTTTCATTTCTCTCCCGAACCCTCTTCATTTCTCTCTCTCTCATACAAAGACACATACACATACATGCATCCCATAGAGCGAAAGACAGGTACAAAGAAAAATATTAAATGAAATTATGGTATTAAGATTAAGAACAGTAATTATAACAATATAGGCCAATGGGATAAATTCCCCTTGTATCATATTAAATGTTAAAAAATATATTGAAAGAGATGCAAAAAAAACAAGGTGGCTCTAAAAGGATAAAGACATAACTTGAGAGACACAAACAAAGAGATATCAGGAGTTGATAATATAGATATTAGACACATTTAATTGCAAAATATAAATAAATTAGACAAATAGTGGCACTTCAAAATGATAAAAATCAAATGTCACACTGAATCTTCAAGCATCAGGAAACATAGAATCAAAAATACCAGTACTAAAAATTGCTGTAAGTACATGAAGAAATTCAGGAACAAAATAGTAACAAGAAATTGAATTTTGCCTCCTTCTAGACCAAGGGTTGGCTAACGTTTTCTGGGGAGGGTCAAATAGTAAATATTTTAGTCTTTGAGGGCCACAGTTTCATCACAAATATATGACTCTGCCAGAGACATCATATAAATAAACAGGCGTGGCCGTGTTTCAATAATACTTTATTTACAAAAACAGGCTGCAGGAGGGTTTGCCCATTGTCTGTAATTTGCCATCTCCTGCTCTAGACCACAAATGATCAACTAAGCAAACAGATAGAAGATCTGAAAATTATAAGGTTAATCTAATTGGTATAGATTAATCACAATTCCATATAAACAGAGAATATGTTTTCTTTCAAATTCTGTGGAATATTTATAAAAATTTACAACGCAGAAGCAGTTGCTACCATTTATCAAGTGCTTTTTATGTGTTTGGCACCAAGAAACTCACATGCATCAGCTCATATAACTTCATGAAGTAGGTACAATTATTTTTATGCCCATTTTACAGATAAGAAAGCCTAAGGTAGGTTTAAAAAATAATGTTTCTACATTATCTCCCACTACCTCTTTGCTTTTTATATGCCACCCAAACAAGTTTTCAATACATAGAGGGTTTCTGTCCCCGTAACTGTACCCTTGCTGTTCATTCTGCCTACAGTGCCTTTTCCTTGTACTTTCACCATCAAATTTCATCCCTTATTCAAGATCCAGCTCAGTGATACCTCTTCTATGAAACTTTCCCTCTTCCTTTTCAAACAAAAACAACCTCTGTCCTCCTCCTACACATTCAGAGGGCTTCATTCTTCTCTGGATGTAGTTACGTTATCCTCTACATTGTTAGTTATGCACATGTGTCCTTTCTCCTCACTTTTGGGGCAACCGTTAGATATGTGAACTTATTCTAATTTTTAAATCATTCATGTTATAACAGAAATACCATGTGCAATGTAAACATTCATATATAAATTAAATTTACCAGGTTGCTTTTCCCCTTTCATAATGAGTTAAGTGGAGTTTACCAACCTTTATTTTATCAGATCATTATCTTAGGGACATTTTCACTCAAAGGTGGGCAAGATGGATTTATTTATCAATCAACTGATATATGCACATGCATATGAATATAATGGTGTCGGCTGAAAAAAATGCACAATGTGAGAGTTGTGACTTAAGTTTTATTGGGGGAAACATGAGGACTATAGTCTGGGAGACAGCATTTCAGAAAGCTCTGAGAAACTGCTCCGAAGAGGTGGGGGGAAGGTCAGTGTTGTACATGACTTTAGTGAAGGGGGGACATGCAGTCAAGCACACACGTTGGCAGAGGCTTGCTGCCAGCCACGAGGAGCAGATGTCGCTGTTAGTGATCTTAGTGCTTTTCTAGAGGTGAGGAGATGCAAGGATTAGGCTCATAAAATTTCTCCTGAAAATATCTAACTACCTGAAGACCTGTTCTGCTAGTTTTTCCCACAGCACAGAGCGCCTCATTCCTGATCTCCACCCTGAACTCCTTTCAGGGGGTGTGGAAGGTCAACAGCTGCAGCGGCTCGTGATTTAATCCATGTAGATGGCAGATGGCAAATGCCAATTTGGAGTTGTCAATGACGATATTAGTACATATATAATATAATTATTAACGTGGCTAAGGATAATAGTAAGAATAAGGATAATTATAGCTAAGGATGGTTTCTCCTCCAAGAGTATTTGAATGTTCTGTTTCAAGTATCACAATGCCTTCTGAAAGCCCAGTGATGGTTTATGTAATTTTTCACATTGGGAAGAGGAACTATGGTAGAAGACAGACCCGGGAGCTATAAGTGACTCGGCTAAGTAGTACAGGATAAGACACATGGTTGGGTTGGATTCCCTCTTAGGCCAGAACCTCCTCGGGCAAGTTCTCCCATCAGAGAACCGAGTGGATAACCCCAGAGCAGTGACAATCAGAGTAACGAGTTAGTACTGCTCTAACATTTACAAATCGTAATAAAAGCATAATTCTCCACGTAGGTTCTCTGTGATGCAGCCATTCCAACAGATGTGTGAAGCTCTCTGTAAACAATTTTAGCAGTCGTGTGTAATCACAAGACATTATGTAACAGATGTGCCCATGAAATTCAATTCGAGGAAAGAGTGAGGATTTACTGAAGTCAGTAGAATAGCCCATGACGGACTGAATGAGAGATTCCTACAAAGCTACCCAAAGCCTCTTCAAGAGGAGTTTCCCTCACTATATTTTTTTCTAGACTTACGGTTAAATATGGTTCTGTTTTTAAAATTTTTGATTGAATTTTTATTTTATTCTATTTTTTATTGAAGTTTAGTTAATTTACAACGCTGTGTTAGTTTCAGGTGTACAGCAAAGTGATTCAAGTATACATACATATATATCTATTATTTTTCAGATTTTTTTTCCCTTACAGGTTCTTCTTTGATGAAAAAAATAATTAAAATGTTTGCCTTTTGTTTTCTTGTTGGTAGTGGCAGCTAGGGATTCCTGGCTTGCAGGCTGGCCACACTACAGCTTTCAGAATATTCATTTTCTGTTACCACCCCCCCATTTGTACTAACCAGTAAGAAATCTTGTAAGGAACACACATTTCAAACTAAAAATAAGAACGCGAGAGAAAACTCACTACTCCCTATTCTCAAATATGAAAATAAAACCGCTGGTAAATGCAAGTTGTTCATACAGGCTTTCAAGAACCTCAGTGCTGAAAATGAGCTTTAGTGAGCAGGTCAGAAAAGGTTTACTTTAAATGAAGGGGTTTTGGCGAGTTGTCCTTTTTATCTCCTTTTTCTCCTCAAGGCAGAGGCTACCACTTCATAAACATTAGCTCATGACACAGGTTTGATGAAAGAAACCAATATCTTCCCTGACTTTACAGAGAAAGATGGAGCCCAAGCATTTCTTTTTCACAAGGAAAACTATCTTGACCACACTATGGCCCTAGAGGGAACTGCTGTGCTTCTGGATCTATGAAAATAAGACCAGAAAACTTTATGTTTTCTTCTAGAGAGTAACATCTCTGAGGTGGAGACACATGTGGCCTTTACCCTCAGTCCGACAGCGCACTGGCAAGAAAATGCTATATAGGCAGTTTTAGAGAGAGGATTGGGCTAAAACATATTTTCGGAGAATCCAATGAGAAGTTGTTAGTAGAAGCCTGTGGATCCAGTGGAGACAAGGACATGATCCTTCTCTGTGTTCTTCATTTGTAAAACAGAGAATAACGAAACAGGAAAGGATTAGGCGTCATACTTGCATGCTGACTCTTGAGTGATGGAAACTTGCTGCTCTGATAGAGTGTGACAAGGGCTCTGGGGCCACAGCCAGCCTCAACAGGAACAGCAAAGCTGCCACTGGAAAAGGAAAGTGAACAGACGGAACAGGACATTCAACTGCAGGAGTATGGATGAGAGGGAAGGTTGGATGAAGGTTTTGAAGTAAAAGATAGATTTTATCTCAGAACCAAGATATGTAGAAGGAAGCAGAAAGTCATTTCGGGCAGAGAGAATAGCATGTGGGCATGAAAAAGCTGGGTTTTCTGGAAACAGCAAAAAGGGCAACATGGCGAAACACTGGGCGATAGGCGGAGTGGTCTTTCCTTCCCACGAGGCAGGAAAGGTAGGTTGAAGCCAAATCATGATTCATAGTAATATCTAAGATTTTCCAAATACTTAATGATATTTACATCAAAGGACATGGATCAACTCACTTAACTTTCTCAATTTCCATATGAGTTTAGCATTATTGCTATCCCCTTTTTACAGATGAGAAACTGAAGCACAGAGAGTTAACTACCTTGCCCAGGGTCACTCTTTTAGGAAGCGGCGGGGCCTGGATTCAAACTAGGGTCAGCTGGCTCCAGAGCTCCAGCTGTTTGTCAGCTTCCATGCCATGCTGAATCCCCATCTGATTTCTGCCATCATTCAGCTTCAGAGGAAGTACAGTGTGGAGGAAAGACCGTGAACAAGAAGCTAGAATCCTAGCTCATGGCATCAGCTTTTCCATAACGCAGAGGAAAATTTATGGTCCTCAGTTCCACTGTCCATAAAGTAGAAAGATGCTAAGGCTCTTTCCATTCCAGGTAATACGATCCCGATATCAAAAGTCTCATCTGTTTTGCCTTTTCTTCCATACATATATTATTATGGCATGAGCTCTAAATGGCAAATAAGGGGAATTTGCCCTCCCTGCAAATTGTCCTCCCACACCCTGCCCCCTGGCTCTCTGGGTTTCTTGCTCTGTGGTGATGCCTCAGTCTTTAGGGCCCTCAGGTGATCACAGCTCCACTGACCCCAGTGCTGTTCTGTCCTCTGCTGGAGATAGCTCCAAAGCCCTACCCTCACCTAATGCTCCCCCTGTTCCCTGGAGCAGAGCAACAATCAATCTATGGTTTTTAGGACACCTTACTGATGGTTTAGCGATATGGAGGGTATAACATGGAGAGCAGGCTTCGTGGATGACAGAGCTCCCACCCAGTCCCTCAGCAGACTCTGCACCTTCACTCCAGGTCAGAAACTTGTAACCTGCTCCACAGAGGTAACAGTTTCCTCCTACCCTGGTTCCTGGGAATATCTTTTCTTTGGAGCTCCAATATGTAATTTTTTATTATTTTATTCAACATAATGTTTTTGGAGGGAAGCTTCAGCTCAGCCTGCTGTGTTTTGACAATCCCTAAATATGGTTTTAAGTTCAACCCCACACTCTAAACACTGTTTATTGTCATTCAGGGGTGAGTAGCTTTATCTTTAACTTCATTTCCAATTCCTTGCCTTAAATGCCAATTCCTTCCACATGGATAAAGTTACTCAAAATCTATTGAAATGCTTTAAAATTATATTCAGCAATATTTTTCTTCCCCCCTTCCCCTTAGTTTTGAAAACATTCCTGGTTTAAGATAATCAGAAAAAACATAACAAGAGAAATGTAAGTGGTCTCTCCAAGTCAACCAGTCATGGTGACTCCAAGTCTTTTCTCACGCCCAGCCCTCTGCAAAGCATTGTGTGTCAGTGACATCTGGACGTTTCTGCGCAATGCTCAGGGGGCTGGGTTGGAACACTGTCTTACTGGACCCTAAGTGAATCCATCTGGTCAACACAAATGGGTCAGCCAATGACCGTGAGCTTGGAATATGACTTTTGTGTTACTGGACCCTAAGTGAATCCATCTGGTCAACACAAATGGGTCAGCCAATGACCGTGAGCTTGGAATATGACTTTTGTGTTGCTGCTTTGAGCTTGGTTTGAAATAAATGATTCATGAGTTGAAAAAATTAATATGTGAGTCAAACAGGGGTATTCTTTGACCTTGGGCTGAGAGCAGTAGTTTTGAACATTTTAGCAGTTTCAGCAGAGGAAGAGAGAAAGGAAATAACTCTGGTACCAGCTTGCTGAACCTTTCTCTGATTGAAACAAGGGAAACCATCTATTGTGTTGTGCTCTTAGCCCATTGTCAGTGTTCAGAAGACTCAAGCATCTGAGCTCTGTGCAATGCTAAGGGCAAGCAAACCCTCAGGGCTAATATGTATTAAATAATTGTATTCAATGAATTCTCACTGAATGCCTTTTATGTTCTAGACTCTGCATGTTATCATTCTTGCTGAGGAAACTATGGTAAGAAAAAGAACCGTCATTCCTGCCCTCATGGAGTTGGAGTCCAGCGTGAGAAACGGACATATACAAAATAACCATATAGATGTATAACTTCACTAGGAGTTGATTCGTACAATTTGGTGCCTATCAGAGAAAGCTATAATCCTACGTTCAGATCCAAAGAAGACTCTACAATTCTCAAGAGAGAATTCAAATTTATTTTTTAAATCTTAAATTCTGAGTGTACAAATACAAATGAAGAAAAAGAGAAAGGCAGAGTGGCACAGAGATCATTCTATTAGATTGGTTTTTAAAGCACACGTACAAAAGATAAAAAGAGAAGTCTGCACCTAAGAACAAGTACGTGGGAGTATTAGGATACTCTGAGCTCTGAGGAATGTTAAAACCCAGAATGAATTAAGACTTGAAAAGAATGGCAGAGAACTAAAAAGGCTTTATTTTCACTATATTTTAGGCAAGAGGAATAAAAAAGGTATAGCTGCAATGTTTGGAACAGACGGCCTAATGATATCAGATGCGAAAGAGAAGACAAAACAATTCTACTTTTCTCTGCCTAAGAGAAAAATCTTCAGACTGGAAATGATAAACCAAATAAAACAGAGTGGAGAACAGTTAATTGGCAAGACTATCTAGGTATTTTATATGAATTTATACCAATAGGCCACTTATATTTCAAACTTTACTGACAATATTAAAGTAACTGTGTCAAGTATAAACATATGAGCAAGTGCTATCCCCATCTGAAAAAGATAAAAGAAAATTTCAGGAAAAATACCTCATTTTAACAATAGGCAAAAGTCTGGAATAGGTTTTCAGTGATCAACCAGACAGACAGTGGGTACTAAAAAAAAGAGTATATTGGTAATTAAGGGTATTAATACTGGTTTAGAAGGAACAGGTCACGTCAAAACAACCACATTGTTTTTCTTTCTCCACATAGTTATGACACTGGTAAATCAGAGAAAGAGATTAGCAATCTGGTGGGCAGGGCTATGTCCCAGCCTGGCTGTGGCCCCTGGGTCCAGGGACAGATGCTGGGCCTGCTGGTGGCTGGCTTTGGGGCCCGGGAGGTCCGGGCTGGTGCAGACCCAGTGGTGAGTGAGGTTGTGTCCCTACATGGCTACCTGCTTGGTCTGAGGAGGTCCCTGGACTGGTGCCAACCAGCGGGTGGGCAGGGAAGCCCCCCAGCCCTAATAGGCTAGAAGAAGGGCTCCCAAAATGTCATTTGCCAGCACTAGCGCCCTCATGGTTAAACAAGCTCTCCAAAGTGGCTGCCAGCAGCATTGATGTTCCCATGGTGAATCCCGGTTGCCTCCTTCCTTTCCAGGAGGGTCTCCAAGATCAGCAAATGGGTCTGACCCAGGCTCCTTTCAAATCACTGCCTCTGTGCTGTGTCTCAGAGCCTTGGAGATTTTGTGTGTACCCTTTAAGAGTGGAATCTCTATTCCCTACAGCCCTCAGTTGTCGCGTATGCAAGCCCTGCTGGCCTTCAAAGCCAGATGTTCTGGGCTTTCCTTCCTGGTGCAGAATCTGGATTAGGGAGCTCAATGTGGAGCTTGGACCCCTTGTTTTGGGGGGAGAACCTCTGCAATTGTGATTATCCTTCCATCTGTGGGTCACTTACTGAGGGTGTGGGTCTTAGCGATACTGCATCCCCGCCCCTCCTACCCATCTTGTTGTGGTTTCTTCTTTATACCTTTAGTTGTTGATAAGCTTTTCTGTTAGCCTTCAGGCTGTTCTCATAGCTGGTTGCTCTGTAAATAGTTGTAGCTTTTGTACACCCATGGGAGGAGGTGAGCGCTGGGTCTCCCTGCTCCATCACTGGCCACTGGATTTGGTTGACTCTTGTTCAAGTTTACAGAGCTGGTCAGGAGAAGCAGGGGTCAGAACCAGGACTTCTGTCTGGAATAAATGCATGAATGGTAGAAAATTTCCCTCTCTCTCAATATCACCTTGGAGAGAGACTGAATAATAAAATGTGATTACTATAGCAGTGTACCTTTCTTTTTCTTACAAACAATTTTGGCTAGAACAAGCCATATGATAATGAAATACATCCAGAGTCTGGATTTTGTCTGAGACAAACAGACACCTTCAATAGTTAAGCTCAGTATTTTATAACAATATTTTATTTCCAATGTCTAAGTGTTTTCAATAAATCTTTTAAGGCATTCAATCTTTTTCACAGAATGCTGCCCTCAAATATTTAGTTCTTGTTCGTTTCTTTCTTTTCTCTCTGAGGGTTTTCTAGGCTTTTGTCAATTCTGAAATTCAGGTTTAACTTTGCTGATGCTGGCCTGGTGTTATTTTTCTTTCCAATTTGCAGGTGGCAGCTGTGTAATGGTGAGTGTGCCTGCTGACATGCTCCGTTCCTACTTTACAGCTCTTGTTAGCACGCCAAAAACTATCCATCATTCATACAGAATGATCCCATTTCTACACTCTACCCCCTCTACACACACTTAAAATTAATTGTGTGAGTTATTTTAAGATAACCGCAATCATGGACTTGGTATTTATCAAAGTCTTAAGATAAATCTTTTAAGATCTAAATGGCATAATCCTTATTACTGTTAAGACTTATCGAGGATCCAGTAAAAATAGATTACAACACTCTGTATTCACTGTTTAGATCATTAGAACAGGTTTCCAATTATTCTTTTTAATATATTTTTTATTTGATGATTGAAAAAAGATTTAACATTTAGTATTTAACCATCACCTAATGACACTTCCCACTGTAGTAGAGAGGCTAAGACTATAGCCTTTTGTACTCAGGAGATCAGATCTTTGCCCTGTTCAATTACAAACTGTAGGTCAAGATTTCTCTTTTATCCAGGTCTCTATTCTCACCTAACATAGGAGCATTTGAAGAGTCTGCATGAGATAATAAAGCCAAAGGACCTAGTGCCTGCAGTGCCCCAGGTCTATTTTTTCAACTCATTTTTCCATGTCTATATATCTCTCCCACATCCATGGCATTAGTATCATTTGAGTTCTGTTGATCCTAGAATCTATCCCTCTTGCCTGAGTTCACGATTCACCTATCAACCCCCTACTTGAGATCTCTATTCTGGTTTTGAAGGGACATCTCAAATTAATATTAAAACTGAACTTAGGGCTTCCCTGGTGGTGCAGTGGTTGAGAGTCCGCCTGCCGATGCAGGGGACACGGGTCCGTGCCCCGGTCCGGGAGGATCCCACATGCCGCGAAGCAGCTGGGCCCGTGAGCCATGGCCGCTGAGCCTGCGCGTCCGGAGCCTGTGCTCCACAACAGTGAGAGGCCCCCGTACCGCAAAAAAAAAAAAAAAAAAATTGAACTTATTTCAAACCTCCACTTACCGCTGTGAATCCCCTTCCCCCCAATCCGCTCTCTAACTTACATCTTCATCTCTGCAAATAACATCATTCACCATTGCTTAGGGTCCACCCCTACAAATTATCCACTATTCCTCTTTTCCCTTCTGCCCCTCATTTAATTCCCTAGTATAGCCTACGGGCACTACCTCTAATATATCCCTCATTCTGACCAGTTCCTATTTTTCTGTTGTCTTCCCCAGCTGCAACATCCACATAATCACTCTCCCCACGCACGCACAGGAGAAAACAGAAGAAACCCGCAACGTCATTAAGCCGAAGCACAGAGAACAGTCAGCTCATTGTTGTGGCTTAGGCCAGTGAGTCTCAACGTGAGAAATGCTATACTTAAAGGTCTGGACCTAGGTATCGCCATCTCCTGGTCACTGATAAGAAATGCAAGTTCCAACCCCAGAACTACTGAGAGATTCTGAGGATGGGAACCAGCAGTCTGAGTTCTAATAAACCTTGCAGGTCATTCAGATGCATGGTCCAGTTTGAGAACAGCCAGCTTAAGCTTAGCTTAGCATAGTAGACGGGTCCCACTACCATCGCAGAACAATGCCACAGACGACATGACCATCCCAGAGCCAGTGCAGTCTCAGTGCAATAGAAGGTGCAATACCGGGAAGGCCCTGCCACAGAGCACCTGCCCAGCCCTCTGTCCTATGTGGTACAGCCTCAGAGCTTGAACCCAGGCCACAGGGACAGAGACCACAGAAAGGGGCAGCACCCTGCCTGGGGACACGGTGAGCATCAGCTTCTCACTCTCTGTGTCATTAACAATTCCAAGGGGAAAGGAAACTGGCAGGTTGGGAGACAGTCATGTGTAGAAACAGTAATGACATGCAATTCTCAGTTCATGGCACTGAAGAAAATAATTGGCAGGGTTGACAGCTGCCTCAGGAACAATTCTTGAACCCCACAGGAACCCCACTGGAGACAAAATTGTGTTGGGGAAGTCAAGAGTTTCACCAATTACTCTAGTTGAGTTTGAAAGAGCAAAAAGTTATTTACCTAAGGAAATAGCTTTCAGTGTTTCCCAAGTGCCCTGTATATTCTAGGTCAAGCATCCGCAACCCTCTTCCCATTCCTCCTTTACTGTTTCCCTTTCCTCTCCATTCTCCCCTTTGTTTCATTGCTCTATGTCCTCTCTGCCATCCTTCTCTCTGGATGTTATGAAGTCGAATACCATGCAAAGAAAATAAACGTTTGGTATTAAAGGATTCTGTTTCGTGTTGCTAGGAGATGGTCCCCAAAGCTCCTTTCCTTGAAGGGTCTCAGGTGGTCTTACAACAGCATGACAAGCAGATACCAATGCTGTTTATAAACCTGATCTGTCATCAAGGTGAGATTTTTTTGTCTAGGCCAACAAAACAATTTATTGAAGGTTCTACCACATCCTCAGCTGTTTTCTTGGATAGAGAGGGAACACCAAGAGTTGAAAGGGAAAGTTATTCTTGATATTAAAGAGATGCGGGTGACCTTGTGATATCCCTGAAATTGCAAGGTTCATTTCCTATACATTTAATGGGAGAATGTTTAATCTTTTCCTCCTTCCTTACTTTCCTTTTCTTTTTTTTCTTTTCTTTCCTTGTCTTCCTTCCTTCCTTCCTTCCTTTCTTTCTTTCTCTTTCTTTCTTTCTTCCCTTCTCTTCCTCTGGTAAGGACATTTCCAGTTGATTTTTTCAATGTGCCTTCTATCCTCAGACTTATTACACAGTCTATTGCAATTGTCCAGAAGCAGCCTGAAGGTGCCTCCATTTGACCTCACACATAACGTGGTTATCACCTGATTCTATCACTCCCCCACTAGACTCTTCCAGGAAAAGGACCAAGGCTTGTTTGTCTTTGAATCTGTAGCCCAGTTCCTGGAAAAGAGTAAATGGTCAATCAAATTTTGAACTTAACTTACAGGCAGTTGTTGATAAATTCCAAAAGTATCTGATTGCTCAGAGGCAGGCTATTTGACTTCGTCCCCATTTTGTACCTCCTTCTCTAGACTGGCTGACATCCACCTTACTCAACAAATATGATGTTCATTCTCACTTCCTGACTTTCCCATATTTTTACGCCTATGGAAGAGACTGTGCAAAGCATTTTATAATTAATTTGATAGTCAAAATTACGCAAAGAAGAAAAAATTTACATATGTACTTAAATTTAAGGTAATCTATACAATTTTTTTACCATTTGAATTTCTTACAACAAAATCAGTGAGATCATGGTAAAGAGATAAATTTTCACATTGATTATATTTTATTAAAATTAAACCCCTATTGCAAAAATAATATGGTGTATTATTTATCTGTTTTTTGCATGGTGAATTACTCAAACCTTTGCAGATTAAAACAACAAGCATTTGTTATTTCACACGTTATTTCTGAGAGTAAGGGAGGGGCTTAGATGAGTGTTTCTGGCTCAGGGTCTCACATGAAGTTTCAGTCAAGATGGTGGCCAAGACTGCAGTCACCTGAAGGTTTGACTGATGCTGAAGGATTTACTTCCCCAGAGTTCTCCCTTACTGTGGCTGGAGGCCTCACTCTTTGCTGGCTTTTGGCAGGAGGCCTAAGTTTCCAATCAGGTATATCTCTCCACAGGACTGCTTGAGTGTCCTCATGACATGGCAACTGACTTTCCCCAGAGTAAGTGAACCGAGAGAGACAGACAAAAAGCACAAAGGAAAAGCCACAATGCCTTTTATGATCTGGTCTTGAAAACCACACTGTCACTTTTGCCACATTTTATTCAATAGATGTGAGTCACCAAGTACAGCCCACTCAAGGGAGGATAATTAGGTTCCACCTATTGAAAGGAGGAGTATCTAAGAATTCACATATTTTAAATTGGTTTACAACTTTAACTGAACAAACAGCTCTTTTAAAAGAAACATTCTAACAAATATAGTTTCTTATAATAATTGTTTACAGTCTCAAAGTCACAAGTCAACAGATGGCAGAAAGAGTACAACACACATTTCTGAATAATATAGAATACTCCTTGCTGTACTTGGTGATCAGTCTCAGCCAGAAACCTAACTCTATTATGACAAGATTCAAAGTAGCATTGATTTAACTTAAATGTATGGTAACTGGTATGTAAACAAGTGAAAGGGCAAGAAAAAAGTTGATGAGTATCTTACACAGTGCATTTGAGTGATAGAAACGAGTGTCTGAAGCAGTGAGCTGAGAGAAAGAGGATTGATATGCAGAAGTGAAATCAGGGAATTAGAAGTGAGTCAGATGATACAATCTTGCCAGTTAGGGAAGGACTTTAGATTTTACTTTGCATGTAGTAGAAAGCTATTGAAAAGTTTGGGGCAGAGGAACAACCGAATCTACGGTATTTTTTAAAAGATCACTCTGGATGCTATGTGGAAAGTTGACTGTAGTGGTGTAAATGCAGAAGCAGAGAGACAGGTTAGGAGACAATTGCAAAAGTCAGGCTTGGAGCAGAGTGCTAGTGTGGTAGGTGCTGGTGTAGCTAGCTTACATCTGGCAAGATTTTGAAAGTAGAGCCATCAGAATTTGTTGATGGACTGGATGTGACTTATGGGAGAAAAAGAAGATGTTTTTGACATAGAGACTGGAAGATTGGTGATACCATTTCCTGACATGGGAAAAACTATGGGCAAATCAGGTTTGAATAGAAAAGGCAAGGGTTTGTTAAGAATATGTTAGATTTGAGGTGCATAACAGAAATATGATCAGTCAGGATAAGCTAGGTTCAGATGCAGAACAAACAATCCCCAAATATCATTGGGTTAAAAAATATAGATTTATTTCTTAATCTTGCTTCAAGTCCAGCAAGGGTCAACAGCAGTGCTGCCTACTTCAGTCACTCAGAGAGCCAATCTAATGGAAGATTTTCTAGACACATACTTCCCCTGATAGAGAGCATGACAGCAAAGGGAATATGGCTACTGTTCTCTGGCTCTTTAAGGCTTCTCTTATAAATGACATAAAACACTGCCTGCTCACTTTCCCTGGGGAAAAAATGCAGATGGCTAGCTACAGGAGGAGGAAGTTTCAGAGAAATGCAGTTCTACCATGTAGCAAGAGTGATTATTTATGAATAACCCTAGCAACTGCCACAATATCTAAGTGGAAATGCTGAGTAAGCTAATGGATACTTGAGCTGGGAATCAAGGAGAGAGGTCAGGCTGGTAATACACATATTTCTGATTGGTCAACATGTGCATGGTATTTAAACCTATGGGACTAGGTGACACCACCAAAGCAGTGAGACACTGGGATTGAGACACCCTAATATCTAGAAGTAGGAAGAGGAAGTTGGGTGAGGAGTGAAGTGGGGAAAAAAAAAACCAAGAACGAGTGTTCAGTTATAAATGCAGAAAACTTTCTAGATTTGTTTGAAAGAGAAGACAGAAATTTTTGTCTGGTAGTGTGTATTTTCCTCGTGCAGTAAGAAACAAAGTTACCAGCTCAGAATTAGAAGGAGGGGAATGTGGTGAAGATTAAAGGGGGGAGAACAGGTATGCCCTATTGATCTAGAAGAGTGGGAGAGCGCATATCATGGGGAAATAGAGGAGAATTTTTAGGTAACGCTGGGATGTACTTGAAGTCAGTCAGAATAGTCGATTTAAAGATCTGTCAGAATAGTTGTGTGATTTTCTTCTCACCACAGTTACCTGCTCAGGTGCAGGTGCAGATTAGATGAGAGACCATATTTAACTGGGTTGTGTTTGCCAGTCCACAGGGGAGAAGGAGTTGGGATATATATGAGATGTGATTGACTGACTGTGGGACTTCAACTAGACGAGCAGGGAACTGAAAATATCAGAGGGATGAGTAGTAGTGAAAAGTCACGTGGGATCAATAGTTTGTAGAAAAGTCCTAAGGGCTTTGAGAAATCATAGGAGGTGGGGCTGTAAAGAAATAAAGCTAAAAGGATGAGAGGCACTTGGTAAAGATCGGTAAGCTTTAGGCTGATCATGGGAGCAGATGTCTCAGAATGGAGGACAAGATTTTGGAGGAAAAAGTCAAGGAACTGGAAGCCCGTGTGTTGGAGGAATCATTAGTTTGGATGTCAAAATCCCAAAATTAAATTTTGACAGTGAGGATGTCAGTGTTGGGAGACAGGGGAATATTGACAAAAGCACTAACAGTTCAGTGGGTCTCCTCCTGAGTCACACGGAGAGTGGCGTCTAGACCAGTGGAGAGTTGTTCTCTTTTAAAGGAGAATGGTAACATAGAGTGAAAGCAAGGACAGAGTATTCATCATAACACTCGCGCTGACGAGGCACCTGTGAGACCTCCAGATGGAGATGTGTCTAGTAGGAAGTTGGATAAACAATACTGGGGTTCAGAAGAGATCATTACAATGGAGTCCATATATTTGAAGATTCACAGCATAGAGACAGTTGTTGCAGTTAGGAGAATAAACAAGGTCAACATGGAAAAATATACAGACCTGGAGAGAAAAGAACCAAGGGAAGAATGCTGAAAGACAAGAACATTTAAATGATAGTCAAAGGAAGAGAAAAAACTAGGAAAAATGAAGTAGAAGTATCAGAAGAGTTTGATTTCAAAATCTGGCTCTTTACTCAATGATACAAAACTAAAAGGCTAAGGTGAGTTTGAGAGGAAGTCTTAAAAATGTAAGTGAAAAGAAACTTGTTTTAAGTACTTAGGAGTGGGCTTCCCTGGTGGTGCAGTGGTTAAGAATCCGCCTGCCAGTGCAGGGGACACGGGTTCAAGCCCTGGTCTGGGAAGATCCCACATGCCATGGAGCGACTAAGCCCGTGCATCACAACTACTGAGCCTGTGCTCTAGAGCCCGTGAGCCGCAACTACTGAGTCCATGAGCCACAACTACTGAAGCCCGCGTGTCTAGAGCCTGTGCTCCGCAACAAGAGAAGCCACCGCAGTGAGAAGCCCACGCACCGCAACAAAGGGTAGCCCCTGCTCGCCGCAACTAGAGAAAGCTCGCGCACAGCAACAAAACCCAACACAGCCAAAAAATAAATAAAATAAATACATTTTTTTAAAAAGCTTTTTAAGTACTTAGGAGTAACTAATATATATATGGATAATTAGAAGGAGTCACCATCTCCATCTTTTCCTAAGCTTTCCTTAGCAAAAGTTAAATTATCATCCTATGTTAGATGTGAGATGAGGCTGGACTTGCTGCATTGCTTTAGCTGTGGCTTGTTCCACTAAGGGACCAGGTGGATTTCTGGATTATCTAGAAATGCTGAGCTGAACTTTGTCAGACCATATCACTTTAGCAAACAGTGACGCCACGATCTGTATCAGAGGATATCTCTTCAGTGTGTTACCTTAAGAATCTTGTGAAAGGATTCTGAAATGTCAGCATTATCGTTTACATATGATAGAGTGCCACAGGAATTCATTCTTTGCTGTATGTCTTAGTTCACAAAGAAAAGTAATGTTACGTGCCATAACGTATTTTGAGCTATGGATTAAAACCTGATAAGATTCAGCTTCAGGTTGCACATACTGATCTTTGGATATGGAATATTCTGGGGAAGCTCTGAAGATAATGTTGAAGGTTAATAGGCAAAGCCAGCCTGTTTGGGGCCTGTAAGCACCATCTCTCTCAGTTTAATAGTTTCTATTAAATTCTCACATATTTCATGTTTACGAAAACTGTTCTCTTGGAGCTCCTATTGAAAGGTACGATTAGGATATATAAACAAATATGGTTTTAATTTGCCGTCAACCCTAAAGTATCTGGAAAAATCCTGTGAATTCTCCAGCAAGTCCCTAGACAACCAAATTAGCTCAAGTTAGGACAATAAACATACTAAATTTACCCTTAAACCTAAAGTAAATTTAAACAAAACATAGCCTGCAAATTCGTTACGTCATTACCATTGATAAAAAGTGTACCATAGGATAACATTCTTAATGTAAGATTAATAGCAAACATTAAAGTGTTAATATCAGTCAACAGATACACACGTAACAACAATTTAAGAAGTTAGTGGCATTTATAATCAATACATATGATATGTTTTAAAGTAGTACAGCCCATGGAAAATATTTCTATTTTCAACTCATGGAAAACAGTATTTTGAAGTTTCAGAAAAAAACTGTTTGACTCACTGTCTTCGACATATAGAAACTGAACAACGTTTTTTAAATCACTGTTTTATTTACTCAAGAGGATTAGTTGACCCTGAATTTTGCTCCATTTCTGAGTAGCTTCTCAACATCTAAGCATTTTCCTGACAATTGCACTGATTTTTCCAGACGAAATTTCTTGGAGTCTGCAGAGTTTCATCTGCAGAACGAACAATCCCCAAGTCATAAGCACACAGTTCAGATTCCCTCTTTACTGAATTTTGATGAAAAACAAAACATTTTTCTGTGGAGACTTGAACGAAGCTGTCTCTACGATACAGTTTTACTAAAAACAGTCTGTATTCTAGAGAACAATTTTATGCTTGATTAACATATACAGCTGTCTGATTCGGCTGGTTTCTGAAAGTCAGGCTCATGGATGGTAAGATATGGCAAGTGAGACATTTTCAGAGGGTACTGCGCACTTAAAGGGGGTAGAAGGAGGGTAGACAAGAAGCAGGAAACCCTAAATGTTGGATCAATATCATGACATGAAAATGATTTTACACACACATTTTCTTCAGCAGCTCCAGGAATGCCCTGTTATTTATAGGATGGAGTTCTAATTACTGCCCATTAACTTGAAGATCCTTATCCTGACCTACCACTGGTTTAGTGGTGCTTGTTTGGTCACATCCTCTATTCCATCGTAATTAACCCTCCTTGTCCTTCAAGTAGCTAACAGAGCCTGAGAGTTGCATTTCTCACTTTGCAATGTATATATCTGCTTTTATGTCTCTATCACCCTGATGAGACCAAGATCCCCTGTAGAAGAAAGTCTTCCTCATTTTGTATCCCCGGTGCCTGAGGGTTTACACTGAGAAAACCTCCATGAAGGCCTGTATAACAAGAGAATGTACTGATACAAACACAGTTGTGTCTGTGTGTCTGAGTGTGTGAGAGAGAGAGGGGGTATATACACATATACACATGCATACACTTACACATATGCACCCATTACATAACAATGGGTACAAATATATTTATAACAGGATATTAAAGTACAGAACTTCCTGACTCAGTTTTAGCTGAAACCTAAAGACAATAGCTTGGCAACAACCTCCTAAACCACCTTAATAGGACATTCATAAACAGTAATCAAAAGTTCTAATTTTCTGATCATGGTCCCTTATAGTCACATTAAGGCTATTTAAGAACGAAAGCAGGGCTTCCCTGGTGGCGCAGTGGTTGAGAGTCCGCCTGCCGATGCAGGGGACACGGGTTTGTGCCCCAGTCCGGGAAGATCTCACATGCTGCGGAGCGGCTAGGCCCGTGAGCCATGGCCGCTGAGCCTGTGCATCTGGAGCCTGTGCTCCACAACGGGAGAGGCCACAACAGTGAGAGGCCCGCGTACCGGAAAAAAAAAAAACAAAGAACGAAAGCAGAAGAGTAGAGAAAGATGGAAAGGAAGGAGAGTTTTACTTTGGAGAAACTTGTAAGGATTTTGCATCACAGGCCATGGGGAGGGGAAGGAGAACATTTTTCTCAAGGAAACCACTTGGAGAAGGGGATATGTGGTCCCTGGATTTTGTGGACACAGCGGAGGGATGTCTGACTCATGGGCAAAATGTTGGCTGAAGACATATGTGGCGCCAAAGCAGAGGACTCCGTTGGGGAATAACTGCGTCTCCACAATGGCAGGTCCAAGGTGTGTGTTGACCAGATGTGCAACCTGCAGGAGGAATGTCAGCTCAGGATTGTTTTAAATAACAGTCTCCAGGAGGGATTCCTGTACAGGGCAAGGAGACCTCATAAAAAAAGACATAATCTTCAGAGTGGTGGGTCTCCTAATGCCAGCCAAAGGCATGCCGTCCCTCATATCAAGAGTCCAGAAGGGAACTCTGAAGGACCTCGGCAACAAGGACAAGGTTCAATTCAAATATCAGCCGCGGCCAGAGGCATCCTGGGTTTCAGTCAAGTTAAATCTGTCTTTGGCAGGCTTCAACCAAGAAAGGGCCAGAGGCAGCCAAAGGCTGGACAAGCAGAGTGGGAAGCAGTAGGCAGGAAGGCAAGGTCTTAGAGACGAGCTTAGCAGGCTCTCTTTCTCACCTGCAGGAGTTCAACCGGAAGCAAGCCCTACGCAGGGCAGGGAGAAACTTGAACTTGCAATAAAGCTCAGAGGTTCAGTTATCACTCTGGAGAGTATACTTTAATTACTAAATTGAGACTATCTTTTTTTTGGCAACTGCTATGACCAAAGGGCTCTGATTTTCCAGGAGGCCCCACAAGTCATGGAACCGTTCCCAAATTTTATATAAGAAGTGGAAAAGACGGTCCCTAAGGGTGGGTTTTAACAGTCAATAGAGGAAAAATAAATTTATATTCTGATTGTATCCTGAGTCCTAATTGTTCAGTGTAAACTTTACACATGTGATTCCCTCTCAATTTAGCGGGGGAAATGCATTCCGGTGTAGTGCTAGAACTTTGGGAATTTGCTTAAATTATTTCTCCTCCAAGAAGCTATTGGTAAGTAAGTTTAATCTATCCACTGTCTCTCTGTGGAAAAACTAGTCTTGTGTTTGTATATGCATGTTTATAAGCTTCTAGAGCACTATTATGTATCCATAGAGTCTACATGCATGTTTACTTTATTCATAAATCAAATGATATAATTTATTTTAAGATAAAAATTTAACTAAATGTTAAGTTCATTAGAGGATCAGGACATTCTCTAACCAAAACTTTGGCCCTCTTCATCTTCAATAAGTTATGGCTTTAGATGATTGGAAATCTTTGGTAGGAAAAACATTCAGGCTGAAGTGTTTGCTACATAACTGTTTTCCTAGATTCTGAGCTCAAATTTCCTATCACTACTTATTATCCTGTGCTTTTTTTTCTCACTCACACATTATCATTTAGTGAAACAAACATATAACCCCCAACATTAGAAATAAACAAAGCTGGTAATTCCAAAACTTAAAAAAAGAGAAACCACTCCTTGAATTTTAGGATTTTAGGATATAAACTGTGATTTTGGGATATCAGTTTTGATTCCTTTAAAATGTCACACACACACATTTTGCCAGAGAATGTAACTATAAATATTTTGTTTTAAAATATTTAAAACACACTTTAAAATGTTACACACACACACACTTTGCCAGAGAATGTAACTATAAATATTTTGTTTTAAAATATTTCTCAAAGGATTTGTTTCATAAAGAAAACATCTACTTTGCATATAGCCTTAGCACTGAGGGCTACATATCATCCCTGGGGAAATAATTCTAAATACACAATTCGCTTTCAGACATGTTTTGTGTGGCCTATCTTTTAATTTAATCTTTCCATTGTCTGCTGTCTTGTAACAATGTAAATCAAGCTTCCCCCTGGATTTTATATCACTTGAATAACCTTACAAATTACCTTATAAAATTTGTCATCTCTACAAACTTTCTCCAGCCCATCTCTTTTTTTTTTTATTTTAAACATCTTTATTGGGGTATAATTGCTTTACAATGGTGTGTTAGTTTCTGCTTTATAACAAAGTGAATCAGTTATACATATACATATGTTCCCATATGTCTTCCCTCTTGCGTCTCCCTCCCTCCCACTCTCCCTATCCCACCCCTCCAGTCCAGCCCATCTCTTGATCAAGGCCACTTACCTCCCATTTCCAACTAAAGTGCAAAACTAAAAATAAATAAAACCTTATCTGCAAGCAGATAGAATTACAGCTTAACTATAGAAGAAATCCCCAACCTAAACAAATAGGTTAAATATTCTTGAAGAAGAGCTTATTAATGATGCTAAAAACTCACTCTAATTTCTTAGGGGTTCAGGCTCCATGCAATGCTGGACTATACTAATACATCTGCAGATTGACACCTCTCAAATATTTCTTTGTCAAATATCCCTACGTTATATTGAATCTCTGAGTTCAAAAAGTCGTTATTGCTCAATCTTGCCAGCTATATGTAACTATATTATTACTCTCAGTTATTAAAAATGATATGTATTCATGAGGGAAATATTAAATGCACCCTTGCTTTATGTTATATATTCAGAGCATAGCAAAATGCTTGGTGTAGAGTGGTGCATTTTTTTGAATAAACTTTTGAAAATTAAAGGAAAACAAAACAGTGTAATAGAAAAGTGTAAGCTCTCAAATCCCAACACACAAAATAATCATTGTTATATTAGGGAGCACTACCCTCTAGGCATCTTTTTATGTACTATGTGACATGGGTATTTTATATCACAGGTAAGAATGAAATTTTATGAACTATTTCCACAGTTCCATTTAAATGGGATCACATTACACAGGCAAGCCATTCTTCGCTCAGCAGTGGATAAGTCCAGGTCATTTATGTTTATAACACAGGGTTGGGCCTAGGCAAAACTGTAAAGTAGATAAAGTTCTATTTAGATTTTTCAGCTTCTCCTTTTTTCTTTCTCAACTGCCCGTCTAAACCCACTATCAGAAAAGGATCCAATGTAGACCCTGCTCCCATTCTTGCTATCATTTAGAAAAAAGAAGTGGTGTCAATACTCCTTACATGATAGACAATAAAATTCCTCCTTGATGTTTTCATTTCTTGGGCCTTCCACATTTTTCATAGCCCATCATTTTTTGTCTTCAAAGATACATGCAATTAATGTTCCTTCCTGGTAGGTCCTTAGACAGGAGAATATCAATTTGTTTAAGCAAATGAAGTTTCTAAGCAGAATGTCATTTTAAAGAATGAGGTGTCCGCAGGCCTCACGGTCATTAAGCAGATAGAATGTATATAGGTCATCTAGCTCTTAGTTTGAGTCAAGTTGTTGTATCTATGTGACCTCGGACCTTCACATCTTCAGCCGTATTTAACGATAATGTTAAAGTCTCCAATCACCTCCTCGCATCCCAGTAAAGGAAGATCAGGAAAGAGCAGCCTCTTCTCTATTCTTAGGATACCTGGTACCTGCACTGCTATCATACTGCATGGTGCCCCCATTCAGGTACCTTTCTCTCTTTGCCACAGCTCTTGATGGCAGAACGAGTGCCTTAGTCATCTTTGCTTCTCAGCACCCAACACAAGGCCAGGTTCAAAATATATACCAAATACGTTTTTGTTAAATGGATGAAATCTCCCATAGGTGTATACACTTCACATATAAGGCTGATTATTTTCAATGAAATGCTTATGTTCTCTCATTATCTTAAATCTGAATTTCTGTGCAAAACCTGCTACTGTGTAGCAGCTTCCATCCAGAATATAGATACATTCCTTTTGACAAACAGATAAAATAACAAGCTAGGCAGAATTTCTGCAATACTTTGAGAGATGATGAATATTCACAGAAAAAGGGAAAAAGTAATCCAAGAACAGGCAAATATGCCATGATTAAAGTGAAAAGCAAAGGTGTTTTAAGGTGACCTCGAGGGAAATATGAGCCCTCAGAAAGGTCAAATTGATCATTTCTGCACTGAAGCTGAAAAATCAATGGGAACTACAGAAAGTCTGATGATTCAGAACTATGGTAATCCTGAAATAATCATCAAGATAGAAATTCAGCTACAGAAATAAAAAAGGTACAGCATCGATTCTTCTGAACTTTAGTGTCAGTGAGACTGATTCAAGAAAGATACCTGTAATATTTCTGTAACAGAAATGTATTATTACTAAGACATTTTCACAAAAACGAAACGTTGGGGATCAGTCATAAGACACGCAAAACAAAAACTTGACCATTTGCACAAATTTGGTTGACTGAAGAATTGCCTTTACCCACAAGGAAGGCACAGCTGCTCCCACTGGAACATTGTCACACCTGAGACCTTCACTTGGCTATTCTACATCTGACTTAAAGTAGCTGAAGGCTCCAGATATCAATCATTTATCATCAATGAAAGGAACTGATAGTACAGTTGAGAGTTTGCCCTTAACACACTATCATCTCTAAATTAGTTCCTTATGTGTTTTTTTGTGGTTTTTTTTTTTTTTTTTTGCGGTATGCGGGCCTCTCACTGTTGTGGCCTCTCCCGTTGCGGAGCACAGTCTCCGGACGCGCAGGCTCAGCGGCCATGGCTCACGGGTCCAGCCGCTCTGCGGCATGTGGGATCCTCCCGGACCGGGGCACGAACCCGTGTCCCCTGCATCGGCAGGCAGACTCTCAACCACTGCGCCGCCAGGGAAGCCCTTTTTTTTTTTGAGTTCCTTATCTTTTGAGAGTCTCTTGGAAAAGATGTGTTTTTTGTTTTTTGTTTTTTTACTTTAGACTTACTATTAGCTATGCAAATCCACCTAGGTCAACAGGCCCCAAACCTGACAGAAATGAGAGGAACCCTAAGGAAATCAAATTGTAGGAAAATCACTTTGTTTTAAATGACACTTAGGGCACTAGGAATGTACTTTTTCAAAATTCTCTGCTCTCTGCCAAGAAATGCAACACGATGTGAATAATGAAAATACATAATGCAAAGTGAAATGCAGTCCATAATTTGCACATCAGTAAGAGTTTTCCTCTTCAGACTGATCGACTTCAGAAATTAAAAACAAGGCTATTTAAAAACCAGACCAACAGCATCATTAAATCGGAATACAGGCCAACCGGATACGGAACCATGATAATGGCGCTGTGTTTAGTCATCTGAAGAGAAGTAATAATGGAGATTCATAATGAAGGGTGGCAACATAAATGGCAAGCGATTGCTTTGGAGGGCACCATGATGGACAGCAGGGAGATTTCTTGGTTCACCCCAGGACACATTTTGGAGGTGCCCTGAGCCTAACATTTTGAGTTAGCATTTTCAAAGAGTTTGGAACTAAAAAGTTGAAGAGAGTTTTTGATTATAAGCAAGACTTTTCCTGTGATCCCCTTCATTATAATTTGATCAACAACTTCAGTAAGGTCATGTTCCTCATGTTCTTTCCGTGCTCAGGTGAGAAAAGGGCTTTGATGGCAGAACTTATTTTAACCTTAGTGAGAGAGTCCAGAAACACTCACAAGAGCACTGCAAGAAGAGAATGGAAATTAAGACCTTTTCTGAAAGCAAAGAAAAACCCCAAATCTATTTTCACAATTATTTCATCATCCTATGGACTTACAAAATGATAGCTATCCTCAACTGCTCTTCCCCATATGTCCTTTCAAACATACACCATATTCCATAAAGAACACTGCACATCTGCTCCTAAAACGAATGGCTTTAACTGCTGAGCTGCTAATGGGGCTTGTTCTCCCATAGAATTTCCACCCATCTGCACACTCTAATTATCACATCCTCTTCAGATCTTGTCTACCTCAACCCTTTTCCCTAAATGATCATCATTAATCCTATCCATGGTATCTCTAAATGTAGGAAATGAGTCTGGAGTAATAATGATGCCAGACCATGTTGCCATCTTCCCTTGAAAAAGAAAAAAAATTGAAGTTTCAAACTTCTCCCCCAAACAAACAAACAGCAACAACAAACAACAACAACAATAGTCAGACACAGGCTCCTGATGGGAAAAAAAGTCTACCATCAGGCTGAAATTGTAACAAGAAGTTTATACTTGATAGAGAATTCTAGACTCATGAGAGGATGTTTCCTGGAATACTAGGAAATTCTCTGCAACTCGTGGCAGAGAATTACATAAATATCGTACTCAAGGGAATCCTCTCTCTTCTTTTGGAACAGAAAGTACACAGGCTAAGGTAAAATAAACACTATTCTAAATTCATTATATCCTCACTTGCCCTAGTCGTTAAACATGTGGGTACATTTTGAATCAACTGGAATTTGTAAAAGTCACGAACCAAAGAGGTGAAAGAAAAAGGAAATAGAGAAAGAAAGAAAAAGACTTTTATCGGCTTCTCTTTGACTGTATAGCTTTGTTTTTATGGCAGTTGTTAAAATGAGAGTATTTCAGGAAAAAAATTCATTCTGCTCATATGCAATTATCACCTAAAATAACACAATTTCCTCTGTTGGTTGTGAAAATAAGACATTTACATGGCAAAAATTTCAGACCAGACTTATATCAGGATTGGGGAGAGAAAACAGAAGCTGCTCTAATAATTCCAATGAGAAAGTGTGTTGATGCAAAAATTTGAAGCTTACACACTGTTGGAAGAGCTGAGGGGGCAAAAGTCAGCGAAGCTACTGCCACCAATGCCAGCTGCCAGAAGCACAAACGTGGATGAACCTCACCAGCATACCTGGAACAGTCTGAGAACTTCTACTGTACACTCCCCAGGCTCTTGGCAACTGTTCCTGGAGAATAATACCTTCTTCTCTACCACCTTCCAAATCTCACGAGAGTCTGTCTCATCGGCAAACTCTCAACCAAAAATTTGGGAAAAGATTCTGGTAAATGGAGGTACAGGTTCTTTCCCTGCAATACAGAAAAGAATAGAAGAAAGATCTGGCAATCAATATTTGTTGTGTGAATGTGTTAGTGGGGAAGAAAATGAATAAAAGAATTCTTGTCTTAGCAGTGTAAAGCCTTTCCAAGCTATACAGAAAATTAAAGTATAAACAGAATGAGAGGACAAGAGTGAGTTGTGTTATTTGAATGTTTAACAGCTGTGAGCTAATGTAGCCTGAATGATTGACTTCATAAAAGGGCTCTAGGGCTTCCCTGGTGGCGCAGTGGTTGAGAGTCCGCCTGCCGATGTTGGGAATGCGGGTTCGTGCCCCGGTCCGGGAAGATCCCACATGCCGCGGAGCGGCTGGGCCCGTGAGCCATGACCACTGAGCCTGCGCGTCCGGAGCCTGTGCTCTGCAATGGGAGAGGCCACAACAGTGACAGGCCCATGTACCAAAAAAAAAAAAAAAAAAAAAAAAAAAGGGTTCCACTACTATGAGCTGGAACTGGTTTGTGTTTTTAGCCTTTTTATTTTATTTAGTTTAGCCTAATTATTTTTTTATATTGGCCACTCCACCCCTTTTCTGATCAGACAGTCTTTCTCAGAATTATGTAGTCATATTGACTAGTTTTCTCCTTAACAAACTGAAGTCGCAATCCAGTTTTGCTTCCCTGAGATCACTCCCCCTTATCATCGTGATTGAAATTTTGAGTTCCCAATCTTCTCAGTCATATATTTACACAGAGCCTTTGGTCAATTCTAGAGATGGCGAGTGATGTTCCTGAGAATAGATTTTAGCAATGTAATTCAAAGAGCAGCCTGATTCTCCTTATTTCTTAAATGACTGCTTCATGCACATCAATATCTGTTGACTGGTTCTGCAACATTCCTAATGTTTCCATATTTTCATTGGTTTTATTAAATCGGCAATGATGCTCTTAAGACATAAGCAACTGAAATAGTCGGTAGACTGAAAAAAAGCTATACGTTAAATAAAAGGTAAGAAAATTTCTGGAATGATGATTAAAATATCCTGCCACCAACAGTGACAGTTCTAAAATACTACTGGAGTCAGTTTTTTTTTAGAGTAAGAAAATATCATTGTTTTTAATACTATAATAATAGTTCCATGGAAACTCCACTGTATATTTTATTACTGTATAAATCTCAGCTAATATGGTGCTTAGAATGCAATATGAATGCACCATAATCATTAATTTCAAGTAGCTCTAATAGATACTGGAAGTTTCTTTTAAAAAGTGTAACCACTAATTAGATATTCAAACGACAATACTGTTGGCAAGAAAGCAAGTCATGATAAGCATGTCCGGGCACAGCCTGGTATTACTTGGTTTAGCGCTCACAGAGGTCATGATGGCACACCACGTCACTGGTTCTTCCTTGCCTGGCTAAAAACCATGCCAAAACTCATGATGATATGGCACTTCAATAGGAACCATGCTGAGTCCCGATGTGCTCTGCACAGCAGCCTGGAAGTTCACAAGGTACAATGTCATGTGGAATCACTCCTCGTCCAGCACATCATTCCTGTAACTAACTCCCTCACTCCTCTTTTCATTCAGCACACGGCAGGTACTGAGATCTGAGAGGGTTTGTGAAATACAGAATGAGACATGAACTCTATAGCCACTAATGAAACAGGCTGTGTTTATTATTTTTTTAAAGTTTATGTGTATTTTTATGAATATTCTTTAAACAGGAATAACAATTTTTGTAAGGATGAGAAGAAAGGGCATCCAGGAGGTACTCATTTGGAAAATGTAGCCACTTATGTGCATTTATGAGATACATACATTTCTGCCGACATTTACACTTCTCACCATGTGCTCGCTTCTTTTATTGAAAGCACCCTCTGTAGGCTTCTATTAAAGAGGTTCTCACAGACCGCTAGAAATTGGGATCCCTGAGGGAATAGGATTTAGCATAGGTGACTTTTAAAAGGTCAGTGAGTGTCTCAGACATTGGCCTGTGCTGGAGGATGCAAAGCTTGGGTGGATTCCAAGAGTGAAGGCAGCCTGAGAGCTAGGGTCGCCAGATGAGCTGATCTGAGGTAAGGATGGAGGAAAACAGGGGCTTAAGAAAAGAGTTGAATTTACATTTCTACCTAGGGACAACCCGGACAAAGAAAATATTGAAAACTAAGGTTGAGCAAATAATGGAAAGGAAAAGTTGAATGTGACAAAGGAAAGGCTACAAGAACAAGGCTATGCATGAAAAGAACTGTGTCCCATTTTCTAGAGCCTATAATTTATCCATATCACGTTTGCAGATATCAACGTGTGATTCAACGCTTGTGCCTGTAGCAAGATTTCACAGTATACTGCTTGATAAAGTCTTATTACCCGTCTGGTACTGTTATCTAAAAATAGTTTTCATAAAATAAATGACATTATTTATATCTTATTTATATATATTTTGATGAATTTTTTAGCTACAGAAAATATTTGATTATGAGCATAGAGCTATGCCAAATTGATAGATATAGATGATAGATAGATAGGTAGATAGATGATAAATAGATAGATACTTAAATGCATATGTATTCTTATCCAGAGTAAGATATATATATTAAATGAGTTTCGTCTTTGATTAACTAGTTAAAATGCACTTAAGATTCTATGCTTGCTAATTAATTTTACTGATCAATATCTCATAACAGTCCAAACACAGCAAACAGGCACTCTTTTAGGGAGTGGAGAGGGGGAAGGGCACAGAATAGGCATTAAACTGGTAAACATCAAAACCTTGCCCTAATCAGGCAGCTATCATGACTTTAGAGGAAAGGGCTTTTGTGACAGGAAGAGTCAGATCCTCTAAGGGTCTAGTTATTGTCCTAGCTTCCTGACCAGAGGTACCTACTACACTGTGGTTACCTCTGGGTATTATTTTAAATTAGCTGGTAAAAGCTCAAGGTTCTTGGGGATTAGGATATATAAATATAAACAAATAAGCAAATAAATAAATAAATATTACATATGTGTTCCTTTAACTAAATTCTTCTAATATATGTCTTTATGAAATCTAAGGTGAAAAGAACTCCTTATAGATTCAGTTAAAGAGTCACATTAACTGGGTGAGCCTGACCCAGCGACATCAAGCAATTATTTGGTGACCTAACTAGGTAAGTAAAGTTTTTAAAATAGCACCTAAACTAGGATGGTTCCCATCTTAAGTGACACAATACTGTTTGATGTATGTTAAAAGACAACAACAAGAAAAACTAATGGGACCAGTAACTGCCAAAATTTACAACTATATTTTAAACAAATGAGTCATAGTTACTGTTGAAAATGATCCACTGACCCTCCAAAAAAGGTCTAGTCTCCAGACCAATAATCTGACCCACACCTGTCTGAGATCATCTGGTTAGCATCTCATAAACTCCTCCTGACTTTCCACGGATTCTCCCCCTTTGCCTGAGACCCTCACACTGCCCCTGCCCCTGCCCCTCCCCAGGGTCTGAACCTGGCCCTGTTCCACCTCACTGGTCCTCTCATAATCTCTGGCAGATAATCATGGTCCATTTGCAAGGTTTGGTCAGGTCATTTCCAGTTCAGTGCCAGGAATGCCCTCATCCTAATTCACATGAATACTAGAAAATAAGCCCAGATTTGACAATCAGCTTCCAAGGACAGCATTGTTTTAATGCCTCATCACATTGGCATTACTCTTTAAAATATTTAACTTCATTGTACTGCTGACTTTTCCATGACTTGGCAAATGCACAGAAATACGTATATAACTATCAACGCTCACCTGTTCTTAATTTACCTTTATTTACAAGCCTGAGTGATAGATTTATTTTGCTTTTGGCACTAATAAATCCCACCTGGCAATAGCAAAGTCTATATTAATTAGACAAAGCATAATATTGATTTAGATATTCTGCTCCTAACAACACTTATTTTCCCTGCTGCTTTGTCAGCATCTCAATTGTTTTGCTAGTCTAACTTCCAACGCAACAGATTGCTCTGTAGTTAGGGAAAAAAGACTCTACAATGCATTTATTGCTATTTAAATAACCCCTCAGTGCTTTTTAAAAATTGGATTCAAACAGCAAGAAGATAATGATGGCTCTCTTCTAATTGGGTTCAGGTGCAGCATTTATTTTAAACTTGAACTTCCTTGTATTGATCACAGTCATCCGTTATTAAAAACTGTGGAATTATTATCCTGGTGGCTTCTTTTAGTTTTACACCCTTTTGAAAAATGCTTCATCTTGAACAATGCAGATACACCCATCTGAAGTAGTCTGAAGCCAAACTCCTGTATCTCAAGGAAATCATAGACTAAACCTTTAATCATAGGACTGGATCCTCAGGTCATTGCCAGAATTCATCTTTTATCCCTTCCCAAGCAGAAATGTTCAATTAAAGGACTTCTCTATAATTACGAGCCAATTTAATTAGCTGATATTCAAATGCTTGGAGAATGGCTGACCCAGCCTAAGTGTCTAACCCTGTGCAGAAGGAGCCCAGGGTGTTCAATCATTTTTTTCTCCAGTGTTCTTCCTTCCATCGGGACTGGAGATCACCCATCCTCACTCTTTCCGGCTTAGACATGTGTCCCAGGCACAGATGGGACAGTGATTTTCACCTTCTTATAATAGCTCCCCTGGTGGCGCAGTGGTTGGGAGTCCGCCTGCTGATGCAGGGGACACGGGTTCGAGCCCCGGTCCGGGAGGATCCCACGTGCCGCGGAGCGGCTGGGCCCGTGGCCACAGCTACTGAGCCTGCGCGTCTGGAGCCTATGCTCCGCAACGAGAGAGGCCGCGACGGTGAGAGGCCCGCGCACCGCGATGAAGAGTGGCCCCCGCTTGCCGCAGCTGGAGAAAGCCCTCTCACAGAAGCGAAGACCCAACACAGCAAAAATAATAAAATTAATTAATTAAAAAAAAAAACTTTGTTAAAAAAAAAGTAAGCTCTCCTTAACTCCTTACTTTCCAAACACAAAGAAAGTATCAGTCCTCTTATTCCTCTTCTAGATAATGTGACTAGAAGACAAGTGACATTCTATTTTACACGACAATTCAGAAATACCCTCTCCATATGCAAGGGGTATTACAAAAAATAATACTTGAACTTTCTGTAAATGCTTCAGTGAAAAAGATTACATTTATGAAAATATAAAAGGCAAGTTATCATAGCAACATTAGGGTGAATACACTCTTATCATATTAGAGGCTCTTTTTAGTACACTAATTAGTGTCGAAAACCTTATACGTGTGCAACGTGGGCGAGTTCACATGGCTAAGGGAACTTGAACAATCGTATTTTCTGGACTTGCTTGGTTTGACATTAAGCAAACTTCATATAGAATCATATGAATTCACTTGGATGTACTAATTTAAATTGTTTACTTAACCAGTTGATCCCATTAGCTCTCCTAAGCTTCAGGAAGATTCTCAAGGAAGAGCTTTGCTGTCTCTTTGGATTGCAACATATGATCTAGAGCAGTGGTCCCCAATCTTTTTGGCACCAGGGACCAGTTTCGTGAAAGACAATTTTTCCATGGACGGGGGTGGGGGGCGATGGGAGATGGTTCAGGCGGTAATGTGAGCGAAATGGTTCAGGTGGTAATGCAAGCGATGGGGAGCGGCTGTAAATACAGATGAAGCTTCACTAGCATGGCTGCCATTCACCTCCCGGTTCCTAACAGGCCACCGACCGCTACCGGTCCGTGGCCCGAGGGTTGGGGACCCCTGATCTAGAGTTCCATTGTACAACATGCATGACCTAGGTCTGCATTGAAAGTGATGTAGAGCTTCTAATAATGAATGAAACACAGTCCCTGTCCTTAAGGACTTCACATTCAGAAAAGAAAATAAGGCATATGCCTCCATGATTTCAACATACGACAGTACATCCCCTTTGAAAATGTAAAATCTCACAGAAGCATTATACAAGATAAAAATCTAAATTCCTTACCAAGGAATACAAGACCCTTTATGATATTTTTTAGTTCTACCTTTCTAGCCTTATCTTCGTCCACTTTCTGCTTTATCCTACATTAAGCCCCTAAGGATAACAATTCTGAGAGCTCCCTTAGCAATTTGTGTTTATCTCTAATATAATATGTGTGACATGATTTAATAAATGTTATTTGAAAAAATAAGTAAATGACTGATATTTAGGAAAGTGATCCCTTCCACACAGTGTAAGCAGAGAAGGGTAAATGGAAGGTTTGGCATTTGGACAATAAAAGAAGGGTAGGATTTTGATAGAGACAAATCTGTGGGGTATTTGAGATATGGCCACAATGTCTGGAAATTTCAGTTGCAAATAAGTAGACTGGGCTTGGTTTCTGCAGCAGAATAAAGGCCAAACTGAAGACAGATTGGAACCAGAAAGAGATCATCTATTTTGAAATGTTGGAAAGCATCATTATTGGTAGAGCTGCAATATGAGATTACTATTTAAGTGCCAAAATCGTAAATTTAGCTAGAGATTTTTAAAGATTAAATGTTCTTGTATCCTAAAAGAAATGAATTCGTAAAAAGTGCTCTTCAGTATAAGGAAATGGGTTTTTTAATTGGACAAGTTGGTCAGGACGTTGCAGCAGCCAGGCTATACATTATTTGTCTCTGAATTTTCCCCTGGAAAAATTCATGCACACATCCTGCTTTCTCTCAACATAGTTTGTAATTGTTTCAAGGGCAGAGCCTTTAAATTTCCCATGATACACAACCCAGTAAAATAAGTGCTTGCTTATAAAATAACTATATATATATATATATAATATTATGTATAATAAGTCATAAAATAAGTTCTTGCTTAGTACAGCAAAACATCAACTTTTAAAGAGAGCATAAATTCTATGACCACTAATATCAGAGAGAAAGGATGAATATAAAGTAGAATAAAGATACATCAACTTCTCGTTTAAAATTTTTTTTCTTCATGGCTCCTTCTCAAAAGAGGGTGTAGAACTGAGTATGGCAAGATTGTGTGGACTAAAGAAATCTTACTAGACTGAGGGACTAAGTTGATTTGGAGAAAGTTGAGGTTTTCATCTTTCCAAATTTTTCTGATATCCTCAGGAAGAATATCATCTATTCAGAAATTGACTTTCACAAATTCTAGGAAAAAAGCAGCCAAGTGTGCAAACCTATCTTGGTTGTCCTATCACGAACCTTTTGAATTTTTTAAAATTTCTTCTTCCTATTGACCTATATGTGCTCATGTTCCTTCTTGTTATGGAACATTCTCCTAATCAACCCATTCCTACCTTTTTTTATTCAAAATTATCAGTAGGTGTTCCTTACTACAATTTTTTTAAAGTTCTATTCTGATTAAAGAGATGGATAATATTAAGTGATAATCATACTTTTCAGAAGACTTTGTACTACAAAAGATCATCCTTTTGCATTTGTATGGTGGACATAGAATAGTCAGCACAGATTTTTCAATACCAGCTCTGCTGCTTACTAGATGTGTATGTTGTTCGATTGTTGTTTTGTTCTGTTTTGTTTGAGCCTCAGCAGGATTTTGTGAGGATTAGACATTATATACGTATATATAAAATTTGTCATGTATATATATATGTATTTATACATATAGCAGGTGCTCAATAAATGGTAACTATCTTTATCTTTATCCTGAGTTTCAGTTATACTTACCTACTATAAAAGCTGTGTAGTGTGGTGATTAAGAGCTGAACTTTGGAGCTAGACAAGATGGGTTCCCATCCAAGAGTTATTATTACTAGCCATATGATCTTGGACAAGCTTCTTAACTGCTCTATTTTCTAACGCATAAGGAGAAAATAATAAGATTTACCTTAAAGGGTTGTTGGAAGGATTAAATGAGTAAATGTATGTGAATAACTTAGAATAGTGCCCTGAACAATGTTAATACAAATATCAGCATTATTATCTTTCTTTTTAAGCAATCCACTCTCATCACCACTCTGTGGATAAATGGATGGTCCCAAATCTCTCCATCTTTAAAATCTTGAGCTCCAACACCCAATTTTTCTAAAGACAACCTTTTATTCTTTCAGCCCCTTACTCTCCTATTCACCTCCCACCTTCTTATAGATGCCGTTAGAGGTCCCTTGAAAGTCCTCTTTCTCTTTGTCTCTGGGTTCCTACCTAAGTTCACTTTCATCCTGACGTTGCGTGATGCCACATAATTCCTTTCACTCCTCCCAACTTGTACAGTAAGTCATAAAATTCAAGATCTTCTTTTGAAATCAAAATGGTTCTACATACTTTTTGCATTCTTCTTCCTTTCCCATTTTTTATTAAAACCATTTTTTTAAAGATTTCTAGTAGTTTTGGATAATCCTCATCATTTATGTGCTTTATTGATACTTTACTTCAAGGCAAAATTAAAGAGCTTACCTTGAAGTTTGCGAGAGGGTGAGTGTGATAATATGGTAGATGCTACTTGGCTAAATACAACTGGTATATACTTATCGGCAGAGACGACCCCCTTCACCTTCCTCTCCTTGCTAATACCCTGGTGGAACAGCCAGTGAGAGAATGGAGAAGACCAGCTCTGCATTGTCCCCGTTTGCAGTTGCCTTTTTGCTTTCTTGTCCATCAGCCTGGGGAAGACGGGGGAACAAGCGATCCTGGATTGAGGAGGATACACTTCAAGTTTTTCTCGTCTTGACTCTATTCCTTCCTGCTTCTCTTTATAATAACTAAGTAAGGGAGGTTGTGTGAAGGATTCTTTTTAGTGAGAGGGGTTGAATTGAAAGTCTTCTGTGTATTCTGAGGAACACATAGCTATTGTACATTCTTTTTTTTTTTTTTTGTGGTACGCGGGCTTCTCACTGTTGTGGCCTCTCCCGTTGCGGAGCACAGGCTCCAGATGCTCAGGATCAGCGGCCATGGCTCACAGGCTCAGCCGCTCCGCGGCATGTGGGATCTCCCCGGACCACGGCACGAACCCGTGTCTCCTGCATCAGCAGGCGGACTCTCAACCACTGCGCCACCAGGGAAGCCCAAAATAGATCTTTTCATATTTACTCTTTTTGCATATTATCACTAACATTTCCTTTAATACTACGTGATTTTTATAGACTTTGCAGAGTTAATAGTGAGACTTTTTGATTAAAAGCTTTGCATGGTTTGTAATTCAGAAAAGTTATTTTTTTCCTAAAGTGTATTTGAACATACTTTCTGTTCCACTTTCTCTGTTTTTATATTGAAAATCCCAGTTATACATCTAAATATCATTTCACTTTTGGCACCATCTTTCTTTTCCTTCTGTATTCTGGATGCTTTAAAATGGGTTTATTGAGGTATTGTATTGACATACAGTAAACTGTACTTATGTAAATGGATAATTTGATAAGCTTTGATACATGTCAAATCTTAACCATAATCAAAATAATAATATCCATTACCCTAAATTTTTCTCAGGTCGTTTTTTAATTCTTCCCTTTCCTTCCCTTCCTGTTGTCTTCTCTTCGTCATGTCCAGGCAACCACTGATCTCTTCTATAATGATAGATTAATGTGCATCTCCTATGATTGGAATCACATAATATGTACTCTTTTTGGTCTCACCACTTAAACTCATCGTAATCATTTTGAGACTCGTGTACATTATTATGTATATAAGTAGTTCAATTCTTTTTATTTTTAATTAATTTTTATTGCATAAAGATACCACAATTGGTTTATTCATTTACCGGTCCTCCAGGACTCACTATTAGCTCTGTTCTCACTCACTCACAGTCCTGTGGTGTGTATACCGGTCATTCCCAAATCACATGCCATGACCCAGGCCAGTCTCCCTTGTCCCAGGCCCACAACTCCCATTGTCTATTAAGCATCTCTTCCTGAATTTTTACTGGCTGATCAAACTTAACCTGACCAGGACTAGCATCTCACCTTCCCTCCAAAATTGACTTCTCTTCCTCTGTTCCCTAACACTGGATCAGAAAACTACCCAGTTTAAAATCCTCTGAACTTTTCTCATTGTTATTGGAATAAAATCCAAATTTCTTACTTTTGGCTACAAGACTGTATAATCTGGACACTATGTGTATCCCTAGATCCATCATGTTCTATTTTCTTTTCTCCTTCTACACTTTAAACATCCTCAATTAAACCCTATTTCTGGACCAAGGCATCTGTCCTGCCTCGGGGCTTCAGTCCTTACTGTTTCCTCTGTCTCAACCCCTTTTCCCTTTCCCCTTTTCCACTGGCCCTGCACAGAGCTGAGTCCTTCCCATCACTCAGTTTTAAGCTCAAACATTCCCTTGCCAAATAGGTCTTCTTCACCTCTGCCCTTCCAACCAAATTAATATCCCTTTACATTCTTACCAGCCTATTTGTTTAACTGCACTTGCCACTGTAACCACTGTTGAGCTATTTATTTACTTCATTTTAATGCTGCTTCCCTTCTTCAAGGTGTAAGTCCCTAAAGACAGAGACTATGCCTCAGCTGTTCAGTGCCATATCCCAGCGCTTTGTACAGTGTCTGTCATGAGAGCACTTGATAAATACTTGTTGCATAACTGAAGGTATGAATGGGTCAGTATCACCCCATACACTCAATAATCCTAGTCGGCTATCTTTCCCCTGCCCCCATATCTGATTTCTCACTAATAATCTGAGTCATAAATTCTAATTCCTTAACATATTCTATCTATCTTCACTTCTTTCTCTCCACTATTCCTACCTTCATTCAGACCCTCGTCTCTCCAAAGTGCCTTAATTCAGGAATCGCCGGATCGACTTTTCTGATGCCATTTCAACTCCCTGCCATTCATCCCAAAGTGCCTTAATTCAGGAATCGCCGGATCGACTTTTCTGATGCCATTTCAACTCCCTGCCGTTCATCCCTACTTCTTTTTTTTTTTTTTTTACATCTTCATTGGAGTATAATTGCTTTACAATGGTGTGTTAGTTTCTGCTTCATAACAAAGTGAATCAGTTATACATATACATATGTTCCCATATCTCTTCCCTCCTACTTGTTTCTAAGACACAAAATGGATTAAGCTCTGCCCTACTTAGATTCATTCAAGGTATCTGCATATACTATAGGTTAAAATTCAATTTTAGTTCCATTATGTACTGTTTCCCATCATAGCTATGTTTTCTTGCTGTGCTTTCCCACCCACCTGGAACTCTCAACTTCATTCATCTATAAGTGCTTACACACTGGAACCCCAAAAGTTTCTGTGATTCTCTTTAGACCTTCTCATGCAGCTTTCTCTTCGCGAATTGCACTTTGTCACCTATGTTACCTAGAAAAAAGGACTCTCTCATCACGCAGACCTGCACACATACACACCATCAAGCACTAGAGCCTAATCATATAAACTCAGCCCTGGGGCCCAATAACCTTGGTTTAGTTATAGTTCTAATAAGCTGTGTGGCACTCATTAAGATCCATATGCTTTCAGTACTTCAATTTCGTCTTCTGTAAACTATGAATAAAAAGAACACTGGCTTCGTGAGATAATAGCAAGCATTCCACCTTTGACAGTTATTATTATCAATTGTGACCACTTCCTCCTTGTGACCCTTCCACATCTCCTCTCCTAGCATCTGCAGCATCTCCCTACGTCATTTTCTCAACCTGCAAGACCGCAAATGCTTCAAGGACAGGCCTCCTATCTTTGTATCTCATCATGAAGACAGGCTCAATTAATACTTGTTAAATAAGTGGATACGTTAATTAATAATGAAATTGCTGCCTAAATCTAAATGGTTTGATACAGAGGGAAGGATTCCTCCTCCTCAAAGGGATTGCCTAAACTTCCTGCTTATTCCAGGTAATCCCAATTACCTTGTCTGTTCAGAAATAAAACCCAAAGAATCCATCTTGTAGAAACATATTTAGCATGTTCTCACTCTGCAAAGAGCCTATGGGATATTTAATCCATGGGACTCAAATGTACAGGACTTCATACATATGCTTGATTCATGAATGAATGTGACAAATGAAGTGGGACTAATTGGGAGGAGGGTGCTATTTCTTTCTCTATTTTCCCCAAGTTTCTGCCTTGGCCCCTAGGGGATCTTGCACTTGTCCTACTCAGGGTGGGTGTTGGAGAAGCACTTTGGGGCTGTTCCTAGCTCCTCTCCTCAGGAGGAGGGGTCCCTAAACTGACTGGTGGGACCCAAGCAACCAGTGGATACATTTAAACAAAGATCAGAATCACCGCATCTGAGGCTGAAGTCTCTCTTTTATCCCGAGGGCCCAGGTACAAAGTGAAATTCTCCTGGGCAGTAGTTGTAAAGCCTTATTCTTGCTCCTGGTTCCTGTTCCACATAGGCGGCAGGATAAACTGAGATAAAACGCTGATTTTCCACATTTGCTTCATGATAGATTCTCCTGGGGACCTTTGAGAATTCCAAAGCCCAGGTCACAGCCCTGTCTAAGTCACAGCCTTTGCAGGTGAAACACGGGCATCGGTAGTTTTGAAAAACCCTCAGGTGGCTCTGAGGTGTAGACAAGTTTGAGAGACACAGCCCGAAGAGAAATTAAGAGGTCTGGTTCAAACCACAAGTACCATTCAAATGTGGCAAATTTGTTTGTCATGCAAAGTTCAGGAATTGCTAAATATTGGATGCCTTAGCCATCTACTGACCTTCAGTTTCCTCTCCATTCACCTGGCTCCTTCAGGGACAAGACAATCCTTAAAAACACTGGCTCTGCCTATACAGGAGACAGTAATATCCTCTCTCCAACCTTTCCTAACACAGTGCAGGTGGGAAATGGTACAGCAACATCCAGTGGGGGAGTGGGAGCCAGAGAGAAAACGGTACGGCGGTTCCACAAAATAATGAAAATAGAACTACCATACAATCTACTCCTGGGTAGGTATCCAAAAGAATTGAAACTGGGATCTCAAAGAAATACCTGCACCCCTGTGTTCACTGTAGCATTATTCACAATAGTCAAGGTGTGGAAACAACCTAGGTGTCCGTCAAAGGATGAGTGAATATAGAAAATGTGTTATGTACATACATAGAATAGTATTCTGCCTTTAAAAAGAAGAAGGTTCTGCTGAAAAACCAGCTGCTAACCTTATGGGGATTCCCTTGTACATACACCCCAACGTTCACTGAAACATTATTTACAACTGCCAAGAGATGGAAGCAACCTCAATGTCCATTGACAGGTGAATGAATAAAGGGGATGTGGTATATATATACAATGGAATACTACTCGGCCATAAAAAAGAATGAAAAAATGCCATTTGCAGCAACACGGATGGACCTAGAGATTATCATAATCAGTGAAGTATGACAGAGAAAGACAAATATCACATGATATCGCTTAGATGTGGAATATGAAAAAAAAAGATATAAAAGAACTTATTTACAAAACAGAAATAGACCGACAGACAGAAAACTAACTTATGGTTACCAAAGGGGAAAAGGGGGCAGGGATAATTTAGGAGTTTGTGATTAACATATACACACTGCTATATGTAAAACAGATAACCAACAAGCACCTACTGTATAGCACAGGGAACTATACTCAATATTTTGTAATAACCTATAAGGGAAAAGAATCTGAAAAAGAATAGTTATACTTCAATTAAAAAAGAAAGGAAAAGAAAAAGAAAAAAACGCTGCCATTTGCAACAGCAAGGATGAACCTGGAAGACGTTATGCAAAGTGAGATGAGCCAGACACAGAAGAAGAAATATTGCATGGTTCCACTTATATGGGGTATCTAAAATAGTCAAACTCATAGAAACAGAGAGTAGAATAGTGGTTGCCAAGGACTCGGGGGAGGGGAAATAGGAGTTTCTGTCGACCGAGTTTAAAATGTTAGTTACACAATATGAACACGAGCCAGAGACCTGCTGTACAACATAGTGCTTATATTAACAACACTTCAAAGTTTTAAGAGGGTAGATCTCAGGTTAAGTGTTCTTACCACAAAAATATATAATAAATAATTTTTAAAAATGTGTGTCCGTATGTCAACTTGGATACCATGGAGTTTGAAAGAGGGATGTTCAAAATCTGTTTAACAGAGGTTTGTTTTGTTTTCTTTTTCCAAAACGCTTAAAATAAATAAACGGCTGGCCCATCACTAAAAGAAAAAAATATGGTTGTATTGTTTACTCAGAGGGAACAAGCCTGAGAAATAAATGAGGAACAGCTGGGACAGCATGCTAGGTTACCTGCTTTCTCTTTAAGAAGCAGTTAGAACTACTGGGGAAAAGAAGCAGAGAAAATGTATGGAGAAAGAGGGATTATATTGGGAGGAACAAAGAATCACTTGAGGGACTTCTGCGCTCACAGCAGTAGCTGAAACGTGCTAATGATAAATTTAACACCTGCCATTTTAATTAGCACCTAAGGATAAGCTGACATTGAGAGAGAGGGTTGGAAACAGTAAAATGGCCCGAGAAGCAGAAGCAGCCCAAGGTCAGAGGGAAAATAAAGAACGCCTGTTTCTAGACAGAGGTGATTATAGTTTATTAGCCAGAGGGAGCGTGATTTGTATTTAGGAGTCGTTTTATTCATTAGTATGTCTTTATGAGGTAAAATTTGGAACAGACACTAATTTGTGGATTGTCTCGAGAAAATTAGATTTGATAAAACTTTTTTAAAACGTTCCCTTGTAATCTAGAGATTTAAAAAAATCAAAATAGCAAAGAGTACATGAGACTCAGCCTAGTTTTTCAGGAGTCACACTTCTAATAATTTGAAGTACTATCCAGTTGTGTAGCGGTAGGAAAATAGAAACTCCCATTACTTACAAGCCTGGTAGCCAAAGGTAGCAAAAATCAAATTTAAAGAAACAAGATCCCTCATAAATAATTATGTATTGAGCAGTGGAAGGAAGGGTGGGAGGAGTCACATCACAAACATTCTCAATGTCACAGATTTGGGGAAATGTTGTCTCATACTAATACCTACCTTAAGAACCTAATTTCCAGCTAGTGAGGCTGTCTGATCATTGATTTGCTCCCATCCTCCAGGGTCCATGCGGTGTAGAACTACTCTGACCTGGAACCAAGTCCATTCACACGTTGGTTAAATCTTTTCATATAGGACTGTGTCTGTCTGAGGATAAGAATCTGTCACCAACTGTAAACCCACGCTCAGGAAAGATCATCAAAGCAATATCATGGTTCTCAGCCTTTCTAAGATCAAGAGAATGGAGTTTAAGCCACAAGTGGGGTCTGGAAAGTCCCTGCTAAGCAACACGTGAAAGGTGTGATATGTTCACTCATAAAGTTAGGAGGAGAGGAGGACATCAGAAATCACCTGAGGGCCACATCCAGGTTGAGCTGTTTTCCATGTACATTCCCAGGAAAAAGAGAATTAACAGATTGACAGATGTTCACATACGCAGAGGAGCAATGTAAGACCTGAAGACGTACAACCGCTAGGGACAGAGCCAAGCCCAAACCTTTATCTCCAGGCTCCAGCCATTTCCTAATTCAGAGTCTGCAGAAACACACCCAGGAAGACTATGCATGGTGAGGTCCCTAAATATATCACCAATTAAAATACACATTGATCAAAAATATTCCAGAATTTTAGATATTGACATAAATCGTCACTGCAATAATTTTCCAGGAGGAGTATTTGAACAAAAGCAATTAAAAATCAAGGCTACTCTCACTAAACCTAGTTCTGCAGAAAAATATATTCTGAAACGTGTGATTAAATGTGACTTAAATACGTAATGACTGTTTCTGTGTGTTTGATATCAATTTTAATCTTGTTCTATAGTTGTACTTGAATTCAGGTTTTTAGCCTGGAAATACATTTTCTGATGATGGGATACTGGCATATTTACATGATAGTCGTATTTCAAAAGTTTAGTAATGCTATAGTAAATTATGCTGATCTTTTCATGTACAAGATGTTCTGGGGGTTTTGCGTTCATTTGTTTGTTTGATTGCGTACTTGTTTGTATTGTGGTCAAAATAAGGCAGAAGGCCATGAAAAACAAAATGAATCGTACTAAGCAATGAATGAGGAGAAAAGGTCTTCGCTTTCTGATCCAGGAGAAACCCTGAGCCAGGTTAAATTCTGGTCCCTCAACCAAGGAAAATAAACCTCTTTCTAAAACCCTTTAATCAATTTTAAAGAATATAACTATCTAAGTAATTTGCATTATCTCCTTTTCTTGGGCCCTTTTAAATACACAGGTCATGTTTGAGTCATTTTTCCTATGACAGGAGCTAATTCACACCCTGACTCGTATTTTAAGGTTTAGGAAAGAGTCATCAGTCAAGATTCAATCCTACTTCTTGTTCTAGCATCTATGAGATTCTCAATAATTGCCAAAGTTTTCCTTGTAAGAATAAGAGCGAAAGCCCTATTTCAAAATCAAAATCACATCTCAGCATATTCTCTGTGAAATGATGCCCATGTTGACTTTGGCTCAGATCCAGACACATCAGGAATTTAGGAGAACAATAGTGGATCAATTAGTAGAGTTCCTTGTTTTTTATTTATTTTGGTTTTGTTTTATTTTTCAAAGACACCCCCTGAAGTGAGCAAAGAAATTAATATGCAGAAACAGAAAAGGTATCTGTTAGTACAACTTTATATAATAAATGTTGGTGAAAAAACTGATTATATATACATGCATATATACATATACATATACCTGTTACTGTTACAATGTAAAAGTCCTTCTCCAATCCTGTAATGGTGAGAGGCCCTTCCTGTCCTTTGATTCATTTTGGCTTGCAAATTTCTTGCTTATAACAAATGAATCTGGAGGAAATGAAAAATTCATTTATTTGAGTGAATTGTTTTCTTTTTAAAAATTTATCCTAAGAAAGCAATAATTGTACATAGCAAAGACTTATACAGCACATGTTTTTACTTAGGTCAAGATGCAGCTAGTTTTTTACTTAAACTTGAGAAGGAACAAGTTTTTTTTTTAATGGGGAAAAATGCCTTGGTCTGGCATTTACATGACCTATGAATGTAAATATCACATCTCATTTTTCAACAATGGAGGTGGCATATGGATTAGTACATCTTAGAAAATTGGGAATATGCCAAAAATATTCCCGCTCATTATTGCCCCAAGATATTAGTTAATAGGGAATAACTCACTGAAATACTATTTGATATCCATGAGTATTACTTAAAATATGCAGGTAAAGATGACTTCTTGTTTAAATTTAGAAAGTTCTTAGAACAAAACATTTTCTGATACCAGACTTTTAGTCATGAAGATCTGGCTTTAGTTTTCTCCCATTAAATGTTGTTAAAACTGGCCCAAAGTTACTGGGGATTTTGTAAGAAATAGTTAAATTGTTCTTTAAAAATTTTATTATGTTCAAGAAACCTATTTGAAGCATGTAATGCACGAAACAAAGATCAATAAAGCATGGTCTCTAAAAGGGTTACAATCTACCAATCAAATGTACATATACTAAAAGCAACAACAAATATATTACATCTGTACATGTATCTGGGTATGTATATATATATAAATGATTATATATAAAATATATGTAGTATATATAATTATATATAGCAAATAATTTATATGATAATGTCATATTTAATGTAATAAATTAAAATATAATTATATATTTATATATATATAAAAGGAACCAGAAGAGTGGCATAAACAAAAAGCAATGGACTTAGTGGCAAGAGAGTGACATCTGGGTGTAAGAAATCAAAGCAGGTCTTGTGGGATCTGACAGTGACCTTCAAGATCTCCAGAATGGCTAAGTTATCAACAACAGAGATGAGTCTATATTTAAGGTGCCAAAAACAAAAAAAAGGAAATAAATAAAGCACGCATTATAGCTAAAATCTGCAAATACAGAAAGTGAAAATACACAATATCCAGTATATGACAAGAGAGTGTAGGGTGGTATAGTTAAGCCTGGATAGACACTTGGTACCAGCACATGGGGGACATTTGAAAGCCAGGCTGTGAAGTTAGGTTTTATCCAATTGGCTGAAAGCACTGAAGGTTTTTAACCAGGGGAGTGACAAAGCCAGAGCTAAGATCTGGACAGTTTCTGTTAAATACACATGGTTGGAGAGATAGAGGAAGCAGGACTGCTACCCAGAGAACCTGTGTACGAGAGCACAGGAGAGGAATAACAAGGAGCGAAGGGAGTGGAAGAAGGAGAGGGGAAGGAGGAAACAAAGGTAGGAGATGTTTCACAGGGAGCTGGTGACTAAAGTATGTGTGGAACCCACATATAGGGACAAGTGACTGACTTTGTGAGCCAAAATGGCGGTGCCACGATTCTCAACGCAACGAACATTCTCAGCCCAACAAACATCTCCTGAGCGTTTGCTGCATAGAAGTCCCCATGAACTGCGCTGGGTTCTGGGCCCACAAAGATGAGTAAGACAATACAGGGCGCCCTCAGGGCTTTGGTACACGCATGCAAGAGGAAAGAAAGTCAACAGCTATTCTTTCCCCTGACTGTCACAGAGTAATCCTTCAGAGGACCTGTTGTCTCTATCTGACTAGTTCAATCATTATTTGCTTTCTGCCAGCACCTGATTATTCAAACTTAATCACTGCTTAACAATCAGGAGAGTGATTTTTGTGGTGGAGCCTGTAGTGAAGAGTAAGAACCAGAGATCCTACTGAGGTGAAGGCCTAGGGGACATTCGGGAAGCATGGTACAAAGAAAGAGGATTAGCCCGCCAAGGAAAAATGCCCGAGCCATTTAGGTAAGAAAAGCATAGGAGAAGAAAGCGAGAGAGTGTTTGGAACTTGGGATAATACGGAAGGAGGGGTGAAGGAAACAGAACGTTGATAGAAGCAGACTGGAGGCATATAAAAGAGTAATCCCAAGTTGGCAGAACTTTGTTATTGAATGAGCGTGCAGTGGAAACAGGCCCAAACTAGTTTCATTTGGAAAGATAATTTAAATGTGGGTATTTACCTGCCAGTTCCCCTGCCCGAATGGTGAAGCTGAAATCTTTAATTACTTCTGGGGGGCAGGGAGGAGGTACAGTATGAGCAACAGAAGTCTCCAGTTTCTCCCCGTAATGTGCCCAAGTCTAACTAGCTTCTTCGTATTGATAGCTGATCACTACTAAAAATACACGAAATCAGTACCTGAGCAGTACATGAAAACATGCTTGTATAAGTCTGTCTCGTTGGCAACTGAATCATGATTATTTTAGTGGCATTTAAAAATTAAAAATAATTTTGGAGGTATTTTAAAATGTAATTATTTGGATGGCATTTAGAAGCTATCTCCCCTGACAATACAGAAAAATATGATAACCTTGAATTATATATCCACACCGTGAAACATAATGCAGTCAGTAAAAAGAATGGATGAGAAGTCAACCTTCTGACTTGGAGTGATTTCCACAAAAAAATGGTAAGTGGAAAAACAAGATCAAGAAGTATGATGAATAGCATGCTGGTTTTTGTATACAACAAACCAATGCAAAACTCCCTATACAGCTGTGCTTGTATATGCAAATTGTGACTAAGGAGCTTGCAGAAAATATGCAACAACACATCCTAGGTGCCCACAAAGATTCCTTTAAGTAAAGGATTATACGGGTGGAAGGGAGACCAGGTGGTGATGGAGTCAACATACAAAGAAAAAAAATAAATAAAGGACTGCATTTGAAAAAGCAGATGTGCCATAATTACATTTACAAATACATGTAAAGTTTTGCATATATGTGAAACTGCACTCGGAATATATCTACAAAGAAATTTGGTTTAACGAAAGGGTAAAAGCGCAAACAGATTTAGTAAGAGGGTATATTGAATTTCAAACAAGATGAAAGGAGGAGCAAAAATCTGGATTCACTTTCAATTTATTACCCCCTCAGAGACTATTTCTGTCTCTTCTGGTGTTCAAAGTCAAGTCTTTGGAAACTGAGCTCCCTGAACATGTCAATTTTGTTTCATGTATGAGCTATTCCTGTGACATCTCCCTTATATACATCAGTTACCATTAAAGAAAACTGGCTTCTTTTCCCCCGACTGTCACAGAGTAATCCTTCAGAGGACCTGTTGTCTCTATCTGACTAGTTCAATCATTATTTGCTTTCTGCCAGCACCTGAAAGGCAGAACTTTAGTTGTGGTCAACTTCCCTACTTAATCGCAGATTTTCAAAAATTTCCTCCAAAACTGGATGTTACACTGAGTTGTATTCTTAGCTGAGCTTCTGTGACACTGTAGAGCCTTCATTAATCTGCTTCTTTCCAGCATTTATCAGCAAAGCAGTTAGAAGCATCAGACTGCATTAATGAAGAATTCCCCTTGGTCTCTGCTGCCATTACCAAGTCGGGGCTAATCTATGGGAAGAGATGTCTTAAGCAGAGTTAGGACAGCACAAATGACGTGCAATTTATGGTGAATAAGTGAGCATTGTGCTAGAGAGTTCTGGAGCTCCTCATATCATACCTTTTCTCAGCTGCTAGGGGACACTTTTCCACATCGTTGCCTATTCAAATCCTCCTCATTCTCAAGCCTCAACTCAATGGCTTCTCTCACATCACACTGTCACTAATTCCTCTCCAGCTAGAAGTAACCTTCAGTCCTTCTGCCCCTTTCCTCTCCTGCAATAGAAATCAATCTGTACCCTTTTCTGGTATTTACCATCTTCTGCCTTATGTAACAATACTGTAGCTTGTTGTCTGTACTTTCAGAGTTAACTTCTGAAAGAGTAGGTATGCTTTCCCATCAATTGTGTTAAGCCACCAGCACACTGCTAAGAGTAGGTACATGATCAGTGTTCTTTGACCAAGTCATCCCTCAGCTGAGATGGGATGCTGAGCCACCATCTTGGAGAGGACCTTGGAGATTCTACAGGGAGTTGGATGTGTACTCACAACTATATTCTCTATTCAGAGATTTTTTTTTTTTGGCGGTACGCCGGCCTCTCACTGCTGTGGCCTCTCCCTTTGTGGAGCACAGGCTCCGGACGCGCAGGCGCAGAGGCCATGGCTCACGGGCCCAGCCGCTCCGCGGCACGTGGGATCCTCCCAGACCGGGGCACGAACCTGCGTCCCCCGCATCGGCAGGCGGACTCCCAACCACTGTGCCACCAGGGAAACCCTCTATTCAGAGATATTTTGATTGGAACTCTCCTCTTGATCTTTAGTCAACTCTATAAATGCAGAGACATGATCACATACAGCTCACTCCTTCTCAGGAAGAAGATGCTGTTCATGCTGTGTCTTTCCCAATCTAGCAAACATAGTCATTGTTGTGTTTTGACAATCTGTTGGTATTCTAAAAATGAGAACAATGACCTTTGTGTTAATTAGCTGATACAAGAGCCTGCTGGGTCTAAAAGAATAAGACTTAATGAAACTCGAGATTATGTATTCCAATCATAAATATGGAGGTAATAACTAACGTTGATGATGAGATCAAATAAACATACAGCCATACTAATGTGCTTTTTAATCCCCTTCCTCCGACTGAGATGCTCTCAGGATTGCCTAGCAGTATAACAAACACAATTAAGACTACCCAAAGAGTCTTGAAATATAAGGAAAATACTTCATTATACTTTTTTAGATGAAGAAATAGATCATTGCTGTAAATTTAGAAGTACATCATCTGAAAAGTTGTTTACAATTTAAAGGAAAGCATACTGAGCATATTATTTGAAGATATAACAAACAGGCTTTAAAAAAATAAGCGTAGCCCATGCTTCTCAACATTTGCAGACCCTTTTAATCGGGTAGTAGTCAGTGTTTTTGAAGAATAAATAAATAGTGGAAGGATAGAGAATCATAGGGAAAGGGAGAGGTTCTATTTTAGGTGTGGTGTCTGGGAAAAGAAAGCAAACGTAGAATGTTTTGGATATTTATAATGCCTCTAGATTGCACCTGCTCTAAAACCGTACACACTACTATGAGAGACAGCTGATATCTCAAGCATTGCCTGATCTGATCAAGAATCAAGGATGGCTCATTCTCTCAGAGGTCTTGATCTAGGGTCCTTTAAATGTATCTTCAGCCCATCCAGAGAACTCTGGGAATTGTACGCAAGGTTTTCCATAGCTGTCTATGGTCATTTTTCTCAGGAATATAAAAAAGTTTACAGGGCTTCCCTGGTGGCGCAGTGGTTGAGAGTCTGCCTGCCGATGCAGGGGACACGGGTTCGTGCCCCAGTCCGGGAAGATCCCACATGCCACGGAGCGGCTGGGCCCGTGAGCCGTGGCCACTGAGCCTGCGCGTCCGGAGCCTGTGCTCCACAACGAGAGAGGCTACAATAGTGAGAGGCCCACGTACCGCAAAAAAAAAAAAAAAGAAAAGTTCACAAAGCAGTATACTAGATGATGAATTATTTGTTTTGCATCCTGTTGTACAAACAAGCCAGCAAGAACATCACCAGAGACAATCATGAAAACAAGAGAATGTAGGTGTCTTTCATCGCCCATTGCTTTCTGGGGCAGCAGAGGGGGCTGTAGGATCTAGAGGGGAGATACAGCCCTTGTGTTGCTGGCTTTTAGCTGCATGATTAAGGGAGCACCAACACCCTCCAGTGTAATGAAGACCAGGTGTCCAGGCCTTAGGGTCAGAGCCAAGTTGCCCCGGTAAACCCTTGGACTCCAGTACTACTCTGCTACTTCATTCGTCAGTTGTTGGGAGAGGTCGGCAGGACTGATACTCCCTCTAATTTAGTCAGATGTAGTCAGGGAGCTGGGGTCCATGCCTTATGGTTGCAGCTGTAACAGAACTTCTGGCCTGAGCCACACATGCTGAGATGGGTTTGGAAGGAGCAGGGAAGGCTGTAGGATGAAGTGGAAAAACTCTAGTTCCCTGTTTCTCACTAAAGTTTAATACCTGGCTGGGAATAAATAGGCTGTAAGGGAAAGCAGAAATCCCTTGAGTTATCCCTCATTTCAGGTAAACATTGGTTGCCCTCCTTGCTCTCATTTTGATGCTACAGCAATCCAAGCATTGGTCAGTTTAAGAGGAGCCACACAGTGCTTTTTCCATTCTCACAGTTACAGTTCCTCATGTCATCACCAAGGAAGCTGTTGATCATTTATTCATATGTTTGGTTATGCTTGTTCATGTATATCCTGATTAGCTGACAAAGAAGCCGTGGTGCCCCAAGGGAGCTATTGTGGTAAGACCCAGCTTCCCGGCGTCCAGGTGCTCAGATGAAGAGAATGAGAAGAGGGCGAGAAAAGCAGGAGAGGCTTCTGGAGAATGGCTGTGGGGAACAGAATCCCAGGGGTGCTGGATGACTGTGGTGCTACCATGCAACTCTGACCCATCCTCTTCCATTTTGCCCTTCACTTTATTTACAAGCTAGTTGCCGGCACCCTCTTTTCTTAAACATCCTTATTGGAGTATAATTGCTTTACAATGGTGTGTTAGTTTCTGCTTTATAACAAAGTGAATCAGTTATACATATACATATTTCCCCATATCTCCTCCCTCTTGCGTCTCCCTCCCACCCTCCCTATCCCACCCCTCTAGGTGGTCACAAAGCACCGAGCTGATCTCCCTATGCAATGCGGCTGCTTCCCACTAGCTATCTATTTTACATTTGGTAGTGTCTGTGTGTCCCTGCCACTCTCTCACTTTGTCCCAGCTTACCTTTACACCTCCCCATATCCTCAAGTCCATTCTCTAGTAGGTCTGCATCTTTATTCCCATCTAGGCACCCTCTTTTTAAAATATATAACTGAGTATCTGAAGGAAGGTTGAAGATTAAATCACTCTTATTTAAGCGTTAATTAATTAGGTTTCTCCCAATGTTGCAGCTAAGTTCAGATGTACGGTCGGACTGGGGGCAGAAAGGGAGGGTATTTGGGGTATGGATCCTTCTGGGGTAGGGTAGACCTGGAGAGGTTGGGAAGATTAGAACATCAGCTAGACATTGCTTATCTGGACATCTGGAGAGAGAAGCATGGGAGCTGGGAGCTGAAAGAGTGAAGGACGAGGAGGAGTACAAAGACAAACCATGCTTATTTCAGAATTTCACGTGGGGCTGGTACTGCCCCCATGACCTCTAAAGGAATCTTCCTTTTCCTTCTCCCTCTTCCTATCCTTCTCTTCTTCTCCTCCCACCTCTTCCCCTCTCCCTCCTCCTCTTCCCCCATCCTGGAACCACTGACCTCTACTAGATATCAGGGGAAAACTGTAGGTACTATAATCCTGCTACATTGATTAAATAAAATCACTAACGTGTTAGCAATGGAAGGGGGAATGAGAGAGCATCAGCTCCTGCAAGTGGCAAATAAGGAACACAAAGTTCCAAGAAGGGCAATCATCTAATTAGTCCAAGGTTATTCTGGGACTAGAATCCAGGTTTCCTGACTCCCAATTAAGTGTTCTTTCTGCTCCCCCATAGAATTTTCTAGGTCAACAAAGAACTATATACCACATATAATGTTATTTGACTCATGAAATCAACCATTTAACCACTTGTTTTGTGCCAACTTTATGCTAAAAGCTGGAAATTAAGGTGGGCATGACTTTAATTTTAAAAGTACTTCATGGTTCTTGGTTCATAGCCCATCAAATTATAGACTTGATTGTAATTTTTTCCATTTTACAGCTGTAGAAACAGAAAGAGGTCAAATACATTTCAGTCTGATGACCCAAAATACAGTTTCAGTTTGGATGACCTGGATTTATTTTTCTATTTGAGTTTGCCTGTTCTTCATTCTACTTAAATCTCAAGATAAACCAATCACAACTGTGAAAGTCAAAATGCTAAAGGAAGAGACAGGAATACAAAATAGAAAAGCTTATTCCTGGAAATCATATGGTTTGAATGAATTATCCCATCTTTCCATCTTACATGAACTCTACCACCAAAACAATGGCTGTACATAAAATGAGGATAGGCTGAGATGTATAAATATGTAACAGGTGTTTCCTAGGCCACAGAAACCCTGGGTGTATAAAGCACGATAGCTAACATTAATAATAGTCAAAATACAGTATTTATTTGGCTACATCCCATTTGCGTTATATCCTCTCTGCAACTATAATTTCTCCAAATATTTCCAGGATGAGGTATCGGACTGGTTGGGTAGAGATAGCTAGGGTTTTACGTGAGCTCCTAACAAGTCCTTCTGGTTAATATGTTATGCTGACCCCATTTCCTCTTGTCTGCTCAGCTCAGTAGTAAAACTGCTGGTGGCAAAATGAACAGTTATGCAGACAGCGCCTACCTGGCAGGGTGGAACCAAGGCTGCCAGGGCTGTGTTGAGAGTACGTCGTATCTGTGGAACCCATCAGAGCCTAACACCTTCCATCACCATGGTCTATGGGATAAAAATTAGTATCTCTGTTTTCAAACTGGGCTCAGAGAGTTGAAGTAACGTAGCCAAAGTCACACAGCTGGCACCAGGGAAAGATTTTAAACAAGCCGGTCTGACTCCACAGACTGCCTCCTAACGTTCATTAAATGTTCTGGGTTTATGAGGCAATTGGACAGCAGCACCTCTCTGGAGCCCGTCTTCCTCTGGCAAACTGGATCCCTGGAGAAGGGCTGCTAGTGCTAGAAAGTTAGAATGGCTGTGGCTATGAGCAGCCTGGCCAGCTTAAGTATAACATTTTTTGACTGTGAGTGAGGCACTAGTGAATAGAATTATCCTCTGCAGAAGAACAGCTAAGACGGAGAAAATCTCCTTAGTACACAAGTTTGGGGCAAAAGGAGGTGACTCAGCCCCAGTTATATCGATTTGGCACGTTAATACTGCTTGGTTTCAATAGACACTCTTCATTCTAAACAGAAAACAAGGATTTGAAAGGGCTCTAACCACACAAGAGACCCCAGTTTGGTCTGGGCACAGTGCATGACCAAATACAGTACTGGAGAAGAATGATAGGTGACTGTTCTTCCGCCACCCCAAAGCCTCCAGCCTAAGCAAGTAGAAAAGCCGCACCAGACTTCCTGTCGGTAGCCCCAAATCCAGCTCCCCAGCCAGGAGACCCAGCAGCCTGGCAGGCTACTCCTGGCCAATCTCTGTGGGTAGGATGGCCTTTTCTAGGCTCTGTGGGCATGCTCCCGGTACTGTGTCAATAAGAGGATACAGGAGCTAGAAGTATTTCCTAATATCCACCGCCCCCCCCGCCCCAACACTGGTGAGTATGTGAGATCCTAGAGTCTGATACAGGAAGCTTTGAACATTCACTTCAGGAGGTGAGAACTATTCTTTAAGACCCGTCAGATACATACATGTACACAATATCCACCCGCATCCAAAATCAAGGAAGCCAATGTTCAAAATTTATAAAGTTTTTCACAACCTGGCAGATACGTGGCATCTCATCTCTTTATTCTGAAGCAAGACAGCTATAAAAATAAATCCTCAGGTTGTAAATTACATCTTCCAAGCATGACTTCAGATCGTCTTTAGAACGTTAATGACACCTTCCACGTACCTGCTGCTATTCCACTCTGCTTTGGCAGTAATTTTAATTTGTCACCATCACCCCTGTGCCCCAACCTATTCCTTTCCCAAGTATGGCAGGAATCTCATTCTAGCCCAACTGTCACTGGTCTAGGCTTTTGGCCAGCAGCAGCAGAAGCAAAGGTGGCACCTGCTGACACCCTGACATCAGGTTTCTCTTTAAGTGTGGGTATTAAGTCTATAGATAATAGGAAGGAGGAGGTTCAGCAAAGGGCAGAAAGGGGCTGGAGTTACCAGCTCCTGCTGAAAGGAAGCATGTCAGTGATTTGCAATAGGAAGGCTAGGTGGGCGGAACTGTGAAGCCAGTGATTAGCTGATGCTGGTGGGAAGGTCGGGACTTATGACAATGAAAATAGTATTTTGACAATAAGGTTTACAACTTCAAATGGACTCCATAAAATCTGGTTCTCTTAAGTAAGGGAAATAGAAGCAGTCTCAGTCATTCACTGTACAGATTAAAACCAAACTTTGAGAGACACCGTACTACGTCACCCTTTTTAGTGTAGTTGAATAAATTTGGCTTTTAGAGTCAGGCTGACCTGGATTGGTTGTATGACCTTGGACAATTTAACCTCCCTCAGCCTCAGTTTCCTCATTCATAAAATGGGGCCACACTCACTATTACATCGTGGAATAGTTACGACTAAATGAGGTGAGATTAGTAATGCTCTTAGCAATATGCCTGGTACCCTGTAGAAACTCAATGAACTCCCTACTTACCTGTCTGTCTTTTGAAGTCTAAAGGTACCTATTAGCTCAATGTACATTGTACGTTCCCCAACTTTTCTACAGAGCTTAAGGTGTCATCAAGAGCCTTGTAAAATGAGAAATCTGGGAACAGAGAGGGGAAATGAGTAGAGGATGCTGCAGTATCGCGGGAAGAGCCGTGGACTGGAGTCCTGGGCTACAATTCTGGCTTTGCTCCTTACCAGCTATGGGAATTCAGGCACATTGCTTAATGTCTTAAAAAGTCATCTTTGTTATCTGCCTCAGGGAGATACCAGTGTCTCCTTTATGGGCATCTATTTAAGACATCCTTCCTATGCACAGACATTGGGCATGAGATTGGATTTCCCACAAAGATGAATAAGAAATACGTGATCATCTTTTGAATTCCTTCTTAGAAACTTTCTATCTATCTATCTAACTATCTATCTATCTATCTATCTACCTACCTATCTATCATCTTCCTTACCAGAAGATACAATGATAGGCATAGATTTATGCCAGATAACTTTCAATCCCGGCTCTTCTAATTCCTAGCTATGTGAACTTAGGCAATAAAAACCTAATTTTGGAAATGAGGAAAATAATGTAATTGTTGTAAAGATTAAACAAGATAATATACGTAAATGTGAGAAACATAGCAAGCATTCAATAAAACGTTAGCTCTTTTTAGTTTGCTACCTGTATCCCTCCACATGAGATAGAAGGTGACAGGTTTGAGGGGCCCCCTTGTGTAGCCTATGTGTCCGCAATACCAATAATTCATGTAGGAACATCTCCTGCTCTCCGCTCTGAAACATGGAATTAATTGTTTTGATATTGTTTGGTATGTCTTCAATTTCAAAAGTCCAGACTTTAACATCTGAACTTTATTTTTTGAAAGGACATAATGATGGAAGCTACTTCTTTGCCCGCTTTTTTATATAATGCTATCTTGCATACTTTATCTTGCCACTTTTTATTTTTAAGAGTCTTCCATTTTCTGTAAGAAAGTTTCTATAAGTTACCGAGAAAAGCATAAAGTTTACTTGCTACAAGGAAACTATGAGATGGCAATGAACTCCAGGGAGAATCACCTGTAGGGGAGCAAAATTTGCCACCCCCAAATGTCTCTGGCATATGGGTTAATTTGAGCTGTACACAATCAAGGCCCCAAAGACTCAGGAAGGAATTTTGACCTCTGCCCCTAACTGCCTAAAAGAATGCAGACAGAGGGACCTCTTCCAGGAATGGAGCTGTCACCATAGATGACTATAGTATGAACTAGGGCTGTAGACAGGTGGGAGCCTAGCAAAGTCTGCTTGTTAAAATTCCTCTCTGTGTCCCACGGCCCCTGCCTGGTCCAGCTAACATTTGTTCACCAAAGCGCTGCTTCTTCATCTTCATGTGAGTTGCCTTCCTCCCCTTTGGAGTCCCAAACCGTTAGCCCTAACATCCTTTTTTTCTTTTGCTGAAGAAGATGGTGCTTAAGGTGAGGGTTCTGGCCACTTCAGTTGCTCAGGTTCCCTGGGTCTCTCCCGTGTATACATGGTATTAAACTTTTGTTGGATTTTCTCCTGTTAATCTGTCTCAACTTAATTCTCACTCCAGCCAGAAGAACCTAGAAGGGTAGAAGAAAATTTCTCCCTCCCTACCATACCACATGCAGAGAATCAGTTAGCAAAGGAAAAATGTTCAGGATCTCACCTTCAAGGTCCTTGAAAAGAAAACCTGTTTCCAAGGGAGAGGTATTCTTTTCACAAATGATAGTTTCAGTCCCTGATTCCTACTCTAACCTAAGCCCCAGCTGTGTTCATTTTACTTCATTTTCCCTCAAAGTGGAGATAACTAAGGATGAAATTCTGTGCATATGTTGCATCTTGTTTCCAAGGAGTCCAAGAGGCTTTACACACATGATCTCTCACCTTTTATTATGATTCAATCAAATTATTTTCACAATCTTTACTCAATTTTTCCAAAAGTTACTTATGGAGAAGTGTGACAGTAATAGTGACAATTCTTTACACTATTATTTTCAGAGGACATTTTAAATAACCAGAAATGACTGGCTTGAAAAATGGAAGACTCAGGTGTCTCTTCAAACATTCAAGGATGGTTACAGGAGTAAATTGGTTTTGTTTGGCTCCAGAGTTGCTCAGCCTAAGGAAAGACAGGTGCTGGCATCAGATGCACCCAATGGAATACCGGTTCTACCATTCACTGAGTATTTCTGAGTTCCAACTCCTTGTGTGTGAACAGGCATTGTATCCCCTATTTTGCACTGTAGTTATACGGATTGGGGGTTACCAAGTACATAAAGGTCTCACCATTATCATGGCATTCCAGGGGGAACTAGAAGATCGGACTTTTTAAAATCTAAGAGTGGATGGCCGGATAGTGCAAATATACATACCATTTACAATTTTTAGATTCTAAGAGTTTCATTAAATTCCTTCTCCCAAGTATTTGATTCAATTGCATGTACTGAATACCTATTTTATGTTTATCTTATTTACTTATTCATTTTTTGGCAAAGCTCTGCTGGATGCTGTGAATACAGGAAGCAGTCCACGATCTCAGTCCCTGGAACATTTATAAACATTTATAAGGCTGCCTTTCCAAAAACTCTCTGCACCAAGTTTTCTTATGTTTGATTCCCCCTTGTTTCTAAAACTGTTTTTTTGAACTTTTTAGTCTTTTTTTCCCTCCTATCCTGAACATGTATGTATTCTTCAAGGTTCTGCCACTGTAATCTTTCTCTGCTTGTATTTTCATAATGTGTTCCTTTTCATTTCCATAGTTTCCTCTCTGCATAATTGACTCAAATATATATCTACAGTTTTAACTTGGACTTACTGGTCCCTAAAACTCCAAAAGTCCAAAATAGAATGTATTCTCTCTTCTTCTGTTGCCCAAACCAGACCCTTCTCTTGATGTTTGTGTTACTGCCCCAGCATATAACTCAGCCAATGTTGTCTCCTCACCCACGTACACATCCAACTAACTTCCAGGTCTTATGTTTTGTTTTTCACCTTGAAGGATGTTAAAATCCTTCTTTGCATTTTCCCTGACATTGCTTTTGCCTAAGTACTCTTTACTTCTTTTTGGATGTTTCAATAACCTCCTATTCATCTGCTGCTTTTTCTCCTTCTTCCCAACCTTCCAATGTCTTGAATATTTATAAATTTCAATGAATAACTTGATCAAAACCTCTTTGGCTTCCCAACACTGACTGAAAGAAAGATCATGAGTTACTTGGGAACTTCCCAAGGATATCTCCAGTCTACCATCCCAGTAATGATACACACACGGTGGATACACATGAATGAGCAGTTGTATCTCTTAAGTGTACACAGGTAGCCTGATACGTGTGTATGCATGTGTATGTAAGTAGGGCAGGGTGAATAAAAGAATCAGTGAACTGTGCATAGGTCAGGTAGTTCCAATAAAAGTAGTTATAGTCTCAGGGACAGGAAAGGAGTGGAAAGAACTACAATACTATGACCTCATGGTGTTTATTATTACAGAACATGGGCATGGACCATAGCAACTAACAAACTATTGGAAAGATAGCTTGAGTGTGAGCTTCAAAAGGAGAAGTCTTGTGTTGGGTAGTTGTTGGATAGCGGTGCTAAAATAATGTAATCCAGGAAAAGCACTGGGGAGCAAAGAGTCCCTTTCCTGCTGCCTTTGAATGTAGATGCATAAGAGAAGGAGCAGCTTACTTTCCCTCCTCTATGAATGGAGTTTCTACAGCTTCTCTCTTTATGAAAAACCACATTTGGGCTTCCCTGGTGGCACAGTGGTTGAGAGTCCACCTGCCGATGCAGGGGACACAGGTTCGTGCCCCGGTCCGGGAGGATCCCACATGCCACGGAGCGGCTGGGCCCGTGAGCCATGGCCGCTGAGCCTGCGCGTCCGGAGCCTGTGCTCCGCCACGGGAGAGGCCACAACAGTGAGAGGCCCGCGTACCGCAAAAAAAAAAGAAAAGAAAAACCACCTTTGATGAAATGTTATTGTTTCACTGTCTAAGAAGTGATCAGGGGCTCAAATACCAATAGTAACTTCAGGAAGTGTCTGGTGTCCTGGGCCTAGATTTTCAGAAAGCTTCACCGGGTAGAGAACATGCGTTGTTTCCATGCATAAGGTTTGTAAACCAACATTTCCAGCTGTGTAAAACATTGGGGATCACATTTCCTTTAAAAATGTGAGCTTTACTGATAATGCGTTGCTATGGGTTGAATTGTGTTCCCTAAAAATAGATAAGTTGAAATCCTAACCCCCAGCGCCTCAGAAGATGACCTAGTATTTGAAAAGAGGGTCATTACAAAAATAATAAGTTAAAACGAGGTCATTAGGGCAGGCCCTAATCCAATATGACTGGTGCTCTTATCAAGAGGGGAAATTTGGACACAGAGACAATCGTGCATAGAGGGAAGATGATATGAAGAGGCAGAAACACAAAGAGAACACCATGTGAAGATAGGGGAGTGAGGAATCTACAAGCTGAAAATTGCCAGCCATCTGCCAGAAGCCAGGAGAAAGGCATGGAAAACATTACTCCTTACAGCTCTCAGAAAGAACCAAACCTGCTGATGTAGAACTTCTTTTTTGTTACTTTATTACACAGCCCTAGGAAAACAATACAGACATTAATATATGACTTAAATTACTAGTTTCTAGTATACAAGAAAAACAGAAATAGACTTGGAGTAAATTTTCCAAATATCATTGTTTTTATTCTAAACAGAAGCAATTGCTTATAGTCCCTCAGAAGAAATTTCTTTTTTTTTTTGCGGTACGCGGGCCTCTCACTGTTGTGGCCTCTCTCGCTGCGGAGCACAGGCTCCGGACGCGCAGGCTCCGCGGCCATGGCTCACGGGCCCAGCCGCTCCGCGGCATGTGGGATCTTCCCGGACCGGGGCACGAACTCGTGTCCCCTGCATCGGCAGGCGGACTCTCAACCACTGCGCCACCACGGAAGCCCGGAAATATCTTTATATTTGAGCAAATACCTTTATGTTTCCAAAGGTGATATTCATAGCCAGGCTTCTCACCAAAATTGCTCTCCAACTTGTAGCTCAGCTGCAAACCATCGTGTATTAACTCCTTAATTAGGTTCTTAGCCTTTATGAATGAGTAATCCTTCTTGTGATGGTTCCCAATGCGGCAAGGATATCACTATACAGTTCAAACTACAGTGACTTCCATATCCTTCTTATTTCTGAATTCTCTGTGTAGATGAAGGACTAACCCAAGAAAAGCCTGCTTCATTGTAATCTGTGACACCTCCTTTTCAATGTTAGTTCTTCCCAGTTAGACCCAAATGGCAAGTCATTTATCATGACTTCTGTCAAAACTGGTAGCCAAATGGAATTTCTACTAAAAGAAATGCTTTCATTTGTGACTTAAACATGTACTCTATTCTGAATAAATGTGCCATTTCCACTATATAAGAGTTTAGCCAAATTTTTGCCCTTGAGAGTAATAAATGTATTACCGGAATTATCACCTGAATGTTTCAGATCCAAAGGTGAGAAAGTTAAGTCTTGTTTCTGAATGGCTTCATTCTATCACTCACTATTGTTTCCCTTCCATAGGACTAAGAAGAAGAAATTTAGTTCGGTCTTAATTCAATCGCAAGAGCAACTCTGTTGAACCAACCAGAGCCAATTACTGTCCTGTGGGCAGTGTGTGCGTCAGTTGAATGAAACTGAAGACCTCTGACAGTGTTATGAAGAACCTTATTCAATCTCTTGCCAAACACTAAGAGCAACTGCTTGCCAGGGAAATTTTTTCCCCTGAATTTGAGATTGCAAAGCACCCTTTTTGCAAGAAACCTTGACTTCAGCAAAGGTGCATGTGAGCCCATATTTCCTTTTCATTTTCTGTGGATGTTGTCTCTTTCTATGTCTCTACCTTTCATGCATATTTGATCACTCTTTCCATCTGTTAAAAAAAAAAGTTCTGTTTCTTTCGGGCAAACACTGGCAAAATTCTTTTGCTTCACAGCATTTTCTAGACATGTTGACTTGGCTGTAGCAAAAGTGAAGTTCTCCAGAGAGAAGAACATGAATGATAACATACTGAAAAGGGGGCAATCTAAATTTAAACATGTTATTAGATCAAGTCTATAATTTAAGCCAAATGAATAATAGTTCATTTGCAAGATGAATTACTACATTTACATAACTTTTAAATCCCAAAGTTGCTATTCTTGATCCAATAAAGTCAGTAAGTCAGAAAGAGAAAAACAAATACCGTATGCTAACACATATATATGGAATCTAAAAAAAAATGGTTCTGAAGAATCTAGGGGCAGGACAGGAAGAAAGACGCAGGCGTAGAGAATGGACTTAAGGACATGGGGAGGGGGAAGGGTAAGCTGGGACGAAGTGAGAGAGTGGCACTGACATATATACACTACCAAATATAAAATAGATAGCTAGTGGGAAGCAGCTGCCTAGCACAGGGAGATCAGCTCGGTGCTTTGTGACCACCTAGAGGGGTGGGATAGGGAGGGAGGGAGACGCAAGAGGGAGGAGATATGGGGATATATGTATATGTATATGTATAGCTGATTCACTTTGTTATAAAGCAGAAACTAACACACCATTGTAAAGCAATTATACTCCAATAAAGATGTTAAAAAAAAAATAAATAAATGAAATAACTGAAAACGTCACACACAGATTACTCTTCTACTTTTTTAGGAAAAAAAAAAGACATGTTTCTCCAAGTCTTTCTAAAGGTTTCTAATCCACAACACATAGCCACAAACAATATAATCAGTCAACTGAGAGGTGGAGGAAGTTGCATAAATTAGTGAGTGGTAAGAAGAGGACACAGCCAAAGCCTGGTCTCAGGTAGCAACATTGAGGTAATTGTATATTTCAATCAATCCACTAAATTAACGAGCCCATACTATACACATTTATAGCATAAGACATACAGAAGATATGGTCATTATCCTGAAGGTTCTCATATCAACTTCAAGTTGAAGTACTGACTTCTCTCTCCCAGGCTAGCCAAGCTTTTATGACTGTCAGACATTTGGGAGAGGAAACGTTCTATTATTTACCTCCAGAAGAAAAGAAACATCGTGGGGTTCGCAGAGGCCCTACCAATAGGAGTTGTAGTGTAGAAGTGGAGGTGGCCTCTACTTACTAAGTACATGTCCAAGTACCCGAGTTCTCATAAGAGAGAACATTCCATATATGCTGGTATCCAACTGTGCTAATGGAGAAATAAGCAAAAGACACCTGAAAAATATTACTAAAAACTTCTCATCCCTGGTCAGTTTGGGGATTTGAGAAAAAAAAGACATAGATGACAAATATATCTTAGGAACCAAATGCTCCTGTATTTCATTCCTGGATCCATCACTTATAAACTGTGTGACCTTAAGAAAATTTTCCTTATCTGCTTTTAGCATCTCAGTTCCATCACCTATAAAAAGTGGAAAACATCACTATCTACCTCATGAATTGTGATGATTAAAAGAGATAACATCTCTACGGTACTTAATTTAGAATTTGGCTCACAGGAAGCATTAGATAAACGTTGGCCCTATTGTAGTAGCAAAACACAACTGTCATATGCGTAATAAAATATATGTACATATATTTATACATATGCATATATAATATTACATACAATTTGAATTATATTACATAAATTATATGTATTACATATATATACACACACATATACACAGTCTAGTTCTATAACTGAATGGGTACAATTCAGTTAATGTTCAAAAAGCAGTTTGCCTGGACCAAATGATCATTTACCCTAATCCAGGCAAGTAAATCCCTATTGTTAAGAGTCAATCCCATCATTTTCTGTCAAAGGAATAGACAAAATCCTGGGCCTGTGTGAGTTGGAAGGAGCTAAGTTAGAATCCTGACTTGACCACTTAATATATATGTGAGTTTGGGTGTAATGCTTATTCTCTCTGTGTCCCTCATTGGTGAAATGAGGAAAATAAAAAAGTACTTAGCTCCTAACATGTACATTTTTAACAGAGATAATATGGGAGGAAAGTGGGCCCTGAGATGAGGCCAATAAGGCTGGTAGCTTATGCTGAGCCTTGTAATTCACGTTAAGGGGCTCAGGGGTGAGGGGGAGTGTGGGTTTTAAGCACCAGAAAGATGCTGCAAAGTTTGGGTCCGAGGGGCAACCAGGCACAAAAGTCCTACATGGGCTAGTTCGTATTTTAAGATGCTCACTCTGGCTACTGCAGGGAGAAATGATACAAGGTGAAAAATGGATATGGTGGAATTGAGGGCAATTTTGATGTTTTAAGATCATTTGTCTTTCATCTTGTGAAGGAAGAACACCTTGACTGTGATACTCAAAATGTGGTCACAGCACCAGCAGCATCAGATGGGAATTTGTTAGACAAGCAATTTCTCAAGCCCCTGTGCAGACTTACTGAATCAGAAATTCTAGGGTTGGGGAGCAATGTGTGTTTTAACAAGGCTTCCAGGTGATTCTGATGCACTTCTAAAGTTTGAGAACCACTGCCTTAAGAAAACAAAATTGCTTCCAAAGGCAAGACTTAGCAAGGCACGGAAAGATGGTTATAATGTCACTTCACTTCAAGGTCAAGATTCCGGAAAATAAGAGTAGATGTAGAAAGAGAACAATGATGGGTATTGTTTGCATTGACAAATATAATTCAGGTTTTTCAAATTCCTTATTACATCACCAACAATGTACTCCTGATGGAGTAATTAGCAGCTTGAGAGAAAAGTAGTTAAACTCTAGTTTGAAGGGCCAAAACAAAAATAACAAGTTTAAAATTTCTTAGTAATTGCTAGGTAGCGTAATGATTGTTACATGAGAAGAAAAACCATAAATCAGTATCTAGAACTACCCCAAACCAAAATTCCTTCTAGTCCTGTATTTCTGTGATTCCACGGACAGAAAGAGAATTTTAACTCTGGTATTTGACAGTTTAGTATTTAGACCCAGATGACTATATCTGAATATTCAAAATCTGAGGCAAAAATTTCTATCTCAGTTTTAACCCAAAGAAGTACACTTGAACAGAGATATTATTGAAGGTTGATGGGATGCAACTCATGATGTACAACAGTGAAAGGGCACAGCTTATCAAAAATAAACAGGTATAACAGGAAAAGGAAGAAGTTATATACAGCGTAGGAATTCATAGTTGAAAGTAGAAATGTGGTAGAAAAAATTTGCATGTCAAGAAGAAAACCAAATTTGACAGTAACAATGAAAGAGTACTACAGACTTCCAGACCAGAGAGAGAAGACAGATGATGCTTTCCTTAAACAGATAAAATACTTGGAGAGGGTCAAGATACAATAGTGATGGGGACTCTAATTATCCTTACGGCTCTTGGAAGACATTCAATTCCACAACAGAATGTAAAATATGTTTTCTTAATAGCAATTTTATCCTTCAGACAGGAACGGAAATCACCTGAGAATCCATTATTCTGGCTCTAATTTTGACTAACAAAGAAATGGTTTGTTATGAAATTATATTTGAAATTTATGGAGAGGCCATTTTGCTTGAGGGATTATAATAACAAAGGAATAGAAATATTCATAAAATATTCTTTGGAAGAGCACTTACTTTTGGATGTGGATATTTATGCCATGCCACTCATTATTCTTGGAAGACTCTTAGAATAATAAAATGTCATCTATGTCAATGACTTTGTTCTGGCAGTGAAGCTATTTCTTCATCTAGACAAGATGTACATCTGATTGCTTGATCAGGTACCTTCTATTTAATTGAACTCTAATTGGGTGATGAATGCGAAGACCTTTAACTGTTGGTCTCCAAATATCTATGTTAGCTTAGGCTTTATCTAAAAGGATGGTTCTCAAACTTTAGAATCACCTGGAAGACGCTCCTTTTTTTTAACATCTTTATTGGAGTATAATTGCTTTACAATGGTGTGTTAGTTTCCGCTTTATAACAAAGTGAATCAGTTACACATACACATATGTTCCCATATCTCTTTCCTCTTGCATCTCCCACCCTCCCACCCTCCCTATCCCACCCCTCTAGGTGGTCACAAACCACCGAGCTGATCTCCCTGTGCTATGCGGCTGCTCTGGAAGACTTTCTAAAACACAGAATTCTGGACTCCATCCCCAGAGTTTCTGTTTCAGCAGGTCCACTGTGGGGCCTGAAATTTGCATTTCTAACTAGTTCCCAGATGCTGATGCTCCTGGTTGCCCAACCACTTTAGAACCTCAGATCTAATGAAAGAAACAATGTCATGTTGAAGCCCCTCTAACTCAACTTTCCAATTCTCCTCTTTCTGCCTAAAGAGGAAACACTCCCTAGTTTCTGAACCCTGTCTAGGCATTAGGAGCTCCTCTAGGAAGTTTTAAAAACACCTATGTCCAGGGTCCCTCTGCCCTTGGTTCTAATTGAATGAATGCTTTTCCAACCTGACCATTAGTTAAAACTTCCCAGGTGGTTCTATTCTCCAGCCAGTGTGGAGAAACTACTGACCTTTAGGCTAATAGGTCTTGGGTGTTTAGCTCTTCAACCTGATCCTGTTGGCATCATCAGCTGAAAGCTGTCAGCTAGTCAACTTACCCTCAAATCCTGAGGTAATTAGGTGAGGAAGCACACTGAAAGGGTTCCTTTGTTGTAATAAGAACTGATTAACTAGATCACAGTTACCATGACCTAGACACCACAATTTTGAGTTTACATATCCAATACTAAGCATCTTACTGCCACATCATCAGCAAACAAGTACGTCTTGACCATTTACAGCATACAAGGGAAGACAGCCCTTTGTATGCATTCTGCAGGTAAAGAGAGAGAACCACTATGTCACACACATGGACTCTGGTTGTTGGCTTCCTGTCATCATTTTCAGAGAAAACAATGTTAGGTATTGCCCTGGCAAATCCCTTTGAAACAGTCGGGGGCTGGGAGGACAGGACTGTTGTAATCTATTGTAAAGGACAACACACAATGGGTGCTCATATGTGACTGAGTAATGTAACAAAGTCCGATCATTTTAAACAAGTGAAATTTAAACAAATGTAAGCCCCTTATTTATAAAAATGTTTTCCTTGGTGTTGAAATCGATGAGACTGTCAATTCTACATATATGTCTTTTAATCAGTACTTAGCATTGTTTTACCTCTGAAACCAGACTGAATTGTTGCATATGGCAAAATGGGGGAGTGATTTTTAATTCTATATTGTTCATTTGATTATGAGTTTCCTTATTTATTTGTCCTAAGGGAAACATTTCTCAAATCAGTGGGCTAGCATACTAAGAACACATTTATTATATCATTTTTTCCTCAGGACCATGTTCAGGAACAAACTGATAAGTATTGATAGGATTGATATATATGGATAATATATTATCCACCTTCTTAACAATGAAGAAAGATTATCTTCATGATGGCTGCATGCATTATCAGTAATTCACCTACAAGAATGGGACATATTTAACCATTGAATTATTGTGAGACTATCATATAGCTTTATTGAAACAATTGATCATATTTGCATCTAGATTAAGGAAAATATATTAATCTGTATTTGTAATGGGAAATAGGCATTTTCATAACACTAGGACAAATATTTAAATATATGTGACTAAATTTTCAACACAAGTTCTCAATGTTTATTGCTTTAATCTGTGCATATTTTCCTCAATTCAATAAAAAACTTTTACAAAAATATGTAATTTTATGCAAGAACTTTTGTGTGCTTACTAAATATTAAACTTCAGCACTTACAACAGAGAGAATCTAGAAATGGCAATCTAGAAATGCCAAGGAAAGAGTATAGAAAAATCATCTCAGAAACTCTGGAATTTACTTACAGAGCAAGCACTCCAGAGTGCTTGCTAAGTGTTGTGTTTCTTTCCAGAAGCAAAGAAGTCATCATGCAACAAGAGTATGAGCAATAACCAAAGAAAGGCATTTTTTAAGAGTGCCTAAAATGTGCATTTTAAATGGACATGGGATGGAACTCTAATGAGATCTTGTGCAATTTACGGCAATAGCAAAATTTTTTTTAAAAAGTAAGCTAGACACGAGCATTCATTTCCAAGAGAGAAGGCTGCAATTATCTTAAATACCTAATCAAACATTAAGTATGCAAAACTGATCTCTAATTTTAAGGATTTTATTTGTCCATTTTAAGAATTACATTGGACTGGTATTTTCTTTAGATGAATATATTTTCCAGATAGACAGGTAGAGATATAAATATATGTATATATAGGTATAAACAGAAAATAGATAGCAAATATAGATGCTGCTTTTTTTTTTTTTTACTTTTAAGAAGTATTTTCCAGTCTTCTTCTTGTCAAAATAACATAATTTTCCTGAAGCAGCACCAAATTTAGACAGTCTGAGTTCTAATGATTAAGGCATGAGATGAAATTTATTTCCTTCTATAATACTAGCTCCAGCCAGCTGTATCAGCAGTATCAAGCACTCTGGAGTTGAATTAAAGACGTTATTCGATAAGAGATATAAAGAAGTGATATATATTGTTTAAAGTGTAGGGAGAAGATGGTAAAATGAATAAGTAGTGATTCTACAGCTTAGTCATCCAGAAAGACAAGAGAAGACAACAGGTATGGGAGAGAAAATAGAGATGGGGTGGGGCAGGACGACAGTTGTAGATGTCTTCGCCTATGCATAATTCTTATCACACAGCATATGCTCAATAAAATTGTATTGACTGACTTGATAAAGGCTATATTTATGGTATTATGTTATGATTTTAAACTTTCAGGGAAATTAAAATAAGAAATAAGACCTTATACAGATACTAAACATGAGAAAAATTATAAAACAAAAATATAAGTAATTTTAACAATACACAGAATCCCTCATAGTTGTATCTGTTGCTCCTCAAATCAAATCGTGTTCATTAAAACAGACCAAGATGTACTTCCTGACTTATTTCCTCAATAGGGAGTCTTCCCTGCACCCTCTGCCTTGCTCTTCAAAATACTCACCTCCTATAAGCTAGATTTAATATTTGAAAAAAGAAAGGGAAAAAAAGGAAAGAAAAAAAAAAAGAAAGGAATTAGATCATGCTACTCTCATATTTACATTTTCCCAACAGTTTCCCATTGTACTTCAAAAACAAACTATGTATCATGAACTACAAACCCCTGCATCATTTGGTCTCTGTCCACCCCAACCTCCTACCTCCAACTAATCTTCCCCTCTCCCCCTGTCCCATTGTACTAGGACCCTCTTCTCAGTTCCAGAAATACACCAAGCTCTTTCCCACCTCAAGGCCTCCAGGGGCGCAGTTCATTCTGCGTGGAATATCAGACTCCTCCTTCTTTGCCAGGGTCACCACTCCGTTAGGTCCCAGCTAAATCCTGAGTGTAAGTAGCTTTCCAGGTGTTAATCTCTCATTGCTCACTGCTGCTCCCTTCATAGTACTTATCACAGGTGGGAGTTATATAATTGTTTCTGTGGCCACTGCCAGTCTCCTTTAGCGTGGTGTCTCCATGTGGGTGGAAACTGCTTCTGTCCGGTTCACCACTTTATACTCAGCACCTGTAGCAGAAAGCCTGCCATACAGTAGGTGCTCAGTAATTCTGAGATGAACTTATAAACTACAGTAATAAGTGCCAGGATTCTACTTAAATTATCTAGATAAACTGTATTCTTTACTTCGGAAGTGAAATGACAATTTAACGGCAAAGAAAAATTCAGTTCTACCTAATTGTCTGTAAAAAAGCAAAAGTTACTACAAAAAGCTAACAAAACTCTGGAATTGGGACAATGAGAATGAATCCATTTTGTGCCCTATATGTGAAACTTTGAAGCCTGAGTAAGAGTAAAATATTTTATTCACCTAATTTTTTATATTTTATTTCATTGTAGTAAGAGCAATTAACATGAGATTTACTCTCAACGAATTTTTAAGTGTACAATACAGTACTGTTGACTGTAGGTCCAATGTTGTACAGCAGATTTCTAGAGTTTATTCCTCTTGTGTAACTGAAACTTTATGTCCATGGATTAGTAACACCTCATGTCCCCCTCCCCTTATCCACTGATAACCACCATTCCACTCTTTGATTCTATGAATTTGACTATTTTAGATAACTCATGTAAGTGGAATGATGCAATGTTTGTCTTTCTGTAACTGGCTTATTTCCCTTAGCATAACATGCTCAAGTTTCATCCATGTTGTTACATATTGAAAAATTTCCTTCTTTTTTCTAAGGCTGAATGATATTCCATTGTATGTATATACCACCTTTTCTTTTTCCACCCATTTGCTAGGTTGTTTCCACATACTGGCTATTGTGAATAATGCTACAGTGAAGGCAGGAATCCTAATTTCAATTCTTTTGAAGAAATACCCAAAGTAAGATTGCTGATTGTATGCTAGTTTTATTTTTAATCTTTTGGGGGACCTCCATATTGTTTTCCATAGTGACCTCACAATTTTACATGCCCACTAACAGCGTGCAAAGGTTCCAATTTCTCCACAACTGCAACACATTGTCTTTTGTATTTTAAACTTGTTTTTAAAATTTGAGTTTTTAAAATCTTCATAAAGATTCAATTGTAAATAACAGTAAATCAAGCTCTCCATCTTTTAAAAATAGTTACTGGGGAAATAAATAAAAACTTATGTCCAGCCTCCTAGTCTAAGTCAACAGGTGTAGTGATGATGATTTGATGAAGAGCCGAATGATAGCTGATACTTTCAAAAAGCCAGTGTCACATGACGAGGGAAAAGTAATTCAAATGCTTGCTCAGAACACAGTCACAATTTTAATTTTAAATTTTCAGCGCAAAAGAAAAAATGTTCTGCAGGATTTTCTTTGCATTTACAAAGACTACTGTTTAAGGAGGAAGAGAAAATAGCAATTAAAAACTGTTTAACAAATATGGGCAAATGACCATACGAAATCTTAATAACCAGAAGCATTGAACCATGTTGATTTGGGCTCATAAAGTGGTCTTTACATGATTGGAAAATACAAGGGCTCTTGTCTGTTGTTCTGAAGTGCATTTGTGTAAGTCAAGAATTGCAACAAGAGAATTGTTCTTGGCTTTATAAATACTTCCCATGAACTTTTGAAATCAGATGTGGTATCTTTATGTACACAATAACCACAAGGATAATAACTGCAGATGGTATGTGAACTCTAAATCTGTAGCCTTCTGGGATTTTTCATTCCTAATTTTTGTTATCATAAGCTTTTTACCAATATACTATGTAGACAGATTCCATTTTTAGATATCTTGAAAGCAAAGGAAAAGATCCTATGTAATCTCTACTGTCCTAAGCATTTCGGTTTACTTATCTAATAGAGAAATGTAGTGGTATGTTAAGGTACTTAAAACTTTATTTTAGGGAGTTGATTAAAAGAATTAAAAAATTAAAGTATAATTCTTTTGAAAGTCTCCATTTTCCTGCTTTGAGGAAGTGCCAGAATAACGATAATATATGGAGGGATTTTATATTCTCCTCTTAAATTTCATACATGACATCTTGATATAATTCCCCAATGATCCCCAAGTCAGGGACTTTCCCAGGAGACAAAAATGTCAGTTAATAACTCCAATTAATCCAATTAGTTTTTTAATAAAAGGAATTTTAGATAGAGCTTGAATGTTTATTGGAAACTAAACAAGCCCCAAACCTACCTAGAGATGGAGATGGAAATGGAGGTGGAGATGAAGATGTGAGATGGAGATGGGGTTGGAGATGGAGATGGTGATGGAGATGGAGAAACAGAGGTAGAGGTAGAGGTAGAGGTAGAGATAGAGATTTTCATGAACATAAGTGAAAGCACAGACCAAATGTAAATGGCACCTGTCAGAAGTTTTAAAGTGTTTATGCTATTCATTTACAAAAATATGTTTCTTAATTTATCACTGAGATGATGAGTGCTTTGTTGGATACAGATTGAAATAAATGCTTACAAGAGACATGACCAAAATGTGACAGTATATCAATAAGCAATAATAACCAAAAACAGAATTACCATATGACCCAGCAATCCCACTACTGGGCATATACCCAGAGAAAACCATATTTTAAAAAGACACATGCACCCCAATGTTCGTTGCAGCACTATTTACAATAGCCAGGTCATGGAAGCAATGTAAATGCCCATTGACAGATGAATGGATAAAGAAGATGTGGTACATATATACAATTGAATAATACTCAGCCATAAAGAGGAATGAAATTGGGTCATTTGTAGAGACGGGGATGGACCTAGAGATTGTCATACACAGTGAAGCAAGTCAGAAAGAGAAAAACAAGTATCATATATTAACACATATATGTGGAATCTAGAAAAACGGTACAGATGAACCTGTTTGCAAAGCAGAAATAGAGACACAGATGTAGAGAACAAACATATGGACACCAAAGGGGGAAAGTGGAGTAGGGGTGGGGGGGTTGGGGGGGCAGTGGGATGAATTGGGAGATTAGAATTGACATATATACACTAATTTGTAGAAAATAGATATATAATAAGAACCTGCTGTATAAAAAATTGATTAAATTAAATTTTAAATAAGGAAGTTTAAAAAAATAAAAGAAATGTAGTATAAGCCTCCTAAAAAAAAAAGAAGCAGTCATAACCAATAACCAACAATTAATAGATTACATGGCACTCTAAAATTTGTCAGGTAAGAGGATTTGGGAAGCCAAAAGTCACATACAAGAGAAATATTTAAAATTAAGTCCTCTACTTATTGTTATTTATTTGCACATATTTATGTAGGTCACAGCCTTATGTTTTGGCAAACTAACATTTTATGTATCTTCAATGAGAATGTCATTATTTCCCAGTAAAAGAACTCAATATTGCTACTTATGTCAGGAACGAAATGGAAGGACATAATCCTGATTTCTATACCTACTTCACTTTTTTTTCTTTTCTTTTGACCCAGAGAAGTGTCCCCTGTCCATTTAAGATTAATCCTTCCATATGTGATCTTTGTATGATTACTTCCCAGTAACCCAGCACTGATCCCTCTCCCTCTCCATTGTTGCCTCAGAGATGTTCAAATTCCCCCCAATCTTTGAGCAATCATTTTCCTCTCTTTATTTTGCTAAAAAATTTCACTTGGTATATTTCTCCTACTTCCAGTTCCATCCCAGCTGCTCACTTTCCCTGAAAATTGGCTTTTGCCTCATTCCCACCTGAGGCTACTCTCTATAAAGTCTCCTTCTAATCATAAAATTCAGTTGTTTTCTAAATCCTCATTCTCCTCCTGAACATTATTGACAAACAATTTTTTCATGAGAAAAGAAACCAACCCTTCTTTCCTTGACAATAAACCCCCAATCTCTCTTTCCTTAAAGAGCATTTACTTTAAAACATGCAACTGTAAATTCTTTTTTTGCCCCTCTAAAGTATAAATCTTCTCCTAGCCTCTTTCCAGTTTCACAACCTAGGAATGCCTTTCTCTAGGAACTGGAATTATCTCTTTGGTAGATAATCGAGAAAGATAAAGCCCCCTATCTCCCCGTTTCTGTGAGAAGGTAGGAGCCTAACTTCAGTGAGTGTCAATTAGCAAACACAGATGGCCTCATCACACTAACCAGTGCTTTCCCTCTGGCAAACCTGGGTACTTAACAACTCTCCTGTCTTTTGTTTCAATGGAGTTGAGGTGACTCTCTCCTAATTGCAGTAGTCTTTAATAAAGTCTTCCTTGCTTGCTTAATTCCATCAGATGCAATTTTTCTTTGACGACTGTCACCTCAAAGAATAAATTAAAATAATGCTTAATTTATGCATGTCAGATTCAGAAAATAGAGTTAAGAAAAACAAAGCTTTTTTACATGCTATTCTGAACCAGTTAGTCCCATTAAAGGCAAATCCATATCCTTTAATAACTTGTCCCTGAGTGTCATTATCAAAGACAGATGACTGGGCTGAATTGGACAGAATGCTGAATTCAGGATAGAATTCATTTATTTGGTCATTTTTTCATCCATTCAATGAGATTCTTTTGGCAACTTCTAAATACTAGGCACTGCATAATAGGCATTTACTATTAGAAAGATAATAATATCAGGTCTCCTCCCACATGGACCTCACAATCTAGGCAAGGGTGACAAAATGTAAACAGTCATTACAGTACAATGTGATCAGTGCTCCTGAGAGCTCTGATGACAAAAATTATTCCAACCTCATCCCTGTCATATGCCTCAACTCTCCATGGATAGTACTTCCTTGTGAAGCAGCCCAGTCCCAACACCAACCAGCAGGTGGCTTCTTAAAGATTCCAGGAGGTAAAGTTTCTCCATCCAGGTGCCCATACTTCAGAGCCTTGTTCACTGACTGCTCAATGCAAACGGCTTTGTAAGATACTGTTCTGACCTCTAATGTTTTTGTTTGTTAACTTAAATGTCTCTTCCATTTCTCTTACTATTCTGTTAGATGAATAGCAATTAACTTTCACTTATGCTTACTCTGACCTTGAGTAGTTTGTATATTAAGGTTAGAAACTGATATTAATAAATGGCACTGGAATTTAGAGCAATTAAATAATGGTTTTCTCAAAACTGATATTCTTTCACTTAACTGTTTCCATTTTTAGGAGAATAAAATGCCAGAAATTATGAGACCCGCAACAAATACTAGTCACCTTTACACTAGGATTATATATCTGCTTTGAAAGAGTTGAGTTTTGTTGGTATCTTTCTTGCTTGTGGAACAAGAGGAGACAATCTTTTCTTACTGATTTACTGTGCTTGTTGCCATGGTGACAAATCCATAGTTCCCAGGACATCACTATTTTGAACTCTGAATCTTTTGACCCTCTGAAAACAGCAACATAGAAAAGGTAGAAAAGCAAGTTCTAAAATCCCTCAAGTGGAACAAGTTATGAAAATGCATGTTTTGCTATGTTCCAAACTATATCCAATGTAAATTTCCAGCATTTCAGAAGGGAAAAGTACAAATAGGCTCTGTGCCTTGAATTACCAAACTATTGTGAGACTAGTTTTATGAAAAATTTTGTTAGAACCTGTCCCCAGGCCTCCATGCATAACAACTTTGACCTTAGAAAAGGCATCTTATTAGATATTTGGTTTTTGAGTTTAAAAAGCATGCAGAAGAATAGGTCTTTTCCTACAGAAATCTTACAGTTAATTTGCATAGTAAGATTTCTAAATAGAAAATACAGAAAAGAAAGATAAATACTTCCTATAAATAACAGTTTTTCTTAAAAAAAAAAAAGAGGGGGAAGATCTTTTAAGGTTAAGGTACACTTTAAGGTAAAAATGAACTGGCCAGATCTCAGCACATTTCATTCATTTATGCATTTGTTCATTAATTCCCAAAATATTTATTGAGTGCCTGCAATGTGTCCATGTTGTTAGCACTGAAGACATAAAAATTACGAATTGTGTCAGTCATCTTTGGTCTTGTAAAGTTCCCATTCCATAAGGCAGGGAAAAAGTAAACATATATATTTGATTATACATATATATAAATATATATATAGATGTCAGTACATATGCATATACAGTAAGTCCCCTACATATAAACCTTCAAGTTGTGAACTTTCAAAGATGCGAATGTGAGTTGGCATGTCCAGTCACGTAAGTTAGTTCACTTGTCTGGCGTACATTGTCATGTGCGTGCATCCTCTACAAGTAGTTGTGCTTTTGTGTACTTTACTGTACAGTACTGTACAGAGTACAGTAGTAGAGTATCTTGATTTCAAGCCCAGGATGTCATCTATGATGAGAAAAAAAAAGCTACTACCCAGACATCACTGGATCATTTTTTCAAGAGGGTAGATAGAATTGAATCCAGCAAGGAACCAGAACCCGTGAAATCAATGTCAGGGGTGAGTGAAATTGCAGCTTGCCCTCTGTCTCCTATTGCTGACGATCCTGCAGCTCTACCATCTCCGCTCTCTCCTCCAGTCAGTAACCCTTCTTGCCTGTTCACTCAGTGCCAGCCCCTGGATGCCCGCTGTTGTACTGTACCACTGTGCTTTTCAAGGTACTGTGCTGTAAGATTAAAAACGTTTTCTTTATTTTTTGTGTTTGTTTATTATGTATTATTGGTGTGAAAAGTACTATAAACCTCTTACAGTACAGTACTATACAGCCGACTGCGTTAGTTGGGTACCTAGGCTAACTTTGTTGGACTTACAAACAAATTGGACTTACGAACGTGCTCTCGGAACAGAACTCATTTGTATGTAGGGAACTTACTGTATACGTATATATATTTACTATATTTACACAAACACAGACATACAACTTTGGGTAGTAACTAGTGCCAGGAAAGAAAACAGTGACATGACAGAGATGACAGTGGCGTGCTCAGGACCAAACAAAAGGCAAGTGGATCTGGTAAATAGAGTGAGTGGGGGAGAGGGGTAAAGGGAAGGAACGAGGCCAGGAGCCAGATCTTGTAGAGCCTTTAAGGGTATTTTTAAGTATCTGAGTGTATTCAAAGTACAGCGGGAAGTCATCAGAGGGCATTAAGCAGAAGCATAAACACAATTAGACTTGCATTTCTAAAAGTAGCTGCTGGACATTTTATTATTTACAGCACTAATTAGATTATATATTTAGAAGTTATCGAGAAGTTTAATTTTTCACAATGTTGTATGATTTGGTCATTAAAATGGACATATCATCCATGCATAATTCTAATGATTGCTGGAACCAGTTGCATGTCTAGACAGGACATCAGTATGAATCACCTTAATTTTTGTGTGTCCTAAGCTTTGACTATTGTAATGCTGCTGCTGACAACAACGATAGTGAAACTACCACTAGCAGAAGGTACCATCTCTTAAGAACTTACCAGGTTTCAGACAGCATACTGAATGATCTGTATAATACATTACGTTTAATCCTTACCAAAACCCCATTCAATGTCCATTTTATACATGAGTAAACAGTCTTGGAATGATTAAGTGGCCTTCCTGACTTCAAGCAGATTAGATAAAGAATTAGGAGTTGATTCAAGATCTAACTCCCTAAAGCAAACTCTTAACCATTGTACCTTTCTGCCTTGAAATGTAATCTGGTGATTAATTAGTTTCTTTTAGAAAATCTGAACCCAACATTTTCTTTTTAATTTAAATTTAAAATTTTCTTCACTAAGTAGATATGAAAACAACTTTTGATTTTGAGTAGAAAACATATCTAGAAATCCATTATTCATTATTTTTTCTTTCTCCAAGATGTAACATTAGAGCAAATTACAATTGCGGCACTGCCATTTAATCTACAAAGTTTTGGTCAAGATAGTACTTTTTTACTGATTCACTAAAATATGTTAATTTTTTAAGTGGCCATCAACAAAACAAATTCACTATTAAATCAATGGTATTTCAACCAATAAGAAAAACAGAAAGAAACTAAACCTGCTATAGTGTTTTCTGTCTTGATTGACATTGTGCCAACCTCTTATAAATGAGGGAGTGAGTGATTCACACTTTACCCATTCTCCAAATTCTAACAAGTTAAACCTCTTAAATTACTAAATATATCTTTCCTTAGTAATTAATTCATCTGTGCCTTTCTCTCAGAATAACTGGGGCCTGAATACAGCCAGAAATAATTCAGTTTTCCCCTTAAAAAAAAAAAAAAAGAGGGCTAGACACTGCTGTCTCAGTACCAGCCTGAAGCATTCTGCTGGACCTCCAGCCAGCACACCACAGAGACCACTTTATTCTTTGCAGATTGATTTTTACTTAGAATTTATAAATGTCTTTTAACTACTTTCACTTTCTACTTAACAATAATCATCTAATGTTCACTACCATACAGTCTCTGTTGAAAAAAAAACCAACTAATAATCACATATGATTTCCATATTCATTTCTCCCTCTTGCCTCTCTATCAGCTGCCTCACATCAACACACCTTGACAGCACCCATCCACACACATTGCTTTGCGGGGAAGAGTAAGAAAAGAAGAAAAAGGAAAAAATATCAAATGATTCTCCAGTCCTCTGATTCTCATTAGATTCTTTCTGATGATTCCTCTAACAGCAGGGTGATTAGCTTAACATTTGGAAAAATGACAACGAGATGTTGCCACTCTCATTTTATGATGATGTAAGATGAGTTGTCAAATAACTGAAGGGAAATTCACGGCAAGCTTACAGGGCCTCTCTCTTATACCCCAGCACACATATAATATGGAAAGATAGGCTGTCAATCATTCTTGAGTGAATCATTATTCAGTCACTTCTGTGCCTTCCCTCAAATATCATTTGAGTTATTTCAATGTGCTATGGACCAAAAGGATGCTCCTTTTGCCCGATCCTCCTTGCAAAACACATAGATTTTGGAGGAGGGAGATAACACGACACAAATACCACAGTACAGGTCTGAATACAAGTTCATGAAGAGGGTGCAGAGTTCCATATTAGATCAGAAAATGAAGAGTCACTTTAACTAAGATGATTAGGGAAAGCTTTATGGAGAGTAACACCTAATCCTTTGAGGAAGGGAAGGATACTGACCGGCAGATTAGGGAGGGAGGGGTTGTTGAGGAAAGCATTAGCGGAAGAAGAAAACGCACGAACAAAGTAAATTTACTGTGGTAGAAATAGCATGGGCCTCTGAGTCTGGGATGCAAGTGTCAGTGGAAGTCCTTTCACTTATAATCACACTGTCCTCAATCTCCACATCTGTACAATGAGGATTGAGCTAGATCATCTTCAAGTTTGCTTCAAGTTCTAAAATTCTATGATTTTTTTAAAACCAGAGGTAGTCACAGAGCATGCTTGGAGAAAGCAAAGCTTATCTGAAGACTATTTGATATACACAGGTGCTGAGAAATGAGCTGGGAAGACTTGATTAGGGCCATAGGGTATTTGGATGCTGGTCAAGGAATTGGGTCTGTACATAGTAGTCAAGGGAAATCCAGTGAAGATATCCCAAACCACCCAAGATTTGTTTCACATCAATCTGATAACAGTTCGTAGGGTGGAAAGGGGCCAAGAGGTGTGATTAGAGTAATAATTTAAATGGCTATTATAATAAGATCAAGTTAGGACTAGTAAGTGTGAGAACTAGCGCTATCATGGTAGGAATGGAAATCATGGTATCCACCTGAGAGACTGTGAGAAAGCTGCATCTATTCAAGAAGAGCCTGATTTACTAAGTCATTTGGAGATACACCTCAAGAAAAGTACTCTTTGTCATTAAAGTCAACCGCATTTATGAGTCTCAAGGCTGGAATGTTTGAAGTCACTAGGATTTGTCAGTCTCCTCGTATTACCTGTGATTTTGGCCTTTCCTCTTGCCTGTGGTGTCTCTCTAGGACCTCACGATGCTTTACAGAAGAAAGAGCAGTATGTGTCCCCAACAAGGTGGTAAACAAGCATTGGCTGCTGGCTCCTTCCCTCAACTCACTCACAAGTGTCAGAACCATAGCATTTTTTGTAAGTGTCTTTCTGCCACAGTAACAGGCAAATAGAAAATAAAAAATACATCAGAATATGAAGTCCAGGACTAGGCCCAGGAGGACCTGAAATATAGCAAGGCTGGTACTTCAAAACGAGGAGGAAATGATAGGTCATTTGGTATATTGTATTAGGAAAACGTGCTCATTGTATGGAGAAAAACAAGGTTGTGTGCCTATCATATGCTCTGTATAAAGGGAAAAGAAACTCCAATATACAATAAAAAGTTAAAAAAGAAAAGATGTCATTCCACATTTTTTAATTACAACTTCTGAATCAGCGTCCTGCATAATAAATTTCATATTCTCTTTGAAAACGAAAAAACAATTATGTATTTTAAGTATGAATTTCTTGAACTTCTATGAGACGTTTGTATAATAAAGAGGCCGAGGCTATATTGCCTAATGGAAAATAATGTAATGCCTTCCCCTGCCCTGATGTTACTTTAGGAGCTGGACAGAAGGCCATACTTAAATTTCGGCTGCTTTCATGATTCCGTGTGTAAGGAAGGTCTAACTCTGATTATAGTAACACAATGGTTTATAGCTCTGAAGTGATTTAATTTTGTAAATTAGAAAGATGTTATGTGTTAAGTTACTATGATGCTCTATAGTTCCTAAGTGAATTCATCAGGAAAAATGTCTGCAAAAGTCAACCATTCTAAGACCCTCAGTTTCATTTTCAGCAATCTAAAAATCTGCAAGCTGGGGAAAATACACTTTCACCAGACGCAGTCAACAAGCAGCTAATCTGCTTGGCAAAACATTATGAAGATAACCTGCTTAACTAATCTTTGGATCTGACTCTCCCTATCCCATCATCACCTGAGCAGCCAGTTATTATTGACATTTGATGTTACATTAACGACAAGAAAGTTGAGCCTATAAACACGTATCAAAATAAAAAGTTAAAATTTAGTGATTTTTTTTTGAAGAATGAGAAACATAAAGAATGGAGAGTTAGAACATCACATAGGTTATTTTAAACCCAGCATCTTATATACACCCTCAAAAATCATCTAGGAACTAGTTAACAACTGTAGCGAGATAGAGCAAAGATATTTTTGGTGTGTTATTTCTTTTTTATGTAGGACTACATTTTCTTCTTTTAAGCAACTCATTCATTATTTAATAGTATACAATTCTTGAACTCAGTAATAGCTTTAAAGGATAGATGTTTTAAGATTTTTCAAAATTAAAATGTTGGGCTTCCCTGGTGACACAGTGGTTGGGGGTCCGCCTGCCGATGCAGGGGGCACGGGTTCATACCCCAGTCCGGGAGGATCCCGTGTGCCGCGGAGCAGCTGGGCCCGTGGGCCATGGCCGCTGAGCCTGCACATCCGGAGCCTGTGCTCCGCAGCGGGAGAGACCACAGCAGTGAGAGGCCCGCGTACCGAGAAAAAAAAAAAAAAATTAAAATGTCATTCTTCTCTAACAGTTAAAACGTGAGTGCAAAATTAACTACGTTTAATTTCCCATTTCTCATCCAAGACTACTCTCTGTTCTTATGAGTTTGACTACCATAGATAACGGATATGAGTGGAATCATACAGTAATTGTCTTGTTGTAACACGTTTATTTGACTTAGCATAAGGTCATCAAGGTTCATCCATGTTGTAACATGTGTCAGAATGCTTCTTTTTTCAAGGTTAAATAATATTCCATTGTATATGCATACCTCATTATTTTTTCCATTCATCCATCTATGGATATTGGGTTGCTTCCTCTTCTTGGCTATTGTGAATAATGTTGCAATGAACATGGGTGTGCAGATATCTCTTTGAAATCTTGCTTTGAATTATTTTGCATATATGTACCTAGAAGTGAGATGGCTGGGACATATGGTAGTTCTATTTTTAATTTTTTAAACAACTTCCTCACTGTTTTCCATAATGGCTGCACCATTTTACACGCCCAGCAACAGTGCATAACGGTTCCATTTTTCTGCATCTTCAAGAACACCTGTTATTTTCTATTCTTTGTTAGTAGTCATGCTAGTGGGTGTAAAACAAGACAAACTTCTAAGTGGAAAAAGAGAGAGGGGAAAGATCTGGATTTCTGGTACTTAAACTAACACTTGTTGACCACAAGTTTAATGCGAGCCAACAATTTAATGGCTACTAGAGTGCTGCTTTAATTTTAGGCTATGTGAATCGAATTGAGAGTTCAAATCATGGTTGGTAGGTAAGACTCTCACTCTGCACTGAACTACTTAGACCATATTAGAATATTATTTTCAATTTTTATCATTTTATAAGTAACAAAGTAGAATGTGGTTTGAGAAATTTTATTGGGATGATGAGAGGTATGCGTATCTTTGATTAAGAGAAACAACTTGAAGGAATTAGGAACTCTATTGGGTAGAAGAGAGGCCCACAGGGAGATACAATAGTTATTTCAAATATGTGAGACTATCAAGCAGGAGACTACTTGTTCTTGATGCTCTAAAAATCAAAATGAAGACTGAAATATGAAAGAACCTAAAAATACCATCATTTAGGACTGCCTGATAACGGAATGGGCTCATTTGGCATGCTGATTATCTCCTTTTCAGTTGACGGTCCAAGGAGAGAGTCAATGACAGTTCCCAGGATATTGTAAAGAGGAAGTTACAATATTATGGACTCTAAACCACTTTCACTCACTATACCATAATTACATTTCAAAATAGTGGAATAAAATAGTTCTGAATTTCACGAAACTAACCTCTTTCCCAGTTCTACCAAGGAGCACATATGTACACACATCCACACTCAAAGAGAGATTTTAAAAAATCTCCTAGGAACCAGTGTCAGTTCCCCCCCCAAATATCTTTCCCATTCCTCATGTGAAATAATTACCAGAAAGCTTAGCCAAAATGATAAATGGAAAAGATAAAAATCAACACTAATGCCCATTAGTATTTCTCACATTCTCAGCTTTTCAAATTTGATTGATCATTTTTGTCACTTTCAAGATGCCTTTATACAAGTTATCTTTGATAAACTGCATTTTCCAAATGCTACTGACATGTAGCATACTGCAGTTAAAGTCCGCTGCTGGGAATGGCTGTTTTTTGTCCATCAGATAAATAAAGTAGGCACGGGTTTGGGTTTGGCAAAACAAAAAGTTATGTTCAATTTCTCTGAATGTAAGGAAGGCAAATGTTTTATATTTGATATATAGCACTGAGAATTATTACCATAAAATCTTTTTACAATGTTTAACAATGTTAGGTCAACAGAAAACACTTATGAGAAATTTTGAAATGAAGCCTATTTTATTAGGTGCTTCTCTTTGGGAGTGATCAGAATAAATGTGTGTGGAACTAGTGATTCAAAAGGAAAGAGGAAAGCATCTATTCTATTCTTGATACAGAAGATGAAATTACGTATTTAGACTCCTCTCCTTACTTCCTTACTCATCACTTTCACCCCAGATGGACCACTGCTTGAACAAGTCAAAAAGTCAAATACCTATTAGGAGATTCATCGATATTTCCTTTGTGTAGTCCAGGGAAGGGGACAACCATTTCCTTATAATACAGCAACATACAGTCTATTAATATTAACCTGCTCCTGTATAGTAGAAGAATTCCATTTCATAGATTATTTACTTGAGTCAAGTGATTTGAGTGCTTATTCCTGGCTGATTCCTATTCTCAAAATATTACTGTAAGTTTATTACAACCTACAGAACTTTCAATGAGAAGTACCTGTTTTATAACGGCATTGAAAACTGCAACTCATATTTCTCCTGCCAGTTAATTTTATTGGTTTGAGTAACAGCAAGGCATTTCTCCATATGAATCTGCACTTTGAAATTATGATTTTCCAAGAAACTTGGCCTTGTTTCATTTAGGTTTTGTTATTTTAAAGAAATCTTAACTATGTATCTTTGCGCTACAGCCTTAGTTAATTTTAGAAACTACATACTTATTTCTTGCTTGTGATCTCTGTTTTCGTAATTCCAGCATGTGGAGCTTCAGGTAGAGACCAAAAGTCCCACCACTCTGGAAATTCTAAAAAGGACTATCTGAGCAGCCAAAGAACAAAACTGAAAAAAATATATATTAAATGACTAAAAACACCAATTAAGAAAGAAAACTTGGCAGGCTTCCAAGAGAGTACACAAAAAAACGGCAATTTTGTTTTCAGTCTTTGAAAATGTCATGTTCTAAAGGACTTTCCTACCTTGAGTTTTTTTGTCTGACATCTTGGCCTTCTAGGTTCTTTCAATTTATTTCAAAATATCTCAAACTTTCTTATGGGATTCTCTCTGTCCAAGTGTTTATGATAAATATAATTTTCTGAAAAAAAAAGAGTAAGTGGGACTTCCCTGGTGGCGCAGTGGTTAAGAATCCGCCTGCCAATGCAGGGGACACTGGTTCGATCCCTGGTCTGGGAAGATCCCATATGCTGCCGAGCAAATAAGCCTGTAAGCCACAACTACTGAACCTGCTCTCTAGAGCCTGCGAGCCTCAGCTACTGAGCCCTCATGCCACAACCACTGAAGTCCGCATGCCTAGAGCCCGTGCTCCACAACAAGAGAAGCCACCACAATAAGAAGCCTGCGCACCGCAACAAAGAGTAGCCCCCCTCGCCGCAACTACAGAAAGCCTGCACGCAGCAACGAAGACCCAATGCAGCCAAAAATAAATAAAACATAAATAAATTTATTTAAAAAACAAGAGTAAGTGATTTTCATCATAATATATTGATAGTTAAAAACACGTTTTTTACAAAGGAATATTATTAAGCCACAAAAAGAAATAAAGTACTGATATATGCTACAACATGGATGAACCTCGAAAATATTGTGCTAAATGAAAGAACTCAGACACAAAAGTTCATATACTGCAGGATTTCATTTATATGAAACATCAAGAATATGTAAATCCATAGAGACAGGAAGCAGATTACTAAGATTTTTTTTTTTTTTTCTTTTGCGGTACGCGGGCCTGTCCCTATTGTGGCCTCTCCCGTTGCAGAGCACAGGCTCTGGACGCGCAGGCTCAGTGGCCATGGCTCATGGGCCCAGCCACTCCGCGGCATGTGGGATCTTCCCGCACCGGGGCACGAACCCGTGTCCCCCGCATCGGCAGGCGGACTCTCAACCACTGCGCCACCAGGGAAGCTCAATTACTAAGATTTTTAATTTAATTTTAATTTAATTTAAATTTAAATTAATTTAATTTAATTTTTGATGCACTAAAAGCTAATATTTTTTATTTCTTTAAATATTAATATGCAGCAAACACAAAAAAGAATAAATTATAATATACACTGCTATTTCAATAAAATATCAACATATAGCAAGAAGGAAAAAACGTAAAAATGTGTCTACCATAATGGTTTTATAGCAATCTTCAACCTTAGAACTTAGAAATCACTATTTCAAAGTCATGTAAATCATTATTCCCCGAATTTCATATTCCAGTGCCTCTCCTTGAATCCCATTGATTATCTTCATTGCTGGCATCCACTGTATTAGAAACTGAGGCATCTCTATTCAAACAATAAATCCTGTTCAAAACCAACCAGGGCATCATTACTTACAGATCTTGGAAGTAATTTCTCCCTGTCTCTTGTTTTACAATATCCATTAAAGTTTTGACTTAGATTTGGGTTCCTCCTTCTCCCTTATCAATGCCACTTAAAACTTTTGAAGCCTACAGCCAACACCAGTTCAACTCACCTGAATCCTTTAAGTACCTTGATATGGAGATGCCTAGACGTGGCAACAGATTTATAGTCTACTGGAATGAGAGCGAAGTGAGTTTTTACTGGTTCAATGTTCTTCATAACAAATTCAGTTCTATGAGCCTCAAAGCGGTAAGATCCAGGCTGGCAATGTCCTGCTATACTTGTTCTTTTCCACATACATTTTAGATAATTTCTCCTTACAATTTAGAGGATCACAGTGTCGATGAACGAAAGTTAATACTCTGGTGTTTTCCTCGAAGTCTTAATTGGTGAATTGAAATTGCCAAGCTCTTTACACTTACACCCACTTTGACATTTTTCTTCCATTATAGCCATTTTACAGTTCCCGCGGGGAGATCATGTTTGACATCTGTAGCACCTTTTAGATTTCCTTTTTTCCCAAGTTCTTTGTGTTTCTCAGTTCTGCAGCCCTATTACCTGTCCTCTTATGAAGTCTCATCATTTGTCCTAACCTAATGCTTTGGCAATGTCTCTGTGGTTTCCAGGCAGTGAGTAACGGTAATATTAAATTTAAAACTATAAGATGGGGAAATAAAATTCTATCCCTCAAATCATCCTGCAACCTGTCATTTCTAATTTTTCATAGCTAATTATAGCCAACTTTTTTGTTTTATCTTTTTAAATTGGTTGCTATGCTCTAAAACTTGAAGGTAGCATTACTGCTACATATAAATATGTTTTATCCCCTCAGCTGAGCCTTGCCTCCATAACAATAGTACCAAACAATTTTTAAATAGGTTTGGTGAAAAGGGAGTTACTGGTGGCAACTGCCAATATATGTTAAAATAGAGCATAATTAAAAACCAAACTCTTAAGATTGTAGTAGGAATAAAACGTGATAATGTTGACTGAAATGTTTTTAAATTGATGTATATATACTACACAAATGAAAGGTATTTCCATGACATTATGACTACAATTTTATCTTATAGTCAGTCAGTATAGGGGCTTACCAGTGCCAGTTCTCAAGATCAATTTAATCAGGATTTTGGTGTTTGGACCCAAGCACTGGTATTTGTAAAAGCTCCACAGATGATGAGAGGGCACAAAGACAGTTGAGTGCTGAGTTGAAAATCACTCATCAAGACCTTCCAGGACTTTGTCAACAGCAGCCATGGCAAAAACCGTTGTCTTCTGTATGAGTTTAATTAAAATGCTTTCAGGGTTTCATTTTAAATACAATAATAGCTTATGATTTTTTATATTCTCAAGTTATGAAAGCAGCCTTCCATTCTTAATAAAGAATACTTCTTTATTCAAGAATTAATATTATTTGTAAAAAAAAAAAATATCAGGACTTCTTTCAGTGTCTTATCCTCTGTCCCATTTTGTATATTTGTCTTGAATTCTACGTTGATCTTTATCTTATTTTTTATTTATATAAATATCTTACATATCCACCCTGTTATTTTTTAATATGTTTATTATTTTGCCTAAATGTTTATAAATGTCATGATTTGCTAGACAATGGTATCTTAAAACAGCCTTTGGGCTTGGAGTCTACAAACCTAAATTTGTGTCATTGCTCTTACAATTCCAACTATAAACTGTTCTCACCCTGGGCAAATAGTTTAAGCTTTCTAAAGTGAGATCCCTTATCTTTAAAATGGGGGTGATAGTACCATGCCTCTCATAGAGTTATTATGAGGATTAAATAGGGCAGTTTGTAACTGTAGAGTTGTTGGTAAATGATAAAATGATAGACATTTCGTAAGTGGAAGAGCTGGGACTAGAAACCAGGTCATCCAATCCCCAGAGCCATTTACATCCCACCCAGGTTTACTACTTTAAGACAATAAGCTAATATAGGCTTTTGGGAAGCCATGGATGTCTCTGTGGGTTATAGACCAAGGCCATCCTTCAACAATGGCCAACAAGGAAGAAGAAAAAATGGGATAGCAGCAGTCATATTTTATTTCTGTATGGATTCGTTTCTCCATGAATTTGTCTTTCAATCCCTTCCCAAAGCCCAAACAAGCTAGAGGCAAGTCTCCTGTAGCTTCAACTGATTAGTCAAACACAGAATATGAAACATATTAGATAATGTAACTATGACAACCAGTGAGGCTCTTTGGTACTCATTCATCCACAATTCATACAATGTATGTTTGGTCAAAATCTGACCTAGAAATGTTCATGCAGTGAGATTTTGAATTATGAATTCTACCCCCTTCTTAAACTACTTTTCATTTTGTTTTCTGTAAGGTCTCTTTTTCACAATTTAAAATTACACAAGAAATATAAAAATGATTCTGTTGTAGTATATTTAAGCACGGCAGAACTATAAAACATAAAAAGGAATGTCCCTCTCCTCTTGGCCACGCCAAGACACTGCTTTCCCAGAGCAGCCACCATTGATATGTTCCTGCACACCCTTCCAGGACAGTTTTTAGGCATAGGAAAGCATACATAAAGCATAAACCTCACATTTTTTAATGTACTCACATTATATGTATATTTTTTATTATCTACTTCCTTATTTTTTTCTATGGGGTAACTTCCCAAAAGTGGGACTGCTGAGGACAAAGACATATATGTGGGGCTTTTTTTCATTTAAAAAACATTAGCAGATTATTTTGCTAAAATGTAAAAAAATCACACACTATATATACAAGAGCAGGGAGAAGAATGCGGGGAGTGATAAAGACGAGTAGAGAGGGGTAGAAAAGAAGAAACTGTTTTAGTTCCTGGATTCAGAGTTTCTCACAGTCCCTTGAGAGTTTCCCTGAAGCCAAACATGCCTGCCTTTCTGCATTTATATGAGCCTCTAACACCTCTACTTTTCCTGGAGCTAATTTACAAATAGTTTTTGCACTTGTCACTGAAATGGTTCTAACTAGTAACAATCTACGAAGAAATGAGGTCAAGCCTGTGGCTCCAGGAAAGAAGTAGTCTACTTCTTTCCTCATTTTTGCTCCAAGTTCATTTTCTTGGTATTGACCTTGAGATCAAGTGAAGGCCCTGTTCACCATTGTACTCTTTCCTACCATAAATGTCGCCTTCTCCTAATGTGTGTGACGGCATCTCATGGCATTAAAGCTGCCTGCTCATTTGAGAATTCCTTCTAGAATTCTCTTCTAGTCACAGCACCTTATCTTTCACATGTTGTCACAAAATACCACCTTGCACTTCCAGTTTTCATTAGGGTTATATATACCAACCACTCCTTTAGTGTCTACTCATGGTCCCTCTCTCCCTGGGGCTTAGACCCATCTGAATGATGGATCTGGCCAGAGGACTAATAATCAACACATAATTCTGTCCTCCAACATTTCTGCAATTGTTTTTCCAGGAGCCCTTCTTCTACTAAAGCCTTTCTTCTCTCTTTCCAGAGACTCTTCAATTCCCAAACCAATCTAGTTGACACAAAGCTTGCGAATCACTTCAAAGTTTTTCTTGCCACAGTAAATGTCACTAAACATATTTTCTCCAGTGACCTTCAAAAGGAATGAAACTCAGAGATTCATTATGTGTCATTCTCAACAATGAGACAGTGACATTTGCCTAACAAAGTAAATGTTGATGACAGATTTATTCTGTCATCACAAGCACAAATAAACACTAAGTTTACGTACTGATTCCAAATGACAATGACACAGCTGTGAGTAGGAGACACAAAATCAAAAATAACCATGGAGAAAATAACCATAAAGGCTACTCCTATAAAAAATTATAACTCTGACAAATATAAGTGCAGTTGTTACTAATTTTTGTATATCTGGCACACTTTCAAAATACTTAATGCATTTACTTCAGTATATGATGTATAACATTTGAAAACTACACCATCATTATGCTCATTTCTCCAATTTAATTTTATCTTATATCGACAAAAACTTGGGAGAATTTTCTGAAATTATAACAGGTCTAATTATATATTATGACCATTGCTTCTTTCTAAAATATAGATGAGACTTTTTTGCTGTCCGAGGTCTTCTGTAGTTTCAAAAAATTTTTAGGATTGTTTTTTCTACTTTTGTCACAAATGCCTTTGGAATTTTGACAGGGATTGCTAAGACAGGAGATCTTAAGTGTTCTCACCATTAAAAAAAAAAAAGTAATTATATAAGATAGTGGATGTGTTAAGTAACTTGATGGTGGTAATAATTTCACTATGTATACGTATGTTAAATCGTCACATTATACACCTTAAAAAATCACATTGTGCAACTTAAATCTATACAATTTTATTTGTCAGTCATACCTCAATAAAGCTGGGGAAAAAATAAAACATAGGTGAGATTCTACTGCTCATCTCTCCTAATGTCAAAATATTTTAGGAAAAAACAATTGAATTAAATCCCTGATTTAAAAATACCTGACTAGATGCCATGGTGGCCAGGTGTGGGTTATTTTTCTGGGTAAAATCTGTGCCTGGCTTTGATCTCACAAGGATTTTGTGATTGGTTGAATCATAAATAAGATAGGCTTGAATAAAATAGAATGTCAGAATGTTTGGTACCTCTGCCAGTATGGTACAAGGCTAAGAAAATCAAAATTGTAGAGATGCAGGGCTTCCCTCGTGGCGCAGTGGTTGAGAGTCCGCCTGCCGATGCAGGGGACACGGGTTCGTGTCCCGGTCCGGGAAGATCCCACATGCCGCGGAGCGGCTGGGCCCGTGAGCCATGGCCGCTGAGCCTGAGCATCCAGAACCTGTGCTCCGCAACGGGAGAGGCCACTACAGTGAGAGGCCCGCGTACCGCAAAAAAAAAAAAAAACAAAAACAAAACATGCACACAAGGAAGAAATGGCAATTCACATAGAGAAAACAGCACGTAAAGCAAAGGAAGTAAACTCAAGTGGCTTGAAAGAGATCACTGGCAGGTAGCACGAACTAGTGAAATCGGCCAAGTAAGCTTGCGTCCCTGCTCTAGTGAACGGTGGTAACTGGAGAGCACAGTTATCTTAAAGTCCTTGTTCATTGACTTTCGTGTGTGGATTTCCTGTGGATCTATGTCTGTTTTCTTTTTATTTTTCCATAGTTTTTTGATCATGTAATCCCATTTCCTCTCCTGATTGCCAATTTGTGATTAAAAGGCAGGTATTTCATTTGAAAGGTCATAGAGCTAATTTGAATCTCTGGATGAGCCCTCTGGCAGGCAGTTATGGTCAAGCTTTAGTCCATCTGGTAGTGAGCTGCTTCAAAGCAAAGCTTCAGGCTTTGTGAAGGCTGTTCTTTATAAAAATTCACTTACTCCAAGGGTATAGTCCTTCACCAATATTAAGTGAAAGCCTCAAGTATATACTAGGACCTTACTTCTTGATAGTCCCTGGACTCTAGTTTCGAATCCTATAACCCCCCAAGACTGATAGATTTTCTCAACTTTTAAGCATCTCAGTGACCTCCATTAGAATGGGCAAATGATTTAAAGAGAAAACTGGTAGCAAATGTCTATTTTGCTTTTCCTTATTCTTCTTTTGGCCTCTCGGCCCCTCAAGTCCTTGCTGACTTGGTAGCTCCCTAAAATTTTTTGATAGACATTTTTCTTTAATTTTGTCTGGATTTTGCAGGTAGTCTCAGTTACAGAGAGTTGGTCTATAACAAGCTAATCCCACATTTATAATTTTAATATCCTTGAACAGAAGTCTTCTTTGATCTTAGAACCCTTTGGTTCTCAGATTTTTCACACCCCTAAATTTAGGTTATAATTTTATATTCAATACACCTAAGACAATACTTTTTATCTAAATTTTTTTTTTTTTTTTTTGCGATACGCGGGCCTCTCACTGTCGTGGCCTCTCCCGTTGCGGAGCACAGGCTCTGGATGCGCAGGCTCAGCGGCCATGGCTCACGGGCCCAGCCGCTCCGCAGCATGTGGGATCCTCCCGCACCGGGGCACGAACCCGTGTCCCCTGCATCGGCAGGCGGACTCTCAACCACTGCGCCATCAGGGAAGCCCTATCTAAATTTTTGAAATGTAAAATCTTTATCTTTCCCAGGTAGATGATAATACCCTTGAAGGTAAGATTCTAATTGTACATTTCTTATGTGTCCCCTGAAGAGCTGGATGATTTGACAGGAATGTTGTTGGTGTAATATGCAGAAGAAGTAGTGGACCAAGCATTGAAAAGATTGGTTTCAATTTTCAGAACCAACCTGGTAAATCCCTCATAATCTTTTACTCAGCATTTCCACTCTTAGAAATCTATGCTTTAAACATTTCCACATGTGCACACAAAAATGTATATGCATGTATAACACACTGACCATGCCCACACATTTATCTGTTTCAATTTTATCTTTCAAGTATTTTACTTACACATAAGTATGTACATGTGACATGTCTACATCATAACCCTTTACAGTAAATAATATGTATGTGTCAGTAAATATATATTTGTATTTTTCCATGCCTGAGTCCTCAGTCAATGAGAACTGGTGAAACACATTCTACTGAGGATCCCAGCCAAAATTATCGATGCCTCAGCCAAGACCGCTCTACCATTTTATCCAGTGTTGAGGATATTCTGCAACAAGTGTTTACTCAGCTGTAGTCTCTTATTCTGCCATTGACTTTGTGTTCTGGCAAACAGTGTCAACACTGCTGGATAACAAAAGTATGCAAGTGATAACCCTGGATCTCCTTCAAAGAAAGAAAAGAAAATGCGTCAGACCTGAGGTGAAAGTACAAAGTTTATCATGAATTGAGTTGCCTTCCGGAAATGAGAGAGGACTTCGGAAGGTAAAGACTAACAAATGATTTGGGATTTGTGAAAGTCCTCTCACAGAATGAGGGCCATTATAAAATCCCTGCTGCCTGGGATGACTGACTAAATATCTTATGGAACATATTTGGGAGAACATAGGACAGAAAATGCATTATGATTTCAGAGGATGCTAAGAGAAAGAAATAATGATTACTACAATATGAAACAAGAATACATAGCCATAGAGACTAGGCTTCAAAGTCTCTTTGGTGCTCTGAAGCTCTGATTTGGCTGGTGCGTCCATTAGAATTTATGCTTCTCTGTATCTCAACAAGGACTGCGTGTACAGAGACGCCCACTCCAGTAGGGGGTGATTTAAGTAACAATGGTAATTCTTAAAAAGAAAAACTAGCACTTAAAATATATATTAGCAAATATCATCAAGACATATTTAAGTAAAAGAAAACACAATGTACAGAAAAAACAGGTACGTTGTGACCTCGTATTCTTTTAAAATCCTAGAACTATACAGCTATATCAATTTTTTCATCTACACCTATATCTATATGCTATGAAAAAGTTCTAGAATACATGCTAAATTTTACCAGTGGTTACATCTAGGATGGGGAGTGGACGGGAGTGAAGTGGAAAAGTAAAATAAACTGTACCTTATAAGTAAACATTGCCTGAATTTTAACAAGTTTGTATTTAAATAGAGAAATATATAGAATAAAAAGCTATAATCCTGATTTTGATTGACGTGTACCTTATGGAACTATCTAAAATTAATTCACATTTTACTTAATAATCATATTCTTAACAGAATAAAATTCAAGAGTGATATAATAACAATTACTACTTTATGGACTTGACAACATATGGCACAGGTCTGTCTGCACAGAATGCTGTGCTTGGTGGTATGAACTTCAGCTCTTACCACATGAAACCCCATCTTCTGACTGAATTTCTGAAGACCAAGAAAATCCTTGTTAAAAAAAGAAAGGAAGAAAAGAAAAGAAAAAGAAACGTGAGGCTCCACTGAAGAGAACTTTTTTGTTTGTGCTAGAAAAGTGAAAGCCTCATAAGGAACACACCGCCAACTCTTTTATAGAACTATATTGCACTGTGTAATATTAGCCCGTGAAGAAAATCTCTCTCCATCTCTAAGAAATTGAATTACTTTCTCCAAACTTGAGTTTAGATAAATATTTTGTATTTGCTTCTCCTTTTTTTCTAGTCACAACGTGGGGATGTGGGCAAATACAATTTCTCTTAAGTATCAAAAAGAGAAAAAGTAGTTTCTAAAAATGCAGTATGTGAGTGATGGCAATAACCAAATGTCAACAGATGGAAAAAATATAAAATATATTGCCTCTTCAATTAAGCATCATTACAAAAGGAAGTTCATTTGTTTCGAGTCATCAAGAAACTGACAGCAACGTATTTCCTCAATCCAAAAATAAAAATTAGATATTTTTGGGCTTCCCTGGTGGCGCAGTGGTTGAGAGTCCGCCTGCCGATGCAGGGGATGAGGGTTCGCGCCCCGGTGTGGGAAGATCCCACATGCCGTGGAGCGGCTGGGCCCGTGAGCTATGGCTGCTGAGCCTGCGCATCCGGAGCCTGTGCTCCACAACGGGAGAGGCCACAACAGTGAGAGGCCCGCGTACCGCAAAAAAAAAAAAAATTAGATATTTTTAAAACACTGAATATCAAAAGTTACTGTTTCATTTAATGCATTAAAATTTACTTTCCCAGACTTGATGATGGGCTTCCCACTTGCTGAGAGAATATTCATCTATAGGTTTTCAGATCCTTGAGATCTCTCACTAACCATCATTATCACTTCCCGCCCCCATTCCCACCCTAATCAAAAAAATCACTATTCAGTGGTTAGGAACTATAACCAGGAGATTTAAAATTGGCCAACTGGGGTCCTTACAAACATTTGATTCAAAAACTGTTTTCTCAGTATTATATGTTTCTTTAGATATTCTATATTTTAATGGAAGTCTTCAGGTTTTTGTTTAACTAGATTATATTCTACCTGTTAGCTGCATTACCCTGGACTAGTTACTTAACCTCTCTGGGCCTTAGTGTCTCCTATGTCAAATGAAAATAATAATTGTAACTACTTCTTAGGGTAGCGATAAGGATTACACTAGTTAATATATCTAAAGTGTTTAGAATGGTGCCTGCTACCTAATAAGCGTGCAATGAATCATGTTGTTGGTGTCAGTGTTGGTGCTATCATTGACAAAAGGAGTTAGGAAACCAAACAGCTTTGCTGCTAATTTCCTCTCTTTACTTCCTGATATGCCCAATAGAAAACATTAGTTGGATCTGAAAGAAATCGCAACTTAGAAAAGAGGAAAAACTTATGGTCCACAGATCCCAAACCACATTCTAAAATAAGTCATGTGGACTGAATTGCTTTAGTCGATTGTGCATTCCTCAGATCGTACGCTTCTCCAGATTCAGCATTATATGGGGGCAGGAATCTCCGCGTTGTTTCTATCTAGCAGTCTCTAGAGCTCTCCGTTTTAGACCTTTCAAACTCAATTTCGGAGAGAATAAAAAATGAGAAAATTTGCATAGTAGTATTTTTGTGTTTCATTTCTAAATGCCGAAGTATATTTTATTAGGCGCACTGAAGAAAAGTGCGTCCCTCTGACAGGACGGTGCCCTGGTCACCCTCAGGCTTTCTTCCCATCTGGGGTTTTTCAGTCTTTTGACTTCACTTACATTCTAAAACACCTACTCTCTTCACCCCAAGTTATTCCAAATCAACTATTTAATTTGACTCTTTTTGCTTATCAGAGTTCTATGCAAAGAAAAACTAACTTGATAGGCAAGTACTCCCCTTCCCCATTAAATTTTGGATTTTGAAAAGATAGAGAGGTTGCACAGGGATGGTCCAGAGTTGCTACTGATAAGCAAAAATAGCAAATTCAAATATATTATATATTGTGATAATTCCTGCCTAATTTTTTTTCAGGACAATGTTTTATTGGTAGCACCATTTATGATATTCATCTAATCTCAAACTAAAATACAAAACACTTTCCAATCCATAAAATCATCACTTGAGCAATACCTCAAATGGCTGGTTGGAATAATTAGATGCGCATACATTTGAAGCCTTTACAAATGATACTGATAAACTATGACACTTACAAAGACAAAAAGGGTGAAAATTCAGCATTGAATGTCTTTCTATCTGAGAGGAGAGAGAAAACTATTAAAAAACAATTTAAAGTAGGAGCATTTTGTTTTCCTTTGCTAAAAGTAAATATACTGATGTTTCTTAATAAAAAATTAATTATCCAATAATTATATTTGTCTATAAATACAAGTGGCAAGAGAATTAACATAGAAATAAACAAAAGCAATCTATGAATTATAAATTTATCTAGCTTTTTCAAGTCTCAGTATTTTCATTTCTTTCTATGTGGCATCATATTTCATCAAAATATCCTGAAAATATTATTTAGTATACAGCAAAAGCTATTAAAATTGTTCAAAAATTATTTAAAGTGTTGAATTAAAAAAGGTGACATACTAGTCAACAAAGGTTTTAGAAAAATTTACTATTGAGAAAAAAAATCGATGTTCTACACAAATCATAAAACACATCAGAATAAATTCCATATCTATTTAAAAAACTGTAAAATATTAAAACCATGAGAAAGTGATATCTGGATGTCACAGTGCTTTCAAGTCACAAAATCATTCCACCAAAACAAAAAAAATTAAAATGTCTATAGCTCATAAAAAGCCAACATAAAAATATTGCAGGGCAAACCAAATGGAAAAAATAGTTACCATAACAATTATAGTGGATTAATATATTTTAAACTCTTACATGTCAAAAAATTTAGATTCTAAAAAGTTTAAGCAAAAAGCATTAACTAATAATTTATTAAAATTAAACACAAAGTTTTATGTATACATATATGCATAATATAAATTTATATATTTATATATGTGTGTACACATCTGAAATATACAAACTTACTAACAAGGGAATGTAAACCAAAACAAGGAGTTATCATTTTCAACAAACATGTTAGCAATAATTTTCTTAACAGAATGTTGGCAGGAAGTGGTATGACTGTCACTCTCATATACTCTATGACAAGAGTGGAATTTCCACAGCCTTTCTGGAAAGTAATTAATTGGTTGTATTAAATCTTGAAATTTTCTGAGCTTTTGACACATAAATTCCCCCATTAGAAATGTATCCTAAAACACACAGAAACAAAGAACAATATAAGCACCAACATTTTGTTACTTAACAATTCCTAAAAGTAACAATAAAGAACCTACGTATTTATCATCAGGGGAATGTCTAAATAAAATAAAAACACACTATGAAATATATAATCTTTAAATGCTATCGTCATGAAAATTTTAATGAAGGGGGGAAATGCTCATTATATTGTGAAAACAAGATAACATATATATTTATTATATATACTATGTTTTATATGTATATAAAATTATTCTCCAAATAAGACTTTCTACATTACACTTCTGTGCAACAAAACTGTAAGTCACTTGACAGCAGCACACGTACACACACATATACTATTCAGTCCTTCTTATGGTGTGTAGCACATTGTCCATGATCAGTACGTCTCTTAATCACTTGAATAAACTAGGCAAACAAGCATATATAAATACTTAAAGGATGAAATGAAATTTATCAAAGGGTTAGCAATTGTGTGACATGGACTTTTCCCTTCTTTCAACATTTTTACAATAAACATTATATTTAAAAATATTAAAGAAACAACTTCAAGATCTAACTGAAAAGGTATATTTCACAGCCAACTGTAAAAATGAGAGAAGTCTGAGCAATCATTGCTTTATTTTAAATGTATATAAACTTGACATTGCTGATGCTTCGAATTGATTTTTTCAAAGTGTTTGGTCCTGCGTGAAAGAAAGGCCATGGTGTTCTCATTGTGTTTGCATAGCACCATCAGACAAAAGAGGGGTAGCTTCTATCACAGTCCTTTACATTCCAGCCAAGAAAACCTACTGAATAATAACAGACCCACAAAAGGAAGCAAACTAACAAACACTGGGTAGAACAAGTAATCCTCAGCTTGACTCCAGGGCTCCCTGACTAACATGACTGCTGCTCATTCACAAAGAGGAACTTGAGTTCTAGTCATGGTGATTTAACGTATTAGAAAAGGAATTAAATCAGGACGCAAGTTTTCATGCCAATCTGCTACAACCTCTGTTGGAACAAGGAAGATAAAACTTCTCCTGCTTAAAGAGAGTCCAAATCTCTTGCAATATCCTCTAGCTACTTTATGGATTTATTGCAACACCTGAGTTCCTTAACAAGTTTATTAGGCTAGAACATACACATCCAAAATACAGCAACTGCTCAAAATGTACTGTTGTTAAAAGTCTTCCAATGAGGTGCAGTGATGTCTTTATAAGCCAATGCATTTTTCATGAATGGTACTCTGTATTGTTTTTGTACTAATATTAATTTAATGAGCACTTCTGTTTGCTACAGATTGACTAATACATTTTTTATTTCCTATAGTTTGGGTCAGGCCCCTAAGTTATTGGCCTCTAGACAATTTCATGCAACGCACAGTTTATTTTAATGGATGTCTAGATAAAGTGTGCTATTAAACAGTCTGCTTTTGAAAGAAAACTTCTAATCTGATATCTGTGTCAGATGATGTACCCTGTAGGGCTGCCATCTGGTTCATGTATTTTTAATAATTTCAAGATTAGGTTGCTAGAGTTCAGATCTACAGTGTTCTTTGTTTTATTTAGTTGGGAATTAAAATGAGTCACTGTGAAACCAGAATCAGCAACTTTATGATCCAAAGGAGTGTGGGGTGAAGACATCCAATTTACTTATAATGGGAGCATGTCTTTAAAAAACAACATCTACATCTCAAATGCAACCTCAATTGGAAATCAACACAAAGTGACAAACCTTTTGCTTTTAAGAATCTGACACCTTGTGAAATCATACCATATTGGGGCAGCTCTGATTGAGAGGTACTAATTTAAAAATACTTACTTAAATTTTACTTAAATTTTTTTTTAAATACGGAAAAGTTGACAGGCTCAAAGTAATATTCATGCACCTCCTAAGAAACTATGTGAGAGAATATTAAACCTTCTAAGTGAGTCAGGCACACTGGATGCTGCTTTAACCCTTTTAGATCACTGGACCAGTATTTCATTAAAGGACAGTGAAAGGATATCCTAACTGACTTAGAGAATTTTTGCTGCCAAGAAAATGATTCACTCTCAGCATAGAGGAAAAAATACACAGAGTATCTTATTGTGATCTTTTCATTTGTTTTCTAGGTAGAAATAGCAATTTTTTGTTTACACTTTATATTTCCTCCTTTCCCCATAACGTCTTCTTAACTCACTATAACTGGTAGTAACAAATTGCATTTTGTACTAGTGTGGTTTGAGATTAGAAAAACATCTGACAAAATGTGTGTGCTGACATTGCTAAACACATCATAATTTGACATTTTACCAATTTAAAAATCAAAACTGTCCTTTAAAATCCTAAATATTGTTTTTTAGTATATTTTAGTATGTTTGTTGAAGAAATACATTTTCATTTCTACATTAGAGAGCACAGAATAAAATTAAAGGAGAGATGTGAAAACATTTCTATATTCATTCCTCTGAGAAAATCACTTAACAGTGATTGATACGGATATACTGTCTTTTATCTATGTATTAAAATACATAGATAAAATATATATACTTACATAATTAAAATCGTAACATACTTCTGGTAGACTGCTACATAATTATTTCGGTCAGTTAACATTAACTACTCTTTAATATGTCTTTTTTTTTTTTTTTCTGTGGTACACAGGCCTCTCACTGCTGTGGCCTCTCCCATTGTGGAGCACAGGCTCCAGACGCGCAGGCCCAGCGGCCATGGCTCACGGGCCCAGCCGCTCCGCGGCATGTGGGATCCTCCCGGACCGGGGCACGAACCCGTGTCCCCTGCATCGGCAGGCGGACTCTCAACCACTGCGCCACCAGGGAAGCCCTAATACGTCATTTTAAATGACCATGTCATATGACATCCCACTGATATATTATGCTTTATTGAGCTCTCTGTTACTTATTTATGTTGCTTTCAGACATATTTACAGAAATATTTTTTCAACTTTCTGAATGAATTTTTAGAATAAATCTTAAAAGTTGGGGGGGGGAACAAAGGGCCCAACGGGCTCTGGGTACATATTGCTAAATTATTTTCTATAAAGTTTCTAACAATTTACACTCTGACTAGCAATATAAACCTCACCCCTGTCTCATCAGTATTAAGTATTACCACTATTTTCTTTAAATATATGTTATTGTGTTGCTTGGAACAGGATATTATGAATTGGTGTTACCTCGATTACCGCTGAGCTTCAACACATTCCCACGTGTCTGCTCATGTATGTTTATTCTTCTGTAAATATTTTGTTCATGCCCTTTTTTCAGATTTTAGAAAATTTACTTTTCCCTGTTTGCCTCTTCTTTGTATATGGGTATCATAGCTTTCTGCAGTGCTTAAAGGTGGGGAAAAAATTAAAACAGTGTCAGTTATGTTGTAATGAACATGAAGGAAGGGCTGGCGAGGCTTCATATCCCCTCAGTATAAAGCCTGGGCCAGTTCTGCACAGTTCAGAGCTGAAGGTCTATTTAAAGAGAAAGCAGGAAAAATAAGGTAGAAGGAACTCAGGAAGTAAAATCACATGTTGTTGTAGATACTTTTTATTACATTCTTTTATTTTACAGATAAGAAAAGTGAGGCACTGTAAAAGCTGATTAAAGGCAAGACCAAAACTAAAGACTGAAACCCAGGTCATCAGACCTCAGATTAACACCGATTCACATTTGGAAAGACAGAACCTTCTAGATCCCCTTGGCACTGTGCCTCAAGCCTGTCCCAGTCAGAGCCGGAACACATCATTAATTTGGGGTTGGGGAAAGGGGCGTTGAGTCCCTAGAGTGGGGAACACTGCCAAGTTGCCATTTTTGTCCTCTCTACTTTTGGGGGGTATACAATTTCATTGATGTACAAAGTGTAATTAAAGTACTGGGAGATTCTGGCTAATTTTGTCCGGGAGCTTAAGATGTGGCCTTATTTAAGGCCAACTCACTGCACCTGCACCAGAAGGCAGCATAACAAAAGCCGATTTGGACAGAACCCTGCCTAAAATGGCAATGATACAAAGTTGATTAACAAGATTTTGGCCACAACCCAATGAACTTTCAATTCTAATGTGCTGATATTTAAAGAGGAGGACTTAATAGCAGAAGGACAAATTACAGTAATTGAATCAAAGCTGTAATCAGCAAATGTTTGCACTGGGAAATCACCTGGTTCTTGAACACTCCTGTCTTTAATAGATCCAGCTGAGGTTTCCAAATCTATTAGCATTCTTAACAAGTTTTCGTTTCTTCTTTTGCAAAGACAGCTGATAGGTTATAACATGTACTGTCATTACAATCGCTCGGATCACTTGTCTAGCAGAATTCTGGGTCGACAAAGGGGATCAGAGTTACAAGGATCATTGGGCTATGCCCGCCACGTGTCCAGGAGAAGAAAGCAATAGGCAAATATTTGTCACATCTCTGTGTCATCACCAACATTCAGAAAAGGGCATGACAGAAATGGTGATGATGGGCAGCAAAAGAATAAAGACCACTCAGTTGTCCTGCATTGTGGGTCTAGTAGGCTTAATAAACTCTACACCTCATCCCTGATCCTATTCAGGGATACCTTATAGAAAAATGTAAGCCATCTTTAAGCTTCCTTCCTGTGAATGTATGACTTGATTTTAAATCTCCTTTAGAAGGAGTACAGTTTCTAACTTAACTTTTCAATTATTCCCCTTTTCTAGATTTATATTAAGGCTGACTTCCAATATTTCAAACATAGGACACAGAAAAGAATTCACTTGGTCCCTTCCATTTCACAGTGAGTTTAACTGGCATGAACAATCAGCATAGATATAACTACAGCAGTTAATCCGTTCAGCTTAACCAGAAGTGCTGATAGCTACAGTGATAAAGTGCCAACTACGACTATCTGTTAAGGAAATACAAACACAACCCCAAATGAAGAGCTACATATCTCAAGAAAAGTAACTTACAAACAAAATACAAATATAACCCTGAAATAACTTTCACATCTCTCAAGCAAAAGTAGTTTATACTGTTTGAAACACGCAATTTACTCACAGCTCCTGTAATCACAGCAGTCCGCACCTTAGCACAGAGCACATGCTCATAACGTCGTAGTTTGGCAGTTTGTTGAACCCATCTTTTCTGTTGTTGCTATTTAGATCTTGATTTTAACATTCATATATTCTAAAAGGACATGAGTGAGTCAACTGAGTTTTGTTCTCTGAAGTATCTTCATATTCAACTCATTTATCCCTTTGGAAGTAAAATCCATCCATATACTGCTATTTCCAGCACACATACTACAATTTTCAAGGTACATGTCAGACCCGTGGAAGAAAACAATTCATTATGACATCTGTAAAAATGGATCCTGAATCCATTCACCCAGATCTTTTCTGAGTTTCAGATGCACATTTCCAACCTTCTTGTAGAGTCCTGCATCGATACCTAATGTCCCCGTTTTTATTAAAGTATCACCAATAACTTTTAACCAGAAAACTCCTCTGTTTTTCATTCTCCCGTTTCCCATTTGTCTCACATGAAATAATCACCGAGTTCTTTTCCATAATATTATTACACCCTTATTCCTATAAAGAATCACCATACTAACCAGCAAATCAGGAGGTTAACTCCTATCATTCATCCCAATCTACACCCTCTAGAGTACAAAAAGCACACGACAGATACTAATATACAAAACCCTGGCAGGCTGCATTCAGTACTTCAGCTTAAAGATTGCAAGTCTAATTTACCTCATGAAGCAGCTTGCATCATCCACCATCACACCTGGGACCCTGCTAATCTCCAGGGTCTGGGCTAGGAGCAGATTGCAGGGATTCCAGGGTTACTGTCCTTCCTTCTTCTTCATCCATAAATAGTTATGAGACATTTTCCAGTGGCAAAGGCCTTTTCTTAACATTGATGGTGCCTCTCAGAAAACTCTTGAAAACTTGTGAATACATAGCCTCTTCCTACCACCAACCTCCACCCTGAACAATGATGTTAGAAAGGCAGTGCTCAAAAAACGGTCTTAAGAGGGAACGCACCTATTTTTAAATCCGAGATGAAAAATACTATTTGCCACACCTTGCATCCAGATGTTACAGAATGCACCCATATTCTCCAATAAAAGGAACCAGTTCTCATGGAAAGAAAATGGCTGATCTACGGACTGGGGCATCTTGAGGTTCCAGAGAGAAAGGAAGTGCCAAAAAAGAAATCACAATGATGGAGGTATGTCAGAGGGAAATGGGAGCATCAGATGCACAGAGCCAGATGACGTGGGATGCTCAAATGCACAAGATCACATCTGCTGTGCAGATCTAAGAAATGACATGGGTCACACAGTCTTCAATGAGCTAAGCCAATGCTTGCTTGTCTGGAATAAGATTGGGATACATATACTGGCTCCAAGAACCTCCCTGGAAGTTGTCTGGGTATCACCACAGTCACGTCACTCTTAACTTCGAGAAGAACAGAGAGGAGTCAGAGGCTCTCTTCCCAAACTGACCCAAGCTTTTGACTTGGAGTGATGACAGAAGCAAATGCGGTACGCGGGCCTCTCACTGTTGCGGCCTCTCCCGTGGCGGAGCACAGGCTCCGGACGCACAGGCTCAGCGGCCATGGCTCACGGGCCCAGCTGCTCCGCGGCATGTGGGATCTTCCCGGACCGGGGCACGAACCCGTGTCCCATGCATCGGCAGGCGGACTCTCAACCACTGCGCCACCAGGGAAGTCCCAAGGCTTGATCTTTTTAGCGATAACTTTCTTGTATGAAAGCCCCAATAACAGCTGATGTGAGAATGTAGGTAGAATATATATGGAAGTGACATACATACCTCCCAACCTTTATCCAGCCCCTTTAAGCCCTCTGTACTGATACATGCTTCTGACCTGAGCAGTAAACTATTTCTGCATTATGCAGGATTCACCAAGAAACCCAAAGCAAATACGTGCCCATATGTGCATGCTCTGCCTTGAATAAACAACAGATCTAATAGTAACAAGCGTAATTGTATTATGCTTCTAAAAAATCCATGAGAAACGACTCTCTGGTTCCTAACTGAGTCTGCATCTTAGAATGACGTTGCAATTCTTGCACCGTTTTCTGACAAGATTATGATTTTTCAGATTTACAAAGGAAGGACCCACTTTAGACTGTAGAGGGTGAGCAGTCCCTGGAGGGACAGGTAAGGTTTGATGTCATTGAACCAGGAAAGAGGCAGGACCTCAGGGAAAAAAGGAAAAAAGACCTCAATAGATCATCATCCTTAACCTTCCTCATCCATCTGGAAGCTGAGGGATGCAGATGTCCAAAGGGAAGCTCTCAAGGGATGGAGCTACTTAGGTAGAGAACCTGTCAAGAGCTTATTTTGCCCATGGGAATGGACCAGATCTGACCATCTAGAGAAGGGTTTAGCAAACTACAGCCTATAGGCCAAACTTGGCCCTGCCTGCTTTTCTAAAACTTCACTGGAACACAGTTTATGTACACATTTTTAATGGCTATTTACACTCTACAACTGCAGGGATGAGCAGTTGCAATAGAGACGGTATGGCCTACAAGCCTAAAATATTTTACTACCTAGCCCTTTACAGAAAGTTTGCCAATCTCTGATGTAGACAGCAAAGTGCAAGCTGGGTTATTTAGAAGATTCATAGTGTTCTTCTATGATTGTTTCTCTTTTTATTCCTGACTTCTTAGTAATAGATATAGAAAAAATATTCTACCATATCTCACTTAAGCTATAGCAAAACCAGAGCAAGGTCCTTTCTCTAAATTTGGACCGGAAAGTTAAAGGACACCCCTGGTGGCTATAATGGGGACAGCAAATAATCCCAAGGTGGTGGTGAGAGCCTCAGAGTCCAGCTCGACCAAGAGGTTCCTACCATGAGATTCTCCTCAGGTGCCAACCTCAACTGGCAGTAATTTTTTTCCAAACAACAAAGATGTATTTATTTGTTTGTGTGTTTTGTTTTTCACTTTTAAAATCAGCCTTACTGGTGTAGAATTAACATATAACAGAAGTGACTAATTTTGTGTGTACAGCCTTAGAGGTATAAATACAGGAGTGTCACCACCACCACAATCATAATATTGAACATTTCCATCACCCTCAAACGTTCACTCATGGTCCTTTGTAGTCAGCCTCTTCCTCCACTTCCTGGCCCTGGCAACCAGTGGTCTGCTTTTTGTCATTAGAGTTTTGCTTTCTAATTTTTCACGTAAGTGGAATCATAAGATATAAATATCTTTGTTTGTTTGTTTTTCTTGCGGTACGCAGGCCTCTCACTGTTGTGGCCTCTCCTGTTGCGGAGCACAGGCTCCGGACGTGCAGGCTCAGCAGCCATGGCTCACGGGCCCAGCCGCTCGCGGCATGTGGGATCTTCCCGGACCGGGGCACGAACCCGTGTCCCCTGCATCGGCAGGCGGACTCTCAACCACTGCGCCACCAGGGAAGCCCTATAAATATCTTTTTTAACAAAAATTGTATATATTTAAGTTGTACAACATGATTTGATACTATATATGTGTGTGTATATATGTATAATCATATGTGTGTATGATGAGTACAATATGCTAGTAGGTAAAATAAGCCAGACATGGAAAGAAAAAAACTGCATAATCTCACTTATGTGGAATCTTAAAAAGTCGAATTCGTAGAAGCAAAGAGTAGAAGCCTGGTTAGCAGGGATAGAGGGGAGGTGGGGGAAATGGGGAGATGTTGATCAAAATTGCATCTGTAGGATGAATAAGTCTAGAGATCTAAAGTACAGCGTGATGACTACAGTTAATAATACAGCACTGAATACTGGAATTTGCCGAGAGAGTAGATTTCAGGCACTCTCACCATTTAAAAAAAACGGTAACCATGTGAGGAGATGAGATGATATGGTAAGCAGCTTGACAGCAGTGATCGTTTCACGATGTAAAAGTCAGTGTTTCTTTATTCTGCCTGTGCCTTTATTTGATTATTTACAATATATTTCTAACCCACTTACAAGAAAAAATAAAGGAAGCTTACAATAATAAAACTTAAAAAAGTTCTTAAAGAACATTGTAGAAGAGATCTGAAATCACAGAATAACCTTTTACTGAGGATCATATTCCCAGTTGACCACATGTTTAGAACAAGCTCGACCTTCAAACCACTGTTGCCAAGACTACATTAACCTAATCAGGATACAGCCCGCCAGATGACAATCGTATTTACAATCCTAGGTTCCGTTATAAAATATGAATGGCCATCCTGTAGGGTCAGTAGCTCTCATGCTCTCATTCTTTATTCGTTCATTCATTCAACAAACATTCATTGAACTTTCCCTGTTCTGGCACTTGCATGGAAGCACTTCCATAACACAAGGCGAGCTCTTTCTGAAATTTTCTTGGTGTATCTGGTGAGCTCCTACGGCAGGGCAGAAGTTTTTCAAACGTATATTAGATAAATCTGTTGACAAGGTGCTGGCATCTCTATTGTGTTAACACTGAAGAGCTCAGAGAAAAATCCCCCTATGTTCTCTGCCTTTTAAACGTGAGCTCAGACAGCAGGGCAAACATGGACATTCCAAACGAAAGGAAAACAGTAGATGCTTGATGTAGGAAATTGCTTCCAGTTTTGAGAGGGATATGAGAGGGAAGAAAGAGGCCTCAATGGGGAAAGCAGGGAAGTATGCATTGGCTAAAGGGACAAGAAAATAGTAGACAGATGAGTGAGCAGTAGTGAGTACACTGAGTAGACTACTCACTGTGTCCGGGGAAACATTACACCAAGTGCTTTTGCAGTGACTCCTCAAAAAACAGGGAGCAATACATCAGTGAGGGAAGGCTTCTGCCAGCCAAGTTTTCACTATTCCTTCAACAACTTGATAAGAGCATCATGACTGCTGTACCACAGTGGACTGGCCCCCACTGATCACTTTTTCTAGAGCACTGCTGATTCACCCTGGGAGTAGCTTTGAGTCAGGTGCCCTAACCTGCCCGGTAAGTGGACTCCATGCTTCATGGGTACCCTGGTTGAGGCAAGAGCAGATTTGATGACATTATTCCTCAAAACATTCAATTAACATTTAATCATTTTAAAAGGAAATACTTCTATTTCCTTTTAAAAATCCTGGTGAAAATCAACATGAAAGCCCTTTGCTTGGGGAAAAAAAAGCAGGACCAATTTGGATGTGTTGTACTAAGTTTGTCAAATGCATTCAGCTTTGCAGGAAGAGTTTGTGAGAATAAGAGCTGGTGTGTTTGCTGGAGTCTCCAAGGCAATCAAGAGCGAGACGGCAGAAAATTCTGGCCAAAGTGAATGTTTTTGAAAGGAAAGAAGAAAGAAGAATGAATGCCACTGAAATCATAAAGGCTGATTATTTGTTTAGACAAAAGGAGAGAACCCCAAGTAGATTTCTTTTTTTTCTTATTGTTATAACTCATACTTAGCTTTCCGTTCAAAGCTTCCTAGTCAATGCTTGACCTGCAAAACCAAACTCATTTAAAGTTAAGTGATTAGCTTTAATATAAAACCGGTCACTGTGTAATTACTGAAAAGACTTGTTCATAACAGTAAAGGAACTACAGAGCTCTTTAAAGCTCCTTCCATGTTGAGGAAACGTTTATTTCTTCCAGGGTGTCATTTTTTCAAATCGCTTACAGGCTTGCTAGATTTTTGTGGAAACTTTCATCAACAAAGCAAGGTTTCAAATGGTTTTGTGAAATTCTATAATTTGCTGGAAGCTATATTTCTGATTTTTTTTCTTTCTCTGCCTCTGAATTACATTTTCATCCACACTGTGTTACTCTGTAGTTTCCCCCCGAAGCAAGTGATGAGTGAACCATTTGTAAATATTTATTGAATAGCTTGTGATCAACAAAGACTCTGACAAACAGTCGATGCTCAATTTTAAAAAAACCAAAAAACACTGAATGCATTCTGAGTATGTGTTTATTCTAAGGGCATCTCTTAGCTTTTGGGGAATACAAAGTATACGAAATGCAGATTCTACCTCTAGATATGGTCTAGAAAATAGAAAACATCCATGAAAGTGGTATTGAAAATCATCATGGAAATTCAGAGTAGGAAGAACACTCCCGGATGAGGTTTCAGAGAAGTAATTCTGAAAAAGGAGGCCATTGAACTTGAACTAGAAAGATATGAAGACAGAGGCCAAGGCCATCATGGGCCGAGGGAACATGTAAAAGCACAAACACAGAATTGTGAAATGAGTATGGGCACTTCAGTTCCCAGCTGCAGATAATGAATTATAATATATGCTACTGAGAATGAAAGAAGGATTAACATAAAGGCAAGAGAGAAAACTATCAACTCAGTACTCAATTTAATATATTTCATCCTTGAACTAGACAGTACTGAGCACCTATTACATGCTCAATTATAGCTTGCACTGACATCTAAGAACTGGTTAGGCAAGGACAAGTAAAAGAAAATTTCTGCCCTTGAGTTTCACACAGTTTAGCGGTGAGACCAACACATAAATCAATGCTTTCAATATAAATAATATGATTAAAGAGCTGGCAAAAAAAAAAAACAAAAAACATCTAACTCTGGCTGGGGAGGAAAGTCCAGGAAGGCTTTCTGAGAAGATACAAGTGAAACTCAACCCTGAAGGATAAGAAGCAGTGAACAGGCATGTAGAGAGACTTGAGTTGGGGAGGATTTTCAGACACAGGCAAGAAGCTGATGTGCAGAAAATGAAGTGAGTTTTCCTACAATTATATTTCAACACACGCCCCCAACATGGATGATCAACTACAAACCCATTTAAACTTTGCCTTATTAGCACTGCTCTGTAAACAGGACATTAAAATTTCATTCACTCAACAAATATTTATCGAGCCAAGCTTATCCACACAGTGTTCTCTGCTTTTTGAATTCCTTTAATTCCATTAAATTGAGTTTCAATTTAATGAAACTTTGCTGATATCTCAAACAAATACACTTACTTTGCACTATCTTGTTATGCCTACCATATTTGCCTTATATAATTATGCTTCTACCAACATTTGTGTAATAGCAAAAAGAATTGTGTTTTGTTATTCTTTTCTATTTTTATTCTCTATAAGACTAGAATAATGCTTTTTGTACCACCAACTTTTGCTGAAATGAGTGGACAAGATTGTTCCAAGTATAAATCAAACACATGTGAAGGTCAGTATTTCCCACTTCCGGGTCTACGTATGTGTGCATATATTTGCATATGCAGATCCTTGCATAATAGTCTATACATATGTAAAAACAATATCCACTGTCACCAAAATTTCCTTTAGTATTTATATTACTTTTCTCCATAGTTATTCATCTGTGCAAAGAATAAAGACACTAGAGAAACAAAACCTTGGAGACTATGCTAGACGATGTCAAAACTGTATGATTCCAATTATATGACATTATAGAAAAGGTAAAACCATAGCAAAAAAAAAAGCAGACCAGAGGTTCTGGAGTTTGTGGATGGGGTGTGAAGTTCAGGTGCAAAGGGATACAGAACTATTCTCTGGGGTGACGAATGTGTTCTAAACCTTGACAGTGGTGGAAGCTGCAGGACTTTATATATTTACCAAAACTCATTGACTTTATTCATAAAATGTGTTTTACAGTATGTAACTTATACCTCAATCAAGTTATTTTAAAAATACATATTATACTAAAAAAAATCCTTGACTTTAAGCCGGGTCTTTGAATACCAAATATTTTTGTATGTTATATAGCTTTTGACAAACTGATGAAGAAATGATAATTGTGACGAGGAAAGATGATTACTGAGTAACTTTTATATTATGTAGAAACAATCCACAGACTCACAAGTAAAATAATAAATATTTGACTGAAGTTGGAAATATATAACGTTTGCCAATTTTGCTGAAAACCTATATCCTTAAGACGTGACCAAAATCTCAGCGTGACTTGAAGGGAGATAATGGAAAGAGATGATAATCAACACAGCCGCCACAGATGGAGAATTAGGTACAAGATAAAAAGAACAGAACTGGGAACATTTATATATCAAGAAACTTTTAGCTCCTCAAAAAAAAATGAGAAGAAAGGAAACCAGGAAAAAAGGCTGGTAGCCAGGAAACCAGAAAATTGATCACTGGAATTTAAATTACCCTGAATCCAACTTCAATTCTGCGTTCCTAAGCTGATGATGAAAGAACACACATTTGAAAGAGTGTCTGGACAGAACAGTTAAACAATGGGACAATTATAAAACTGACACACAGGAAATGACCTCAGGATATTAGAAATGGAAACATGCAAGGGAAGGAAACTCTGGTGCTTCAGGACACCAAGGTCAGATATTATGCAGGAATATTCTAATATTAGTCTCCAGTTAAAATTCTATTTTCAAATCTCATTTCCAAAGAGCTCCACAGTACATCCACTTTCTGTTGTTAAGAATTTCATTACAGTGAATGTTCTGTTCCCACTTAACAGATCCTGGAAAGCAAAGGCCTCTCTAGGAGTTGCTGTGAATTAAGAAGTAGAAAACAATCTTCTGAATCAGCTACTTACTTTTCAGTAAGGAGTTATTTAAGGAACTGTTATGTATTCATCTCACCCTTTCTTAGTCACAAAATTTTGTATGTGTGTTTTGTCTGTGTGATGGAAGACTGAATGGGTTTTTAGGAGCAGATGATTGAGATGGAGAATTCTAGCGTTTGAAGTCAGTTATCTACTAGTATTGCTGCTAAGGGGGTCCTGCTCTCTTGGCCATCCCTGCCTACTCCTGCATTTCATGCTGTAACCGTATCTAGAAGTCTCTGATAGCAAAAAGCAACACTGTAAAGACCCAGCTCTTTTCTTCATTTGACATTTAATTTCTCACATGTCACATTAACTTTTCTTAACCAACTTCCACCAGGTCTAAGAGAAAATCAGAGATAAAGGAGAGATAAAGTCTGGGTATGACAGAACAAGCCTTGGACTTGGAACCACAGACTTGACTGAAGTTCCACTGTAGTTCCATGGGCAATTTAGAGAAACACATCTTGTGTGTTTTCACAGCACCCTGTGCATGCATTAAGTATAGTTCCATTCACTCTAGTGTAATTACCTCTTTATTTGTCCTCCCCACATGCCAGGACCTTAGGTTCTTCAAAGGCAATGTTTGTCTTTGTTATTGAATCCTTCCTACCCAGGAGAATGTCTGGAATGACTGCTGGACTAAATAACAATAAACAAGTCATTTCACCTCTCTGAATTTTATTTTCCCATGTGTAAGTTTAAAAGAAAACAGCTTCTTTGGGGGTTATCATGACATTTAAAGGTATATACAGATATAATGAAAAATTTCATTGTAAGGTAGAAAGTTACATGGCATCTCTTATTACTTATGTTCATCCAACAATTAAAAACAATGTATTCTATAGCAGACTAGTTCAGTTCATGTTATACCAAGTACCGTTGTAATGAAAATCTGTGTACAAGAAAATAATTTCAAGCGCTTGTTGACAATCTAGGTATTTAAGTAGATAAATCCAGAAAAAAACGTAGTTTGGATGAGCTTTTCAAATTTGTAATAACAGAAATTGCCTGGTAGCCAGATACAAAAGAAGAAGTTGGCATTTATTTGTAGACCCATGTTTCTAAGACGAAGAGGCAAAATAAGCCAAATATGAAGTACACGCCCGGCAGAAACTATCAGGCTTTTTAAAGACACACGATGAAGTGTTAAGACTGTTGCATGTAAACACAGTCGTCAATTCATTCACCCATTCCTCCCTACAGTCTGTCCATTCAACCAACAACCTTGAATATCCATTCAGTAAAGAATGCATTTTACACATGTATTGTGAGCATCTACTAGATGCTAAGTTAACCAGTGGAAAAAGTGACAAATGAGACATATTCTGTGCCTTAAAGTTACTTACAATTAGTAGGAGGGAAAAATTCATGAATTCATATGAACGGGAGTCATGCTATGTATTTATTTCAGTAATTAGTGTATGCACTACACATATTGCTGTAGAGAATTTTGAATATTTATTATAATGCCTTATTTACACATGCAGAATTTTACTCTGAGATCATAAAAATTTTACTTAAGATCATAAAAATATTTTTAATATGGACCTTTAATGTCACATATAAAGTTGTTTTCTTTGAGAAATATTTCCATTGAAAAGTATATGCCTGAAAGAGTTGACCTGTTCACTAAGTCATTACCCATTTATATAAAATAGTGGAAAAATATACTTTGTAAATGATTCAAGGTTGAAAATATGTATACATTTTGTGGCCAGATCTAAGACATTTCACAGTTACTAGGGATGTTAAATGGGAAGAATAATTGTCTCTAGTAGGTTAGTGTCAATGACCATGTCTTATTTGACTTTGTAGACCCACATCTAGCATGGTGCACACATGCGTGATGTATATTGAGAGAATGAAGGAATGAATGAAAAGTGTTGAAATGACAGCAGCTGAGATTTATTAAGTGAGAACTAAATCAAATGGAAAAGAAACTTGTATCAGTATAATTAGTCTTCTTTTCTGTGGAACCCATAAGGCTTCTCATCCTTACCTATGAATGGCTAGTAACACAGAATAAATTGGAATTTGGAACTCAAATCTAGACTACTCCAACTGGGTAAGTAATATAACCTTTTGAAATTCCATTTATAAAATGAGAATAAAAATATGTAATGTGTGAAAACATCTAGCACACATAGTGTCTGACACAGAATTACTGTTCTATACATTTGAATTGATATTTTAGATTGAAATTTTTCTAGGAGCCAAAACCCCTGCTATTGTTCCATAGCAATAATGCGCTAAGACTCCACCCAATGTCATTCACCCTGCAGTCATTTTTATATCACTGATATTTTCAAAGACACATGTGAAGACAGGTAGTTGTAGAAGAAAATGTCCTCTGCTTCCCTCTTACCAATCTATCAAGTGCTCCCAAGCTCTGTTGATGCATCAGTAGCTGTCTACATGGTATGATATGAAGGATATGTAAAGTTATTCGTGGATTAAAATATCTTTGTAACAGTCTACCTTGGGGACTAGAAATATAACATCATTGGAACTACCTGTTTGAATTAAAGCAAAGGTGAATCCCTGCCTTCCAATCTTCCTGCTGTAGCTCAACTCTCCTGCTTGAAAAAAAATGACGAAGACAGATAAAATATTAATAGATAAAAAGAATGAGACAAAATTGGGCTTAGAAAAAATTTAACATATCAGTGGATCAAATACAAAAGAGTAGACCTCAAATCTAGGCTTCGTGGACTCCTGGGCAGGAAGTAGGTGGTAGTAAAGGGAAGTTTCTGTGGGACAATGACACTAAAAGATCTCCATATAAGACAGGAGACAAGGTTCATGATCACTACTTAAAACCAGGGCTTAAATAGTACTCTCCTGTTGCATAAAAGGAGACTGACCATTTGTCAACCTGCAGCAATTACTTTGTTGGAAGCCTCTGAACCTCAGGAGGCAGGGTGACAATGACACAGCCTCACAACCAGAATCTGAGACAAGCCGATTGCTGGCTCTGTGACTGAATTCCCAATGTTCACAGTATCATTGTGAAAAAAGACTAAAATATCATTGTAAAACTGGTCATGGACTAGCTCCCTGCGAGCAGATTGACGGCAACATAAATATGAAAGGAGATACAGGGAGAAAAAAATAGAATCCATCTAAGTATGTACAAAAATAAATTTCAGAAGGCACAAAGTCCTCAATTAAAAGGAAAACTCAAAACTTTACAAATACAAAGAATACCTCAATGAATTTCAGGTAGCATTGCACAACAATATATAACAAACAAATTGAGGTCAGGATATAATTTGAAAGTAGAGTCAACAGGTCTTGAAAATGTATTATGAAATGAGAGGGGTCAAGATGTCTCCAACATTTTTGACCTGAGCAACAGAAAAATCGTGCTAAATACTGAGTTTGGGAAGACTGGAGCAGGGGCAGGCTGGAGAAGGAATATTAGGCGTTATCTTCGGGCAAATTAGAATCGAAGTTCCTATTAGACCTCCAAATAGAGGTGTGGAATAGCAAGTGGAATACATGAGTCTGAGCTCTGGGAAGAAATCATATCTGGAAATTAAAATCTGGAAGTTAGAAGCTTATGGTCATTATTTAGAGCCATGGAAGCTGATGAGATTTCTTGGGGAGAAAGTATACTTAGGAAAGAAATGGGGAAGAATGAAACCTGAGGAATTCCATTAATTAGAGATTGGAAGAGCAGAAAGAACCAGCACAGGAGCCTGAGAATGAGTGACCAGTAAGAGAAAGGATCCCAGGAGATCTTGTCCTCGAAGCTAACTGAATAATATTTCAAGAAGGAAAAAAACGGCTCTATCAGAAGTTTCTGAGAAATCAAGTAAGTGCTAGAACTGATCCCAGGTTTGACAATACAGAGACTGGTAGTGACCATGAAGGAGAAATTTCAGTGGAATGATGGAGATGCAAGTGTGACAGGAACGGTACAGAGGAAAGGAAATGAGGAAATTGAAGCAGCGTGTCTAGACAGCTCCTTCAAGGAGTTTTCCTAATAAAGGAGAACAAGGAAATGAGTCAGTAGCTGAAAAGATAGAGCAGAAAGAATTTTTTTCAAAGATAGGAAATATGGCATTTTTAAGCTAATAGAAATGTTTCATTAGAGAGGAAGAAGTCGATGATGAAAGAACAAGAAAATGAAATTACAGGAGTCAGGTAAGCAAAGAGGGAGTAAGAGCCAGTCCACGAGGGGGGCATTTGGCCCTTTGTAGGAGCAGAACAGTGCTCCATCACAGCATGTACGCTTTACATTACTTCACCTTTGTAGAGACTTGTTTTCTATTTTATTTCACTTTATTATTTGTTTAGTTTTAAGATAAGAAGATCCCTAGCTGGATCTTATCATATGTGCATCTCCATCAGGTGCCCCACATGTTGGGAAATTACATACTCACTCCCACACCTGAAGTCAGTGCCTGGCCCATATTTGCAATACTTAGATCGGGTGATCCTAAGGAATCCCTCAACCTTTCAAGAAAGGAGTCCTTCAAACTGGTTGCTCCAGAAAGTATTTTAAAAAGTCACACACGGGGCTTCCCTGGTGGCGCAGTGGTTGAGAGTCCGCCTGCCGATGCAGGGGACACGGGTTCGTGTCCCGGTCCGGGAAGATCCCACATGCCGCGGAGCGGCTGGGCCCGTGAGCCATGGCCGCTGAGCCTGCGCGTCCGGAGCCTGTGCTCCCCAACGGGAGAGGCCCGCAAACCGCAAAAAAAAAAAAAAAAAGTCACACACGGGCTTCCCTGGTGGCGCAGTGGTTGACAGTCCGCCTGCAGATGCAGGGGACACGGGTTCGTGCCCCGGTCCGGGAAGATCCCACATGCTGCTAGGCGGCTGGGCCCGTGAGCCATGGCCGCTGAGCCTGCACGTCCAGAGCCTGTGCTCCGCAACGGGAGAGGCCACAACAGTGAAAGGCCCGCGTACCGCAAAAAAAAAAAAAAAGTCACACACAACTCATAGCTCTCTAGGCAGTTATCTGAGCTGAATTAAAATCTGATGCACTGTCTGAAGGCTTGAGAAGATTTCCCATGGGGAAAGAAATTAGAAGGAAATGTCACTGAGCACATGAAACTGAGTTTAGGTTCAACACTAACTTGAGAAACACTTTATTTTTTTTTTATTTTGGAAAACCTTAAACTTTTCAGATATGAATGAAATGTAAGGCCCCTATAGTAAGTTGATGTAAAAGGTATTTCTGAGTTTCCAATTTTGCATATTTCTCCATTCATTCTCTGTGCGAGCTATATATATGTAAAATACATTGCTATAGTTTGAAATAAATAAAATATTTTTTGTTATTTCTAGAACAGCATGCTCCCACTTACTTTCAGTTGAAATAGCATAAGAGTTTTCTAACAGTCTGTATTATTGTGATTGGAAAATTACCAAATGCTAGAAAAATACTTACACAGAGCTCTGAAGAAAAAAAATAAATCTGAAAATTGATTTATGCCACATTACTTTGAGGTTTTAGACTGAGATTTTATTTGAAAGTCAAAAGCTGAGCAGTTGCCAGTAATGATGTGCGGTTCAACATCTATCAACTATTTTCCTCAGAATTATTAAGGTTTAACTTAAGCAGTTTCAAACGCTTAAGATTTTCTTTCTTTATACACAACACTCTAAGCAAGTCAGGAACTAATACAGGTGTGGGGATTTCAAATGTTCTTATTATATTTTCATTTCCGTAGCTCACTGTATAAGTCAGCTCAGGCTGCCATAACATAATACCATAGACTGGTTGGCTTAAGCAACAGGAATTTATATCTCACAATTCTAGAAGCTGGGAAGCCCAAGATCAAGGTGTCAGCCGATTCAGTTCCTGGGGAGAGCCCTCTTCCTGGCACACATGGAGAGCTCACATGGCAGAGAGAGAGAGATCTGGTCTCTCTTCCTCTTCTTATAATCCCATCCCTCATGACCTCATCTAAACCAAATAACCTCCCAAAGGCCAAATACCATCTCACTAGGGGGTAGGAGTTCAACATATGAATTTTTGGGGGAAACAAACAGTCCATTTCATTCCTCTTCTAATGCAATTCAGCAGAACTAAATATTGCATCACTTCTAAGACACGTGCATTGTCAGATACTACTTTGTCAAGAACCTTCTCACTGTGCACACATCAATGCACTTCTGCTCAAGTGCCAAACTGAGCATCCATGAGCAACGTACGAAGGCTCATTCATAAAAAAACATGGTACCCACTAGGCCTCTGACCAGATCACTTAACCTAAGGCCAGATACTTCAGGACACATTTGAGGGATATTTTTGTCTGAGTTCTGTAAGGTTACAGTGCTCCAAGAAGTCTACAACATAACAATGAGCTGCCAGGGTTTTTATTTTCTGCCAATTCAGCTTTCAGATTGGTAGTAAATGAATCCAGTGACTAAACATTACTTAGTTGGCAATTCAAGCAGGTTTTGGGTTTTTGTTTCTTTTGTTTTGTTTTTAATTGAGCAAGAAGGAAAAGACTTTGTCATGTATAAATATAATATTTGGTTTAAGATCTTAAGAAATCATTTTTGACCCACTGATGGCTGACTTTTCTTGTCATCCTTTAGAGATAATTCGCTATCCTTGGCCATCTAAACCACAATTTTGTTTTCCCTAGGTCCAAAGTCTTCAGACTAAACAGAAGTGAAGTAAAATAGACTTTAAATATTAATGACTACATGCGGTGTTTGAGCAGAACAAATAACTGAGAGGTAATTTCCAGATTTTACACAACGCTCTGGAAAAGGCTTCCAAAGAGCACTTCAGCAGTGACTGCCTCCCTGTGATCTCCATTGTTTTTATTTTCCTTATGCTTGTGTTTAGCTTGCATAACTACAGAATATAATGCATGCAAATAATCAGAGACTTTACATGCAGAAGCATATACCTACACACATAGGTAGAGGCGAGATACTTCTCCTTCTCCAAGGATATGGGAAGAAGCAGGGGGAAAAAAGAGGACAAGACTAGATTAGATTGTAACCAGTGCATCAACAGAACCTAAAGTTATTTCCACCTATCATCACACCAAACCACATCTCTATTTGTCTCCCTGTCACTCTCTGCACAGTGACAAGTCAGCCCTGACTGACATCGTTAACCCTGGACTTACTAAGCATTATTGAATTCAGTTGTGAGAAGGAAAGCAGTTGAAACTATACAAAGCTATAAATGAAACTGAAAATTTAAAGAGTTCAGTCTATCAACGGACTTTCCCTAACAGTAGAAATGCAGTGTCCTAGGGACACATTTGCAGGGAAACATGAAAATACAAAATATCTACACCTTCTGAAAAAATTAGAAAACAGAGACTTCTTTTTTTTTTTTTGCAGTACGCGGGCTTCTCACTGTTGTAGCCTCTCCCGTTGCAGAGCACAGGCTCCAGACGCACAGGCTCAGCGGCCATGGGGCCCAGCCGCTCCGCGGCATGTGGGATCTTCCCAGACCGGGGCACGAACCCGTGTCCCCTGCATCAGCAGACGGACTCTCAACCACTGTGCCACCAGGGAAGCCCCAGAGACTTCTTTTATTTATATATATATAATTTTATTTATTTATTTTCGGCAGTGTTGGTTCTTCGTTGGGCTACTCTTCGTTGCAGTGCGTGGGCTTTTCACTGCGATGGCTTCTCTTTGTGGAGCACGGGCTCTAGGCACGCGGGCTTCAGTAGTTGTGACGCATGGGCTCAGCAGTTGTGGCTCCCGGGCTCTAGAGTGCAGGCTCAGTAGGCTTAGTTGCTCCGCGGCATGTGGGATCTTCCCGGACCAGGGCTCGAACCTGTGTCCCCTACCTTGGCAGGTGGATTCTTAAGCACTGTGCCACCAGGGAAGCCCCGAGAAAGGAGACTTCTAATGAAAAGGCAAAGTTTCTAGAGTGCAGTCTGTACTGGAAAGGATACAGGAAAAGCCTCCATATGTTCTTTCTTTTAAAAATGTTCATATTTCCTAAGTTTCTTTAAATTGAGGGCCACATTTCTAAAGTTTCCAGCCTAAATTCATCCAACATTTAGGAGCACTTATTGGTCCTTTGCCCTGCTAGGTGCTGAAGACAGGGTGAGGAAACGTCTCTTAAGGGATGAAGCTGCTGGATCATAAGTACGTATAATTTCAAAGAGAAGCCAAATTAGCTCGTCCAGCTTAACACTGAGGAAGAAGTGGTGATACCAATGAGGGAGGGACAAGGGGAGGCTGACCACCAGCATGTTCTCCATTTCTCAAAATATTGGTTTTTCAACTATAGTAGGCACTCAAAATTTGGTGAGTTGTATTAAATGACATGTTAAATAAGAATTCCCTTTACCGATAAAGAAGATTCCATCCTTATCTATGGAATTTTCTACCCAACAAAGTGACCTCACACTGGAAGGAGCTGGGAAAGGATATGAAAACTTCTTCCTTAGAGATTTCTTAGAATAAAGAAGTTTCTAGTCTGGAAGCTTGGACCAGACTATTTCCCAAATCTTTCCCCTTCTATTATTTCTGTGTATTTTAAATTCATTTAAGAAAGTCTGGTTCTAAACGTATGGACACCAAGGGGGGAAAGTGGCGGGGTGGTGGTGGTGGTGGGATGAACTGGGAGATTGGGATTGACATATATACACTAATAGGTATAAAATAGATAATAAGAACCTGCTGTATAAAAAATAAATTTAAAAAAATTTTTAAATAAATAAAATTTTAAAAAGCTGGTTCTGCATAAGATGGAGTAAGCACACGCCATCTTGTCTCCCTTACTGTTGCGTAGCTGTTATATGCAGAGGTAACACAACAACTGAACAGGTGTTTAGGACTCTAAAAAGAGAAGAATAGCAGGTGGATTGGGAACAAGACCAGACTTCAAAATACCACCAAATTTTGTGGTGAGGTGCTATCATTTTTTTCCTCCTCTGATATCCCTCAGCCAGGATTCAGGGCAAGTGGACAAGCGTCTCCTGCCGTACAGAATAAGGAGGGGGGTGGAGGGAGAAGTCCCCTGTTCTTTTTTTCTTTACAGATTTGGGTGTCCACGCCATTTTCAAATGTTGCCCATTAGATGCTAGGCCGTAGTCAGTAGGCTGAACTCTGGCTTTGGAGATCAGACAAGTTTAGTTTCAGATGGTAGCTATGCCACTCAGAAGTTCTGCATACTTGATGATTATTTAACCTCTCTGAGAGTCCTTTTCTTTCTTAGCAGAATGATAATAACACATTATAGGACTGGTATGCAAATCACACTCCTGGGTTATTAAAAGTTTTCACTCCAGAAAAATATAATGTTTCTGAATTCATGTATAAAAATGGAATGCAAGTTCTTTTCTAACTTTCTAATTAAAGGTGTCAATTATGCCAGCTCTTCAAATTTCACGGACTAAACTTTTCAGAGAAACGTACAGACATAATTCTCACTCCTGCTGCTCTAAGGTTAATTCCCTAGTTTCCTCTTCTGTGCTCAAGAAAATAAGGTCAAAGACGTAAGTTCCTTTGATTAAAATCTCTGCTTGTCTTTGGCATTCAAAATTGGCCTAGACATTTGGGTTGCTTCAAAATTGCTCAAGTGAAATAAATTAATATCCCAGATAACTTGTTTATTTCCTTTTTGAAAAACTCCCTAAAATATTCCTTCATAATGTTTCAAAGGAATGACGGCCCCAATTGGCACTTTAAGGGGACAGACTAGAACGGTTCTTAATGTCTCTTCCTGCTTCTGACATTCTATGGTTCTTTGATTTGTAGGATTTTAAGAATGTGGAAATATGTGAGAAGTATTTTTCTTCCCTAGTGAACCCTAACTAGATAATTAATCCCTGTTTCAAGGATAGCTCAAGAGCATGTGTATGCAAGGATGAGGCAAATTCTCTCATAAACAAAATGTGAGCGTCTTAAGAACAAGGGCACATCTCTTATGTCTATTCCTCCTAGACAGCACAGTAGCACACCTGTTTCTTCAGATGGTCACAACCACTTCGTATTCCCAGGTGGCCAAAGCCTGGGCATCCTACAGCTTCAGTAGAATCGTGTTAAAACTCAAAGAGTAGACCTGAGGATTTTAAAGGTTATTTTTCATGATAAAGCAAAATAGTACACCATAGAGTATACATACAAGTTCACTTCTTTTCTGTGACTGACTCAGCAGGAATCTAGGTGGACCCATGAGTAAAGTGTTATTCAACGTAATAAAAGCCTTATTGATCAGCAGATAAATAATAACCCTCTTCAGAACCACGAGTGATTGTCTTATTCACATGCCTTCCTATATTTTCCTTCTTACATTATTATTTTCAACTCTGCATTTCAGCCTACTCTTTTTTTTTTTGCAGTACGCGGGCCTCTCACTGCTGTGGCCTCTCCCGTTGCGGAGCACAGGCTCCGGACGCGTAGGCTCAGCGGCCATGTCTCACGGGCCCAGCCGCTCCGCAGCATATGGGATCTTCCTGGACTGGGGCACGAACCCGCATCCCCTGCATCGGCAGGCAGGCGGACTCTCAACCACTGCGCCACCAGGGAAGCCCCAGCCTACTTTTATAATCACAAAAGATGATCATAGCTTTTCATGAACACCATTTAAAACCTAGCAATGACCTCACTAAGAGAAGAATTCAGTGGAGGAAAAATATACAAGAATTGAGCCAATTTGTTGCTGTTCAAATGAATCCTTTTAGAAAAGGAAGTATCTATCATTCCTGCCTCACTTCATTTTGATTATTATCCACAACGTGTTTCCTTAAGAATAATCATGAGGAAATTTGCACCCTGACTATTCATGACTGTTATGCAACATATAAGGATGTCCCTAGATGGCTAAGTGAAGACTACACTGGGGCTGCTTGTATCTGCTGCTCAGATACACAGAGCTCACTACTGGCAAAACCCATCGAAGATTTAGATTCAGATTGTGGCATCATATGAATGTCAGTCAATTCAGTATATAAAATTGGCTTGGGGACATTTTTTTTTCCAAGGATCCACAGCCTCCAATTTTGAATTTGGACATGATCATTTCAGAAATTTCATGTGCATACAGCAATGACATAACCAAAAACTTGTTTCTCTCAATATACCTATGAAAGAAAGTTTTACTTTACTCCTATCTTAGTAGTTGGGTTTATCATACATGGTCACAGGTAACTATTTACAGATGTGTTCATTCAAGTATTGCTGAACCTAGTTTTTCTTAGCAGTTAACAATGGTGTCTTCTAGAAGCAAATTTTCTAAAAAAACAAAAAGCTATCTTCTAGCATTCTTAACTGTTCTTTTAAGCAAGCCTACACATTCATTCTAAAGACTTTCAAACAAATCAAGAAACTCACAAGGAACTTTATAGGAGTCATGTAGTCCTTAAGAATTTTGAAGAGATTAATCCTCAAATTTCTGCTCACTTTCTTGTATGCACACAACCAAGATCCGTTGGGAATAATTTGGGGCATAGCAACAGGTTAAATTATAATGTGTCACTTAGAACAAAAAGGAAATGTCAAACTTTCAAAGCCACCTAATACCTCCCAGCTCTATGTACCAAGAAAATGAAAAACAACTTTTATTGCTTACTGATTTTCATATTTTAGCAAGTACTTTTTCTTCCTAATAGTAGGGTACTGTTACTCTGAGAAGTGTACAACCTAATAATTATAGTTATGTTTTCGGCTTTTACTATATCTCAGGTAACAGTTTTTAGATTTTTTTTTTTCTGCTTCAGAGTTTCGCACAGGTTACAGAATAGCTGGAGAAGACAACGTCACTCTTCTCCCTAGCTCACCTCTAATATACCCTGTAGGCTGAATTGGGTTTCCATCTTAATTAGCGAAGGAATCGTAAACTTCTCAGAAGTGACCTGGGCACACAGAACAGAAAGACAGTCTAGCTCAGTGGGGCCTTTTCCAGCTACTGGTTCTCCAACGGAAAGGAAGGCTGAATATGCAGCCCAAGCTATAAAATGAAGATGATATTACCTACATTAAGGAATTATGAAAATTAATGAGAAAAGCCAGGAACAAGAGAGTCAGCTTTGATTTAGCCACTCTCAGCGCCTACAGCTAACCTCACAGCAACTCAGCTGTATTTCCTCAACTGTTTTTACTTCCCTCCATTTGCAATGACCCTGGCACGATCCAAGAAATTACCCAATTGCTGTGCCAAGCTCTTTTCTAGTCAGAGCTTGTATCATTCTGGGAGATGCTCTGCTAATTATCAAGCACTTCGACTAAAAAACGAATGTCGTCAAAGTTTCGGCACTCTTGAACCTAGAGCAAACTCAGAATCAACAAGCCCACACCGTTATCTGGAGGAAAAAAAAAATCAGTCTGCTCCAGGTACCTTACCTACATCTCTGCCTCCTGCCCTTCTGGAAAGCCCATGTCCCTGCATATATCTTATGCAAATTAACGGAACAAGTATTTATTAGGAACATGGTATGTGTTTAGTGCTGTAGCACTGAAAGTTAACAGCAGAGATGTGTCCCTGTTTAGGGATTTGACAATACATTGTGACACAATTAATTAATTATATAGCTACAAACAGTGAGAATTAACATGAAGTAAAAACAAAACACAGTGAGAAAAAATGTGTGTGTGCGTGTGTGTGTATCAAAGAACTAAGTAGGGGTGATGAAGAATCTCTCTACAGAATTTTGGAAAAGATCAGTCTGAGTTAAATAAGCAAATAACAGGAGTAAGAATACACGTGGGAAGGCCCTAAAACAGAAAGGGCTGCTATAGGGGAAGTTCAGCACAATTGCGGGTGAGGATGGAGACCAGGCAGAGGCAGGGCAGACAAAGCCTTGCTGGATTCTGAAAGGCATTAAGGATTCTGACATTTTTCCTGAGGTCACTATGTAAACGACGGAAGGGTTTAAGCAGAGGAGTGACAAGATCTCGTTTATGGTAAGGTAAGAGCAGTGCGAAGTGCACTGTGGCCTCAGTGTGGAGAATAGGCTGCAAAGGGCAGGAAAGTGGAAGCACGGAGACCGGTTAAGGTGCTATCGTACCTGTCCACCTGAGAGATGGGTGCCTCTCAGACTCAGGTGATGACCGTGCAGATGGAGGGAATGGACAGATCTGAGACGTATAATGAAAGTGAAATAGACTAGTGATGGGTGACAGGGAGAAAGAGAAATCAAGGGAATTCTCAAGTTTCTGAGGTTCTAACTTAACCTTTATAACTACATGATACGAATAACATTATGTATCACCTTATAGACTCATTTATGTATTTGACAAGCCTGATGATTTAGAGTGCCGGTGACCTGACTTTGAATACTGGATCTGCTTCTGTGTGACCTTGAGCAAGGTCCTTAACCATAAGTATGTGGACCCTCAAACACCATCCTGAACCACTTGTGAGGTTTCTGAGATTCTAGAGGTTGTGGGAAATAGATGAAATACACAGCTCTGAGGGAAATCCTGCTCTCTGGAGATCTGACCTTGTATCACTGGTGTACGAGGTGGGATCAAATCCTAGTCCTAAGAAATGACTTTTCCCTCAGTGAAGGTCTCCAGATGACTGCGTTGCCTGCGGGTGAAACAGCATTGCAGAAGGGCCTCCTTGAGCTCACAAATGACACGAACTTGCACCAATTGACTATTTCTTTCCAGAGGTAGAGATGGCTACAGCAGAGTCTGCAGACATTGGTATCTATAGGGTGGGGTGGAGTGGAGTGGAGTGGAGTGGAATGCAAGAATTCTAACATTCCAGTGTCATTCACTTTTCAATACTGCAAATGGACACTCAGTCTCAGCATCAGAAATACAATAGGACAGAGACTATGAAATACAAAGGGACAGAGACTATGGCTGATTGGAAAGAACATGCCTGATTAAATAAGGCAGCAGATACTTCCAGCTATAACTAGTGTGCCTAGATTTTTTAAAAGAATCCAGAAATCAGGATTTTTATGAGAACTCTCCTAATATGTAAACGTTGGCTCAATTTTTAGAATAAAGTGATATCTGGGTCATCAATGGCCAGGTGTACCCCCTCGGCCTCCAGTTTGGAATCTTGGGTTGCCACTACCTCAAACAGTCCCCCATAGAATCAAGTAACTGTGGGAATGAACGAACAGGATGGAATTTATACTGTGACAGGAGAGTAGCGTGATGCTGGCACAGAATGAGCAATTTTCCAAAAGGATGAACTGACACAGAACAATGGAAACGTGAAACTAAAAGAGAGATGATTCAATCCCTTCGCTTTCTAAGTACATACAAGCTTCTGAAGAGGAAGAATTTCTGTTTTTTATATATGTATTTTGACTTTATCTAGCACAATTTAAGAATGTCGGGTTAAAAACCAATTAATTCAGTTTTTCTGATCTGCCAAGTGGAAATTTTTGTAAGAAATCTAACCAACTTTCTTACACATTAAAAAAAGCTCTTGACAATGTTTCTTCCGTTCGGTTTAAGGACTGAACAAACTCTGCTGGACTAATAATTAGTAGGAATACTCATGTAACATCTAAGGAATATAACCAGCAACTTCTCTCTGTCTCAATCTCCTCAACTGTTACTAAAAATGCCCATCTTGAAAGTGTGTTGTAAGATTGAAACTCACAGTATTTTTTCTAAAATGGGTACTTAAGGAACAGAAGCCACAATATATATAATCACTATGTGCAACAGTGCTGAAAGGTTTGATGAAAACTTTGAGATAGAGAGATGGAATATTCAATATATACCTGGCAATCAGATCATACCCTTCTTTCCCAGCCCTGGGGACTTTCTAGCAGAAGAAAGGAAGGGGAGCCATCAGGAGAGAAGGCATGACCCTTGCAAGAGCAGGGAAGAGGAATGTAAATGGAAACAGGGAACAGGCAGAGACGTGCAAGGGAGGGGCCTAGAATGAGCCGCCGTGGAGATTTTCTCACCTAGGGCATCTCCAGGGTTCAGGAGTGAGGTGTAATACCAGTGACCTGCAAAACAGAGGAGATGTGGTATATCTAAAGATTCTGGTCTTCAGGGGTCCATGTCATAGGCCCTGTGCCCCATGATAGAGGAGCACTGAGACCAGGGGAACATTTACCACCAGGTGGTGCCATGCCCACAGCTTTTCTTCTGCATCTCAATAAACCACACTGTGTGGCAGAACAAATCAAACTAACTTACAATTTATGGAGCTGATTTCACTTTACCTAGTTGCAAAGTGGCTTAAGATGGTCCACCTCAATTTTTCTGTTCTTCACCCCCAACTCCTAAAATGGCCAAACCAGATGATGGACAGTCAGGCATTCTACCTCTAAATAATTTCATCATAGACTCAAGTCTACTCAGCAAATGCTTTTGAGCTCTGAGGAATACATCAGTAAAAAAAATGTAAAAAATATCACCTGTCTCAGTGGCCCTTACATCCTAATGTACGAGGTTTAGAGAAATAGTTGCAAATACAAATATTCTACAGTAAGAGGAATACATGGAACTCACTCACACTCATTCACACAAAATTGAAAATAACAAATTAGGAGGTGGAAGGTGGAAAGACACCTCTGGGTATTTTTTAAGGAAGTGAGGGAGCCTTGACAACGGAGAGAATGTTATTTTTTAAAGAGGTCTTCCCAATACATCAAAAGAAGTTTGAGTTTGTTTTAATCTCACTCTCTGTGCTTTATAATTTTGTGGGAGGACTGCCCTGCTTCCCTTCCACTGTAGTGGTAAATAGATGCTACTTCCTGGGGCACTTTCTGCTGCTTGCAACTGAGCACAGGTGCAACTGAGAAAGCGTGTTGCTGCTAAATCACTGTTTTCATCTCATTTTTCAGACATAATTTCCATCCAACTTATAAGAAACCCCTTCAACTCATTTCAAAAAACATTCACTTTCTGAAAATAAAGGTAAACCTGTTTTTCCTACTGGTATTTCAAGTTACCTAAAAATGAAACCAATTACACAATGATTATCTATTGCTCTCAAAATCCTCATTATACAAAACCTAGGAGGATGCAGACTTTTTTAAATTTCACTTTCTCTTTTAGATATTTTATACTCCACTCTGACCAATCACTTTAAATTTATGAAACTTTCTTTTCTCAGTTTTCACACACATAATGGCTGCTTCTTCACCGAGCTGTATTCAACAAGTAGGAATCTGCTGGCTAAGATGGTATGATTCTCAAAGTGTAAGGTTCCTAGAAGTTGGTATTTTGGTTCATGTAGATTTCTACCAAGGCTAGATGCTTATCTTGACTTATCCCAAATTACTTTTTCTTTTCCAAAACTGGGGAAGCAATCTTTAGCAACCAAAAATTTGTTAGTAGATATTCCAGCAGCTTTGAGCAACGCTAGAGAGTCTTTATCATTTCTGTTTGATGTACTTCAGGAAGGATAAAAGCACGGGAAACATTCCAAACTCAAACAGCATGACGCTTTGTAACTTCAGCAATAATCCTAAAATAGAGCAAAATGTACCATTTCTGTTTGAGGCACTTCCTGAGAATTTTCCAGCATCGTCAGATAAAGCTAACCTATCCACTGAGAGTGTAATTGAAGTGTTTCTTAGTAAACAGTTCTGCTTGGAAAACCCAAGTAAAAGTCAATGGTGCTTGAAAATACTTTTGTGTTTCTCTTCAGGAAGGTTTTATCAAGGCTAAATGGTTTGGCTTAGAAATCTTAAGTGGAAATTTATAAAACTAGATAACTACAGAAAACTGATCACTTAGGTTTAGCTCAATGCAATGACCTCGTATCTTGGTCTCCTAAAATTATTCAGGTAGCACTGATTTTAGGGATTTGGCCCTATTTGCTTTAGGTCGTCCTTCCTTTCAAGTCACTGGAATGTCTTGCAGTGTAGATGTATGATGTCTTTCCTCTGAATAAAAACATCTGATTATTAAAGGTAGTTCCTTTAAGAAATCTGCCTAGCTCTCCTTAAACTTAGGGGAAAAATTACCATTTCTCTAACTAGAACCTGTTTTGTGGTTTCCTTCTTCAGAAAGTAAATTAGTAAAGATGAATACCTCCTGAATAAGTGGGCTGTGAGTAACATGATCCACAGAACTCTGTGAGGCACTTAATACCCAGAGTTCCCTGTGCCACAGAGTGACTGCTCCAGAGTTTTCTACATGAAAGCACCCACCGTTCCTAACGCACCTCGAGGTGTTAGGTTGGTTAGGTCCCAACCGAGAACCACTGACCTTATCCAAACCCCTTATTTTACAGATCAATAAAGACCAACGAATTGAAATGTTTGGTTCTATCTTTTAAAGGGTAAGTTACGATCAGAAGTCAAACTTCCTTGACTTCAAATTCATGCTCTTTCCTACGTTGGGCAGGTTCTTCCTATTGCTATAATATGATATATACACATATTTTTATTTTTAAAAAATGGATTCTATCAGATTCTCTTAAATTGGTTTAAACAGTATCTTGAATCCTTTTCTAGCTCTTTCTTACGTGTACACTTGCTAGCTGGCAGTCACCAGGCTATCTATCCCGGAGATCATGGGAAAATGGCACTGAACACATGTCTCTATATCAAGAATCACACATGCAGTATTTGACTCATTTTGCTTCAACCATTTTAAATTCACATGTTTCTTTGGAATTATTAACTTGATCAATAAATAAAGTAACATGAGAAATAAATCTGTAAATTATAAACATGACACAGGTATTATTATCTTTATATTTATATTAGCATTTATTAATGTAGTACTACTATTTATTATTACTATCGTTATCTTCAATTTTAACTGAACTGTTTCATGAAATCCAGTATTCAAGATGGCACTTTTCTACCTCTTCTCATTTGTCTCCCTTTCTGGAATCTTCTAGGAATAATTATTGATTTAATTTTTAACTGAATACTTTTGTTAATTATAGCTTCATAATATTGAGTATTTCTTTTTTTATCTCATCCTAGATTTGTTTCTTTCCCCACGATCTATTAAAATCTTGACCTGAGTATATTATTTGCTTAAGTCAGTGTTGTTTCATGGGCCTTCTAGTTGTATTACTGTTCCGTTTCCTATTTGTGAAGATTCTTTTTAAGGTCGCTTGTTAGATATGTAAACTTAGGTAAATTTAATACCTTCTCTGAAAGTCAGTTTCCTTATCTGTTAAGTGGAAATAAAAATATCTACCAAAAACTTTTTTTTGAGAATCAAAAATAGAGGGTTTTTTGCCTCAATCTTCTTTCCTCCAATCTATTTTTAAATTGCAAATAAGTAAAAAATGAATTGGAAAAAATAAAATTAAGGGAAAAGACATACAATATACTAATATTATGTTTATATTTATATAAATATAACTTAGATTCAGAAAATTAAATCCTTACTAACTTGGTTAAGGTTTTTTATTTACTACAAACAAAAGTGGAAGTCCTTTGGTCTAGTGAACAAAGATCAAAGTAATAACTGCTCATCTCTTTCTCTTTTCTTTTTTTAAAAAATTTTTTGAAGTATAGTTGATTTACAATGTTGTGTTAGTTTCAGGTGTACAGCAGAATGATTCAGTTATATATATACATATGTATATATATACTCCTTTTCAGATTCTTTTCCTTTATAAGTTATTACAAAATATTGAATATGGTTCCCTGTGCTATACAGTAGGTCCTTGTTGATTATCTATTTTATACACAGTAGTGTGTATGCTCATCTCTTTCTAATAATTAAGAGGGTAAAGTACAGGGAGATCAAAACCTCATAAAAAGGTATAAAGCTAAAGATTAAAGAGGCTGATACCTTATTCTATATTAATGGCAAAGAACAATAACTTCCATTCACTTGACGGCTGACACATCACCTTGACTTATAATATTTTATGAGACGTGAGACTCAGTAGAACCAACCTTCTGTGACTGTATGGGAAGGAAGGGTAAAGTTAGATGATTATATAAAGCTATCAAAGAGGAACTTGACTAGCAGCCTCAGGATACAAAGCACAACTTTATAAATAGGTGACAGCTGGGGAGGGGCAGCTTCTAGTTAAAGCTTAGATATATTTTTAACTTTTTTAATACTACATTTCCATAGAATGGATTAAGGGTGGAGACTGTTTCATTACTGTGTAAAGCAGAAGTTGTCAGAGCTATGACAGAGCAAAGCCTGCATTTCCTGGGAATCTGGATTATATGATCTACCATGCTCCCTTCAACTCTTGGATTCCGTGAATTGATGAGGAAAAGTGGCAAAAGAGTTTAAAGAGACACAAAGGAGAAATAATATTTGACCAAGATTATTTATTAAGCAGAGTACTTGATACCTAAGAAATAAGTTAACCAGATCACTGTCTTTGGAGACAGACTCTTTAAGAGTCTCAGAACTTGAAACCAAATTCAGATAGGGTGAATTTTTTACAAGATATACACACAACTACCGTCTGAACAACACATCAAGAACTCTTAATTGAGAAGATAAAGAATTAGTAACTTCTGCTATTCTAGAAACTAATTACAGCAGCAGCTATGTACCTGCCTGGCAACTGGTGTTTCCTCCAAAACAAAATCACATTCAACCCTTTTCCCCACCCTGGGTGTCATTATTCTGCTCTACCAAGACAGTCTCTGAAATTAGATTCTTTGTGCAGGAAGCATGTCCTGAAAACACACAAAAGGAGGACTTTGGAGTTCAGATTACTTGCTTGAGTGTGCGGAGCTGAAAATGAGGTGCAAAAAATACAGAAGTTTGACAGCAAACTGGGTAAATTTTCTTCACAGTGGAAAATTTTAAGAGACTTTTCCACTGACACAAACCAGAAAACAGCAAGACTGTGAATACCACAGGAATTTTTAAAGTGCTTCACAGGTCCCTCATAATTATAAAAACAAAAGTCTTGATTTCTGAGATATGATTAAAGTTCCACAGCTGATATTTGGCTCAGGTCTTGGTTGTCCCTCCACTGACCACAACCCTTTAATGAGGTAACTAAAATTTATGTTTAGAAAGAATATCAAAGTTGTATCAACATTCTTATTTTTCTGTTAATATTCACTGAATCACTTATTCATACAACTCTAGTTGAACTTTAGTTTTTTCTACTTCTTCCTCAGAACACTTCTATTTCCTCCTGATTCAATTTCCCCTTTGAGATTCATTGTTTACATTTATAATCAGAACTACAGTGGCTAAAGATAAGAATGAAGTATTGTAAAGATAGGTAATTTTGTTATTTAAGAAAAACAGTGTGGTTAGTACTAATAAAGTCCCTCCTTTTTTATCATAAGCTTTTCTTTAAAGAAAATTTTTCTAACCAGATATTTCCTGGGCTTTTTATTTAACAAACAATTACTGCATAACTTTCGTACGCCAGGCATTGTGATTGAGGGACATAAAAGTACTAGGGATATGAAGATGAATAAAATATAACCCATGCCTTCAAAGACAATTCTTTAACTGGGGAGACAGATTTATATATAATTATTTTAAGAATGCACAAGGCAAAGGATTAATCTCCAAAACTTACAAGCAGCTCATGCAACTCTATCAAAAAAACAAACAACCCAATCCAAAAATGGGCAGAAGACCTAAATAGACATTTCTCCAAAGAAGATATACAGATTGCCAACAAACACATGAAAGGATGCTCAACATCACTAATCATTAGAGAAATGCAAATCAAAATTACAATGAGGTATCACCTCACACAAGTCAGAATGGCCATCATCAAAATATCTACAAAGAATAAATGCTGGAGAGGGTGTGGAGAAAAGGGAACCCTCTTGGACTGCTGGTGGGAATGTAAATTGATATAGCCACTATGGAGAACAGTATGGACGTTCCTTAAGAAACTGAAAATAGAACTACCATATGACCCAGCAATCCCACTACTGGGCATATACCCTGAGAAAACCATAATTCAAAAAGAGCCATGTACCACAGTGTTCATTGTAGCACTATTTACAATAGCAGGACATGGATGCAACCTAAGTGTCCATCGACAGATGAATGGATAAAGAAGATGTGGCACATATATACAATGCAATATTACTCAGCCATAAAAAGGAACGAAATTGAGTTATTTGTAGCGAGGTGGATGGACCTAGAGACTGTCATACAGAGTGAAGTAAGCCAGAAAGAGAAAAATAAATACCGTATGCTAGCACATATATATGGAATCTAAAAAAAAAAAAATGGTTCTGAAGAACCTAGGGGCAGGACAGGAATAAAGATGCAGATGTAGAGAACGGACTTGAGGACACGGGGAGGGGGAAGGGTAAGCTGGGACGTAGTGAAAGAGTGGCATGGACATATATACACTACCAAACGTAAAATAGATAGCTAGTGGGAAGCAGCCGCATAGCACAGGGAGATCAGCTCGGTGCTTTGTGACCACCTGGAGGGGTGGGATAGGCAAGGTGGGAGGGAGACACAAGAGGGAGGGGATATGGGGATATATGTATAGCTGATTCACTTTGTTATACAGCAGAAACTAACACACCATTGTAAAGCAATTGTACCCCAATAAAGATGTTTTTTAAAAAAATGTACAAGGTGCATAGACAGTCACAAAAGAGGAAAAGTCAAATTCTAGCTTCAGTATGTTAGGTGCACATAAATGTGTCACTGAGAAACATTTTAAAATAGAAAATATGCAGTATTTTTCACCATATAACATTGTTTCTATAGAGAGTCCGAATAATTATTCCTAATGAGATACTTTTCTAGGAATGTAATTCGCCATGAATAAGAAGCCTTCGTGTTACTAGTGAATATGAAGTGTTCCTGTTCTGTACTACTATCCTATTCCTTATTAAAAGTAAAATAAAATATACATTCCACTCTCTTCAATTTCTGGAAGCCCGACTAAACTCAATACTTTGATCAACATTACTGTAGTAATCATATATCTTCTCCTACCATTACCCAAAAATCAATGGGCATGAAGTGATAAATAAGTAAAAAAATCTGAGTTCCTGCAGCCAGGAAAATATATTTATTAGTATTCCAAATGAAATGTAATCTTGGCCTCACATCTGCACAGTTCAAGGTCTAATCCCGTTGCAGCATTCTGGCCAGTAAGGTTCTGGGAAGTCCCTCACTTTGCACAACAACCTTGGCTTTCACTAGACATACTTAGAGGGGAGGGGAGTCCCCAGGGACTCGCTTTCCCACCCCTCCAAAAAGAAAAGTGAGCCGGGGTCTGAGTATAGGGAACTAAGATAAAGTAGTGACGCTAGTTCTCTGCTATTGAGCCAACATTGTCAAAGTGGACAAATGCAATTACAGGTTGGTAGCCATCTGAAACAGCAGAAGTGTATATAGGTCCAACAAAAGCCTCCTTGAATTAGACCACAGACAGAATGAGTTTACGATTAAAACCAAGGTCACAGTGCAAGTCACTGTGAGTCACTGTTGATAAAAACAACAAACAGATCTCCAAGGTCTGCAGAAGGGCCATTATGTAATATAAATAAATAAAGGAAACAATCACAAAGATGAGAACACAAGAGACTATCCAGAATAAAAAGCAGATTGGGAAAAATCGTGGGGAGCAGGGGGCACTTCTAGATTATTTTTTGAAATTATTTTTCTATCCCTTGTCTTGAGTGTTTGGTTCATTTCCCTTTGTGGTGCATATTTACAGGTAAAGCCAATGTTCTTTGGTTTAAAAGCAAAGATTTTTTTTAAACCATTACTATTGAGTTATAGGATGCAATAAAGAAGGAGATATTTTTTATGACGTTACGACTTTGCAAAGCATGTGGATACAGCCAAGAGATCCATGGGATCTGGTGTTTTGAGCAAATGTAGAAGTAGAGGGCATGACTGGACATGAGAGGGCCAGAAGCAGAATCTAGTGTTCCAGAACCGTCAGCTAAAAGGAAGAGGAGAAGAGCAATGGGGAACTCACAATTCAGAACCAGACAGAAGACCTTTTTTCAGCTACACAGATTAGAGGTAATCACCAACTACTTAGTGATACCAAATTAGAAACTAATATAGAAATATACTGCATACCATTTGTAAAAAGATGTATCTTCTTCCAGCTGGTAGCACAGGGTAAGACAGAGATTCAAAGCATGAGAGGGACTTGGCACAAGGGAGCTTTTCCATTGCTGAGATGAAGGAGACCCTTTGAAAGTTCTTCGGAGTGGAGAGAGGTTTTAAATTAAAACATGAAAATGTGATGAACATTAGAAAATCTTTTAATATAATTCACCAAATTAAGAGATTAATGGAAGATTATCTCAACTATCTCAATGAATTTTTTAAAAAATTGCTAAAAGTCACTACACATTTATGATTATTTTTTATAAAACTTTAATAAACTCAAAAATTAGTAGCATATTGTTTATGGGTATATTTATATGTGGTAAAAATATTTTTCGAAAGGCACAATCAACCTGAAAAATAAGACTGAGGCTAGCTTGAAGAATGAGAAAGGTTGGCACATGACGTACAGGGAACTTCAGATAGATTGTGTTTATTTTATATTTAAGTTCCGTGGTAGCTACACAGTATTTGTTTCATGATCATTCTTTATACTTTTTGTTGGTAAGAGATGTATCACGAAGAATAAACAAACATATAAATAATTTTAAAATCAATAAAAAGCAGGACTTCAATAAAGACTAATATGTAAGATCACTTACAAAGATAGCATATAAAAGTCTTCAAAAAAATTTTTTGAAGCTACAAACCACACTATTAAAGGATTTTACTCTTGCTAGGAGTCCCATGAACTGGGTTTAAAGGTAGCTCACTCCTCCTGCATGCTGTCTGAAAGCCCATCCATGGATGTCCCTTATCTGACTAGAGTACAGCTAATAATGAAATTGGAATCCATGACAAAGATGCAGTAGGAAGACCATTGTTTCTCAGCTCTGAGGACCCCAGGATCCCCAGGGTGTCTAGCCTTTGCACGACAAACCTTAGAATGGCGACCTGATAACTAAGCCCTGACTTTGTGCCTGCTACTTTACATATATAATTTCTAACCTTGACAGTGATCTTGGAAAGTACATAGTTTAATCTCCTTTCTACAGATGTAGAAACTGAAACTCATGTAAGTTAAATAATACCCCCAAGGTCACACAGATGATGAATTACAGGGTCAGAACTTTAATCCAGATGTAACTGAATCCAGAACCTGTGTACTTCCTCCTAACCCTTCCATCACATTCATATAGTCAACACACAATTCTTGACAACATAGAAAAATTAATATCTGTAGACAGATAACCAGCAATAAATAAAAAGAGAGCGGGTCTGGGTTAAAATCATGTTTTTTTAGAAGTCACACAGCTTGCTTTTACTGTTAATCAAATCTAGATTAGATTTTAAATTGGCTTTCAACAAGACTGAACTAAGTCACTTTAGAGGTTTATTTCCTTTTCTATTCTCCCCGAAGAGCCCAACTTGGACCTGACATACTAATCAGCTTCTGAGCATTTACAGAATAAATTTTAAATATCAGAGGCTTGACAGCCTTTCTCACAAACTTCTGGTACGAAAGAATCTTCTACATACAGAGCCACCAAGGTGAAAGCAAGAGACAACTGGCTGTCCCCCCCTCTGGTTGACCATCCTCTCCCCTAAAGGTACCCCTACTCTCTCCTCTTTGAGTAAACTTCTATTTAGTGACACAGCAAGCATCAGTTTGTATCAAATGTCTTGAGAAATTTTCAAGGCAAACCTAAAATTTAGCTGAATTTAGCACAGTTTCCTTCTTTTAATTTTAAATGCTACTGTATAAGCATGACTGGGTAGGGAGAACCAAGAGTCCAGGAAATAGAAATGAATTGCCTCCAGCTGATAGGCAATAACACTGCATGATTTAAAGGAAAATGTCAAAGGTTAACTGGTGTCAACGATTTGCTGTATCTCCCAATAGTCAGCCACCAAGAGGGCTGTCAGTATTGCTAAGAGCTAAAAATCAGTCCAACTGAAGGGCAGCTTGAAAGGTCAAGTTTGGCAAAAGCAGTGCGTAATCCTTTCTGCACTTATTCCAATACTTCTAGTTCATAATAAATATCATTTTGAAGTCTTAATGTAATAAGGCTATATACAATCAGAAAAGTTTGGCTCCTTTTTTAAAATTTAAATATATATATACATACATACAGAGCTACTCTCAATCAAGAAAAATAAACTCTCCTCTAATGCAAACATGTTAAGTAGTACAGTTTTTTAAATCTTTAAACCATGTTGACTTATTCAAAGATTTTAACAGTTTTGCTTTCATTCAATAAATAAAAGTGAATTTGACTGTTCAAGCCATTAACGGTAATGATGGGTCTTATCAGCAACCAGCATTTTGCAGCTATTCTTAGGATAAATTTAGCTAAACTCAGCATGTCAAATTAGAACAAAGAATTTGATATATTTTCTCCCTCTCCTCACAATATAATGATTTCTCCACTGTTCTTTACTTTATTAAAAGGGTGACTGCAGAAAATCAGAAACGTCCTTAGGGGTTATCCTTCCCTTTAAAAAGAGCACCCAGCTATAATGCCTTGGAAAAATGTCAGAAGTTTATTTCACATAGATCAATTTGACATCTCAAAAGACCTTGAAGGAAGAGTAGAAAATGTATATGCACATACAACATTATTTTACTATTGCTTAATGACTCAGATAGCAATTATAACAGTCATAAACATTTCTTGCACCAGTATTAGCAGCCATCTAGTCAAAGCCTTACTTCACACACTAAATACAACATGGGATGTCTTAGCTCAAGTCTTACCTGAAAACCAGACAGGGTTGGTATGCAAGTGTATTACTTCATAAATGATGCCAGGGGGCAGGAGTGAAGGACCAGGAAGGAGAGATGGTTAATTTCATGTGTCAACTTGCCTGAGCCATGGGATGCCCAGATATCTGGTCAAACGTTATGCTGGGTGTTTCTGTGAGGGTGATTTTGGATGAGATTAATATTTAAATCAGTAGACTGAATAAAGCAGATTGCTTTCCTTAATGTGAGTGGGCCTCATCCACTCAGTTAAAGGCCTGAATAAACAAGAAGTCTGACCCTCCCTCAAGTACAAGAGAATTCCTCCTTGAGTGCCTTCAAACTGGGATATCAGCTCTTTCCTACCTTTGAACTTACACTGGAACATTGGCTTTTCCTGGGTCATGAGCCTACAGACTGACCCTGTAGAATTATGTGAGTCAATTCCTTATAATAAATTTATATACATGCATGCACACACATGTATATTATACACACACACACCCCTTACCAGTTCTGTTTCTCTGGAGAACCTGACTGATACACAGGGTAAAAGAGAGAAGGGAGACAAGTCTGTATAATGATGTGTTATTATATTGTAAACCAATGTGGACAACAGGTGATCAACCCATCGTGGAACTGTAGGATGCATCTCAGAACTGTCCACCAGCAGTTCTGAGTTGCTCACTGTGAGTGTCAGCTGTGCTCCCATAGGCATCCCTGAGTCAGAGAAGCTCCAGGGCAGGAAACAAAAGACCAGCATACATACTCGAGTTAGCATGCTGTCAGCATAAAGATGCTCAAATCAATGAAATTGAAAACAAGAAATCAATAGAGAAAATCAACAAAACCAAAAGCTGATGCTTTGAAGAGGTCAGTAAAACCAATAAGCCTCTAGCCAGGAAAACGTTTTAAAAAGGGGGGAAAAAGGACACAAATTAAAGGTTTAAAACAGAGAGTATAGGAGCTTAGGAAACCACCACCTGACTCAGTCTTATAATGTCAGAATAGATTCCACAGAGGAACTGAAACTTGATGGAATGCTTGGAGGTCAAGTGGAAATTAGTCAGTCACAGGGGAGTAGAGAATGTCAGGCACATCAGGGGATGTGGTACTGTGTGGCAGACCCAAGGGTGAGAGGAGAGATCGGGGAGGACACAGGAACTAGGCACACAGCAGTCATGTTCATTTCTCCAAATACTTTTCCCTGAACAGTATAGTCTATGGACCAGTCATTTCAGTTAAATTTTTCAAGCCAACTGGAGTCATTTATGCATTTGGAAGCTATTCCATTCCCTACACTGCACTAAGTCCCCAAAAATACAATGGAGAATAAGCCAAGGTCTCTGCCTTCATCAAGTTTACATTCCAATGAAGGAGATAGGAAATAAGCAAGTCAATAAATAAATGCATTTAGTAAAATGTTTACTATTGTCATAAAGGAAATAAATTAGGCACTGTGATAGAGACAATAAGGGTGGATTAAGAAGGCCTTTTTAGAGAGAGTGTTCAGAGGAAGTTTCTCTCAGTAGAGAACATTTAAGCCAAGTCCTAAATAGTGAGGAGCCAGTCGTGTAAACAGCCAGGGAAAGAGCTCATAGGCAATGGAAAAAGTTGTGCTATGTTGAAGACCCGTGTGTGTTCCTGGAACCAAAGTATGGCCAGGTTGATGGAGTATGGGGTGTGAGAGAGAGAGTGGCATGAAAGGAGGGCGAGCAGAGAAGTGGAGTCAAATCATTCAGCACCTTGAGAGCCAGTCTGGAGTTTATTCCAAGGGTGAAGGGAAGCATCAAAAGGGTTTGAAGCAAAGAAGTGGAATGCTCTGGTTTATAACTTAATAACTTTTCCTGAGAAATTACTGAATGCTGATGATTGAATGTGTATGCCTATTATTGATTACTCAACAAATACTGTTGAATAAGTGAATGAACAGTTTATCTGTTCCTCATTCTAGAAACTGAAACTTTCCACTAATGGCTACAGTTTTTCAAGAAGCTATAGGGGGATGTGCTTCAACAAAACAAGGGTAAACCAGGAAACCGTGAAAGGGAATAATTGGGTATTATCTGGCCAGCAGATCAAGACGTTTGAAAACATTTATTTTTTTTTTACAGTGTTGAGCAGATTATTTATTTTTTATTAATTTTTATTGGAGTATAACTGCTTTACAATGTTATGTTAATTTCTACTGTACAGCAAAGTGAATCAGCTATACATATATGTATATATCCCCTCTTTTTTGGATTTCCTTCCCATTTAGGTCACCAAGGAGTATTGAATAGAGTTCCCTGTGCTATACAGTAGGTTCTCATTACTGATCTATTTTATACATAAGTATCAACAGTATATACATGTCAATCCCAATCTCCCAATTCATCCCACCCCCCTTTTCCCCCTTGGAATCCATACGTTTGTTCTCTACATCTGTGTCTATATTCCTGCTTTGCCAATAAGATCATCTATAACATTCTTCTAGAGTCCACATATATGTGTTAATATACGATATTTGTTTTTCTCTTTCTGACTTACTTCACTCTGTATGACAGCCTCTAGGTCCATCCACATCTCTACAAATGACTCAATTACTTTCCTTTTTATGGCAGAGTAATATTCCATTGTATGTATGTACCACTTCTTCTTTATCCATTCCTCTGTTGATGGACATTTAAGTTGCTTCCATGTCCTGGTTATTGTAAATAGTGCCACTATGAACATTGGGGTGCATGTGTCTTTTTAAATTATGGTTTTTCTCAGGGTATACGCCCTGTAGTGGGATTGCTGGGTCATATGGTAGTTCTATTTTTAGTTTCTTAAGGAACTTCCATAGTGTTCTCCATAGTGGCTGTATCAATTTACATACCCACCAACAGTGCAAGAGGGTTCCCTTTTCTCCATACCCTCTCCAGCATTTGTTGTTTGTAGATTTTTTGATGATGGCCATTCTGACTGGTGTGAGGTGATACTTCATTGTAGTACTGATATGCATTTCTCCAATAATTAGTGATGTTGAGAACCTTTTCATGTGTTTGTTGGCCATCTGTATGTCTTTTTTGGAGAAATGCCTATTTAGGTCTTCTTCCCATTTCTTGATTGGGTTATTTGTTTTGTTGATATTGAGCTGCAAAAGCTATTTGTAAATTTTGGAGATTAATTCTTTGTCAGTTGTTTCATTTGCAAATATTTTCTCCCATTCTGAAGGTTGTCTTTTTGCCTTGTTTATGGTTTCCTTTGCTGTGCAAATTTCATTAGGTCCAATTTGTTTATTTTTGTTTTTATTTTCATTACTCTAGGAGGTGGGTCAAAAAAGATCTTGCTGTGGTTTATGTCAAAGAGTGTTCTGTCTATGTTTTCCTCAAAGATTTTTATAGTGTCTGGCCTTATATTTGGGTCTTTAATCCATTTTGAGTTTATTTTTGTGTATGCTGTTAGGGAGTGTTCTAATTTCATTCTTTTACATGTAGCTGTCCAGTTTTCCCAGCACCACTTATTGAAGAGACTGTCTTTTCTCCATTGTATATTCTTGCGTCCTTTGTCATAGATTAGGTGACCATATGTGCATGGGTTTATCTCTGGGCTTTCTATCCTGTTCCATTGATCTAGATTTCTGTTTTTGTGCCAGTACCATACTGTCTTCATTACTGTAGCTTTGTAGTATAGTCTGAAGTCAGGGAACCTGATTCCTCCTGCTCCATTTTTCTTTCTTAAGATTGCTTTGGCTATTCGGGGTCCTTTTTGTTTCCACACAAATTGTAAAATTTTTTGTTCTAGTACTGTGAAAAATGCTATTGGTAATTTGATAGGGATTGCACTGAATCTGTAGATTGCTTTGGGTAGTACAGTTATTTTCACAATATTGATTCTTCCAATCCAAGAACATGGTATATCTCTCCATCTGTTTGTGTTTTCTTTGATTTTTATCAGTATCTTACAGTTTTCTGAATACAGGTCTTTTGCCTCCTTTGGTAGGTTTATCCCTAGGTATTTTATTCTTTTTGTTGCAATGGTAAATGGGATTGTTTCCTTAACTTCTCTTTCTGATCTTTCATTGTTAGTGTATAGGAATGCAAGGGATTTCTTCGTATTAATTTTGTATCCTGCAACTTTACCAAATTCATTGATTAGCTCTAGTAGTTTTCTGGTGGCATCTTAAAGATTTTCTATGTATTGTATCATGTCATCTGCAAACAGTGACAGTTTTACTTCTTCTTTTCCAATTTGGATTCCTTTTGTTTCTTTTTCTTCTCTGATTGCCATAGCTAGAACTTCCAAAACTATGTTGAATAATAATGGCTAGAGTGGGCAGCCTTGTCTTGTTCCTGATCTTAGAGGAAATGCTTTCTGTTTATCACCTTTGAGAATAATGTTTGCTGTGGGTTTGTCATATATGGCCTTTACTATTTTGAGGTAGGTTCCTTTGAGGCAAGAAGATAGCTAGCTCCAGAAGGGAGCCTTTCAAGAAAGAAATGCAACTGATCATTATGTTTAACTATATCAGCTTTGTTGAACATTTAGAAAACATATTAATAATAGAGAACACTGAAACATATCCCAATGAAAAATTCAAATATTAAAATTAACTCTAAGGAAGAAAGGAAAAGAAAACAGAATATCACAGGAAACCAATTGGCTCAACATAAAACTGACTCAGGTATAATTTAAAAACTGACTACTAATTCAAACATATATTGTGCTTGCTTCTTGGAAGCAAGACTAGGATTTGGAAGAGCTGAGGCAAGGGCTTCGTGTGTCTTATTACGATGTGACATTTTGGAAAGCATATTCATCTATTACTTTTCCATGTCAAGCCTCTGACCTTCCTGTCTTGCTCCTCCTTATTTATTGCCTCCACACTGTAGCTCCAGACCTCCACACTCTAGCTCCGCACTTCCCTTGACTCCTGTGTCCCTCTGCCAGGCCCAGTTCTAGAAGTGATGCTGTAGAAAACCTGATCAAGATTTTTACCTATTTATACAACTTTGGGTCCCAAGCTATCCAAACTGGTTCTAAATTCACTTTACCTATTCACAGGAGTGTCTCATGTCTGCGGCCTGTCTTGATAACTGATATATCCTATAGACCTATGAGTATTACTCTTTATTCATTTTTCTCCCCTGAAGACTGAAAGTTCCACGTAAGGATACTGAAGTACCTTATAGAATTTCTCCCTTTGACCTGAAAGAAATATCTTTAAATCTGAAAGAAGTTTCCATAAACAGAGAGGAAATGTATCCATTATTACCGCTCCATGTTCACTATTTTGTCCTGCTATGCCCCCAGTTGCAATTATTCATATAATCTCCTTTGTTTCCAATCCATTTTAGCCCTATTAAAGAAAAAAGTTTATGCAAAAACTTAATTATCTTTTAATTTGAGGATTTTATAAGTTAATTTGGCATTTATGGTTTCCTAAATAAAGTCAAAAATTCCCACAGTCACATGTAGCTATAGGCCACCTTACAGAGGCCATTCATAAATTATGTGTAGTATCTAATATTTGAACATACAGCCAATAATTTCATTTGTAAAATTAAAGTTATGGCTTTTAAGTGCATTTCCAGAATTCTAATTAACACCAGCTAATGAAATGAGCACTGGGGCCAAGGACACCATTAGAGAAAACTAATGAAAGGCCAACAGAATGTAATTATTTTTCAAAACAGAACTTGAAGTAACCACTGCTACTTTTAAAGCATATGATCATGGGATATTGTATATAGATTTGATGACTCCTTCAACTTTAAAAAGCGCTACTGAATGAAAGCTTCCTGAGGGTGGGGATTTTTACTTATATTTGTCAGTACTCTATCCCCTGTGCTTTGAACACTGCCTGGCACTTAGTAGATGCTTAATTATTCTTTTGAGTTCGTGAATAAAAAGTTGATGTGCCATATTCTACTAATTGGCATTTTATAATAAGACCAATTGCACTTTTGTCCTATAGCACAAAAATTTATTATCAGCATTATAACTCTGGAGTTTCACCAGACCCTAAAGTGCCTTCTGAATGATCAGAGGTACCACGGCATTCACATTATACTGCAATTTAATAACCAACTGCATTTTATTGCATTCTGATCCTATGATCAGTGACCAGGCCTCAAACCTGACAGAATAGTAGTGAGGTTTTTGTAGACATTTTTCTTCCCATTGCTTAAAAGAGGTCACAAACTTGTGTCCCTCAAGCTACATTTAGTTTGCAGATATACTTTATTTGGTCTTCACAGCACTGGTGTGTGTGTATGTATATATACATACACACACATATATATTCTTTAAAAAACTGAAATGGTTGTCAAAGTTTACAAATCAGGTCACTTCATATCAAAGTTTAGATTTGTGGAATCTCTTGAAAAAAAAGCATAATATCTGACAACACTGTGCCCAAATTCCCACATGGAATCAGTACGCAGAAGCTGAGTAACACCACTGTCTTTAAACAGAGTGGGTGCATTCTGTGTTGCCATACTTCCTACCACTCTCTTTCGTCCTCCCGATCAGATCTGTTCATTATGGTGCTCAGACTGTTCATTCTTAGAGAATAATTAAGAAGGACATGAAATACTTTACTTTGTGCTCTTCACTCTTTAATATTATCTACAGGAATTCAAGTTTGTAAGTCCTGGCCTAAAGGATAGAGTACAATTGCTTTAGCGTGGCAGACCCAGCCCTTCATATTCTGACCCAGAGGAACGTGTTCATCCTTGTCTTCCCCCACGACTCTCCATTCAGTTTATTCTAAACAAAGCTCATTTCCTCAATGGACCATAACCACTCATTCTTGCCTGTATTTGTAGGATCTATACTTGGCGCATTATCTTTCTAGTGGAATTCTGCTAATTTTTTCAAATGTCATCCCCTCTCCTCCAGGACGCAACAAGTATTTGTTAAATGCGTATATGCCAAGCACTTTAATAGGTTCTACGGGATACACAAGTAAACAAGGGACACAAACCCTACCATAACAGAGATTAACAAGGAATTCACCTTTGTTAATAATTACAAAAGAATAATTACAATAAAACGTGCTCTTGTCTGCTTTCCTGGCCACAGATGGTTTGCTCAGGAAGGGGTGGGGAGTGCCCAAAACAACCTAGAAGTTTTTCAATTCGAAAGAAATTTCATATACTGTGTATTTGGAAAGATCTCTCATAAATGCTCTCCTCCAAAAAAGGTGCACTAAAACATGGAAACAAATTGAAATTCAGATGAGAAGGTAAATGGCAGGAGAATAAAATAATCTTGAAATAACAGCTTAAAGGGTGGCAGAAGAAGACTGAAAACTGTCACTGCAGTCACCTGCCAATGTCTTATCATCTGTAGTTTAGAATGTGAAAGTGATAAGGAAAAAATAAAGAGTAAACATTGCAGAATGCAATAAGGAAGAAAATCTCAGCCAGCAGGTTTGTATGGATCCTGTCATAGAACAGACATTGCTTTTCATAATTCTGGACAGTCAGGAAAATGAAGGAAGCAGATGTCAGGAACCTAACCTGGCCTTGGCTAGTCAAGGAACTGGGAATCATACCCTGTACTCTCGCTCACATTCTGAAATCTCCTCTATTCATTTTGCTGACAGCAATCATATCCTAATACACCCTCCCCCCATCCGGGTTGCCAGAAACCAAGAGAGGAACATGGATTTATGATTTTAAACTTCTGAATACCCCTTCAAACCAATGCCTTATTCTTCCTAAGAGTCTTCCCAATCCTAAAATTTTCAATGTCACTTATAAGTCAAAAATCTGCAGGCACAGAATTTTAAATTCTGCAATGGAGATGCAATTGACATTTCCTACATCTTCCTAGTGTGTCTTTCTTCACAGCATTTTCACAGATGAGGAAACCAAGGCTCAATGATTTAACTTCAGTTAAAAAACCCAATATAGGGCTTCCCTGGTGGCGCAGTGGTTGAGAGTCCGCCTGCTGATGCAGGGGACACGGGTTTGTGCCCCGGTCCGGGAAGATCCCACATGCCGCAGAGCGGCTGGGCCCACGAGCCATGGCTGCTGAGCCTGCGCGTCCGGAGCCTGTGCTCCGCAACGGAAGAGGCCACAACAATGAGAGGCCCACGTACCGAAAAAAAAAAAAAAAAACCCAATATATATGGCACTTTGTTTTCTAAAGAGAAAACGACAGAACAACATTTGTTGAGGTAAATTGAACTGTACATATGTAACACAGTTTGAAATAAAAATCATTACAGTAGCATTTGTTTAACAAGAACTTATCAATAACCACATTAAGACACTAGAAGTTTCCACTGCTTAAAGAATTGGAATTTGAAAATGAAGGTGGAAGTAGGGAGGGTGTGGGGAACAAAGAAACTCAGCATATGGGGGTTTGTAGAGTTGAAAGATTATGAAGAAACCAGTGAATAAAACATATTTTTAGGGGCTTCCCTCGTGGCACAGTGGTTAAGAATCCGCCAGCTAATACAGGGGACATGGGTTCGAGCCCTGGTCTGGGAAGATCCCACATGCCAAAGAGCAACTAAGTCCGTGCACCACAACTCCTGAGCCTGTGCTCTAGAGCCTGTGAGCCACAACTACCAAGCCCGCGTGCCACAACTACTGAAGTCCGCATGCCTAGACCCCCTGCTCCACAACAAGAGAAGCCACCGCAATGAGAAGCCCGCACACCACAACGCAGAGTAGCCCCCACTTGCCACAACTAGAGAAAGCCCGCGCGCAGCAACGAAGACCCATCACAGCCAAAAATAAATAAATTAAATAAATAAAATTTAAATGTATATATATATATTTTTTTAATTATGTTGACCGTAATGTGCTCTGCCCAGAGACTGAGATATATATGTATATATATGCATATATGTGAATGTTTATATTTGAATATATTTAAGGGCTTATATAGATATAGACATACAATTTTAAGAGACAGGATTATAAAAAGAACTTCTAGAATACTGTCTTAATGAAAAAATTTCCACAAAAACTGAACATTGTAAAGAAGGTCATGGTCAGTGGTTGCCTAAATTAAACATACATAGATCCTGAAGACAATACATTTGCAGACCTGCATGCTAGTTTTACCTACTTTTCCACTGTAATCAGGACAGGAAAAAATGACAGAGCTGAAGGCCAACACTGCTCACCCTAGACCATTAGGGGACTTGACTTAAACTAACTGATCAGAACCAGACTACGCTCTGCTGAACGGAACTGAAGGAAGTGATCTGAATCAACACCACCAGCAATTAAGCAATGCTTTTAAACTCTGAACTTACGAGAAAATGATGACAGATTTTTAACAACATGAAAAAAATGAGGAGAGCCATGGTTACAACAACCAATGAGAGAGAACACAGAGCGTTAGGCTTTCACTGTGAGTTCAGCTCATCATTCTGGCTGGTAATTTTCACAGTGGAGATGGAGATGGAGATGCAAGCAGTGCCCAGGGAAGGGCAGTTTTTGTGATGCTAGAACATATCTTAGGACCCAACTTTTAAATAAAGACCTTGTCGTAACATATCAATGTTTACTCTATACGTGTCCCTTTCTCCTAAGATAAATTTTAGAAAAATAAAACTATATTACAGTTATCAGTTCACCTATCCAACTTACCAACTAAACGAGAGCTCAACAATGGAAGAATCAATGCCTTATTCATTTTGTAACTACAATTTCCAACACAGTGTACATCACAGATATGTAGGTATGAAATAAATTTTTACTGACTCACCTCATAAAATTATTATGTACAACATGCACCTAAGTGAGAGAATCTAAATATTTGAAGCTTTCCAGTTTGCTAGCTTCTGACTGATGAAAATTTTACTAGTCACAAATGTCCCTAGAGCTTGTGGGCAAGAACCAATAAACGAATGTGGTTTTTATACTATGAAGCATAAATTGAAAATAAAATACTAAACCTTAGTCTATCCCATAAATATGCATTTATGAAATATTTGAAAGGTAAATTATGCAAATATGTGTTTAAGGAATTTAGACATCATGGATCATTGACCTGCTGGGCCTCAACAACTTCCTCAAAACCATTAGCATCTATTATGTAAATTCACATTTACAGAGCTAATAAAATACACATTAGTCAACCAACAGCAGGATTACTTATCTGAGGTGGTCTCATGTTTACAGGTCCAGATTTATTTTTCTTTTAAGAAAAATAGCCACAATATATTAATTTGAGAGCTGAAACTTGAATATAAACAGGGAGTTTCTGCCTCTTTCATTTTTAATACCTTTAGACTTTTCAATTTGGCTGACACAATTCAGAGTAATTGATGGGTTTTCTTAAAATGCAAACAACCAAAGTCAGAATATGTAATATAATTATACGGCTACTGAAATATGCATGACTTTCCATTGTTTTTAATACATAGAACTTTTTGCTTTAAGATGAACTGGAAGTTATGTAGCAAAAGAGTTTGTAGAAACAAATGGAAATGATGTAAAAACAATCCTACTGTTACAAATCAACTACAAATTCAATGGCATATTCAATGCATATGAATAACGTCATCTCAAAATAGCGTATTATTGCAAAAGAAATTTAGCAGTGGCATAATGTTTTTAAGAAATAGTTTTCATTCTGTTAACATCTTATTGAGCTTTTTGATTATTATTTATTTAATCAGGAAGTTTTTTTCATTAAAAATTTAGATTATATTAGAAGTTTATAAACTGTATCGGAACTACCAAAGATAGGAGAGGGCTTTTTGCAGATTTTTCAATTCGGAAATTATTGGACTCATAAGTATAGTATATGAAATCCCTATAATAAGTGAAATGAGATACTCTGCAATATTTTCTTTGGAATATTAGATTTAACTTAGTAACCTAAAAAACACTCTCTGGTTTTCTGATTCAACCATCTCAACTTCCTCCTAACATCCATGAAATTAAACCAATAACTCAAAGTAATGTGGCTTTAATAGTGGACAATGGGCCTTGTTAGGACAGTGATAAAGATACATACGACTGGAGATACCCACAGAACCCCTCGATTTACAAACACGAGCAATGGCTATTCACAGACTAGACCTCCCTGAAAGGACTAATTCACAAAACTACATAAATATTTTAGACAATCATTTATTATTAGAATCTCATTGATACCCAACAAGTTTAATATGAATTTTAAGCAACTTTCAGTGATGAAATACTTTTCCATGGTTCTTTTGATGCCATTTCTAACTTTATCCTCAGTGTCTAGCCTTATTATACAGTTAATAGATGCTCAGAAATACTTATTTAATGCATAAGTCCCAGGTTGATAGGTCACTTTAACTGAAGGGAGTAGCCAAATATATATTTTTTCATTCAGGCAAAACAATTGATCCAAAAGTTTGATGCAACTTATTTTAGACTGCTTTTATTTGGGTGGAGGGGCATTAAATATAACACTATACTTAGCAGCTGAAATTCCAAACTACTGAACAAGTCAATCCAAATTATTTAATCAAAAAGAAATATCTTACTTACCAAACTAAGTCCTCGGCAATATATACAGTAGATAGAAATATGCTATTTAGGCCTTCTAAAAGCAATGAATGAAATAAAAAGTTAGTTTTATACAAATCTGTCAGTTATCCTAACTTGAGAGTAAACACATTGAGAGTCAGACTGTGTCTTACTTCTGCCCACAGCACCTTGCAGATGTTATGCTTCACCAAAGTTTGTTGGGCTAAGTGAGAGAAAGAAGATTCTATAAAACTTCTTCTCAGAGCCTGATTAACTGCACTAATTTTTTTAGTAAATTTAGATTTTAGTCCTTAAAGATAAAATTCAGAAAACCATATACCTCCATTTATAAAATACAGAATAATCTCACACACACATGTACACACACACAATATGCTATTCTTGGTGTTTCACTATTGAGTAAAATGAGATGTGTCTATTTTCAAAACGGATTAAATAGCTTTGGAAATGCCACTTAGCTTATATGATAAAACAGGTTTGTTCCATACGATCTTCTAAATGCACATCTACTGAAACATCATCCACATGTTTATGTCAAAACTCTTGTGCATCAGGGACTCTAAGATGTGAGAACTATTACTATTCCTATGTTCCTTCTTTGGTAACCCTCCCAGTTTTCAGAATTTGTTATAATAACAAAATAGCATCTGAGAGCAAACACGTGTAATCTATCTATCTTTACCGTGATTATCGGTAAGAACAAAACCCTCAATACCTCACCAGGAAAATGGTCAAAAATACATCTGAAATATTATTATTGTAAAAATGGAAGCAAGAGAATTCCTATATCAAAGTAGAGAAAATTAGATCAGAATTTTCTTTTCAGCGTGACATTTTCAAAATTTTTAAATTTAATGATCAAAACAAAACATTATTCTCCCTAGTTTTTCTCATTTTCCACGCCCCTCCTCTTCCCCAAGCTCACAAAGAAAAAGGAGAGAAAAGGAAGTACAATTTCCTTCGAAAATTCCTCTCCAATCTCTTAGTCTCCTCATGCTAAGTTCTGAGCTCCTTCAGACCTGCTTTTAAAGTCCTTCTATCCTTGATGTGCTTCAATCTTGCCCCTACTAAACTGGGTGGTGCAGCTGAAGTGGAGAACAGAAGAGAAAGTTGTGCAAGCTGAAACAGACCAATCTCCTGACGCTCTGTCTGGTTTTATCTTTTATCTGCTCTTGCTATAAACTGAGATAGAATGCAAAAAGGTGTCAGTTCTTCTAAGAGCACAGCTCTCTTATACTGTTGATGAAAAAAAGAGATGCAACTGTGTTCAAGGCAGGCTCCATAGTGCTTGAAATCTTGTGAAGAGAAAAAGCCACCCAGGGTTCACTAGCCCAAACTCAAAGCAATATGTTGGAGGAGATGCACAAAGTGAAGTTTTAAGCCACCAATGGAAGAATTAAAAAGAAAAAAAGGCTGAGCGTTATTTTGATGATAATTGACATACAAACTGTTCAATTTCAGCACAAATTTAGTTCAGCATTTTGTTTTTCAGTCAAACTTGGATATTCTCCAAAATATGTTAAGACAAAACTGGTTCTAAAATAATTTTTTGCTTAGGTCTGCATATACCCTACATAAGCCTCCGAAGTGATTAACAATCATGTCTAATTTATTCTTATCCTAAACTTGTCAGGATTCAAATATATTAAAGCCAGAAGTGTTTTGCATGATTACTGTCGGAAATAAGATGAGATTTACGGTATTGTAACCAATGCCCTAGAATGCCTCGACCTTAGCTCCAGAAAATCCTTACTCTCCCTTCTCATAGTTACTGAGACGTGTGGAAACACACACACACACATACACACAGTGACCAATGTGAAGAAAACACCGTTTTGTCATCTGAGTCATATCTTAATGTCCTAATACTGAACTAATTGGTAGAAGATGTCCACACCTCAGGCCAGCAGGAACTTTACCTTGTCTTAAGTCAAAATTCAAATTCTTTAGCCATCCTCATGATAAATAAACTCGGGATGATGAGCTGCTAACTCAAACAAGCATCAAGAAAGAGAACATTTAAACAACTAGTGTATCCCCAAAAGTTTTGCCTGGATCATTATATAGAGTCATCCCTCAGTATTCACGGGAGATTGGTTCTAGGACCCCACGTGGACACCAGAATCTGCGGACGCTCAAGTCCCTTATATAAAATGACATAGTATTTGCAAATAACCCAAACACATTCACCCCAATACTTTAAATCATCTCCAGATTACTTATAATGTCTAATATAATGTAAATGCTATGCAAATACTTGCTGGCAGACAGCAGATGCATGTTATGCTTTTTGGAACTTTCTGGATTTTTTTTTTTTAATATTTCAATCCACAGTTGGTTGAATCCATGGATGCAGAACCCATGGATATAGAGGGTCCACTGTATACCTCTACCTCCTGGAAGCAATGAAGTTAAAGAGAAGAAGGGGTATAGGGTCATGCTTCTGATCACACAGTGCCCTCACCCATCAGTAAACATAGCCTGTTCAAAGTCTTAAGCTAGGTTTACTCATTCATTCAACAGATTTTGAGCATCTACTATAGACCAAGCACTGTTCTAGATAACAGAGATATAAATTATCAGTTCCTTCCATAGAGAAGTAGAACTCATATAAAGAAAATTGAAAGAATGGCCCTCCTACATACTCCATGCAAGTTATTCTTTCATGAATAAGACCTGGATTTAGCATCAAAGAGTCTAATTGGAAAAAAAAAAAACTACCAAATAAACACAAGGGTGAAATTACATTGTTCCCTTTGAATCAATGATCCCACCTTTAAATTCTTTCTTAAAGCAATATTCAAAAATATGGAGATAGGTGATGTCAGCATCATGGTGGTATAAGATGTCCCTCATTTTTGTCCCCCTTTTAACATCTAAAATTCAGCATCTATCCATGAACAAAAGTGCCTCTGTGGGAGCTGTGGGACCAACACCATACACTAAGGGACCTGAGAGGAGCCTTGTCCCTTGTGAATTGGGTCATAGATAGGCAGACTCCACTATAGGCTGTGGAACCTCTCTCAGCTGTGGTCCAGGAGTACCTGGAAAACACTGACCTGGACAGATACCCACAAGATGAGAGAGCCTTTGTAGAAGTCCAGGTTTACAGAGGAAAAGTTCTAGCACTCTGTTGGAGTTTTTAAAAAATACAAATTTGGATTCATTGGAGTGGTTGAGAGGAGCTGTGCCTGCATCACCCCCTCGCTACAAGGTGGCACAGCTCAGAAAAAGAAGATTTTGGGGGGTCCCTCCCACGGGGGAAAAGCAAGAGTGGTGAGTGAGCACCCAGTTTCCCCAGCTGTGCAGGATGCTACTAAAGAAAGCTATCTCTCTCCTGAAGCCCCCAGAGCATTAAAGCAAGAGCTTCACAACTGGGAAGCGGGAGGAGGTAGGAAGGAGATAGGAAAAGAGGCAAATAAGAATATCAGAGAACATTAAAGAGACACAATTCCTGCTGACGTGTTCTAAACTCCAGCAGGAAGCCTGTCCATGAGCTGCTAGAAAAATCTCACTCAAGGATCCCTCCAACTGGTCCACTGACATCCCCAGCACCCTGAATGCCAAACCCACACCTCCCCCAACTCTACAGCCAGTTCTTTATGTGAACTCCTGAGGGTGGTGGTGAAAGAAAGCTCAGATAGACAGGGAGTGCACACAGAAAACAAGCCAGCGTCTGCAGGAAAGGAAGAAACCACAATCTTGAGCTGTAGCACCACTTTGGGGAAAACAAAAGAGAGGTTACCAACAGCCAGCCTGATGCACTGTAAGACCATGAGAAGATGTACAAACTTAAATGTTCTGCTACAAGACAGAGCAAGAAGTGGAGCAAGTCTAACCATACAAGATCAGAGAAGGCCCCAAAATACAAGCAGGATCAACAAAAATATCTCTCAACTGAAGGCAGCTCGTAAAGATTGGAGGAGGTGACTGCTACTTCAAATGTGAAAACAGCAATGCAAAACTCCAAAGAACATGAAGAGTCAGGGAAATATGCCATCAACAGGTCATAATAATCTTCCAGTAGCCAAACCCCAAGACACAGATATCCGTGATTTACCCAAAAAAGAATTCAAAGAAACCTCAAGATAGAAATAGAGGGGGTGGGAAGATGTAAGAATGGGGTAAGGGATTGAGAGGTACAAACTACCATGTGTAAAATGGATAGACTACAAGGATGAGTTGTACAGCATAGGAAAATATAGCCATTATTTTGTAGTGACTTTAAATAGGTTATAATGTATAAAAATAGAGTTGCTATTTGTACACCTGAAACTAACATGCTGTTGTAAATAAAATATACTTCAATTCTTAAAAAAGAACCAATATTAGAATCATTGGAGTTCCAGAAGAAGAAGAAAGGGAAAAGGAGACAGAAAACTTTTTTTTAAGGTGGACTATTTTTTTTTTTGATACAAGTTACTTTTTAATTGAAGTATAGTTAATCTGCAATGTTGTGTTAGTTTTAAGTGTACAGCAAAGTGATTCAGTTATATATATATATATATACATACATGTATATATTCTTTTTCAGATTCTTTTCAGAAAGCTTATTTAAAGAAATAACAACTGAGAACTTCTCAAATTTGGGGAGAGGCTTGGACATCCAAGTTCATTAAACTAATACATCACTCATTATTTCAATTCAAAATAATCTCCTCCAAGAAACATTATAATGAAACTTTCAAAAATCAAGTCAAAAAAAAAATCCTAAAAGCAGCAACAGAAAAAAAATATTGTAACCTACAAAGAAACCCCCATTACACTATCAGCAGATTTCTCAGCAGAAACCCTATAGATGAAGAGAGAATGGGTTGATATATTCGAAGGGTTGAAAGAAAAAAAACTGCCAGCCAAAAATAGTCTATACGGCAAAGTTATCCTTCAAAATGACAAATAAAAGCTGAGGGACTTCTTTGCCACTAGAACTGCTTTACAAGAAATGCTGAAAGGAATTCTTCAAACTGAAATGAACAGACACTAATTAGTAACATGAAAACATACAAAAATATGCAACACACTGGTAAGAGTAAATATATCGTCAGATTCAGAAAGCTCTAAATCTGGAATATGATAGTGTGTTGACTAACTATATTATAAAGGTGAAAATATTTTTTTAAAAAACTATAGCTACTATAATTTCTTAATGAATACACAATATAAAAAGAGGTAAATCATGATATTAAAAACACAAAAGAGAGGAGTCAAAGAGTAGAGTAGAACACAATCAAAGTTAAGTTGCTATCAGCTTAAAATGGACTGTTATATCTGTCAAATGTTTTATGTAAGTGTCATGATAACCACAAAGCAAAAACCTACAGTAAATTCACAAAAGTTAAAGAGAAGGGAATCAGAGGATAGCACCACAGACAACCACCATTTCACAAAGGTAGACAAGAGAGGAAAAAGAGGACAATGGAACCACAAAACAGCCAGAAAGCAATTAATAAGATGAACAGCAAAAGAAACAAGCAACAAACTGAAAAGGCAACCTACAGAATGGGAGAAAATATTTGCAAACTATCTATTGGATAAGTGGTTAATATTATATATAGAGAGAGAGAGAGAAAAAAAACTCATTCAAGTCAATAACAACAGAAAATTCAACTAAAAAATGGGCAGAGTAAATTCTTTTTCCAAAGAAGACATGCAAATAGCCAACAGGTACATGAAAATATGCTCAATATCACTAGTCATCAGGGAAATACAAATCAAAGCCACAATGAGATATCACATTACATCTGTTAGAATGGCTGTCATCAAAAAGACAAGTGATAAGTGTTAGTAAGTATATGGAGAAAAGGGACTTCACACTGTTGGTAAGAATGTAAATTGAAAACTATAGAAAATAATATACAGGTTCATCAAAAAAGTAAAAATAGAACTACAGTATGATCCACTTTTGGATATATATATATATATATATATATATATATATATATGAAATGAAAACAAGATATCAAAGAGATACCTGCACCCCCATGTTTACTGCAGCATTATTCACAACAGCTGAATATGGAATCCTGCCACTTGCAACAACATGGATAGACGTTGAAGGCATGATGTTAAGTGAGATTAGTCAGGAAGATGAAGACATACTGTATGATATCACTTATATGTGGACTATTAAAAAAGCTGAACTCATAGAAACAGAGAATAGAATGGTGGGTACCAGGGGCTAGGGGTTTGGGGAAATGGAGAGGTGTTGGTCAAATGGGACAAACTTACAGTTAGAAAGTGAATAACTTCTGGAGATCTAATAGCATTGTAATTATAGTTAAAAATACAGTATTATATAGTGCAAAATTGCTAAGAGACTAGATCGTAAATATGCTCAGTACAAAAAAGAAATTATAATTATGTGACATGATAGACGTGTTAGCTAATACTATGATGGTCATATTGTAATATATAAATGTATCAAATCAACACATCGTACACCTTAAACTACACAGTGTTATATGTTATTCATATCTCAATTTTTAGTATGAAAAAATTTTTGATTGAAACTATTTATTGCAGCTTTATTGTAATAGTGTTTTACATCTTGATGTATATCTGTTCAGTTTTTTGTCTGTTTCTATGTATGCATGTATGTGAGTTTATATACATATAAAAGTGACATTATACCATACACATAAATATAATATATATACTATAAATAAGTATGTTTATATAATTCCATAATCTTATTCTTTTTCATTTAATAATGTATTAAAAGGATTTTCTCATATTATCAGATATTCGATCAAGCATATCTTTCAAGGGCTGCATACTATATCAATTGGATGAGCCCTAATTTATGTTAGCTATCACCCAATATTCTATGTTTAGGTTGTTTTCAAGTTTTTCCTATACTAAAAATAGCACAAATATATCCATGACTGAATATAGTAAAACTATCTTGTGTCATACTACTAATGGTAAAGACACGTCATTATATATTTGTCAAAACCCATAAAATGTACAACACCAAACATGAACTCCCATGTAAACTATGGGCTTTGAGCGAGAATGATGTGTCAGTGCTAGTTCACATACTACTTTGGTGTGTGATATAGATGGTAGGGGGTGGTTGCATACATGGAGGTCAGGGGGTATACAGAAATTCTCGTTAGTTTTCACTCCATTTTGCTGTGAACCTAAAACCGCTCTAAAAAATAAAGTCTTTGTACACACACGTAATATAACCATTATAGATACATGATTGTATATGAATCTGTGTGCATCTCTGATAAATTTTTTAATATATATTTCTAGATGTGAAAGTTCCAGATCAATGGTCATGTTCACGTTTAGACCAACTGCCTCTATAAAACGTTTAATCAATAACTCTGTCACCAACATTGTAGGAAAGTATCCTAAATCTGTCTCATACTGGGCATTGTGGGAATTTTAGTTTCAACATTTGATTCACAGAACAGGTTCCTGAACTGCAGTAGGAAAAAACACTATACTCTCAGTCCAAATCCTTAGATTTATGTCTACCTTTTTCACAAGGCTCTACTTGCCCTCCACCTCCATCTTTAATTCTACTATTCTTCTTTCTGCACACTTTTTTTTTTTAAATTTTTGGCTGCATTGGGTCTTCATTGCTGCGCGTGGGCTTTCTCTACTTGCTGTGAGAGGGGGCTACTCATTGCGGTGGCTTCTCTCGTTGCGGAGCACCGGCTCTAGGCACGCAGGCTTCAGTAGTTGTGGCACATGGACTCAGTAGTTGTGGCTCGCAGGCTCTAGAGCACAGGCTCAGTAGTTGTGGCACATGGGCTTAGTTGCTCCGCGCCATGTGGGAATCTTCCCGGACCAGGGATGGAACCATTGTACCCTGCAGGCAGATTCTCAACCACTGTGCCAACAGGGAAGCCCACTGCACACATTTATCTTGGATCATCTTACCCACCATCACTGTTTCATCAATATCTCTATGAGGACTCCTGTATCTCTAAACTTACCTCTGAACATCAGGTTCCTAAAATTCAATGCTTGTAGAATATGCCCAATTGAATGACTCATAAGTATCAAAATCACATTTGAAAACCAAAATCCATTATGTTCCTTGACTTAGACTGCTTTTCTTCCTACATTCTTCATTTTAGGAAATGGCACCATCATTCATCAGGATACTCAGAAACCTTGGAATCATTCAAGGTATTTCTCTCAACCCATAGAAGCTCTATTAATTTTATCAAAATTAAAGAGTAAATAATATTATACAGCACTTACTATTTTCCAGGCACTACTCTAATCATTCTTATAAGCATTAACTTATTTAATCTTTATAAAAGAAACAGTATCATCTCCTTTTTACAGACGAGTAAACTGAGGTACATGGATGTTAAAGAACTTGCCCGAGATCATACAGAGCCGGAATTCAGACTCGGGCAGTCTGGCTCCAGAACCCATGCTCGTCATTACTACAATATGCTCTCTCTTCAATTCCAAAAGTTAGGCTAGCTACACTGAATTCTCCAGGCACCGGTCACTACCAACCTGTCAAATACAATCTTCCTAGCCTGCACCCTATGCTTTCTGAATACCAAACATTTGTGGTTCATAGCAGCTGCAGATTTATTCTTCTATAACTTTGCTCATGCTTTTCCTGCTACTTAGAAGATCCTTCTCACCTTTTCCATGCCCTGCTAACATTTAACAATTCAGTAGTCTTTGCTCAGATGTTCTCTCAACCAAAAGCATTCCTTAAACACCCAAGTTGGGACGCAGGTTTCTTTTCCATACCCACATAGTCCCCAGTATACTGCTCTCTTTTCATCCGCTATATTCCATTAATATCATCTAATTACTGGTAGGCCATAGGGTTTTAAAAAAACAAAGAACAGAGGGTTGTGGGGGTTTTTTATCTTCAATCTCCTGGCATCTATTTAAATGTATGGCATGTAAAAGGTTATATATAGAGAGAGGTCTTGAACTTTGGCTATGGAGTCTTGCAGGTAGGGTTAAAATGTCATCTCCATCTCTTACCTATTATATGACCTTGAGCAAGATATTGATTCTCCACAATGCCACTATCCCAGAAAACTAGTTACATATTTTCCTATGACCACTATGCTGTTGACAAAAAGACAGGCAGAAAAATGAATGAACTACATCCCATTCAACACAGTAGCTAATGACATTTATCTAGTTCTAAGAAATCACTTCTTAGACTTCTGAAAAGACATATAGCCCACAATATAACACAGTCAATCTAAGCCATTAACATAAGAATTAATGGGAAAAAATCTTCAAAATGCCAATGGATACTGGACAGATATTGAAGATCCCATTAAATCTGCATTCCCCAGGGTACTAATTAAGGGTCTTTTGGTTGCAGTCAACAGACAACAGAGACTGACTCTAGCTAGATTAAGTATAAGGGAGAATTTATTGGAAGAGTTCTGCTATTTCTCAAGATGTTGCAGAAGGAATTGAACAAAAAGTTTCAGGAGAGGAAGAAATAAAGGTAGCTTGAAGGAATCTCAGCACAAAATATCAAGAATATGTTTATTGCTAGAAAACTACCACTCAAGTGACTCAACTTTAATGAGTCATAGTTACTAAGTCTCACTGTTTTCATACTTCAATTTTTTTAAAGAGAATGTGTAGCCCAGTTTGTATCAGTGGCCCTGACCAAAGGTCAGTGTCATAAATTATAGAAACCAATCCCAGTGTCATATATTATAGAAACCAATCCCGGGACCTCCCTGGTGGTCTATTGGTTAAGACTCTGCACTCCCAATGCAGGGGGTCCAGGTTTGATCCCTGATCAGGGAACTAGACCCCACATGGATGCCACAACCAAGAGCCAGCATGCCGCAACTGAGAGTTCTCATGCCACAACTAAAAAAGCTCCTGCACGCCGCAACCAAAGATCCCATATGCTGCAACAACGATCCTGCGTGCCACAACTAAGAGCCCACATGCCACAACTAAAGATCCTGCACGTGACAAAGAAGATCTCACGTGCCACAACTAAGACCTGCCACAGACAAAATAAATAAATATTTTTTTTAAATCCCAAAGAAAGGAGAAAGTGTCACGAGCTGAAAAGCATCTTATGTAAGTTTTTCAGCATTAAAACAAATTACTTCTTTTACAATTAATACAATAAGATACCAAATAACTGTTCTACTTATTGAGTTGGAGACAACCCAAATAATTGAAGAGAAAGAAAAACATCTTCCTTGGTGTCAGTAAAGCGTGAAGACTTTCAAAGACAGAAAGTATTCTGAAATAAGTATTTTTTGTTACTAAAGCTGAAGTCAAATGGTAGAAAAATAGGGCAGTGGGGCAGATAATTTCTCACTGCATCCCCACAAATGTGGTAGAGATAGACAGCTGTCTACGAGAATTTTTCTTCCTCTTCTACATTATAGTCATTGCAAGGATGCCAATGCACAACCACAGACTACATTTCCCAGGAGAACTTGCATATATCTTGATGGGACCTGTGTCTTTAGTTCACACGAATAGAGAGTACACAGAATATGTGTGTTACTATCTACACAGACTTCGGCCATGAGCCTTCTCCTTGTGCTTTTCCCTTTCTACTGGCTGGTTCTGGAAAATGGCAGTACCAACGGAAGGAGCCAAGATTTCTGAAATACATCATGGAAGAATGCCTCCCACCAGCCAGGAACTATTACATGAACAAGAAATAAGCCACAAATGATATCATGGAGAAAAGTAATAAAAAATTAAAATTAAAAAAAAGAAATAAGCCACTAAGTGTTAGGGGTCCATTTATGACTGCAGATAGCATTAATCCAGAATCTGATTCCAGGAGAAGTTGAAAAAGCCAGAACATTGAAATGACAGAAAGGGAGAAAATAAACATGAACACAAAGAAAACAAAATAAATGACAGAAGTGATGTCAATGATATTTGGAAAACTGGAAAATATATGACTTAGCAAAGTTGCTGAATTATCAAGAAAATTAGTGCCGTAGAACATTAGATGGATTTAGGAATTGGAGACCAGAGATACTTCTGAAGGTGAATATAATAAAGAGATTGATGACAGAAGAGAGTACTGAAAATCTACAAAGAGCAGTTAGACCTCTAGAGCCCCACACAGACCAGATGCCTCTCTCTTAAGTAGGCAGAGACTGTGGGTCCACTGGAGGGATTCAGAAAACAGAAACACCAGGAGTATTTCGAGTGGAACGCCAATCTTAAAACGGAATTGAACAATGAGACCCCCTCCTGCCACCCCCTCCTCCTTCCTCTGACTCAGCTCTGAGGGCCAAGTGATGACCAACCTTGCCTGCATGTACTTTGACCCATGTCAGCCAGAAGCTGAAGAGATTCTTCCTGAGGAAACTGGTTGTGGGAGAGTCCTCATATGTACGAATAGTTGTGGATTCCTCAGGGGAATATTTGGGTTTGAGGTAGCCGCCAGAAAACAACTCTCAACAAGTCCTACCAATATACAAAGAGCTTCCAATTGGTTTTCAAGATCTCCACCTTAAATATGAATGGATACCCAAGGTTCACTGGACATTTTTGGCAAAGCTCCAATGTGCATGAAGAGGACCAAGACAAACCACAGCAGTTCTCCCTTATCTGCAGTTTCACCTTCCCCAGGTTCAGCTACCAGTGGTCATCTGCTGCCTGAAAATATTAAATGGAAAAATCCAGAAATAAACAGTTCGTAAGGTTAAGCTGCTCTCTATTCTGAGAAGCGTGAGGTAATCTCATGCTGTTCTGCTCCAATTTGCCCAGGATCCCCGAGCACAACATTTCTTGACATCTAACCATCAATATCATCATGGCTTGATGATCCAGGATCACCCAAGGCAGATGACCCTCCTTTTGATGTGTCGTCAGAAAGTCAATAATAGCCTAACTCTACATCACAATGTCTACTTCATTCACCTCACTTCATCTCATTACCTAGGCATTTTATCACCCCACATCACAAGAAGAAGGGTGAGAACATAACAATAAGATTTTTTAGAGAGAGAGAGAGAGACACCATATTCACATAACTTTTATTACAGTATATTATTGCAATTGTTCTATTATTGTTAATCTCTTAATATGCCTAATTTATAAATTAAACTTAATCATAGGTATATATGCATAGGGAAAAACATAGTATTTTTAGCATTTGGTACTATCTGAGGTTTCAAGCATCCACTAGGGGTCTTGGAAGGCATCCGCACAGATAAGGGGAGACTATAAGGGACTCAAAAGAAAAGGAAAAGTCAAAGAAAAAATCCAGTAAACAAAAAATTAAATTGAGGTTTTCAGAAAGATAAAAAGAAACAGTGCATCCATAAAAAAAGGAGTGCAAGGTAGTCCAAAAGACAACTTTCAGGGAACAGATAGGGCTCCTGGGTGTGAATACTGTGACAGACATAAAGAGTTCAATGGCATGATTTGGAAATACAGTTGAAGAAAACATCCCAGAAGTAAAACAAAGAAACAGAGAAGGAAAATGGGAGACAAAATATAGGAAAATTAAAGAATCAGTACAAGAGGTCTATAATATCTAATTGATAGGTGTTTCAGAAAGAGAGATCAGAGAGAACAGTGGGGAGAAAGTTGTAACAAACACAATAAAAGACAAATTACAAAGAAAGAAAGAGAATGAACAGCCAGTTCAACAGGCACAATAAAAATAAATAAATAAATATTTTAAAACACCCCACAAGTGCATTTTTTGTACTCTGGGAATAAAGAGAAAAATCTTAGAGCTTTTAGAGAGAAAAATGCTCACACACAAAGATACAAGAATCAGAACAGCACTTGCTGTGTCAACAGCAGCGTGGGCCTTAAAGGACCATAGAGAAATGCTTTCAAAATTCTAAGGCACAAATGCATTTCAACCTAGAATTCTGAAACCAGTCAATCAGTTAAGATTGAGAACAAAATTAAGTCATTTTCATATATGCAGGAACTCAATTTTTCACCTCCCATGCATTTCTTTTTCATTAGGACCTCTTGGAGAATATGTTCCAACAAAATGAGGGATTAGGCCAAGGAAAAGAAAACGTGGGATAAAGGGCATGGAGAAGCCAACCCAGGAGAAAATAAAGAAGAAAACTAAAATATCAAAATGCAAATAGTCCTAGAGAACAGTCAACTAAGCAATCTGTAACAAAAGTACTTGAAGTCAGCCTTTCTGAAATTGGTGTGTAAGGCTGGAGGACAGCAGAAAGAGAAATAAGAAGGTTTTCTTTTTTTAAGAGTTGGAAAGGACTTTAAATATCTTCTACTTTCTCATTTATAAGGTGACAGAACTGAGGTTCAAAACAATGAAGTCACCTACTTTCTTGGCAGACATACTCGGTCCACTTCTACTAAGAAGCCCTTGTGAGAAAGCTGGATGCACATAATTGAGAAGGAATAAGGTCTGCAGTCAGAAGTGAAGGAAAACTTCTTATTTTTTCTATTTTATTTTATTTTTATACAATTTTAAAGGTTACACTCCATTTACATTTATTACAAAACACTGACTATATTCCCCATGTTGTATAATACATCCTTGAGCCTAGCACATACCCAGTAGTTTGTACCTCCCACTCCCTCATCTCTATATTTCCCCTCCCCCCTCCCCAATGGTAAGCACTAGTTTGTTCTCTACATCTGTGAGTCTGTTTCATTTTTGTTATATGCACTAGTTTGTTGTATTTTTTAGATTCCACATATAAGTGATATCATACACTATTTGTCTTTCTCTGTCGGACTTATTTCACTTAGCATAATGCCCTCCAAGTCCATCCACGTTGCTACAAATGGTAAAACTTCTTAAAGCATGACTTTCTCCCTTTTTTTATATTTAGTTCAGCTTGGATCTCAGCCCAAACTGATTCCCATTTTCATGAGCAAAATAATAAATCTTGCAGTTTATTTCTGTCCATTTAGTCTGGCATCAGATGATTTGCTTTTCACTAAACTACTATATAATCATATTGCTTTTATTGTATAGCTTTTGCAGCGGTGGCTATAAACTTTGGGCAAGTTTTTGTTGTCCTTTCAAAAATAATAATTGGCTTCTCTCGATTTACAATGCATTTGATTTTTATCCTGATGAATTGTGTCACCCATAACATATATGCAGCTTTGGAGAGAATGAAAAGTTTTGTTGCAGACCAATCAACCCTTTCATTTGCCTTTTGTTTGTGACTGTTGGACACATGCTGCATATAAATCTGCTTCTCTTAGGAGAGCCATAATTTCAACTTTTTAAATTTTAAAACTAATATTTTCTTCTTTCTTCAGTTCTACCTGGATTACTCTCTTCATGAATCTTCCTCTTCAGGGAAGTGTTGATACTTAATAAGAAGATTCTGTTCTCTGCTATCTGAGATTCTATTCCTAATTTCAAGTTTTTAAACTTTTGTTTAACTTTTGCTGCTTTTTTTCAAGTTAAAAGTACACTTCAAATGTATATAGGATCATACAGTGAATTATGCCTATTTTTTCTCTTTTACAAATTTTTGTGAGACAATCATATGATTTATTAACATCCTATAATTTTGTTCTTATTTTGAAAAAGATATGTCTCCATTATGGCTTAGTTCTTTAAAGATAATTGAATTGCATTCAAAGGGAAGCATCACTTTTGGGATCAGAAGGTGATGATTGAGACCTAAGGATAAAATCTTCAGAATGAAGCAGAAGTCATCTCAACATAAATTACCACAATCCATCACATTTCTGTAATGATTTACAGTTGTGTATTATTAATATTATTGGAGTATAGTTGCTTTACAGTGTTGTATTAGTTTCTACTGCACAGCAAAGTAAATCAGCTATACATATACATATATCCCTTTTTTTTGGACTTCCTTCCCATTTAGGTGACCACAGAGCACTGAGTACAGTTCCATGTGCTATACAGCAGGTTCTCATTAGTTATCTGTTTTATACCTAGTAGTGTATATATGTCAATCCCAACCTCCCAATTCATCCCACACCCCTTTCCCCCCTTGGTAACCATACATTTGCTCTCTATGTCTGTGTCTCTATTTCTGCTTTGTAAATAAGTTCATCTGTACCATTTTTCTAGATTCCACATATCAGTGATATTTTACGATATTTGTTTTTCTCTTTCTGACTTACTTCACTCTGTATGACAGTCTCTAGGTTCATCCATGTCTCTACAAATGACCCAATTTCATTCCTCTTTATGGCTGAGTATTATTCCATTGTATATATGCACCACATCTTCTTTATCCATTCCTCTGTTGATGGACACTTAGGTTGCTTCCATGTGTAGTGCTGCAATGAACACTGGGGTACATATATCTTTTTGAATTATGGTTTTCTCTGGTATATGCCCAGGAATGGGGTTGCTGGGTCATATGGTAGTTTTATTTTTAGTTTTCCAAAGAACCTCCATACTGTTCTCCATAGTGGCTGTATCAATTTTCATTCCCACCAACAATTCAAGAGGGTTCCCTTTTCTCCACACCCTCTCCAGCATTTATTGTTTGTAGATTTTTTGATGATGGCCATTCTGACTGGTGTGAAGTGATATCTCATTGTAGTACTGATATGCATTTCTCTAATAATTAGTGATGTTGAGCATCTTTTCATGTGTTTTTTGGCCATCTGTATGTCTTCTTTGGAGAAATGTCTATTTAGGTTTTCCACCCAATTTCTGATTGGATTGTTTTTTTGTTTGTTTTTGGTTTTGTTATTGTTTTTTGATATTGAGCTGCATGAGTTTTTTGTATATTTTGGAGATTTACAGTTTTTAAGGCATTTTCATATATGTCATCTCATTTGATCTTCACAACTACCCTATCAAGTAGATAGAAAAGAGATTGGTATCTCCATCTTGCAAACGAAAAACCTGATCTACCTCAACCAAAATCACACAGTGGATAAGTGACATATCTGAGTCTTGAAACCAAATCCCTTGATTCTGCATTCCAGTATAAGACTGTTAGGATAAAACAGATCTCTTAGGTTAGAAGTCTGTGGTAGTTTCATAAACATCCATTAAAAATCTTTGTAAATTTAAACAAATTGTTAAACATTTCACCACTTGACAAAAACAAATGCCTTGCAGGAAAAATTTTATAAAGGGATAGATCTATTGTCTAAAATAAAGAGATGACACCTAATTATATTTCTAACATGTTTCCCTTTTATTAATATAAAATCTTTTCAAAACATTCAGGGATATTTTCACTTAAAAATGAATAATTCCTTTTCTCACTGCCCCTGCATAATTAATTGGCTTTATTTTTACAAATTCTAATTCTGACTTATCTACTTCAACAAATATTTTACATTGTCCTAATCATAGTCAACAAATCATTTCATGTTTTCATTTAATGTTATATTGTATATATTTCCATATTCTTCTTGTATTGTTGTAAACAATATTGTTATATGTTATATTATACTGTTGATCATATGAATTATTGATTATATTAATGATATTTATAAACAGAGACTTTTCCTTTTATTGGAAAAAAATCAAATTAGAGCCAGTGGTTCAAAAAGTATGACTATTTAAAGGCTTTTGATACAGGTTACCATGTTGCCTCTCAAAAAGACTGAAATTTGAGTCATTAGCAATGTAGGATCCCTCCTCCTTCACCACTTTCGATTGCTCAGGCCAAAAATTTAAGAGCATTCTTGACTCCTCTCTTTCTCTCATCAGCAAATCCTATTGGACTTATCTTCAGAATGCATCAAGAATCTGACCCCTTCTCACCACCTCTACTTCTATCTAGCCTCTTTTTAGGTTTCTCTGCTTTTATCTTTGTGTCTCTTAGAATCTGTTCTCATTTTGTTTACTCTCCACTGCGCTAACAAAATGTATAGGGGAATAGAGTCAGAAAGACAAATTATGAGGCTACTGTAATAATTCAGTGAGAGAGAATGGTGGCTACATACGAGAGTAATAGTACTACAGGTGATGATGAGTGATCAGATTCTGAATGTACTGAATATATTTTCAAGATAAAGTCAAAATAATATTCTAATTGTTGAAAGTGAGATGTGAGAAAAAGGTCTTTGTTAGAGATATAAATTTGGGAGTCGTTGACATATACAGAGCATTTAGAACTGTGAGATGGGGTAAGATCTGAGAAAATGAGTGTCAGTAAAGCAGAGAAACATTAAGTAAGCCTTAGAGAGCTCCATTATTAGGCCACAGGGCACAGTGAGGGAACCAGCAGAGGAGCCTGAGAAGGAGCCACCAATAAGGCAAAAAGAAAACCAGGTGAGTTTGGTGAAGAAAGGAGTGAGAGATGAAATGTCAACAAATACTGATGACGGGTCAAGTAATATGAGTGTGAAAATTGAATGGGGGATTTAGTAAGGTGACCTTAAGACCTTGACAAGAGCAATTTTAGTGGCGTGGTCAAGATGAGACCCTGACTGAGATAAATGTTAAGAGAGAATCAATGAGCAAAGGCAATGGTTTTGAAGAATTTTGCTGTAAAGCAGAGCAAAGGACTGGATTGGTGATGAAGGAGATATTGAAGGAAGACGTTTTTGTTGCTGTTGTTTTTAATGAAAGAAACAACCACATATTAACAAGTGTATTTCAGAAGGGAGTGAAAGAAAGGATTCTTTGAGATAGAAAGAGTGATGTGCTTGACTGGTGATAAAAAACGGCATCCAGTGTACAAGGATAGTCTTTAGATAGGAGCAGTAATATTTCTCTCTGCTGGCAGGCAAGAAAGCACAGTATATTGAGGCCCGTATTGATGGCAGGTAGATGGGTGGAGTTTGTGGAGGGTCTTCTGATTTCTTAATTATTTTAGTAAGACAGGAAGCAAGAAGATGGAGAAAATATGTTGCAGGTTTGAAGCAGGACAAGAAAGTGATAAATCGTCTAAGAGACTGGGAGCGTAAATGATCACTCGTGGGAGTATAAGACTTGGTGTGGTTGCCTGGAGACATTAAGAGTGCATTTCAGACACACGGTCACCAATTCAAAGTCCGTGAAGATGTGTTTTTTCCTCCACATTTAGCTGCACCAGTTCAGGCGTGGAGCTCAATTTAACCAGGATTATGATCCTGCCAAACTACAGAGAAAAGAAAGAAGGGCAAGGAACTTTTGGGTGTGGTCAATGGAGTGATCATAGTGATTGACCATAGGATCTCACCAGGCTAAAAAATAGGGAGAGGACACCAAGGGGTAAGGGAGAAGAGAAAGGAGCTGAGATCAACGGATTGGAGATCCTACTCAGATCAAAGAATCATTGAAGTTGGGCGTCTAGAGGAAGAAGACCAGAGATAAGAGGTGGTAGTCAGAGAGCGGGATGCATGGAATTGAGTTTGTGGAAGGGTTGTGGTTAGTTGGCAATAACAAGAACTGACCATATCTTGTATCTGACCAATAACCTTCCATGGTTTGTCTTTGCGGATAAAATAAAAGCTACAGCCCTCACATTAGCTTCAAGACTCCACTCTCAGCTTGCTTCTCACTGTTTGCCCCTGTACCCCCCAACTCCCTACCTTTCCACTTCATCCCTTAAACTACCCTAATACAGTCCACTTCAGCCATTTTAACCTCTATGCTGCTCATTGAGACATGTTTTGAAGTCTCTACGCTGGTTGTTCCCCAAGATTCTTCAATCCCCTCCTTCAAAGTCTTTCCCAATTGTCACTTCTCCAATGATACCTTCCTTGACCATCCAAATTAAATGTATAACCCACCTAGGGTCCTAACACTTCCTACCCATCCTCCCTTCTTTCTTTTCTCCATAACATTTACCATCCCCAATAGTACACAACATACTTATTTTGTCTCTTGCTCATCTTACCCCTACTGGAATATGAGTTCCACGAAGACAGAGACTTTTCCTTGTTTTAATTACAACTGTTTTCTCAGCACTTACCATATAGTACGAACTCAATTAATATGCACTGAATGAATGAATTACTTTTATTCATTGCTGTTATTTAATTTTTGCTATGTTAATAGGTATAAATGTCACTATGTTCTTTTTTTCTAACATCTTTATTGGAGTATAATTGCTTTACAATGTTGTGTTAGTTTCTGCTGTATAACAAAGTGAATTGGCTATATGTATACATATATCCCCATATCCCTTCCCTCTGGCATCTCCTTTACTCTCCCCCTGTGCTATGCAGCTCTTTCCCACTAGCTATCTATTTTACATTTGGTCGTGTATATATGTCAATGTTACTCTCTCACTTCGTCCCAGCTTACCCTTACCCGTCCCCATGTCCTCAAGTCCATTCTCTACATCTCTGTCTTTATTCCTGTCCTTGTCCCTAGGTTCATCAGAATCTTTTTTTTTTTTTTTAGATTCCATATATATGTGTTAGCATATGGTATTTGTTTTTCTCTTTCTCACTTACTTCACAGACTCTAGGTCCATCCAACTCACTACAAATAGTTGAATTTTGTTTCTTTTTATGGCTGAGTAATATTCCACTGTATATATGTGCCACATCTTCTTCAGTCATCCATCTGTCGATGGACACTTAGGTTGCTTCCATGCCCTGGCTATTGCAAATAGTCCTGCAAAGAACATTGGGGTACATGTCTCTTTTTGAATTATGTTTTTCTCAGGGTATATGCCCAGTAGTGGGACTGCTGGGTTATATGGTAGTTCTATTTTTAGTTTTTTGAGGAACTTCCATACTGTTCTCCATAGTGGCTATATCAATTTACATTCCCACCAACAGTGTAAGAGGGTTCCCTTTTCTCCACATCCTCTCCAGCATTTACTGTTTGTAGATTTTTTTGATCTACACACTATCCTGACTGGTGTGAGGTGATACCTCACTGTACTTTTGATTTGCATTTCTCTAATGATTAGTGATGTTGAGCATCCTTTCATGTGTTTGTTGGTAAGCTATATATCTTCTTTGCAGAAATGTCTATTTAGGTCTTCTGCCCATTTTTGGATTGTTTGTTTTTTTGATATTGAGCTACATGAGCTGCTTGTATATTTTGGAGATTAATCCTTTGTCAGCTGCTTCGTTTGCAAATATTTGCTCCCATTCTGAAGCTTGTCTTTTCATCTTGTTTATGCTTCCCTTTGCTGTGCAAAAGCTTTTAAGTTTCATTAGGTCCCATTTGTTTATGTTTGTTTTTATTTCCATTTCTCTAGGAAGCGGGTCAAAAAGGATCTTGCTGTGATTTATGTCATAGAGTGTTCTGCTTATGTTTTCCTCTGAGTTTTAGAGTGAATGGCTTTACGTTTAGGTCTTTAATCCATTTTGAGTTTATTTTTCTGTACAGTGTTATGGAGTGTTCTAATTTCATTCTTTTATATTGAAAGGGCATCTTTTCTCCATTGTAGATTTTTGCCTCCCTTATCAAAGATAAGGTGACCACAGGTGCATGGGTTTATCTCTGGGATTTCTATCCTGTTCCATTGATCTATATTTCTGTTTTTGTGCAAGTACCATACTGTCTTGATTACTGTAGCTTTGTAGTATAGTCTGAAGTCAGGGAGCCTGATTCCTCCAGCTCCGTTTTTCTTTCTCAAGATTGCTTTGGCTATTCGGGGTCTTTTGTGTTTCCATACAAATTGTGAAACTGTTTGCTCTAGTTCTCTGAAAAATACCATTGGTAGTTTGATAGGGATTGCATTGAATCTGTAGATTGCTTGGGTAGTATAGTCATTTTCACAATGTTGATTCTTCTAATCCAAGAACATGGTATATCTCTCCATCTGTTTGTATCATCTTTAATTTCTTTTATCAGTGCCTTATAGCTTTATGCATACAGGTCTTTTGTCTCCTTAGGTAGGTTTATTCCTAGGTATTTTATACTTTTCATTGCAATGGTAAATGGGAGGGTTCCTTAATTTCTCTTTCAGAATTTTCATCATTATTGTATTGGAATGCAAGAGATTTCTGTACATTAATTCTGTATCCTGCTACTTCACCAAATTCATTGATTAGCTCTAGTAGTTTTCTGGTAGCCTCTTTCAGATTCTCTGTGTATAGTATCATGTCATCTGCAAACAGTGACAGCTTTACTTCTTCCTTTCCGATTTGGATTCCTTTTATTTCTTTTTCTTCTCTGATTGCTGTGGCTAAAACTTCCAAAACAATGTTGAATGACAGCAGTGATAATGGGCAGCCTTGTCTTGTTCCTGATCTTAGAGGAAATGCTTTCAGTTTTTCACCATCGAGAATGATGTTGGCTGTGGGTTTGTCAAATATAGGCTTTATTATATTGAGGTAGGTTCCCTCTATGCCTACTTTCTGGAGAGTTTTTATCATAAATGGGTATTGAATTTTGTTAAAAGCTTTTTCTTCATCTATTGAGATTATCATATGGATTTTATCCTTCAGTTTGTTAATATGGTATATCACATTGATTTGCATATACTGAAGAATCCCTGCTTTGCTGGGATAAACCCCACTTGATCATAGTGTATGATCCTTTTAATGTGCTGTTGGATTCTGTTTGCTAGTATTTTGTTGAGGATTTTTGCACCTATGTTCATTAGTGATACAGGCCTGTAGTTCTCTTTTTGTGTGACATCTTTGGTTTTGGTATCAGGGTGATGGTGGCCTTGTAGAATGAGTTTGGGAGTGTTCCTCCCTCTGCTATATTTTGGAAGAGTTTGAGAAGGATAAGTGTTAACTCTTCTCTAAACGTTTGATAGAATTCACCTGTGAAGCAATCTGGTCCTGGGCATTTGTTTGCTGGAAGATTTTTAATCACAGATTCAATTTCAGTGCTTGTGACTGGTCTGTTTATATTTTGTATTTCTTCCTGGTTTGGTCTCAGAAGGTTGTGCTTATCCAAGAATTTGTCCATTTGTTCCAGGTTGTCCATTTTACTGGCATATAGCTGCTTGTAGTAATCCCTCATGATCCTCTGTATTTCTGAAATGTCAGTTGTTACTTCTATTTCATTTCTAAATCTGTTGATTTGAGTCTTCTCCCTTTTTTTCTTGATGAGTCTGGTTAATGGTTTATCTATTTTTTTTATCTTCTCAAAGATCCAACTTTTAGTATTACTGATCTTTGCTACTGTTTCCTTCATTTAGTTTTCATTTATTTCTGATCTGATCTTTATTATTTCTTTCCATCTGTTAACTTTGGGGTTTTCTATGTTCTTTCTCTAATTGCTTTAGGTGTAAGATTAGGTTGTTTATTTGAGATTTTTCTTGTTTCTCGAGGTAGGATTGTATTGCTATAAACTTCTCTCTTAGAAATGCTTGTGCTGCATCCCATAGGTTTTGAGTTGTCATGTTTTCATTGTCATTTGTTTCTAGGTATTTTTGATTTCCTCTTTGATTTCTTCAGTGATCTCGTGATTATTTAGTAAATTAATATTTAGCCTCCATTCTTTGTATTTTTTTTACACTTTTTTTCCTGTGATTGATATCTAGTCTCATAGCATTGTTGTCAGAAAAGATACTTGATATGATTTCAATTTTCTTAAAGTTACCAGGGCTTGATTTGTGACCCAAGATATGGTCTATCCTGGAGAATGTTCCATGAGCACTTGAGAAGAAAATGTATTCTGTTGGTTTTGGATGGAATTTCCTATAAATATCAATTAAGTCCATCTTGTTTAATGCATCATTTAAAGCTTGTGTTTCCTTATTTATTTTCATTTTGGATGATCTGTCCATTGGTGAAAGTGGGATGTTAAAGTCCCCTACTATGACTGTGTTACTGTCGATTTCCCCTTTTATGGCTGTTAGCATTTTCTTTCTATATTGAGGTACTCCTATGTTGGATGCATAAATGATTACAATTGTTATATCTTCTTCTTGGATTGATCTCTTGATCATTATGTAGTGTCCTTCTTTGTCTCTTGTAATAGTCTTTGCTTTAAAGTCTATTTTGTCTGAAGTGAGAATTGCTACTCCACCTTTCTTTTGATTTTCGTTTGCATGGAATATCTTTTTCCATCCCCTCACTTTCAGTCTGTATGTGTCCCTAGGTCTGAAGTGGGTCTCTTGTAGACAGCATATATATGGGTCTTGTTCTAGTATCCATTCAGCCAGTCTATGTCTTTTGATTAGAAAATTTAATCCATTTACATTTAAGTTAATTATCAATATGTTTGTTCCTATTACCATTTTCTTAATTGTTTTGGGGTTGCTTTTGTGGGTCTTTTCCTTCTCTTCTGCTTCCTGCCTAGAGAATTCCCTTAAGCATTTGTTGTAAAGCTGGTGGTGCTGTATTCTCTTAGCTTTTGTTTGTCTGTAAAGGTTTTAATTTCTCCATTGAATCTGAATGAGATCCTTGCTGGTAGAGTAATCTTGGTTGTAGGTTTTTCTCTTCATCACTTTAAATATGTCCTGCCACTCCCTTCTGGCTTGCAGAGTTTCTGCTGAAAGATCAGTGTTAACCTTATGGGGATTCCTTTGTATGTTATACGTTGCTTTTCCCTTACTGCTTTTAATATTTTTTCTTTGTATTTAATTTTTGATAGTTTGATTAATAGTGTCTTGGAGTGTTTCTCCTTGGATTTATCCTGTATGGGACTCTTCGCACTTCCTGGGCTTGACTATTTCCTTTCCCATGTTAGGGAAGTTTTCAACTATAATCTCTTCTAATATTTTCTCAGACCCTCTTTCTTTCTCTTCTTCCTCTGGGACCCTTGAAATTTGAATGTTGGTGCATTTCATGTTGTCCCAGAGGTCTCTGAGATGGTCCTCAATTCTTTTCATTCTTTTTTCTCCTCTGCAGTAGTTATTTCTACTATTTTATCTTTCAGGTCACTTATCTGTTTTTCTGCTTCAGTTATTCTGCTACTGATTCCTTCTAGAGAATTTTTAATTTTATTTATTGTGTTGTTCATCATTGTTTGCTTGCTCTTTAGTTCTTCTAGGTCCTTGTTAAACATTTCTTGTATTTTCTCCATTCTATTTCCAAGATTTTGGATCACCTTTACTATCATTACTCTGAATTCTTTTTAAGGTAGACTGCCTATTTCCTCTTTATTTGTTTGGTTTGGTAGGTTTTTACCTTGCTCCTTCATCTGATGCATATTTCTCTGTCTTCACATTTTGTTTAACTTACTGTGTTTGGGGTCTCCTTTTCGCAGGCTGCATGTTCATAGTCCCTCTTACTTCTGGTGTCTTCTTCCCCCAGTGAGTGAGGTTGCTTCAGTGGGTTGTGTAGGCTTCCTGGTGGAGGGGACTGGTAACTGTGTTCTGGTGGGTTGGGTTGAATCTTGTCTTTCTGGTGGGCAGGGCTGCATCCAGTGGTGTGTTTTGGGGTGTCTGTGAACTTAGTATGATTTTAGGAAGCCTCTCTGCTAATGGGTGGGGTTGTGTTCCTGTCTTACTAGTTGTTTAGCATGGGGTGTCCCGCATTGGAGCTTGCTGGCCTTTGGGTGCAGCTGGGTCTTAGTGTTGAGATGGAGATCTCTGGGAGAGCTCTTGCCGATTGATATTATATGGGGCTGGGAGGTTTCTATTGGTCCAATGTCCTGAACTCGGCTCTCCCACCTCAGAGGCTCAGACCTGACACTAGGTCGGAGCATCAAGACCCTGTCAGCCACACTGTAGTTCTATGGTCTTAGACCAGGTAGTTAATGTCTCTGTGCCTCAAATTTCCCTTCGCGCAGCACCTCCTCACCCCAGAGTCCCAGTCAGGTGTGAGGGAAGGGCTGTCGCTTCCAGACTGTGCAGGGAGGAAGCCCAGGAGGCTGGTGCAGGACACTGGTGCATGACCCTGTCACTATGTTCTCATTCTAATTTTCTGACAGAATTTTAAGAATTTCCTGGGTATTCTTTGGACTTGAAAAACTTGCCACTTACTATGAGTTTGGGGAAAAAAATCAGTCTTAGAAATTACAAATGGTACAAACAACTTAGAGGAAGATATCACATAATATAGATATAGATATATAATATAGATTAATATCCACTATTTTGAAGTTCTCCCAAAGAGCTGAGTTCCATTCAAAAGTGTAGTAGCAGTGAATGTTTGGGTTATTTTGATTTATTAATTCTGTAATTGAGATCTAAAATGTCTGTGATTGTATGGGCCTCCCCTTCCAACTTAATATGTTGCTCTGAGAACTTCATAGAAATGTTGATTTTTGAGCTGATACTAGGAAAAAATCATGAAGTTATACCAAAGTGCCTACTTCCAATTATGAAACAAGCAAACTTAGGTGATTTTTTTCTTTCAGCTTACAAATATTTTTGTTGTCTGCAGACAGTTTGCACATGGCTGTGTTCCAGTGATAACCTGTACCACCAAAAATCTATTAGAGTGATAATTATCTCACTAGAGCTGATATTGGAGGAGGTCACCTTGAAATCTAAATTTGAGTGGGAATAAAATATATTATCAAAGTAAGCGTTTCCAAGCATGAAAATGGCATTTCTAGTCTGATTACATTTATGACTTCATCAGACAAATACATATAGCGCCACGGCAATGCACTGTTGGGTGTAAAATGACTTATGTTCTATGTGCTCCTTCAGAGCAGATGCTATGTCTTGTTCTGCATTGAGGGTCCAAGCCCTAGCATCCTGATGCAAGTGTTTGTTGTTAGACACATTTCTTTTTTTTGCTCAGATTGTGCAAAATAGAAAACTACTACCTTTACAAATATAGTTTCATCAAGAAAAAAAATCTTCAAGAATGTTACTTTTAGCTTTTGGGGGGAATTTTGTCCTTTCATGATGCATTTTCAGACCATCTCTCTCTGCCAGGGGTCATTTCTTACATCTTCTGTTTCTGAGTTGGAAAGGTAGAATAATTTTTCATATCCCTTAGGTGCTTCTTGGCAACAGCCTTTCAGTTCTTTTTCTATATCACTCTAATCTTACTCCCAAGACACTAATTATCTGCAAAAAGTAAAATTCACAGATTCTATCTCTAACTCAAGATCCCACCAAAATATTCTGATATACTATTTCTCAAAGATTAGCTAGTAAATATCAAAGTATCGTTCTCATCATCCAAAGTGAGTCCCTTCATACAATTTTATTCCTTCTCCATGCTCTTCTTCCTGAAGTACTTAAGGAAGGATGATTGACATTCCTCTTTCCCTCTTAGAAAATCAAATTTTAGGGAAGTCTCTATCTAATAATAATAATTTTTTAAACCAAAAACTTTGCAAATATTATTTAATATAATACAAAGTCTTAATATTACTCCAATTTTGAAAATGAAGGAACTAAAGCTTACTGAATTTAAAAGCTTTGCAGGGCTTCCCTGGTGGTGCAGTGGTTGAGAGTCCGCCTGCCGATGCAGGGGACGCGGGTTCGTGCCCTGGTCCGGGAAGATCCCACATGCTGCGGAGCGGCTGGGCCCGTGAGCCATGGCCACTGAGCCTGCGCGTCCGGAGCCTGTGCTCCGCAACGGGAGAGGCCACAACAGTGAGAGACCCGCGTACCGCAAAAAAAAAAAAAGCTTTGCAAAGATAATAGAGCTAATAAGAAGCGGCAGCATGGTTAGACCCAGATATGTCTAAATTCAGAGTTCCATAAAACACCACTACCCTTCTTTAGTCCTCTCCTGTTGTCTTCTCATCCTGCTATCCTTGGTACCTTGAGTATCGTGGCCTCAGGAAGCTCTCATCATCTTAGTTCTTAGTGAACTCCTCATTTCTACTTCCTCTGCCTGATTTCTCTGTCTCTAGGGTTGAGACATTATATATTCAGCCACATTTTTTACCATTCTACATTATCAGTAACAATGTAGTTTCTTTCTGAGGTAAAAGAAGAGAAATCATCAATTTTACATGCAAGTTGACTCAACTTGTGTAGTATCCTACATGAATGTTTTCTTTCCATCTCTGTTAATGATAGCAGGATTTGAGAAGGTCACATATAGGTCTCAAGAAAACCAAATAGTTCTTTTACCACATCCCAGGAGGACTATTTCTAGAATGGACCTCAGTTCCTTGACTCTGCAGATAAGCCATTCCAGTGATGTTTGGTCACTTGCTATGACCTCACACCCACTGGAAAAACAGAATGAATATATAAACACCTGTGCAATTCTTTTACCAAAAGGACTGTTTAAATTTCTCAGTTTATAAAATAATATTCACCAATACACATTTTACTTATAAAAGAAATAAAGAACGTAGTAAAAAATATTTACTTATCTTTGAGAAAATTCTAAATGCCATTACGTCCTCTAACAAACAATACTCATGGCAATTAAAGTTAGTTTTAGAAGAAAGATCAAAATTTGCAGTGAATTGTCTATATCCAATGCATTTGCTAGAACTAAAGCTGAAGCGTTTGTCAAGAGGATAAATATCTTAATACCCTCCTCTTCTACAAAGGGCTCAGGCTTCTTTGGTCTCTGTTCAGAGATACTCTGAATCATCATGTATCTGGTTTGCAAGAAGCTCTGATTTTCCTAGGTTTGTCCTCCCTTGGATCTGATGGTCCTCAGGGCTACTTACCTGTATAACAAAATGTCCCTCGTCATCTGCATACTCAATGATCCTAATAAAGGCCCTGAATAGTCTTTAAGGCTGTATTAAGGATTCTTCCCTTTTAAGTAAAGAACCTCTGCTTCCCCTCATTTTTTATGTCACACTAAGAGTTCCTATCTTAGTCAGTTTGGGCTGCTATAATAGAATATCATAGACTAGGTGGCTTATAAACAACAGAAACTTATTTCTTACAATTCTGGAGCTACAAATCCGAGATCAGAGGAAGTATGTTCAGGTTCTGCTGACGGCATTCTTCCAGGTTGTAGATTTCTGGCTCCACATTGTATCCCCACATGGCAGACAGCAGAGATAGGAAGCAAGCTTTCTCATGGCTCCTTTTTGGGTTTGTTTGGCTGCACTGTGTCTTCATTGCTGCACGCGGTCTTTCTTTAGTTGTGTCGAGCTGGGGCTACTCTTCGTTGTGGTGCACAGGCTTCTCATTGCAGCGGCTTCTCTTGCTCTGGAGCACGGGCTCTGGGCACGCAGACTTCATTAGTTGTGGCACGCGGGCTCTAGAGCACAGGCTCAGTAGTTATGGCACATGGGCTTAGTTGCTCAGCGGCATGGGGGATCTTCCCAGACCAGGGCTCAAAACCGTGTCCCCTGCATTGGCAAGCGTATTCTTAACCACTTCCCACAAGGGAAGCCCTCTCATGTCTCTTGTGAGTGCACTAATCCCATTCATGAGGGCTCCATACTCGAGACCTCATCTAATCCTGATTGCTTCCCAATGTCCTCACCTCCTAACCTCATCACACTGTGGGGCAGGGTTTCAACACATTAATTTGGAGGGATACAAACATTTACTCCATAACAGTCTCCAACAGGTAAGAAGAACGGCATCTCACACAGAATGCAAGTCCCTGAACTTCAGCTCTGCAGTCCGTCTCTTTTGACTAAAATTCTCCCTGTGTTTCTACTCCATTGTCTAATCATTGCTCTGCTTATCTCAGGTCTTGTGCAGTGCTTCTCTCTGCAGAGTCTATATTCTACCTACAACCACTAATGTCCTTGGGGGAGTGAAGTATCCTCACTCTCCAGTGCTCACACCTTGGGCTTTCCACCATCTTGCTGCCACATCTCCAGTTTTTACCTGGTTCTCAGTCATAAAAAAACACCTTCTTCAGATGTTCAGCCTTGAAGAGGGAGAATCCCACAGCAAAGAAACATGAATGTCTATCCACCAGAGTCCTCTTTATCATACCTACCAGTGAGACAGCAATCTGGGAATGCTGCAACAGAGCACGGTCAACCGTAGCCTTGAACTGCACTTGAAATCCTGCTCATTCTGGCCCACTCTATTATGATTCTTTGCACACTCATATGACTTTTCTCTCAAGACTTGTGCTGCCCCTCCTTGCAATATGGCTTTGGTGGGTAGCATCTCAATCCCTCAACCATGTCTATATATTCCTAAACCCCAATTATATTCAGGGCCCTAGTAAGTCAGGGAAATGTTAGAGTCTTTTCTCTGAGATCTTCTTGACAGTTAAGTGGTATTTTCCCAGAGTAGACAGAGGAGCTCTAGGAAGAGTATGACAACTAATTTCATTTGCCTACATGAATCTCAGCCGAAACACCCTCCTTTACTTCTAGTTACTAAGAGTGCCTATGGAGAACATTTTTATTCACAAATATTACTTTAACACAGAAATATCATTAATAAATCATCAAAAACTTTTTTATTATGGTTGGGATTCAAAATATAGTATTCTCAGTAACACATATATAGCAAGAGACTACATAAGAGGATGGAAAGATATACTAACTCATATTTATGTAGACATCCTATCAGATGTAATAATCAAAATTACTACTACATTTTAAAAAATTGTTGGTAAATTATTTGGTTAAGAGTGGAGCTGGGAATAATCCACAAATGTCTCCTTATGTTCCTTCTTCACCAATAAGAAGAGAGTGTTGTGAGGATATAGTGCAATCTTCCCAGTGTATTAAACTTAATTATCCATACTTCTACTTCTGGTAATAGTAGACCTACCTTCTGACTAAGTATAACTAGCAATTCTGGACCAAAAAAAGTTGAAGGCATAAGAGTACTCAGGCAATGAAGACTATGTAGCAGAAGAAATAAACCCAGTGTGTCATGTCTTGTATTTGAGACCACATTTCCACCAGGGGTATCTGCCAATTCTAGAAGAGGAGTTGAGAGGCAGGTTGCTAAATTTTCTTTTCAGAAATAAATATAAATTATTTCTAGCAGACGATAACATTATACTACATTTCAAAATTAGTTTAAAATTTTAGATACAATACCCATTATTCAATTGAAAATAGCCCGGCCCACAAGTAAACAAAGCAATATGACTGTAAAAGAAAAAAACAAACAAACAATAGAAACAGATGCACAGAATACCCAAATAATAGAGCTATCACATAAAGACTTTAAATAAATATCATAGTCATGAAGATAAAAGATAAGACTAAGGATTTTCTGTAGTAAAATGGAAATAATAAATAAAAGCCAAAGAGAAATGCTAACATTTAAAAAATAATAATAATAGTTAAGTTTCATAGCAGATTAGACACAGTTGAAAGGAGAATAAGTGAAGTAGAAAACAGATCATATGGAGAGAGCTTCAAGGTGGCGGAAGAGTAAGATGCAGAGATCACCTTCCTCCCCACAAATACATCAGAAATACATCTACATGTGGAACAACTCCTACAGAACACCTACTGAACGCTGGCAAAAGACCTCAGACCTCCCAAAAGGCAAGAAACTCCCCACATACCTGGGTAGGGCAAAAGAAAAAAGAAAAAACAGAGACAAAAGAATAGGAACGGGATCTGCACCAGTGGGAGGGAGCTGTGAAGAAGGAAAGGTTTCCACACACTAGGAAGACCCTTCGGGGCGGAGACTGTGGGGGGTGGAGGGGAGGAGCTTCGGAGCCATGGAGGAGAGCGCAGCAACAGGGGTGCGGAGGGCAAAGCACAGAGATTCCCACACAGAGGATCGGTGCCGACCAGTACTCACTTGCCTGAGAGGCTTGTCTGCTCACCCGCTGGGGCAGGCAGGGGCTGGGAGGTGAGGCTCTGGCTCAGTTGGATCCCAGGGAGAGGACTGGGGTTGGGTGCGTGAATACAGCCTAAAGGGGGTAGTGCGCCACAGCTAGCCAGGAGGGAGTCCAGGAAAAAGTCTGGAGCTGCCGAAGAGGCAAAAGACTTTTTCTTGTCTCTTTGTTTCCTGGTACGCAAGGAGAGGGGATTAAGAGCGCTGCTTAAAGGACCTCCAGAGTCGGGCATGAGCCACAGCTATGAGCGCGGACCCCAAAGACCGGCATGAGATGCTAAGGCTGCTGCTGCCGCCACCAAGAAGCCTGTGTGCAAGCACAGGTCACTCTCCACACCTCCCCTCCTGGGAGCCTGTGCAGCCCACCACTGCCAGGGTCCCATGATCCAGGGACAACTTCCCCGGGAGAACACACGGTGCGCCTCAGGCTGGTGCAACATCACGCTAGCCTCTGCCACTGCAGGCTTGCCCTGCATCCGTACCCCTCCCTCCCCCTGGCTTGAGCGAGCCAGAGTCCTCGAATCAGATGCTACTTTAACCCGTCCTGTCTGAGCGAAGAACAGACGCCCTCAGGCGACCTACACGCAGAGGCAGGGCCACATCCAAAGTTGAACCCCAGGAGCTGTGTGAACAAAGAAGAGAAAGGGAAATCTCTCCCAGCAGCCTCAGGGACAGCAGAGTAAATCTCCACAATCAACTTGATGTACCCTGCATCTCTGGAATACCTGAATAGACAACGAATCATCCCAAATTGAGGAGGTGGACTTTGGGAACACTGATATATATTTTTTTCCCCTTTTTCTCTTTTTGTGAGTGTGTATGTGTATGCTTCCATGTGTGATTTTGTCTGTATAGTTTTGCTTTACCATTTTTCCTAGGGTTCTGTCTGTATTGTTTTTGTTTTAACTACTTAAATTTTTTTTTTCTTAAAAATTATTTTTTATTTTAACAACTATTTTATTTTATTTTATTTTCTTCTTTCTTGCTTGCTTTTCTTCCTCCTTTTATTCTGAGCCATGTGGACGACAGGCTCTTGGTGCTACAGCCAGGTGTCAGGGCCGTGCCACTGAAGTGGGAGAGCCAAGTTCAGGACACTGGTCCACAAGAGACCTCCCAGGTACGCGTAATATCAAACGGCAAAATCTCCCAGAGATCTCCATCTCAACGCCAAGACCCAGCTCCACTCAATGACCAGCAAGCTATAGTGCTGGACACCCTATGCCAAACAACTAGCAAGACAGGAACAAAACCCCATCCATTAGAACAGAGGCTGCTTAAAATCATCATAAGGCCACAGACACCCCAAAACACACCACCAGACGTGGACCTGCCCACCAGAAAGACAAGATCCAGCCTCATCCACCAGAACACAGGCACTAGTCCCCTCCACCAGGAAGCCTACACAACCCACTGAACCAACCTTAGCCACTGGGGACAGACACCAAACACAATGGGAACTACAAACATGCAGTCTGCAAAAAAGAGACCCCAAACACAGTTAAGCAAAATGAGAAGACAGAGAAACACACAGCAGATGAAGGATCAAGGCAAAAAACCACCAGACCTAACAAATGAAGAGGAGTCTACCTGAAAAAGAATTCAGAATAATGACAGTAAACATGATCCAAAATCTCGGAAACAGAATGGAGAAAATACAAGAAATGTTTAACAAACACCTAGAAGAACTAATGGCGAAAATACAAGAAACGTTTAACAAGGACCTAGAAGAGCCAAAGAGCAAAAAAACAGTGATAAACACCACAATAAATAATATTAAAAATTCCATAGAAGGAATCAATAGCAGAATAACTGAGGCAGAAGAATGGATAAGTAGCCTGGAATATAAAATAGTGGAAATACTACTGCAGAGGAAAATAAAGAAAAAAGAAAGAAAAGAATTGAGGACAGTCTCACAGACTTCTGGGACAACATTAAATGCACTAACATGCAAATTATAGGGGTCCCAGAAGAAGAAGACAAAAAGAAAGGGACTGAGAAAATATTTGAAGAGATAATAGTTGAAAACTTCCCTAATATGGGAAAGGAAATAGTTATTCGAGTCCAGGAAGCACAGAGAGTCCCATACAGGATAAATCCAAGGTGAAACACGCCAAGACACATATTAATAAAACTATCAAAAACTAAATACAAAGAAAAAATATTAAAAGCAGCAAAGGAAAAGCAACAAATAACATAAGGGAATCCCCATAAGGTTAACAGTTGATTTTTCAGCAGAAACTCTACAAGCCATAAGGGAGTGGCAGGACATATTTAAAGTGATGAAGGAATAAAACCTACAACCAAGATGACTCTACCCAGCAAGGATCTCATTCAAATTTGATGGAGAAATTAAAACCTTTACAGGCAAGCAAAAGCTAAGAGAATTCAGCACCACCAAACCAGCTTTACAACAAATGTTAAAGGAACTTCTCTAGGCAGGAGACACAAGAGAAGGAAAAGACCTACAATAATAAACCCCCCAAAATTAAGAAAATGGTAATAGGAACATATATATTGATAATTACCTTAAAAGTAAATGGATTAAATGGTCCCACCCGAAGACATAGACTGCCTGAATGGATACAAAAACAAGACCGGTATATATGCTGTCTACAGGAGACCCACTTCAGACCTAGGGACACATACAGACTGAAAGTGAGGGGATGGAAAAAGATAGTCCATGCAAATGGTAATCAAAAGAAAGCTGGAGTAGCAATTCTCATATCAGACAAAATAGACTTTAAAACAAAGACTATAACAAGAGACAAAGAAGGACACTACATAATGATCGAGGGATCAACCAATCCAAGAAGAAGATATAACAATTGTAACTATTTATGCACCCAACTTAGGAGCACCTCAATACATACGGCAAATACTAACAGCCATAAAAAGGGAAACTGACAGTAACACAATCATAGTAGGGGACTTTAACACCCTACTTTCACCAATGGACAGATCATCCAAAATGAAAATAAATAAGGAAACACAAGCTTTAAATGATACATTAAACAAGATGGACTTAATTGATATTTATAGCACATTCCATCCAAAAACCACAGAATATACATTCTTCTCAAGTGCTCATGGAACATTCTCCAGGACACATCATATCTTGGGTTACAAATCAAGCCTTGGTAAATTTAAGAAAATTGAAATCGTATCAAGTATCTTTTCCAACAACAATGCTATGAGATTAAATATCAATTACAAGAAAACATCTGTAAGAAATGCAAACACATGGAAGCTAAACAACACACAACCTAATAACCAAGAGATCACTGAAGAAATCAAAGAGGAAATTAAAAAATACCTAGAAACAAATGACAATGAAAACACAATGACCCAAAACCTATGGGATGCAGCAAAAGCAGTTCTAAGAAGGAAGTTTATAGCAATACAATCCCACCTTAAGAAACAAGAAACATCTCAAATAAACAACCTAACCTTACACCTAAAGCAATTAGAGAAAGAAGAACAAAAAAAAACCAAAGTTAGCAGAAAGAAAGAAATCATAAAGATCAGATCAGAAATAAATGAAACAGAAATGAAGGAAACGATAGCAAGATCAATAAAACTAAAAGCTGGTTCTTTGAGAAGATAAACAAAAGTGATAAACCGTTAGCCAGACTTGTCAAGAAAAAAGGGGAGAAGACTCAAATCAATAGAATTAGAAATGAAAAAGGAGAAGTAACAACTGACACTTCAGAAATACAAAGGATCATGAGAGATTACTACAAGCAACACTATGCCAATAAAATGGACAACCTGGAAGAAATGGGCACATTCTTAGAAATCCACAACCTTCCGAGACTGGACCAGGAAGAAATAGAAAGTATGACCAGACCAATCACAAGCACTGAAATTGAAACTGTGATTAAAAATCTTCCAACAAACAAAAGGCCAGGACCACATGGCTTCACAGGCGAATTCTATCAAACATTTAGAGAAGAGTTAACACCTAGCCTTCGCAAACTCTTCCAAAATATAGCAGAGGGAGAAACACTCCCAAACTCATTCTACAAGGCCACCATCACTCTGATACCAAAACCAGACAAAGATGTCACACAAAAAGAGAACTACAGGCCAATATCACTGATGAACATAGATGCAAAAATCCTCAACAAAATACTAGCAAACAGAATCCAACAGCACGTTAAAAGTGTCATACACTATGATCACGTGGGGTTTATACCAGGAATGCAAGGATTCTTCAATATACGCAAATCAATCAATGTTATACACCATATTAACAAATTGAAGGAGAAAAACCATATGATCATCTCAATAGATGCAGAAAAAGCTTTTGACAAAATTCAACACCCATTTATGATAAAAAGCCTGCAGAAAGTAGGCAGAGAGGGAAATTTCCTCAACATAAAAAAGGCCATATATGACAAATCCACAACCAACATCGACCTCAATGGTGAAAAACTGAAAGCATTCCCACTAAGATCAGGAAAAAGACAAGGTTGCCCACTCTCACATTATTCAACATAGTTTTGGAAGTTTTAGCCACAGCAATCAGAGAAGAAAAAGAAATAAAAGGAATACAAATCGGAAAAGAAGTAAAGCTGTCACTGTTTTCAGATGACATGATACTATACATAGAGAATCCTAACGATGCTACCAGAAAACTACTAGAGCTAATCAATGAATTTGGTAAAATAGCAGGATACAAAATTAATGCACAGAAATCTCTTGCATTCCTATACACTAATGATGAAAAATCTGAAAGTGAAATTTAGAAAACAGTCCCATTTACCACTGCAACAAAAAGAATAAAGTATCTAGGAATAAACCTACCAAAGGAGACCAAAGACCTTTATGTGGAAAATTATAAGACACTGATGAAAGAAATTAAAGATGATACAAACAGATGGAGAGATATACCATGTTTTTGGATTGGAAGAATCAACATTGTGAAAATGACTCTACTACCCAAAGCAATCTACAGATACAATGCAATCCCTATCAAACTGCCACTGGCATTTTTCACAGAACTAGAAAAACAATTTCACAATTTGTATGGAAACACAAAAGACCCCGAATAGCCAAAGCAATCTTGAGAAAGAAAAACGGGGCTGAGGAATCAGGCTCCCTGACTTCAGACTATACTACAAAGCTACAGTAATCAAGACAGTATGGTACTGGCACAAAAAGAGAAATATAGATCAATGGAACAGGATAGAAAGCCCAGAGATAAACCCATGCACATATGGTCACCTTATCTTTGATAAAGGTGGCAAGAATATACAGTGGAGAAAAGACAGTCTCTTCAATAAGTGGTGCTGGGATGGGCTTCCCTGGTGGCACAGTGGTTGGGGGTCTGCCTGCCAATGCAGGGGACACGTGTTCGTGCCCCGGTCCGGGAAGATCCCATGTGCCGTGGAGCAGCTGGGCCCGTGAGCCATGGCCGCTAAGCCTGCACATCCGGAGCCTGTGCTCTGCAACAGGAGAGGCCACAACAGTGAGAGGCCCGCGTACCACAAAAAATAAAGAAAAATAAGTGGTGCTGGGAAAACTGGACAGCTACATGTAAAGGAATGAAATTAGAACACTCCTTAACACCATACACAAAAATAAACTCAAAACGGATTAAAGACCTCAGTGTAAACTACCAGTTTGATGGTTTGATGGTAGTTTGACGGTAGTCAAACCATCAGTTTGATGGTAGTTTAGACACCATCAAACTCTTAGAGGAAAACATAGGCAGAACACTCTATGACATAAATCACAGCAAGACCCTTTCTGACCCACCTCCTAGAGAAATGGAAATAAAAATAAACAAATGGGACCTAATGAAACTTAAAAGCTTTTGCACAGCAAAGGAAACCATAAATAAGACGAAAAGATAACTCTCAGAATGGGAGAAAATATTTGCAAATGAAGCAACTGACAAAGGATTAACCTCCAAAATTTACAAGCAGCTCATGCAGCTCAACATTAAAAAAACAAACAACCCGATCCAAAAATGGGCAGAAGATCTAAATAGACATTTCTCCAAAGAAGATATACAGATTGCCAACAGACACATGAAAGAATGCTCAACATCACTAACCATTAGAGAAATGCAAGTCAAAACTACAATGAGATATCATCTCACATCGGTCAGAATGGCCATCATCAAAAAATCTGCAAACAATAAATGTTGGAGAGGGTGTGGAGAAAAGGGAACCCTCTGGGACTGCTGGTGGGAATGTAAATTGATATAGCCACTATGGAGAACAGTATGGACGTTCCTTAAGAAACTGAAAATAGAACTACCATATGACCCAACAATCCCACTATTGGGCATATACCCTGAGAAAACCATAATTCAAAAAGAGTCATGTACCAAAATGTTCATTGCAGCTCTATTTACAATAGCCAGGATATGGAAGCAACCGAAGTGTCCATCAACAGATGAATGGATAAAGAAGATGTGGCACATATATACAATGGAATATTACTCAGCCATAAAAAGGAATGAAACTGAGTTATTTGTAGTGAGGTGGATGGACCTAGAGACTGTTACAGAGTGAAGTAAGTCAGAAAGAGAAAAACAAGTAGCATATGCTAACACATATATAGGGAAGCTTAAAAAAAAAAATGGTCATGAAGAACCTAGGGGCAAGATGGGAATAAAGATGCAGACCTACTAGAGAATGGACTTGAGGATACGCGGAGGGGGAAGGGTAAGCTGGGACAATGTAAGAGAACGGCATGGACATATATACACTACCAAATGTAAAACAGATAGCTAATCTGAAGGAGCCGCATAGCCCTGGGAGATCAGCTCCGTGCTTTGTGACCACCTAGAGGGGTGGGATAGGGAGGGTGGGAGGGAGGGAGATGCAAGAGGGAAGAGATATGGGGATATATGTATATGTATAACTGATTCACTTTGTTATGAAGCAGAAATTAACACACCATTGTAAAGCAATTATACTCTAATAAAGATGTTATATGTAAAAACTGACATATAATTGTAAAAGGAGCAGCAATTCACCCCTGAGAGCTGACTTCTAAACAAAAGCAAGAGAAGCCACCAAGTGTTAAAAGAAAACATGGACTTCGATACACACACAAAAAAAGTGAAGCATGAAGTTGAAATTTTAAAATTTTCAGAGAAACATAAACTAAGAGAATTTATAACTAATGGGCCATACTACAGAATATAGTAAAAGGAGTTTTTCAGGCACAAGGATCCCAAATGGAAGAATGGACATGCTGGGAGAAAGGAAAAGCAAGTTTAGAAAAACGTAAAAACTGGGTAAATCTAAATGAATATTGTCTGTATAAAACAATAATCATAATGGAGTTTTTTATTTACCTAATAAACATAACAAAACTATACTGAAACATTTGCATTAAAAATACGTTACAATAAAAACAAGTATTACATGCATGGAATCTTTTTTTTTTTTTTTACATCTTTATTGGAGTATAATTGCTTTACAATGGTGTGTTAGTTTCTGCTTTATAACAAAGTGAATCAGTTATACATATATATATGTTCCCGTATCTCTTCCCTCTTGCGTCCCCCTCCCTCCCACCCTCCCTATCCCACCCCTCCAGGCGGTCACAAAGCACCGAACTGATCTCCCTGTGCTATGCGGCTGCTTCCCACTAGCTATCTACCTTACGTTTGGTAGTGTATATATGTCCATGCCTCTCTCTCGCTTTGTCACAGCTTACCCTTCCCCCTCCCCATATCCTCAAGTCCATTCTCTAGTAGGTCTGTGTCTTTATTCCTGTCTAACCCCTAGGTTCTTCATGACCATTTTTTTTTTTTTAGATTCCATATATATGTTAGCATACGGTATTTGTCTTTCTCTTTCTGACTTGCTTCACTCTGTATGACAGACTCTAGGTCTATCCACCTCATTACAAACAGCTCAATTTCGTTTCTTTTTATAGCTGAGTAATATTCCATTGTAAAGCAGACAGAAGAGCGTGGCTAATTCACTCATTTAAAAGAGCCTGAGGGCTTCCCTGGTGGCGCAGTGGTTGAGAGTCTGCCTGCCGATGCAGGGGACACGGGTTCGTGCCCCGGTGTGGGAGGATCCCACATGCCGCGGAGCGGCTGGGCCCGTGAGCCATGGCCGCTGAGCCTGCGCGTCTGGAGCCTGTGCTCTGCGACGGGAGGGGCCACAACAGTGAGAGGCCCGCGTACCGCAAAAAAAAGAACATAATATTTGGATTGAGTCTGGAAGGATGAGTTTTTCAACAGGGTAGGGTTAGGAGGACTTTTCAGGCACTGGCAGTAGTGTGAGCCAGGTACATGGACAAGAATCAATCTGGAGTGTGAGTAAACTGCATGCAGAGGGGCATGAGTACAGCAAAGGGTTATGGGGGATATAAGGCAAGAGATATAGTGAGGAACCACGGTGTGGAGGGCCATGCCTTCCACCAAGGAACTTTGACCTTATTCTGTACTGGCACATAAATTCTACAGACTATCTATCCTACTCAGGCTACACAAAAAAAGACTGCTTTTCACCAGTCATGTATGTGAATGTCACCTTTAGATACATGGCCAAGTTAGTCTAGGCAATGAAGAGCCACTAGCTTTGTGTTTCACAAAGATTTCCCAGCAATACATAGGAAGCATGTCAGGGGTGGAAGGAAGGCTGGAGCTAGAAGCATATCAATTAGAAGACTATTACAAGAGTCTCAATGAGAGATAAGGAAGAACTGTGGGGAGAGAATCCAAATTGCTTTGAATCCTCTGTTGAGTTACACACGCGCACGCGCAGACACACACACACACACACACACACACACACACACACACACACACACTCTACCACTACAATCTAGGAGCATTAGGAGACTGCAACATTGATGGAGAAAATACAAGCTTCCAGGAGGTAAGGTGTCCACTCACAAAAGCCACCAGCCTTGCCTTCAGTAGAAACCCACCCCATGGCCCATGACAATTCTCCAACTGAATACACAGTAAAACCCTGCAAGGACATCCAGAACTCGCAGTTTGCAGAAATACTAACAATTCACTTGGCTCAAATCCCACATTCAGGATGCTAATCCTGCATATTTCCACCGTTCCATAGCAATGGGGCTTCCACTTCTAGCTCACTGCTGAGCCTGCTTCTACCTTGTCACTGCCTGAAGAGGCTGCTGGCCACCCTACACGTATAGAATGGGATCCAGAATCCAAAGAGTAGGGCCAAGAGGCGCCATTTGGGAGATAATCCAAATTAGTGACACAATTTCCTCTCCTTCTAAAAATGTCATACCACCCACCTGCTTTTTTTTAAAAAGAAAAATGGAAAATTACTTTTTAAGGCCATTTAAAAATACAGAGCTAATCTGTCCTAATGGATTTCCTCTTTTACTTCTCCCACCCAGCAATTCCAGCATCCACCTTCCACTGGTACTACCAGCCCGTAACAGAAAGCCAGGGACTTTGGATGGAAATTGAAGTGATTTCCCAAGACACACTGTCAATGTCCTTCAACTTTGCTTGTTTTGGACTCATCTGGTCATTAAATCCAACATGATTTAAACTTTGGGTCAGCTCCAATTTCAGTTTCATTCTCTGCCTCCTCAAATTTTGCCGTTCATGAACTTTGCCTCTGCTCATATCTTTGGGTCCTCGTTTTCTAACCTCCTCTCCTACCACCTTCCTTGGGGCAAAAAACCATTTATCATAGCAGAGGTCAAGAGGATCTTAGCCCACTTCTGTTCAGTTTTGGCAATCATGAATAAGAAAGTTGAACAATTTGAGGCAAATATAATAATTCTAAAGAATATATGATTTGGGATTTTTCCCCTTTGATAAGGGAAGACAGAAGAGTGAAATTCACTTTTGGCTGCAGTATCATGTTTCATGGAGCTGGTGGTTATATGTCTGGAAGAATAGAAAATGTAATACAGAGACAGCCAAGGAGAAAAGAGTTATGTGAACTAAAGCTTTTCAGCAAGAGGGTAACTTGATCAAGTTCTGTGCAACTATGTGTATGGAGGATTTAGGAAGTGACATGAGAAATGCAGGAAAAAAAGGGAACTTGGCTAATGGAATGGGGAAATCTGCTAGAGTTGTTGGGTCAGTTATAGACTAGGCATCTACAATATGTACTAAGTACTACAAAATAAAAAACATTTTTCTGTAAAGAATAAGACTATTGAAAAATGTTGCAGATTTCAGTCATGAACTCTACTGGTATAAATACATTAAATCATTTATTTTAATTTTTAAAGGATTCTTGAAAAGAAAAAAAAATGGAGAGATTAGACATAAGTGCTTGATTGAATATCCAAATTTTAATCTGGAAATAAGGCAGCTACCGAAATTGACTGGAAAATATTTTCTTTCACAGGCTTATGTTTGCATAAAGAAAACCTAGGGCAAAAAGCAGAATAATGTAGGTGTGGTAAATATTATAGAAGATAATAAAAGACTTGTGTATAAAGGGCTCCACTGCCAAAGAAGACGGTATAAAAGATTATGCCTGAAAAATATTTAGAGAAATATGTCATATCAACATGTACAGCATGGTCACTGCAACCCTGTGATTTAATATGACCTATAAATTTGGACACCTTTAAAGGTAAATATAAATACGTCAAATATAAAATTTCGATATAGATATAAAAAGTATTGTGCTGAGAAGAGTGTGAATGGCAGGTTACTCTTTAGAAAATCACTGAATCAGTATATCATGTCCAATGGCATTTGATCTCTCCATTTGGTCAAAGTAAACAAGATGATAATATCAAGTGAAGCTACTCTTCATGGAGCACTTACTGCCAGACATTATGCATATGAGTCTTTCATAGGCATTATCTCATTCATTCCTATTAATAAACTCAGGAGGTTCCCCTTTAACAATGAGAAAACTGAGACACAGAAAGATAAAGCTAGATACAGAGCAAAGAATAAAACAAGAATTGTTCTAAAACCTGTGTTGCTAAGCCTTCCACTACACTGCCTACATTACGTTGTTGTTTAGTCTCCCGTGAGATTGATAACAAAGAGTGAGTGAGCATGGCAAGAACAGGACAGAAGCATAAGGAAGTATATTAATCAGGATTAGGTTTGACTCATAAGAGAAAACCCAAAACAGTGTTTAAAAAAAAATGATTACTGTAGCTTTGTAGTATAGTCTGAAGTCAGAGAGCGTGATTCCTTCAGCTCCATTTTTCTTTCTCAAGATTGCCTTGGCTATTCAGGGTCCTTTGTGTCTCCATACAAATTTTTAAATTTTTTGTTCTAGTTCTGTGAAAAGCGCTCTTGGTAATTTAATAGGAATTGTGCTGAAATTGTAGATTGCCTTGGGTAGTATAATCAACTTGACAACACTGATTCTTCCAATCTAAGAACATGGTATATCTTTCCATCTGTTCGTGTCATCTTTGATTTCTTCATCAGTATCTTATAGTTTTTGGAGTACAGGTCTTTTGCCTCCTAGGTAGGTTTATTCCTAGGTATTTTATTCCTTTTGATGCAACGGTAAGTGGGATTGTTTCCTAAACTCCTCTTTCTGATCTTTCGTTGTTAGTGTATAGAAATAAAACAGATTTCTGTGTATTTTTCTTTCATGTGGAAGAAATTCAGACTTAAGCAGTCTGGGCTGGGAACACAGCTCCCCACTGGCAGGTCACCACTCTCCCATGTTGCTGCTCCACTATCCTTAGTATGTTGCCTCTTATTTCAAAATGGCTGCTTGAGCTCCGACCAGGAAGTACATAGTAGGAAGGGACAAAAAAGTATGGCAAAAGGTACTCATATTCTCTTTTAAGAAGCTTCCTAGAAGTTGCGGCATAGCACTTCCACTTACATCTCATTTTTCAGAACTAAGACACAGAAACACTGGAGATGTAGTCTTTATTTTGCATAACCACATAGCCAATTTAAAACTGGGTTTCATTACTGAGATAATAGGAGAGAACAGATGTGCGGGAAGAAGCATAGCAAGATAGAAGTTAAGCAATGACCAGACACAGAGGTAAAAGAAGGGGAGGAGCCAAAGGGGGCCCCCAGTGTTCAGATTCTTCCTGATTAGAGGGAAGGTATTCAATGCCTTGAGCAGAGATGGGGTAGAAAGCAGCAGGAGTAGTCTGGGGAAAGAGTATAGAGGGAAGATGATGAATATGACTTTAGAATTATAGTATGGCTGAATTATGAATGGAAATTAAACAAATCTTTATAACAATGGTTTTTTTCATTTCTTCAACTGTAGAAACATGACAGTGATTCTGAATCCCTTTAAACATGTAAATACTAAGCATTGAAATGAATTTAAGTATTTTTCCATTGGCGCACACTTTTAAAATGTAAGTCATCCAGAACATCAATAAATATTCCAACCATTATTCTGAAATAACATCTGAAAAAACATTCTAGTTCTTTAGTGGATATTGGGAAGATTAGGTTTTGAAAAGAAGAAAAATAAGCATTCTTAGAATCTAGGACATCAAGCCCAGAGTCACTGAAGTCAGCAAAATAAAAGCCTGAATGCCATTTGCCCAAATTCAAGCAGACCTTTCAAGGAGACCCAGAGGGGTAACATGAGCCTGGAGTGATTAACCAGCTTGAATGATTGGTTAACTGAGAGTCCATGTGTTTCATTCCAGTTTCACTTGGATACAGAAAGCAGCCTCCCAGAGAGACTGACCTTTGGCCAGAGGTACAGGATGTTGTCGTCTTCCAATAATTGCAGGAAATATAAAGATGCCTAGTCAGATCTTTCTCCACCTTCAGCCAAGAAGATTTTCCAGGGCAAGAGTCATGTCTTTCACATCTCTGTTGCCCTTCTGCTCAGCTCAGCAGCTGTCAGTATATGTTTCTCAGGATATGCTTGTTGAGAAATATCACTGAAGTGTTTTGCTCCTATCAGAATTTTGCTTTGTTTTAAGGACCTGAATAGCATCACGTCAGCATTTGTATTCCCGGACCTGAAAGGGAAGAGGACGTAATGTTCCTCATATCCTCGTTATTCAGACACATCCATCCTTCCATGCCACTTCTGCATTGAAGGCTTCTCGGACTGTATCAGTCTTTCTTCCCATCTTCTGAATGCCTTAAGATTAATGCAACTTTGGACCAGGTAAGGCATTCTCTCTTTCAGCAGTTCCAGCCCAGGATCAGTTTCACACTAGCTGAGCAATCCACTGCGAGAACCAAACGTAGACTGAAGGCTATGTCATATCTTTAGTGCTGTGAAAAAAGTATGGAGAGCCACTCCTCTGACAGTTTCACACTGAGTTAACTGTTCCTCGTTTGTCAGTCTTATTTCATTGTTTAAACTGCAAGCTTCTTTAGGTCCCAGACTGAGTCTCAAGTCTCTTGGCTTTCCTCATCCAGCACCTAGCCCAGGGTTGTGTGCAAGGAAGTCTCTCCATAAACACAATAACTGTGGGGGGCAGTCACTACAGTGGGAACTATTGCCATAGTGGTTTCTTATTAAAGGGCTAAAGATCTGGTGGTTCCCAGAGATGAAAATGTCCCAACATCCAGGCAATCTTCAATTTCTCTCCACATGTACATTCATTTTTAGGAAAATAAAAAGACACCCTGGCCAGATTCTTCAGTAACAAAGTTCACAAGACAGCACAGACAATTCAGAGGAAAGGAAATCTATCCCCATATGATTCCTGGAGCAGTGTTCCTAGAAGGAACTCATCTGACACCTTTGGGGCCTTTGTTTGTACTCTTTTGTTTCCTTTATTTAAAAAGGAAAGAACAATACTGATCAAAGTCAGTCAGCAATGAGTTTCTATTAAACTAAATTTAAACCTGCCCTAAACCATTAGATAAATCATTTCATACTATTTTCAGTTACAGTCTATTTATACTCTACACTTAGATATTTAGCTCTCCTGGCTAAAAAGGATCTAAATGTCTTAGGAGGGGCACCTCACTAATTAAATAATGTTTAATTCAATAGTGTTTGCAAGCTTTATGGTATTTCAAAAAGCCACTGTAGCCTCCGTAGTTGGCAGGCAGCTCATAAAAGAGAAACCTGGCAGAAGGGCAACAGGCAAAAGCCATAACGGGGAAGGACGTCGAGAAATATTTTGGGAGTAGCCAAGCCATCCTATGAGAAGGATAGAATGCATTTATAGCTTCTGCACACACTACCTCTGTAGGCCCTCACCTCTACATTCCACTGTCACTCCCCTCGTTCTAGATGGCATCATGTCTGGTGAGAACACTCACAATAACACACTAAGGACTTTGTAGTCTCCTCCTTCTCTAACTCACCTCCATCCTGCCACCGAAGTCGTCTTTCCAGAATACATGTTTGATCTTACTTCATCACTCTTCCAAACCCTTGACTAGCTCTCCATTGCTTAGTGGATACAGTCTACTCAACAGCAAGCAATGTAACACCCTCTATGTTCTGAACCCAAGCTCTCTTTCAACACCCTGCTATGGTCCTTTCTCCTCTCCATCTTCCCGCCTCCCAGACTTTCACACAAATCCTAAGCATTGGAGTGAATTATAAGTAGTCTTCAATTAACCTTTTACATACAAGTACAGTACATCTTTGTGTGAAGTGGAGTTTCTGGGTCAACAAGTTGGCACATTTAAAATTTTTCTACTCTTGCCAAATTTCTTGCCAAACATGAAATACCCATCTCCGTTCCATTCAACAGTGTGAAGAAAGCTTTGTGTCTACTCTTTCTTAAACTGTGACAGTACAACAGGTAAAAAATCATATCTCAATATTGTTTTTAATTTCCATTTTTTTACTTGAGAAATTGACCATTCATATGTTGAGTATTCAGGGCATTCCTTCTTTTTTGAATTCAGTTTTAATGTACTTTTACTCATTTTTGTATTGAATTTTACCTTTTTCAAAAAATTAAATCCTCAAGAGTGCTTTAAATAGCCCTTATTTGTCAATTAGGTCGCAAAATTTTCCCATTTGTCACCTATTATTTAGTTTCTCCATATTTTCTTACATAAAAGTTTTCTTTTTAATGTAATTTTGTTTTATTTTTCATTATGCTTCAGAATAATTTGTTATTCTTTAAGAGATGTTTTCAGTCATGAAATTTTTTAATGTTCTCTTCTTCTAATACTTATTTTTCATCTTTATTTTAAAACATTAAACTATTTGAAATTTTTGTTTATACTATGAAGTGATGATACCATTTGAATATTTTTTCTAAAACTATCAATAATTGCCCCCATTATAAAAAAGAAGTCCATTTTTACCATTTGAATTTCCACCTTTATCCTATACTAGTTTTTAGAGTCCCGCTGTCCAATAGAACACTTATGATGATGGAAATATTCTATATTTATACTGCTTATGTAGTAGTCATGTGTAGCTATTGAACATCTGAAACGTGATATGACTAAAAACTGAATTTTTCATCTAATTTAGCTTTAATTAATTTAAATGTAAATAGCTACATGTGACTATGGCTACCATACTGGACAGTCCTGTACCAGCACGAGGCTGCTTCCATTACTAGAGCTTTATTATTTGATTTGGCTTATAGTAAAGCAAACACCATCACTGTTCTTCTTCTATTCTTAAATATTTTTTGGCTTTTCTGTTGCATTTATCCTTCCAATCAAAATTTAAAATTAGCTTGCTAAGTTAGCAAAAAAGAGCAGGGAGCATTTATCACACTGAAATTAAGCGTATAAATTAATTTGGGAAGAATTGACAATATCCATGATATCAAATCTTCTCATCTGGCATGTAGCATGTCTCTCCCTTAGGAAGTTTTTATAGTTATCTTCCCAGAGGTCTGTGAGGTAAGAAGATGAATTGCACAGTTAGGAGAAAAATACCTCAATCTCTTGACACTTAGAGTGTGACCCATCTTTGCTGTGCACCCATCTACCTTTCCCCTGTTCCATCTACATTTTGGAAGAAAATGATAATGGGATTAACTTCATTATAATTGTTGAAGGAGTGCCTTAAGCGGAAACTAAGTCCTGTAGGAACACACAGTAGATGATGTCGAGCAGAATACACAGTGATAATCCCATGGCAGCTCACATTTTTGTGGAAACTACCATGTACCAGACACTGTTTTAAGGGCTTTATATGTATTAACTTATTTATATGCACAACAACCTTATTAGATTCAGGTAATTATTAACCCCATTTAACAGATGGGACAATTAGGAGCAGAACTTGGCAGTGATTTGCCTATTACATCCTGAAGCTGGGCTTCAAATCTAGGCAGGCTCCCTCCAGAATATGCTCTCACCACCCAGCTTGCTGCCTCTCTGAAGATGCCCTTTGGTTTTCTGTTTGTTTGTCTGTTGTTTGTTTGTTTAGCATTTGTTATTGCTTTACAATGTTGTGTTAGTTTCTGCTATACAGTGAAGTGGATCAGCTGTCTGTATACCTATACCCCTTCCCTCTTGGACCTCCCTCCCACCCCGCCCCCCATCCCACCCATCTAGGTCTTCACAGAGAACCAAGCTGAGCTTCCTGTGCTTTATAGCACGTTCTCACTAGCTATCTATTTTATGCATGGCAGTGCATATGTATCAATCTAATCTCCCAATTCGTCCCACCCTCCCCTTCCCCGCGCACCCACATGTCCATTCTCTACGTCTATGTCTCTATTCCTGCCCTGCAAATAGGTTCATCTGTACCATTTTTCTAGATTCCACATATATGCGTTAATATACAATATTTGTTTTTCTCTTTCTGGCTTACTTCACTGTGTATGACAGTCTCTAGGTCCATCCATATCTCTACAAATGACCCAATTTCATTCCTTTTTATGGCTGAGTAATAATATTTCACTGTATATATGTACCACATCTTTTTTGTCCATTCACCTGTCGTTGGACATTTAGGTTGTTTCCATGACCTGGCTATTGTAAATGGTGCTGCAATGAACACTGGGGTACATTTGTCCTTTTGAATTATGGTTTTCTCACGGTATATGCCCAGAGTGGGATTGCTGGGTCATATGGTAGTTCTATTTTTAGTTTTTTAAGGAACCTCCATACTGTTCTCCATAGTGGCTGTATCAATTTACATTCCCACCAACAGTGCAAAAGGATTCCCTTTTCTCCACACCCTTTCCAGCAATTACTATTTGCAGATTTTTTGATGATGGCCATTCTGACTGGTGTGAGGTGATACCTCATTATAGCTTTGATTTGCATTTCTCTAATAATTAGTGATGTTGAGCATCTTTTCATGTGCCTCTTAGCCATCTGTATGTCTTCTTTGGTGAGGATACCGTTTGAAGTGGGATTTTGAGAGCTACCCCGGCTTGGTACCACTGAGTAGCCTTCCACACACAGCAAGGCGCCCTCTCTGGTTAAAAACTAAAGGGGGCAGCTAACATCAAACTAAAAACCTCCTGGGTTTTATTATTTACTATTGTTTCCTTATTATTCCCAAGCATTTTTCTATTGTGGGTTAGAATTTTTTATTATATTTTCTAACAAGTTGTTTCTGGAATAAGGGAATGCTGCTGGATTTTATACATGAATCTTATATTTACCAAAATCTTTTTATTTCTAATAGTTTTTCATGTCATCTGTGATAAAAGTTCTTTTATTAACTTACTAAAAATAGTTAATTTTCATGTCATATGTAATAAAAAAAGTTATCTCTTCCTTTCTAGTATATATAGCTTATTGCTTTTTCCTCCATTTTTATGTTAACTAGAAGTGCCAGAAAGATACTGAATACTAATCATCCTGTGTGTGTACAGAGTAGAAGGAAGGGTCATTTCAAATTATCCATATAAATAATTTGTTCCTTAAGTCTATTTGCTTTGTGAATATACATATACTTCTTCTTCCAGGAGCCGCAAAGGACAAACTTGACAAGCTCTATGTACATTAGCATCGTCAACAGGTAAAGCTCCACAAATACGGGGTTTCCATTCAAAAGAGTGGTTCCCGCTACTCTCTTGACCAGAAACTATGATGAAGGTTCTCTGCAAGGGCTGTGCACAAAACAAACAAGAGCTCCAGCCTGGGGATCCTTACTTCGTCTACCACATAAAACCAGGAAGGAGCACTTCTACTCTTCTCTGGGAATCCCCTGTGGCCATTAGTCACATCAGTGCAATTGCAGACTTCCCTCTGGATGCAACAAACACATAGTAGGTATTAACATATGCCCAGCCTTGCAGGGTGGTTGGCGCTTGGAAGACCCCGAGTTGAGTAAAGCATGATTCTTATCTTCAAGTTACTTACCATCTACTAATAATAACCAACGTATGCCAGGTAGGCTAACACTTTACATGCTTTTCTCATTTTACTCTCAAAACAACACAACTTTATGCCCATTTTTACAATGAAGAACTTGTCTGTCTTTATCGCCTTCTACCTGCCAGTGATATTATTCAGGAATCCAGTGACTTTCAATTATATCCTTTGAATATACTCCTTTTCTTTAATTTTTATTGGAGTATAGCTGCTTTACAATGTCGTGTTAGTTTCTACTGCACAGCAAAGTGAATCAGCTATACATGTACATATATCCCCTCTTTTTTGGATTTCCTTCCCATTTAGGTCACCACAGAGCACTGAGTAGAGTTCTCTAAGCTATACAGAAGGTTCTCATTAGTTGTCTATTTTATACATACTATCATTAGTGTATATATGTCAATCCCAATCTCCCAATTCATCCCACCACCTCTTTCCCCCCTTGGTGTCCATACGTTTGTTCTCTACGTCTGTGTCTCTATTTCTGTTTCGCAAATAAGATCTGGATTCCACATACATGGGTTAATATAGGATATTTGTTTTTCTCTTTTTGACTTACTACTCCTTTTTAATTCAGAAATATTTATGATCTTCCCTTTAGTCAATATGTTCTGAAATTTCATGATAATGTGAAAAAAAATAGATTTTTTTCCCATTTTTGAAAGGGGGCATTCATTGGGCATTCAAGTGATTTTCTCAGCCTGGAAATTCATGTCTTTTGATTCTCGGAAATTTTTTAAATTATTTGTTTGTTGATTTTCTCCCTTATTTCCTCCTCTCTCTTTCTGAACTTCTCCTTATTTGGATATCTGGCCCCTTACACTGATCCTTTAATCTTCTTTTATTTCTTATTTTCCACCTCTTTGTCTTCTTAGTCTACTTTTTGGGGAATTTTATCAACTTTGTCTTCCAAACTTTTCTTGAATTTTTAATTGCTATTTATTTTTAGTTTCAGGAAGCCATTTTTCTGCTCCATTTTGGTTTCACCCTTCTTATTCCATGCAGACAGTATCTCCTTTTCTCTGCCTAAAGATATTAATGATACTTTTCTGAGGTTATCTTTAGCTTTGTGTCTTTTTTATCTCTGAATCCCTTACTGTGCTTGTTTTGTCCTATCCTTTGTACTAGAAACTCTCCATAAAGCCCTAAAAAGTGTCTGTAGTCAGGGCTTGTCAATTGGCATCCTTCATTTCAGCATTACTGGGCTGAAACATTTCCTGAGAATATTTAATGTTCAACACCTCTAAGTCTTTCTTCTTGACTTGGTCTGCTTCCCCAGAAGAAAATCCCAATGCCCTGCCTTAACTACATAAACTTGGCTGCCTGCTTTCTCAGAGGCAAGTGGGGTAAGTTGGATGAGGTCATCACCATTCAGTGGGCAGACCATCAGTGGCCTCCTTGCTGTTAGTGTGACTGCCCAGAGCCCGGCTGTAAATGGAGTCCCGGAGCCCCGAGTTCCTTTGACTCAGCCTCTCCAGAGGGCAGACAACCAGTCTTCTGCTTGGGTTAAGGGAGAAGCAGTGAGCCAGCATTGCAGAGTGGAATAGGGCTTCTGGGGCTACAGCTTCGTGTGCAGACCTGCAACCAATCTTCCTACACTCAGCCCCTTCCTATCTGTGGTTCCCATGACCCTCACTTTCAGTGGCATCTCATACCACCAACTCTAGGGATTTTCTAGGGTTCTGTTGCATGAACCTACCTGCATCTAAGTTTCCCTCGCTGGCAGCCTTCTCTAGTCTGCTGAGTCTGTTACCACTCCACCATACGCTTTCTAACCTCAAGAACCCTAATGCTGTGCTTTCCTCATTCTCCTCCTTTTGTTTTTCTATTACCACCTTTTTAATACACTTTCTGTCATTTTAATTGGGTTTGGTGTTTCAAGGACACGTCTAAGGACAACCGTGACATACGTTTACCTCTGCTCTCTCCTGAAACCCCCCAGCATATTCTCAGAAAATGGAGGTTTCTTCTCTTTTCCTTCTTATTTTCTATCTTGGGTAGAACACGACAGTATAACCATGGAATAAACTCCTTAAAATTTAATATACGTGTGTTTTAACTTTTTGTTTTGACATAATTTCAAACTTACATAAAAGTTACAAGAATAGTAAGAAGAAACCTTGTTTAACTTTTATCCTGATTCACCAAATTTAACACTTTGCCACATTTTCTTTATCATTCTAGATAGATAGATAAATGATAGGTAGATAGGTGGATAGATAGATAAATGAGAGATAGATAAGTGATAAATGATAGATGATAGGTGTATAGATACAGATATGTGTATAGTTTACTTTTCTAAACCATTTGAAAGTGGTACATATATCATGCCCCTTTTTGCCCTTCATACTTAAACATGTATTTCTTAAAAACAAAGAAATTAACCTGCATAATCAGAGTATGGTTATAAAATTCAGGAAATTTAACATTGATACTATACTTTTATCTAGTGTACTTTATAGCACATTTTTCCTCTAATGCAGGATCTAGCCCGGGATCACATATAGAATCAGCTGTCATGACTCTTTAGTTTCTTTCAATCCGGAACATTTCCTTAGGCTTTCTTTGTCTTTCACGACATGGACGTCTTGAAAAAATACAGAATATTACAGAGGGTTATGGGGCTGCCCTGCTAACATTTCCTTCTGAGTCAATTAAGCATCTCTGACTTGAATACCATCTAGGTGATGTTTGTTGTTCTCAGGGTAGTAGGTCTAAAGGCACAAGATATCCACCTGCCGCTAATTAGTGTAGTTAATTTTGATCACCAGGTCACAGTGCTGTCCAGTTTCTGCACAGCACAGCTGCAACATAAGGAATGTGTGAGGAAACAAATGAGACTATGCAAATATCTTTTCCTTCTCAAGCCTTCCTCCCTAGGCTTAATACCCATATTTTTGTTTGAATCAATCTTTTTAAAATAATGGTTTCCAAATAATTTTTCAACTTCACCGCTTCCTCCACATTTTGACTTTATTCCTATATATTGTATGAGAAATAGATTTATGCTTTTTCATGTATTCATTTGTCTTAACACCATTTATTTTAAAAGCTCATCTTTGCACAAGTGATTTAATACATCACCTTTGCAGACAGTTAATTTCCACACGAAGTTGGTTCTATTTCTGGAACTGCATTCCAGTGGTCTACTTATGCACCTGTACCACACACACTTAATTATATATCTTGATTTTCAATGTCTTCCTAGCAATTCCTGCAAGTTTTTTTTTTTTTTTTTTTTTGCAGTATGTGGGCCTCTCACTGTTGTGGCCTCTCCCATTGCGGAGCACAGGCTCCGGACGCGCAGGCCCAGCGGCCATGGCTCACGGGCCCATCCGCTCCGCGGCATGCGGGATCCTCCTGGACCAGGGCACGAACCCGTGTCCCCCGCATCGGCAGGCGGACTCCCAACAACCGCGCCACCAGGGAAGCCCCTGCAAGTTATTTTTAATGAACTTTAGTATCAACACATTTAGCTCTAGGAAAAAAAAAAATCTTCTTGGTATATTTTTTGAGATCACATTAAATTGATGTCATCTTAGAGAGAACTGACATCTTAATGATGTTGAGACATGCTAACCAAGGACAAAAGATGTCTTTCCATTTATTCCAGCATACTTTTGAATTTTTCAGGAGTGTTTCATAGAGGCTGTGAATATTTGTTAAGTTTACCCTTACATAAATTACCTTTTTGTCACTGTGGCAAATGGGATTTTTCTCTTCCACTATGTCTTCTAACTAGTTATTATTGTTGTACATATCCACTATTGATTTTTGCATATTGATTTTATGTCTTGCTACTATTCTGAATTCCTTTATTATTTGAGTCTGATTTACCTTGATTCTCTAGAATTTTGAAGGTATACTGTTATGTCATCTGCAGATACAGGGTATGTGGAGAAATTCAGATTCATCTGGTCACCAATACCTTCCAGACCCAGAAAATACACACACACACACACACACACACACACACACACACACACACACTTATTTCCTTGAGAAAAAATAGTTCTGAAAAGAAAGGCAAATGATAGTGCTGTTAATAGAATTTTAAGGTTAAGAAAATGATGGCTCATAAGTACAATATGGCCCATTATACAATACAGAATTCTGGAATAAATTAGAGAATGTCTAGTTCAGCAGTACTCATAGCTGTAAGGTGAATACATCCATGATATATCTATGGAGAAATAGGAAGAAAGCAATTCATGACGTTTTGGCTAGTGTTACAGCCAGTGGGAAATATTACCCATCAAGTAAGAGATAAAACTATAAATTGTTTGAGTAGCTTCACCAACGCATTTACCACCAAGTGCCTCACGGAAATGTTTGTATAGTTTTCTTACTTACTGACCAAACTGCATGTCTATCAAACCACTCATCCTCCCATCATTAGTCAGCCCAACTATCCACTTTCACAGAGTTTGGTAGCAGTTTATAATGTAAGAACTCTAACAGTCTAAAGAAAATGCACACATGGCTCAGTATCTTTTCTTGCATTTTATGTCAGAAAATTTATACTTCATTGATATTTATGATTTGAGAGACTCTCGAAAAATCTCAGGATAGAGCCCTTAAATGTCAATCATCCATTTTTTTCATCTTATATCTACTATTTTTAAGCTTCACAGAGAAATCTTATTCCTGGTATATTAGAACTTCGGATGACCTGTTTTATCTTTACCGTTTTCATATATTTCATGGGCTTTGATTACAATCTCCTTAAGCCTTTTTATTTTCCCCAAAGTGGAAATTTCTCCTTCAGAGACCTTTTGCAGACAGTAATAAGATGAAATTAGAAAGGGCCAGAGCTAAGGTACTTAAAAAATTAAAGGATAATCTATCAGAGAGAAAAATATAAAGGAAAAATGAGGAAGAGAATTGAAATGACAAGATTAGGAAAGAAAGGTTTTTAAATTGAAGGAGAGGGGTCTCCCTGCTTCTTTCTTAGTCATATGGATGATCTCCTTCACTTCTTCCTCACTCCCAGAAATACAGTGCTGTTCTCATGTGGGTACTTCACTAATTACTTTCCCAAAATACTGACTGAGAGAACAATTACTCACACGTTGCTGAAGACAACTCTGGAAACTTAACCTCTGGAGAGGTTTCTTGCCAACATGCCTTACACCATCTGTTCTGCCTGTGGTCACATTATTTACCCTATCCAGCGTGCAAAAGGCCATTTTTGGCTATTTGACTGATGTATATGCGACACTCCCATCACTCCCATCGAAATGCATTTGATAGTGTAACCCTCTCAGTTCATTACAACCTGTCAGTGAAAATGGATGGCCTCTTTGCTACAAAATACATGTTCAATTCATTAGCATAAGAGTAACAGCCACAGCTGATGTCAAACCATCTTAGGACGTGAGAGACAGCATGAAGTGGGATGGATGGCTGAGGAAGAAGGTGGAATAAACTAAGCAGGTTCTTAAACAAGTAAGATCCTTTTAGGAAATCTGATGAGTAGCAATATGATGGTTTCAGACGTTTCTGAAACAAAAACGACATCTTACTCTGGTTAAGGACTCACTCACTCCCTGATCAATCTTTGTACATTATTCTCACCCATTCTGATCTGTTCTAAAACCCAAAGTACAGATGGCCAGTCTCTTACACTTATGTACCAAAACTTTTCATCTTTCTGCTTTCTCCTTTCCTACCACCAGGACACAAGCTCCTTGATGTCATGAAGTGCTCTAGTCTCCTTAAATTTCTCTCCCAAGCTATTATCTTTTTTGGCATTGAACTTGCTTCTAACACTATCTAGCTAAACTATAATAAAATTGGTTTGTGGTAATGCATTTATTTTACAATTACCTTTTGTTTATGATGCTGAAAGTGATACTGAATTTATATTTAGAATAATGACACATAATTTCTAAACAAATTTATTAAGGTGAAAAAGAATAATTATAAAGAAAAATAGTAAGTAAATAATATCTAGGTGTTATGTGGATATGGAAAATGTTGTGAAGATTGTACTCAATGACAGAAATTTTGAGAACACCTGTCAGAGCAGAGTAACAGAACAGAGTAACACCTGTTACTCGTGTTAGTAAACCTGATTTCTAGTCCAAGCTCTGTCATTTGCTGCCTGGAAGATATCAGAAAAGTCATGTAACTTCCGTGTACTTCATCTGCTTCACCAGGAAAAAGAGGAATTTGACCTTCAATGATCTTTCAGTAAATAATAAGAGCCACCGTTATATGAATACTTTTATGGGTCAGGCCGTGTAAAGCGCACTACATAGGAACTCTCACTTGATTTAACGCTCAAGACAACCTGGCAAAGGAGATGCTGTCACTCCCATTTTAAAGACTGGAAAACAGACTCAGAGAGATGAAGTAACACGCCCCAGACTGCATGCACAGCTTGGACTCAGCTCAGATTGGTCTGACTCCTAAGTTGTGTTTCCACCTCCTGAGGGTAGCTCACATCTCGGATCTTATTGCAATACTAATGGCAATTACCATCCTGCAAAATCTCTCTAAGGGACTCAATTCTAAGATTCCTAGAGCTCTATTAACAGAAAAAAAAATTACAAAGGGCAGCATAATTTTACATTATTTTTTAAAAACAAATTCTAGGATTAAAAAAGTAACATTTATGGTATAAAATGCAGGAAGTACAGAAAAGTATAAAGAAGAAACAAAACATCACTTCTAATTCGACCACCCATAAATTACTATTTGGCTATATTTCCTCCCTGTCCTTGTCCCATGAATGTATGTTCAACTGCCCTCCAGTCCCAGGAGCAGTGGGTCCTCAGAAAAGGATGAAGACAATGTTAACTGATACCTTCAGTCTTCCTCCTCTCCCCTCTGTCCCTTTAGCTAATAGACAAATAACAAGGGTACGGTTTCTTGAGCACCTACTATATCAAGGCATATTGCTAGATCATTTCATTCTCATGACATCTTTATGAGACAAATACAGGGTGTTTTTTATTATTACTGTTATACACATTTTATAGAGAATGTGGCTTAAAAGGTAAAGCAATCACCTTGCCCAAGGTCCTAGAATCTCTAGTGAGCTCTGCTTGCATGGCAATAACTCATTTTAGGGTAAGCACTTACAGTCCCTAAAAGGCACCCCCAGTATCGCATATACTGTGTTGAAATGTCCAAACTCAAGTAATCCAGAGCCTTGGCAAAACTTTTCTCCTAACACTTACCAGAGAATACTAATTGAATCCTAGGAATAACCCTGGACAACTAGAGATCCCATGTTAGATGAGGAAACTAAACTCTAAAGGTGATGTTGGATTAGCTTTACATAAGAAAGACCTAGAAAAATTTATATAGCAGAATAGGAAAATTACATCAAGAAAAGGGGTCCCAAGGAAATGTCAGAATATGGTTCCAGTTTTGTTGTCATGAAGAATATGACATCTTAATTTGTTTTTTGTTTTTCTACAGCTGTAGAGTATCACTAATAAAATACAAAGGTGTGTCACTTCATTTAAATTGGCCCTCTATCTACAAGTAGACTGAACCAAAACATAGACACAGAAAATCCATCACTATGCAGTGATGGCTGATAAACTCTTCAGTATGAATAGATGCTGTAACACTACATTTGATTATACTGAAGTCTACTGTCAGAAACAATGCATTAAGACATGCTCAGTCAGTCCAGCACATGTGGACAGCAGGTTTCTAGGACAACCAATATAAACCACCAAACATTCTAAAAGTTAAGTCATTAAAGTTTTAAAGAAAAAATGTTATATATAATTTTATGTATCTCATTCTCAACATTAGGCTTTTTAACTGCATGTAATACGAATTAGTCTAATCACTTATTCCAGTGTTGAATTCATGTTGGGCTTTGACATATGTTGAAACTGAGGAAGAAAATAGATTTTTATCAATATCCTGGTAAGTAGTTTGACGCTTGCCTGATTCTATAGATGAATAAACTATTTAAGATTAGTTGTCTCTGAAAAATGAAGTTACTCTGAACATTTCTTTAGATGGTACATGTGAAAGTAATTAAATTTACTTTAAAGCCATTCAATGAATGATTTAAAGGAAACCTTCCAACATCTTCCAATCTAAGTGTTATGCAGAGAGGCTGATAAATCAATGGTCATCGTGCAAAGATTTTCTGTCAAGCATCTCTCTTAAATGAGAGACTTCTATTTATTTTTTTAATGAGTCCAGAGAAATGTGCTCAATATCCAACACCCAGGTAAAGTTCCTAACCCAGCACTGCTTTCTGAAAAGGAAAAATATTTCTCTCTAAGATTTAACTGTGGAAAAAATGTGGTCAGACACATAACTATTGCAAGCTATTTTTTTTTCAAACTTCCCCATCAGATCTCAATGTGATTGGAAGGTGGTTTTAACTTCTCAACAGTCTGATCGCCGTTAAACCAATTGGATTGTCTGTCAGATCCCGAAAGCTGTCACCTAACAGCACAGAGCCGTCATCACTCAAGGATTTCAACTTTCCAAGTCTCATCAAGGTACCTGAACAAATCCTAAGAGGGGAAGAAAGCCTATGAGTGCACATTTTAAGAGTCAAGTAAATTCTTTAAATGCTATGTCACAATAGAGATGTTTTAAACTATGTGAGTTAGGAACCAAGAGTATTTGGACCCAACTAAAGTTTCAGTGTCAAAGAAATTTATACTTTTTAATTCAAATTACACTACCCGTCCAGTTGCCTATCTAACTGAAATCCTGGCTTTAATTTCAGGCTGAGATTGACTGTCCTGGTGTATCATCACTTAGTAAAGCGTTTCATGGTCTGACCTCCCCATGAACAAATGCTTGACTTGGGGAAGACGTGCGGTAAAACAGCTAAGAATGTGTGTTCTGTGACAGGTTCAGATCCTCTGTACCATTACACCCCATGGGACCTTGGGCAATTTATTCAACCCTCTTAAGTTTCTTTTTTAAGTCTCTGACCATGGGTTTGTGAAATAGCAATTTTAGAAATCCACTTTATAAGGTGGTTTTGAGGATTATGAGATTAAATACACAATATAAATGTTAATTTTTATCATTAAATTGCATTGACTTAAGAAAGTTTAACTGAATGTTGGAAACCATAATACTCACGGTCTAATCCTACTTCCATTTACTGTCTATACCACCTTAGGCAAAACGCATCATATCTGTAAGTATATTTTCTCATCTCTAAAATGAGAATAATAATATCCGTTTTGTCTGTACCTCAAGAATGTTGTGAGAATCAAATGAAATAAATATATATATATAAAAGTGCTCTATAGATAATAAGATAAACTACAAAATTTTTTTAACATGAAACCTAAGAATAAAGTCTTAAAATGTAAATCAAGTAACCAAATGGAAGGGGGAACAGTTTCTGGGGCCTCTCCTCTCCAGACTTTTCTCTCAACCATGCCAAAAGGTGGGTCACTTTAGAAGCTTTTCAAAACATTATCTCAGAGCATGAAGCCAAGGAATCTTGGTTTACTGCTCCTTGTTACAGACAAGAATACATTTTAACCAAATTATAACCTAAAGAAAAGGCAGACACACATCTCCTTGAACCACAAGCTTCAGAGAAGTTGTTCTGACCTGTACTCTTCCTCAGAGACATAAGCAAATCATGTTTCTCCTGATCTGATTCTGTACCTTTCCTAGTGACCAAAATCATTTTTAAGAAGGGAAGTGAACAGTAATGACAAGAGAAGAGGATGTTAGACACATCTGAAATGTAATGGAATGTGGGGAAAGAAAAACAATGATTTCATCCTGTTAAAAAAATGAAGTCAGAGTACCTTACAGAGTGCATAATCCACAAAATGTTAAATCAGTGAGGGAAGGAAAACAAAGAAAATGATCACACTGCCTCAGGGCAGGGCAGAAGGGTAGAGTGGTTCAAAGTACTGGTTTTGGAGTCAAATCCATTCGAATTTATATTAAGGTCCACTTCTTACTGGAATAGATTCAACCTCATCAGTTCTCAATCCCTTGATGTATTCTCTACATCAAGGAAAATACCACTAAAATATCAGAGTGGCTATGGGGATTAAATCAGATATGACATGATGTTTACACTTAACCCAGTGCCAGGAACACACTGGGTGCCCATTATACTGATACTGTTACAACTAAGACGAGGATGATAATAAATCAGGAAATGGTTTAGTCCCTGCATTAGTTTCCCAGGCTGCCGTAACAAATTGTCACAAAATGTGTGGCTTAAAATAACAGAAATTTATTACTTGACAGTTCTGGAAGTTAGAATTCTGACATCAATAAGGCCATGCTCTTTCTGAAGGCTCTAGGGGGAGAATCTGTACCTTGCCTTCCTCTTTGCTTCTGCGGTTCCCAGCCATCCCTGCTGCTCCTTGGCTTGTGGACATATCACTCCAATCTCTGCCTGTCATCACAGGGCATTCTCTCTGTGTGTTTTTCTCTGTGACTCTTCCCTTCATATAAGGACACAAATCACTTTGGGTTAAGAGTCCCTACTACTCCATCCAGTATGGCATCATCTTTTTTATTATTATTATTATTTTTTTTTTTTTTTTTTTTTTTGCAGTACGCGGGCCTCTCACTGTTGTGGCCTCTCCCGCTGCAGAGCACAGACTCCGAACGCGCAGTCTCAGCGGCCATGGCTCACGGGCCCAGCCGCTCCGTGGCATGTGGGATCTTCCCGGACTGGGGCACGAACCCACGTCCCCTGCATCGGCAGGCGGACTCTCAACCACTGCGCCACCAGGGAAGCCCTGTATGGCATCATCTTAACTGGATAACATCTGCAAAGACCCTATTGCCAAATAAGGTCACATTCACAGATACCAAGGATTAGGACTTCAACATAGCTTTTCAACCCCAACAGTCCCTAAGGAAGAAGAGAGAAATGAAGGATGCACACTTAGGCTTTTTCCCCAACCCCATTCCACACTACACCGGAAAATACTGCATTTGGTTCTAGAAAGTTTCTAACCATAAGTACGTTAAACACTGGAAATCATTCACAATAAAACACAAAATAATTTAGGAAGTGAAAGAGCTGGCTAATAAGGAAATCTAGCAAAAGTGAAATAAGCGTGTTGGACAAACAAAATCCACAGGGAAAGAGTGAGAAGTCTGGATCAGTCCAGAAGTCAGGAGTGAGATATTTATCAGAAAGGATTAAGAATAACAAAGGGGATGAAATTAAATGAGAAGATGATTTAGGATGAGTACCAGGTGATCTGTCAGGTTAACAACAGCTCTAATGAATGACGGTCAGACAGAGGACCTGGCGAAAGTATGAATTTTTTAGCCATTAAAAATAGAGAGCATGGCATAGGAATTACTTATGGCCCAGCAAGCTAAAGACAGTTATCAATTCCTTGCATACATCTTGGACACATACATTTTTCTATAAAGGGAAATCCAAGTGATGTGTAAATGAGCTGGGTCTTCTATACCACTGATCCGGGTACGGGGGCCCTCATTCCATATTCAGGATGAAGAGGAGAGCTGGAGTGATATAACAAGAAGTAGAGTGAGAATGCTGTACCTCTCTCTCAGTCTATCATCTTCTAGACCTCACCAGAACACCAGCTCCATATCCCGGCTCCACCACTGACACATCATTCTAAATAAAGGAGGTAATATAATATCTAACTTCACAGGTTCTCCTGCGAGTAGTGAATCATCCCACGTAAAATCCTCAGCATGGTGGCAGGCACATGGTGAGTTCTCCATAAATGACAGCTACCAGCCTAGATTGTGATCTTTATTTTCAAAGCCTATGGTGGTTTTCTTTATTGTGACAAAGTAAGCCAGCTCTTCTCTGCATCGACCAAGCAACATGTTTGTTGAGTACACGCTATGTCAACCAAGAGAACTACTATGTGCCCAGCACAAGGCTGGACTGAATAAGAGATTTAAAAACAAGCATCACGGGGCTTCCCTGGTGGCGTAGAGGTTGAGAGTCCGCCTGCCGATGCAGGGGACACGGGTTCGTGCCCCGGTCCGGGAAGATCCCACATGCCGCGGAGCGGCTGGGCCCGTGAGCCATGGCCGCTGAGCCTGCGCGTCCGGAGCCTGTGCTCCGCAACGGCAGAGGCCACAACAGTGAGAGGCCCGCCTACCGCAAAAAAACAAACAAAACCAAGCATCATGAATCTCCTCCACCTCAGAAGAGTTCCTGCCCCTACCCTATACCTGGCTGCAATTCCAGCCGTTAGAGGCTAATGTTATTGCTTCGCTTACGCTTCAACATAGCCTTAAAGTACGTTTTCTGTTTTCGGCAAATTACCCCGTCTCAGTGAACAAAGCTGTACCAGGAACCTTTTGTAATCCATCTCCCTCACAATAAGCTCAGCTAAGTACATCCAAAGGGTTTGAAGTCATTAGGGCAAGGCCAGCTGTCTCCTACCTGGAGTACCTCCAGAGGCTAATGGCTCTGCAGTGGCACTGAATATATTCATATGTATATGTGTATGAGGAAGGCTCAGGAATTCCGTTTGAGGGAGGAAACACTCTCCCCCTTTATTGGTTCAAAACTTCAAGGGACTTCCCCAGGTGAAATCTGAAACTGGTCTGTCTACAGGAGGGCAAGGAGAGACCAAAGAAAGAGGCTGCCCACTCCAGGTTGGTAGGTGGCAGTTTTAACAAGCAAGAAAACTCTCGAGGCTTGTCTCAGGCAGCTACAAGATGAATAGATCTCCCAACCCACCGGCCAGGATCTTAAGAGTTCATATGTCTCTCTCTCTCTCTGTGTCTCGCTATCTCTCTCAGGATACTCACCTTTAGAACCTAGCCACCATGTTGTAAGAAAGCCCCAAAGGGTCCATATAGAGAAATACATGGAATGCCCCACGTAGAGAGAAACTGGAGTCCCAAGTCAACAGCCAGCATCAAAGGCCATAAATATGTCAAATTTTTCTGATCCACAAAATCTGTGAGTGTAATAAATGGTTGTTTATGCCACTAAATTTTCCTGTAATTTATCATGCAGCCATATTATCAGGAATAGGTGCCACATTATATCTTTTCTCTAGGAATTAACTTCCTTTTCCTGGAACATTTTCAATTTCCTAACATCTGAAATCAGACGTTACCAACATCAGCCTTTTTCATCAACACCTATTCAAGTTATTAATTACAATTTATATATTACTTCTTCTGGTCTTTTTTCATCCCTCAGACTATAGTGTTTCCTACTATAGCTTACTCCTATCTACTCCACTCTTCCTTTATCAAAGGGCTCTTCAAACTTAATGTGAATAATTGTCAGCCTTCATTGGAATTTAAGATCAATGAGGGTAGAATATCTGTCTTGTCCATCATTTTGCCCTCATGTGCATAGTAAATTATGCAAACAATCTAAGAGATTACAGTAAATTATGCAAAAATGCTGAATCAGTATTTTCTGTCTGAATATATAAGTAACATAAGGCAAAAAATGAAAAAATTATTAAACTGAAATAGTTTAATTAAATCGATGATTCCCCCCAATTCAATGGATTTATAAATTGACTTGGAAAAGAAACCTTGAAATTAAAAATATTTATAATTTTTCCAGCCCAAGCCTTCAAGTGAAGATTGTTTCTTAGATGTGGTTAAATTGGTAGAGTTAAAAATTGTGAAAATAGAAAAAGGGGTCCATTGTTTAACATGAAACTTGCTGTATATGCCTGTAATTAGATCTGTGGTTTGGGGAAAATTAAATGCTACAGAGGGTAGGGAAATTAGGGTAGAAAAATTATACCTACTCTAGGTATAAATGGAAATGTTTCGAGATTGGTGTTAGCAGTTGTTTTTTATTATACGCAATGTAGTTCCTACTTCCATTTTCCTGCAAATAAAGCTGCCAGGATGTTTGGCCATTTAAGTGGTGGAGGGTGGGGGTGGGCGGGGAAGAGTTTCTATAGAGGCCTTAACTGGTTTCAATGGAGTAAACCATCCAGATGGTTTCAACAACACTTTGCTCTCTTGAGCCTCTTCCTTGAAACGACTCCTGGTGCGGGAACAGTGGATGGAGCCTACATTCCAAGGACGGAGTCAGAGTGAGGAGCCTCTGATTACCCTGGTCCAGCTTTTGGGTCAACCAACAGTCACATCCTCTCAACGACCTCCTCCAACACTCTTGCAGAAAAAAGCTGTCAGGGATCACTAATGCTATCTTTAAATGTAGCCCTCTACGGCCATAGAGGGCAGGAAAAAGAGCACAAGTTTTGGATTTGATTCTTAATTTGACACTATTACTGCTTTGACCTAAGGCAAACTATTAAGCCTTTCTTAGCCACAATTTCCTCATAAAAATGGAGATAATAATATACACAGTAATCATCTAAAACATATAAGTACTAGATAAATGGTAGAAGAGGGAATTGTTTTCAAGTAATTCTGACATCATCATGAAAAGACATTTACTTGGTAGAGAAATCGGTACTGAGAAAATTTCTAAGAGACAAAGCTCATTTTCTAATTCTGCTTTTTGTAAAAAGAGAATAAAGGCAGGAGCATATCTCTGACTCTTAACATTTCCCAACAAGTAAAATTCCTTTTAAGAACCCATTCAAATAGCATGAATACATGGGCTTTACTTTTTTTCTCCAGTCCTTGAATAACAATTTGGTTGCGTAAAATAACTGTGATCAGTTTGAATGAAACCAGAAATAGAACAATACAGTTAATGCTTACTCTCTGTATAGAATAATGGAAGTCTGCTAACTTCTGAAATAGTGCAAAGAAAGATTTGTGCATAATGTCTAGCAGAGGAAACTAAATGTATTTCAGCAAAGCACACACAAAAAAGGTTACTATCTCTCTAAATTGTTTAGATTTTTCTAAGAGATTACAGTGGTTTACCATTTTTTGAAGTTCTGCAATTTAAAAGGATAGAGTTTGTTAAACAAATATTGTTTTCTCCTCTTTTATTCCTTCTCTTCACACAGGTCACTTCCCATCCCTAGCAAAATTCATCCTGAAAACCTAGTATATATCTTTCCATATTGTTATCAAAGACCATAAAGTCATATCCACACGTATGTATGTACACACATGCATATTTACATGCCCCCAATTATATCATATAATTTCATACAATGATGAAACTCTCCTACCTGGAAATCATGTGTGTCCCCAATGTTTTTTTTAAATTTTTATCAACCTAATTCATGCACATAGGAAAAAAAGATTATATAGCACTGAATTTAAAAAGAAAAACAGTATTTATTGTCCCATCCTTCCCTAATCACCAAGTGTGCTGGCCAAAAGCCAGACCCCCTGTTTTTAACAATGTACTCTCTACTCTCTCCAGCTTCCAAATCCCAAACCTCTCTAAACTGGGGAGGGAAAATTTTTATTTCTTTAAAAAAATGTATTTTCCTGTGTACATTTCAGGGTGTGACTTTCTCCACCCTTCTCCATCAATTATCTTCCTCTATCTTATTCTGTCTAAAAAAAAAAAAAAAATGTTCAAATGTCTATTCCCACTGATGTCTGTTCTCCTACTTGTATTTTTTTCACCCACTTACTATCATATTAGTGAGGGCTGGAAAAAGTAATAGGAGACAAACACATTGACAAATCCACCTTCTTAAACCATAAGGTCACCCATGACTTTTATAAGAGTAACTAATAGCGAAATAAACCAGAAGCAAGGGGAGGCAAAAACCATATGCCCACAACTATTCACTGAATAAATGTTGTATCCAGGCCCACCATACACAATATCTCTTTTGATCGTCATGTGATCAAAGAATATGTGATACAACTTATTATTTATATTTTAAGATGAAGAAACTGAGGCTACTTAGGAACAGTCAGTAAAATTCCCTAGACTAACACAAATGGTAAATGGTGACCAAAATTTATATTTAGGTCTTTCAGGCCCCAAATCTGATCCATGTCCCACTAAATCGCACAGCCTCTTTTTTCCTCAGGTATATCCTGAAGTCATTGTTAAATTTAATCCATAATTTGTCTCACTTTTCAGTGCTTTAAAATGATACCTGAAATTTTTAAGTATAACCATGAGACACTGAGTAAGCCACACTGTTAAAAATATAGCAAGATAATATAGAATAAAACAACCCCCAGAAACCTATTTTAGCAACTTTCCTTATACCTGGAAAGAAAAATAAGGCTGAATGATTTGCAGCAGAAAGTTTGAAACTAGCATTACCAATTTAATCTTTCATTATAACAAGAGAACTCAATTAACCACAACATTTAACTGACCAAGAGTTCTGACAATAAAGATTTAGCCATAATTTTGTAGTTTGTAATTCTTTAGAATATGATTGAACTATCCAGAGGCATTCAAGTGAAAAAAATGACTGTAACTGAGATAAAGCAGGAACAAGAATATAATTTAAGTTTAATAAGTCATCTCAGAAGGTTTTTTTATTTTTCCCTCAGCTGCCGTGCTAACATGAAAAGTATCAAAATCAGGTGTGATGATTCCTATTGTGACTAGAATTATTACAGAATAATACAATAATGTGATTCAATGCTGATACCTTTATTTGCCAGTGAATTCTGTAGTCTTTTGAATCTATTCTCCCTTTTGAGTAATTCATAAAGCAAAGGCTTTAGACCGCCATGATAACATCTGGCTAGAACGATTCCTGACACATAGTAGGCGCTCAATAAATGTTTATGGACGAATGAATGATTCTTACAACAATATACTGCCAGAGAACTAATGTATTTTTCAAAACTCCATAGATACATAGACCCTCAAGTCAATTATTATTTAATCTTAACAGACTGTTTTACTGGGAATAACAAGATTACAAGCTAAAAAAGATAATGAGAGAAGAAAAGAATTGGGTGTGATGGATATATTTTAGAACTCATCAAACTGGGAATCTTCACCTTCTACCCTAGGGCAGATCACAGTTCTTACACACTCATGAAAGCTAATCTTAAGGGCAGCAAAGGGGAAACATGATACAAATTTGAACCTGAGCTGAACATCAGTGTTTTATATATTCTAGTTTTACAGGTGAGGTTCTCAGAGGACTAGGAATAGTCTAGACCAGGCTGGTACCTCTTGACAAACCTATGATGTAAGTAACAATTATTACTTTCTCCATTTTACAAATAAAGAAGCTGAGCCAGTCATGTACCACAATGTTCACTGCAGCTCTACTTACAATAGCCAGGACATGGAAGCAACCTAAGTGTCCATCAACAGATGAATGGATAAAGAAGATGCAGCACATATATACAATGGAATATGACTCAGCCATAAAAAGAAACGAAATTGAGTTATTTGTAGTGAGGTGGATGGACCTAGAGTCTGTCATACAGACTGAAGTAAGTCAGAAAGAGAAAAACAAATACCATATGCTAACACATATATATGGAATCTAAGAAAAGAAAAAAAAAAAAAGGTCATGAAGTACCTAGGGGTAAGACGGGAAGACACAGACCTACTAGAGAATGGACTTGAGGATATGGGGAGGGGGAAGGGTAAGCTGTGACAAAGTGAGAGAGTGGCAGGGACATATATACACTACCAAACGTAAAATAGATAGCTAGTGGGAAGCAGCCGCATAGCACAGGGAGATCAGCTCGGTGCTTTGTGACCACCTGGAGGGGTGGGATAGGGAGGGAAGGAGGGAGATGCAAGAGGGAAGTGATATGGGAACATATGTATATGCATAACTGATTCACTTTGCTATAAAGCAGAAACTAACACACCATTGTAAAGCAATTATAGTCCAATAAAGATGTTAAAAAAAAAGAAGAAGCTGAGCCATGGAGAGGTTAAGCAGCTAGCGGGCACTGAGATAGGGAGCGAGGAAAGCTGAAGAGCTCCAAATTAGCTTTGCCAAGACCTCCCAAGCTCCCTGCCTCAAACTCACCAATCAACAACCTCAGTGAGCAGCTACAGCTAATCCGGGTCTTTAGTTTTTTGCCAACTCACCCACAGTGTTCAGAGCCACCACCAAATACCCTTTGCCCAATCCTCACACCCCTGGCATTTTCAAAGAAAGTAGTTGTTTGTGGTGCAAATTTAGCCAATTTTTGCTCCTTAAAGTTTACCAGCAGCAAAGTGTAATTTCTTTCTTCCTTTTTTTTTTTTAAGTGAAGAAATCTAAACTCATTTTTTCGCAACATATTTTAAAATGTGAATTTTAAAACGACTTAGCAAACGTTAATAGAGTATCTTCTATGTTTGACTCAGCAACTTATTTTTAAATGTGACATTTTTAATAGGTTTAACAAATACTTATGTAGTACAGTCTCTGACTTAGGATGGTTCGACTTACGATTTTTCGACTTTACGACAGTGTGAAGGTGAAACACGCTGGGACCCGGGCCCTGGGATCCTTGGCTGCAGTGCTTGCAGGACTGGACAAACGTCTCCTCCAGCAACAGAATATAAAGAAACTATAAAGGAGTAAAAATAACTGCATGCATAGGCAGCTGGGGCAAATTATAAGTAACAAGATACAAAAAGACCAAAAACCCAGCAGCCACTTCTGAGGTGCCGGAAGGAAAAGCAAGGTGCATACTGCGCATGATCCCTGCGCACGGCACCAAAGGGCCGGCCGACTGCCTTAGCCACACCTCCAGCCTGGACGCGCCCACAACCTCACGCCATTTAAGGGACCAGCTCACCCCCTCTTAAGGAGCGAGCAAGGAAACCTGTTACTTGTTTTCGCTCCCTCGTCCTGCAGCACCAGTGCCAATAAAGCCTTGCCTGAATTTCTTGTCTGGCCTCATCAATTTTTATTGATTAAAGAGTCCAAGAACCCACGTAGGTAATAAAAGCAATACACATTTAGTAGAAACCGTACTTGGAATTTTGAATTTTGATCTTCTCCCAGGCCAGAGAGATGTAGCACAATACTCTCTCATGATACAGGGCAGCAGCAACAAGCCACAGCTCCTAGGCAGCCACGTAATCACGGAAGTAAACAACAGATACACTTATAACCAACTATTCTGTACCCAGACAACCATTCTGTTTTTCCCTTTCAGTAAAATATTCAATAGATTGCATGAGATATTCAACACGTTATTATAAAATAGGCTCTGTGTTAGATGATTTTGCCCAACTGTAGGCTAATGTAAATGTTCTGAGCACATTTAAGGTGGGCTTGGCTAATCTCTGATATTCAGTAGGTTGGGTGTATTAAATGCATTTTCGACCTAGGACATTTTCAACTTACCTTGGGTTTATCTGGATGTAACTCCATCTTAAGTCGAGGAAGATGTGTGCTCTAAATGCACCAGACACAGTATATTTAATCCTCCTAACAACTAAAGGCAGCAGATAAATTATTCCTTATTTTACAGATGAGTAAACAGAGTATCAGAGAGGCAAAGTAACTTACTCAAGGTCACACAGCTAGTGAATAGGAGAAGTAGGATTCAAATCCAGGCCACCTGGCCACAGAGACTGTGCATGATTATAGGAAGGAAGGAAATGTAGAGGCTCTTCTGGGAGAAATAACCACGGTTTCAAAGCCTTTGTAGGAAAATCAACAAGACTCAGTGATATTAACATATTCAAGCATCAAAGCCAAAGGAGTCCCCATTAATTTCTGAAAAACTCAACTCCAAAGTTCTATGGCTTCCCTTAGACCTCAATTATTTGCAATTATTGGTTGAAGAACACATATGCAGAAATACTAGTGGGAAATAAGAATGTCTTGATATTTAGACACAATGTGCCAAATAAACTTAAGCCTTATATGTATACGCATAATTTATTTCCAGGTTAGATGGAAAATAAACTAGTTATGATGTATAGAAATAGCCAAATAGATAAGGTATCTACTTGTAGTAAAAACTGTATTTATTCCTGATCTCCTTACAATCATTTGGTGCATCCAAGATAGCAAATGTTCAATCTGGAGAAGGAAGGAGTCTCAGTTGTGCGTTTTACTGACCACTCAATGCCAGCATGTCCCCCTGTGCTGGGGGAGGGCGTTCAGTGATGACTGGCACCATGACAGCTCTAACAACTGGGGTTTCCCCTCATAGTCTTATCTCCACACGTTACAAAGATCAAACTAACAAATTATAAATGAGTATTCGACATAAATGTGAATTCATACAATAATAAGTACATATTGATATCCATAATCAGAACTCACACACACACACAGTAACTCTCAATGAGCACAAGAAAGTCAAAATTTTTGAGAAATGTAAAATGAATATGTTTGTTCCTAGCCCCCCAAATTATGCACAGCTTTCAGTCCAAATCAACAGCTAATTCGTTGAATGACCTGCAGCTAATATCTGATTAATGAGTCAATTACCAGGAAGCACTTAAAAAATATGAAGAGCTGTATAAATGTTAAGGATATTATCTTCAAAAGTCTCTCTAGGTGGGGCAAATAGCTCTTCACTCCCATCTGCCTTTGCATTTCTTTTCGCTCACCATGAACAATTCATTCTCTCCTGTAATCTTATTTTTGCAACTCAGAACTAATTCCATCCAGAACTAATTCTCCAGGAATGGTATCTCCACACTATAGGGGACTGTTTTGACAGCTTGCCAAGGCATGGATTGTGCTTTGAAAAATTCACAAAACATATAATTCATTAGAGAAGGCAAGAGATTACCCACAAACGGTATTACCTGCCAACAGGTAAGTAACCACCTTAGCCTTCTTGGAGAGAGCCATATGAGATACCACACAAAATGGAAAAGATAGAATCATAAGCAAGGCAAAATTAAATACTCTAAATATAAAATACAGTACTCTAAATGACAAAAATATGAAGGTTACTATTTAATGTAATTTATTGTCACAAGCTGCCCCAGTATATGCCCACTCTCGACCCAACTTTGACCCAAACACAGAAAGGCATCTCCTCAAATTTCATCAAAAGTATCCACTTATACTCCCCTAAAAAGAAGAGTGAGAAATGTCCATTTCACTGAAGATTACTGTTGGGAGTCCAAGGGCCAAAGCTGAGAAGAGAGAGTTGATGGAGCACAGACAAAAACCAACTTAGATAGTCATGAAACACATTTTTCTTTCCCCAAAAGCTCCTGCAACTGGGCTGCCGCTGGAGGTCCCAGCTCTGGCTCTTCCCCCCTGACCCCCACCCATTTTGCACACAAATTTCCTTTCTCATCTTATATCTTGTGGTTAAGGGACTAACTTTTCCTTCTTGGGCCTATCCTTGCGGTCTCACTCTCTATCCCAAACAATTCACTGAAATTCCCCACACACACACACAACAAAGTGCTTTCCCCAAGAGAAATTATGGTAAATAAACTTTTCTTCACCTTGTTACACTTTTTTTGGTTAAACAGAGACTTTCTTGGGTTTTCGTTGATTTGTTTCAGTGAGGCTGTAAAGAAATTGGACTGCTATAATATCATCTCTAAAACAGGGTTTGTTTCTGCTTTGTACATCCCTCACTATTCTCCCTTCTTCCCTTCCCAATGAAATTTTAGAAAATATATAAAAGAAACAACTATGGAATCAAACCTGGGCATCTTGGCTAAAGAGCAAGTAAAGCTGGTAGCCACTTCAACCCCTAGTCCTTGACTTCAGAAGAGTCTTATTTTGAGGACATGTTTTCCCTATGTGGACTTAAAAGAAGATTGCTATCCTGCTGGTTTCAGAGAATCATTCTGGAAGAGTGCTACTCTCTGAAGCAAGTGCCAAATGCTGTTATCAGATTGTTATTCTAGCATTTCTGTGGGCAGCGCGAATCCCTTTGATTTGACAGTTATCAAACTAGGTGGGAAGTACCCACGAGTCTTTATTTCTACTTGCGCATCACTCCATTTAGCCTTCACAATGAATCCTCAACTGGCTCAAACGTGCTTAAAACCACAACGAGGCATTACACACGCACGCACACGCACACACACACACACACACACACACACACACACGGTGCCTGGGAAGACCTGCCTGAGGCACACAGTCAGGGGCAGCCTCAGGGCTGGTGAGGTTTACAGTTTGTCTCCGCTTTCTTCTCCCTACTCGGCTGAGGTCCCTGCACACACCCCTCCCAGCCATACCTCCACAGGAGAGCCTCTCTCTGACTACTCCTAGATTTTCCCATCCACCTAATAGACATAGTGCTATTAAATTCACAGGGTTGTACTAAAGGTTTAAAATGTGGTGATATATGTAAAACACTTAACACAGTCCCTACAAAACAAAGTGGATAGTCGATGAATATCAGGTGTTGTTATTGTTGTTGATATCAATTGACTCCATTCAGACCAAATTATAGAGTAAAAGATGCCAAGGGAGAATCGTTCCACCAACTCTCCTCCAAAATCATTTCCCCTGAGAAGGAGCAATGACCCATCTACCCCAACCTAACTCCCTCCCTCCATGTCCTCCCAGAAATGATAATTAAGGTACTATCAGTCTTAAAGAATTACAGATAGGGCTTCCCTGGTGGCGCAGTGGTTGAGAGTCTGCCTGCCTGCCGATGCAGGGGATGTGGGTTCGTGCCCCGGTCCGGGAGGATCCCACGTGCCGCAGAGCAGCCGGGCCCGTGAGCCACGGCCGCTGAGCCTGCGCGTCCGGAGCCTGTGCTCCGCAATGGGAGAGGCCACAACAGTGAGAGGCCCGCGTACCGCAAAAAAAAAAAAAAAAAAAGAATTACAGATAAATAACATCTGAGCATTACAGCACTGCCTTTACTTCTCCCACCCCTACCCAGTTGTAAACCAATGGTTACCACACCAAGCCAGAAAGAAGCTGTTTCAAGACAAAATTCTTGCGGAGAGCAGCTAACCTAGTTTGGCACACTCAGAACCTTGTAGGCCCTCATGAGACTCAGGTGTCTGTATTTGTAACAAAACCTAGAGGGGTTTATTTAATTCTCAGATGTTCTCAGAGTTGACTTGAGAATAACTGAGTCCACATCTTTGATATTTATATTTTACTATTCATAGTTATAAAAAATACATTTTATAAGGCATGGAAAATTAATACTAGTTAATAATTTCTCCTTATTATGAAATTGAAGATAATTTTTAAAAAAATTTTTAAATCTGCTTTAGGCTAAATTCTTATCTAGGTCTCAGATGGTTCTTGTCCCATGCATCCATGTTGAGAATTTGCTTCTTAATCCCAGGCCTTTATTACTAAGTCCACATTTTCATATAAGCCTTGACTCGGAGTACTGAGTTTATGAATTGATTTCCACATATGAATGAACTGCTGCAGAGAGCTGGGTATAAATATGAGGGCATCTCTTCTGTTAATAGCTCATACTGAAGGTGACTCAAGCCTCTTCTTATTAGCAAAGCTGGTATCTTCTTGGGGTTTTCCCCTCCTGTGGAGTAGACTAAGAACTCTGGGCAGTCTAGAGGGAAGAGGTCAGTCCAACTTCTGCACACATATGTGGGGAGTCAGAAAATCAATGGGCTACTGCCATTGCTTCTCCCTGACACAAAGAGCCTCGGTCCCCTTCTGATTCAGATATCCATGAGGAGGGCTTCCCTGGTGGCGCAGTGGTTGAGAGTCCACCTGCCGATGCAGGGGACACGGGTTCGTGCCCCGGTCTGGGAAGATCCCACATGCAGTGGAGCGGCTGGGCCCGTGAGCCATGGCCGCTGGGCCTGCGCGTCCGGAGCCTGTGCTCCGCAATGGGAGAGGCCACAACAGTGAGAGGTCCGCGTACCGAAAAAAAAAAAAAGAAATCCATGAGGGTCACGTGGATCTTTAGGGAAGATAATCGACTGCTCTTTATCCTCAGCAGAGGGCAATTCCGCTGACATGTTCTTTCAACAAATATTCATTGAATGCCTCTGGGTCAGGGGAAAACAATGGTGAAAAGGACAGCATCACCCTTACCTTCCTTGCATTGACACATGACAAGCAGAGCATACCCATACGACGCTGACATCCGGGCCTCGGTCACCAAAAAGCAGCAGGACCAACACTTCCAGAAAAAAGTGACCTTTGACTTCATGTCCTCTCTCTTAATGTACCCCTGGCACTTCTCCTAGATAGATTTTTATTCTATTCTATTCTATTCTATTGTAGTAAGAACACATGAAATGTGCCCTCTTAAATTTTCAAGTGGACAGTACGTACTGTTGACTATAGACACAGTACTGTAGAGCAGATTCCTACATTGCCAGCCCCTGGCAACCACCACTCACTCTTTGATTCTATGAATTTGACTATTTTACATACATCATGTAAGTGGAATCATGTAGTATACACCACCCTGAACACACCCAATCTCATCTAATTGATTTTTTTAATTTGCTTAATCTGTTTTTTTTAATTTCTAGTTTTTCTTTTAATCACAACTATTAAAAAAACAGGACACAACTGCCTCACCCAAGCTTACAATGCATTCACTGTCATTTGAGAAGAAATATTGTCCACTGCAGAGAAATATTTGGAAGCATTCAAGCCCAGTAAGTACCCACTGGGCTCATCTTATGAAGGTTTTCAGCTTTCTCCATGTGACCTTATCCCTTAGAGCCTGTTTGAACTCAGACTCCAGCGAGAACATGGGAAGATCAATAGCATCTTGGTTGGGTGTGGGGAGCGGACTGAGGTACAGAGGTAGCCGGGACTACGATCCCATGGCCCAATCAGAACATAATTTCATGCCCACGTGGCTTTATATTCGGAATCTAATTTCATCCAAAGAGCCAACTGGCCCTGCTAAACAGCGCAATGGTGTGAAGGGTAATTACAGTGAAAGGCAGCAGCTCCCCATGGGCTCTGGAAGACAGGATGGATTTTAACAACTCATCTCACACCCACTGTCCTGGGCAAAACAGAGGAGCAGGGGCCGTGGGCGTGGCGCCGAGCCTGCAGTCCTTAGCGCTCACGAGTAGCTTTGCACACCGTCTGCCTGCACCATTTGGGGAGCCAGCTGGGGAAGGGACCCTGAGGCTTTCCCTTGGCTGCTCTGGCCTTGCACTCCCGCCAGGTTCATCTCCGTGAGAGGCAGAGCAAAGAGCCTCGCAGGCATCTGTTTCACCAGCTCAGCATGGCCGCGGGACTGGAGATAAATATATTGGCAAACAGTAATAACAACTGCTGTTTCCACGTAGGGTCACAGTAGCGCTTGAGCAACACGAATAAATTACTGGGACTTCGAAAATCAAGAGTCGTCACTGCAAAGAGCCTGGTTGTGTGAGGATGGATGGCGGCAGGGAATGAGGTGAACTCAAGAGCTCATCTGTTACAGTATTGAATAAGGTTCTTTTCCTCCTGGGAAGTTTGAAGAGGCGGAGCCACAGGAAAGCCAAGGTCTTTGCTCTCTGCCCACAGCCAGACACGATATGCTGCCAGCAGGCCCAGGCTGAGGCAGAGGGAGGGGATGAAACATCTCCATCTCCAAATCCCAAAATAGTCTTTTACATGCATTTAACATGCTTAGGCAACTTCCTTTCTTCTGAACATTGGCTCTCCGTTTCAAGTCAGATCCCATGATCCCTGCCGAAACTTGCAAGCTCTCTTTGAAAGGCAGAGTTCACACAGAGAGAAGGAAGCGTCCACATGGACAGATCAATAGGGTTTTCACCTCTGACTGAAGCCAATGAAATTGATGGGCGGAGCTTGGGACTCCCCCCCACCCCCCACCCCGGGCATAACTAAAAGTAGGCAAAGCAACAATCAATGATGGTTGATAATAGTTACGGTTATAGAAGCCTGGGTTTCTCTGCTCTAGTGCCCGCACACCTCCCACCGCACCACAAGCCTTTCCAAGAGAGAAAGGTGTATTTTTTCATGGCTTCTGCGTGCAAGACATGCAGGACAAGAAACAACAAAATAAGAAAAATGGATAAAGAGGCCATGACAGCTTGTGGAGAAAGAAACTTCTCATTTTCTTATGAGAAATATTCTTTTTTTTTTTTTTATCTTTTCCTGTGTGGTCTATTGTTTTCCATTTTGTATTGTATCTGATTTCTTTCTGAAAATTTGGAAGAGTTTTTTCCTAGTGATAACATTCATATTTATAACGTTATGTGATACATTTAGTCCTCTATGTATTTTGAAGAATAGAAGTTTTTTAGAATTATCATAGGTTGTAAATCATTCTTCTGTGGTTTGTGTTGTGGGATTCTTTTTTAATAAATCCTCGCCTACTCAGATTCACAGGGGCGTATTTTTTGCAGTACCGAATAATTCCACACTTTGACCAAAGAGAAATTAGCACATGTATTTTTGCTTTCTCTTTGCCTCCCTCTAGCTGATATTATCTTTTTAGTGTTTGCCTTTGTAATCCTAAATTTAATTGTACCTTTATCCGGTGAATTACCAAGGATGAGTCTGTAGGAGCAGTTCCTGCCAGGTGCTAGCAAGAAGAACATGCATTGTTCTTTAGAAAATTTTCAAACAATAATAAAACCAACTACAAGTCAGTCTGATCATCATTACCACACTGCTCCAATAATACAATACGAGTGATAAAATATTCTTTCTTATAAGGAGAGACCACCCCACTGCCACTTACCCCCTTTGTATGCCTCTATCAGTTGTTTTATCAGCTTTACTTAATCTTTTAACATTTCACTGTAAAAGATAAGAAAACCAGCCAAATAATAATAAACATTCTCCTCTCTCCTTATCTCTTTCCAGTATTTGTCAGGGTTTATAACATTTATGTTGGGTTCTATAGCCATATTCCCCATATTTGTTTTTGTGCAATTATACAGACTCAGTATATACCACCATTTTTCTATATTTTACCACATATCTCCTGATTGGCTGAGGCTTATCCTTAAGTAGTTTTTGAAATGATATATGGCCTCAAAATTCCCTACATTCTAACATGTTCATGAATGTCTGTTGTCTTAATACAGGAAAAATATTTTAGCTGGGTATGAAATTCTTAAGTGCTGCCCACTCTTTTCTGTGAAGAAGTCTGAACCTGGACTGTTTTTGTTTTACTGAAATTTTTCTTTTACTTGAAGTTTGTATTTATAATTCTATGTCAAATGTTCCTAGGAAATAGCATGCCCTTTCAAATTGTAGATTCTCCTTTTATCCATAAAATATTCTAAATATTTTTCTGAATAATTATCTCCATTTTTCCTCCTTAGGACACCAATTACACATATCACCTTTGTCTATTATTTTTTCTCTAACCTTTTAAACTCTTTGCTTCCATTTCAGTGTGCCAATTTTTATCAGGCCCCTTATTGTATTTTCAGCAATGTCTAGACTCTGTTTGTCTAATAGTTTTGCCTTTAGTTCTAGAGTAGCTTTGTTTATATTCTATTTCTTTTGTGCTTTGACTCCTGAACTCTGCCAGCTCACAGTGATCTCCTCGTACTCTCTAACTACCTCTCGCTGACCCCATATTTCTGCTTTGTCTGTTTTCTATATTAGAGCAATTGCTTCCTTAATTTTTTTAATGAATGTGAAATATCTGGTTACAATTTCCACCTGCAATGTATTTCTAGTAAGAATTCATTATCCAAAATTTGTTTCTCATTCCTTCTTTTTTCTAGTAATAACTCTCTCTATATAGATATAGATACAGATTTCTTTTTTAAATTTTTCATTATTTGAATGTGGTAAAGTTTCATGAACCAATTATATGAATGAGGTCATATAATTGTGGGGTAGGAGCCAGGATATGGCTCCTAATGTACCATACTAGTATCCATGAGCTCTTTGGGAGTTTAGTTTTCCCTAGCTGTAGAGACTGTCAGTTGTAGGAATTTTTATAATATAAAGACCCCTGAAGGTCCACCCATCACCACAATGGTGGACTGCTTCTTGCAAATTGTATTACTTGTGTAATTCCTCATTTGGCCTTGCTTTTCATTTCTGAGAAAAAAACCAAGCAGAGGGAAAACGACTATGCCAGTCAGTGAACCTTGTTCCCAATTTCCTGGCAGGGGTCTTAGTTTTGCACCTCTAAGGCCCCTACCTTAGAAAAGCACACTGATTTCTGGGATCTCTCTAGAGGGATATCTTCTAATTCTTTCCATCCCTCTGTTTGATTGCCACCATCATTATACTTCTTCACCTACCTTGTTGTCCCAAATTTATGCTGTCTCTTCTGAAGACAGATATTATGTTTTCATTTCTCATTCTTTTCTTGTTGCTTTTGGATAAGCCAAAAAGAAAGGAGGGAAATGACAAATTTAAGTGGAAGTCACCGGATCTTCTTACAAGAAAACCAATTCTATAACTAAAAATGGCATTCAGAGAGCGATCAAAAGCAAGGAAGAGAAGAAGGAAATTCAACTTCCAAGTAGAAAAATCTGTTCTTCACCAAGAAAACCATAGTAGTCACTACACACTCTTGGGTACTGGTTTGCTTTTCACACTGGTTACTATTTCTATCAGGGGAAACCATGACTATATCATCTTGTTTGACAAAACTTGTTAAAAAGAGGTCATATTGGGCTTCCCTGGTGGCGCAGTGGTTAAGAGTCCACCTGCCGATGAGGGGACGCAGGTTCATGTGGTCTGGGGAGATCCCACATGCCGCAGAGCGGCTGGTCCCGTGAGCCATGGCCACTGAGCCTGCGCGTCTGGAGCCTGCGCTCCACAACGGGAGAGGCCACAACAGCGAGAGGCCCGTGTACCTCAAAAAAAAAAAAAAAAGAGGTCATGTTACTTCAGTCCCAGATACTTGTCATTGCAACAGAAACTGCTGATCCAATAGCAATTGCTATTGGGGAATTATAGATTAATAGGTATAAACTTTCAGCTATGAAAATGAATAAATTCTAGAGATCTGCTGTACAACAATAGTATCTAAAGTTAACGATATTGTATTATGATGCATCATTAAATATGAGGATAGATTTCATGGTAATTGTTTTATCACAAAACACACACACACACACACACACACACACGAACACAAGGACATTTTTGGAGGTGAAGGATATGTTTAGTACCTTGGTCGTGGTGATGACATCACAGGTATATGCATATATCGAAATTCATCAAGATATATACATCAAATGTGTGGATTTCTTGATATATCAATCATACCTCAATAAAGTTAAAAAACACAAAAAATTAAAATTTCTTTTAAAATCAATTAGACTATGACATATTCCATTATACTTTCAAATATATTGACTTTTGTTTTTTTTTTACATCTTTATTGGAGTATGATTGCTTTATGATGTTGTGTTAGTTTCTGCTGTATGACAAAGTGAATCAGCTATATGTATACATATATCTCCATATCCCCTCCCTCTTGTGCCCCCTCCCACACTCCCTATCCCACCCCTCTAGGTGGTCACAAGGCACAGAGCTGATCTCCCTGCACTATGCAGCTGCTTCTCACTAGCTATTTATTTTCCATTTGGTAGTGAATATATGTCAATGCTACTCTCTCACTTCGTCCCAGCTTCACCTCCCACCCGTGTCCACAAGTCCATTCTCTACGTCTGCATCTTTATTCCTGTCCTGCCAGTAGGTTCATCAGAACCATTTTTTTTTTTAGATTCCATATATATGTGTTAGCATACAGTATTTGTTTTTCTCTTTCTGATTTACTTCACTCTTTCTGACAGACTCTAGGTCCATCCACCTCACTACAAATGACTCAATTTAGTTTCTTCTTATGGCTGAGTAATATTCCATTGTATATGTATGACACATCTTCTTTATCCATTTATCTGTCGATGGACACTTAGGTCGCTTCTATGTCCTGGCTATGGTAAATGGTGCCACAATGAACATTGTGGTACATGACTCTTTTTGAATTATGGTTTCTCAGGGTATATGCCCAGTAGCAGGATTGCTGGGTCATATGGTAATTCTATTTGTAGTTTTTTAAGGAACCTCCATAGTGTTCTCCATAGTGGCTGTATCACTCTACATTCCCACCAACAGTGCAAGAGGGTTCCCTTTTCTCCACACCCTCTACAGCATTTATTGTTTGTGAATTTTTTGATGATGGCCATTCTGACTGGTGTGAGATGATACCTCATTGCGGTTTTGATTTGCATTTCTCTAATGATTAGTGATGTTGAGCATCCTTTCATGTGTTTGTTGGCAATCTGTATATCTCCTTTGGAGAAATGTCTATTTAGGTCTTCTGCCCATTTTTGGATTGTTTTTCTGATATTGAGCTGCATGAGCTGCTTGTATATTTTGGAGATTAGTCCTTTGTCAGTTGCTTCATTTGCAAATATTTTCTCCCATTCTGAGGGTTGTCTTTTTGTCTTGTTTATGGTTTCTGTTTTTGCTGTGCAAAAGCTTTTAAGTTTCATCAGGTCCCACTTGTTTATTTTTGTTTTTATTTCCATTTCTCTAGGAGGTGGATCAAAAAGGATCTTGCTGTGATTTATGTCATAGAGTGTTCTGCCTATGTTTTCCTCTGAGAGTTTTATAGTGTCTGGCCTTACATTTAGGTCTTTAATCCATTTCGAGCTTTTTTTTTGTATGGTGTTAGGGAGTGTTCTAATTTATTCTTTTACATGTAGCTGTCCAGTTTTCACAGTACCACTTATTGAAGAGGCTGTCTTTTCTCCATTATATATTCTTGCCTCCTTTATCAAAGATAAGGTGACCATAGGTGCATGGGTTTATCTCTGGGATTTCTATCCTGTTTTATTGATCCATATTTCTATATTGATTTCTATATTGATCTATATTTTTTTGTGCCAGTACCATACCATCTTGATTACTGTAGCTTCGTAGTATGGTCTGAAGTCAGGGAGTCTGATGCCTCCAGCTTTGTTTTCTTTCTCAAGATTGCTTTCGCTATTCAGGATCTTTTGTGTTTCCATACAACTTATATAATATTTTGTTCTAATTCTGTGAAAAATGCCATTGGTAGTTTGATAGGGATTGCATTGAATCTGTAGATTGCTTTGGGTAGTATAGTCATTTACACAGTGTTGATTCTTCCAATTGAAAGAACATGGTCTATCTCTCCATCTGTTTGTATCATCATTGATTTCTTTCATCAGTGTCTTATAGTTTTCTCAATACAGGACTTTTGTCTCCTTATGTAGGTTAATTCCCAGGTATTTTATTCTTTTTGTTGCAATGGTAAATGGGAGGGTTTCCTTAATTTCTCTTTCAGATTTTTCATTATTAGTGTATAGGAATGCAAGAGATTTCTGTGCATTAATTTTGTATCCTGCTACTTTACCAAATTCATTGATTAGCTCTTATGTTTTCTGGTAGCATCTTTAGGATTCTGTACGTATAGCATCATGTCATCTGCAAATACTGATAGTTTTACTTCTTTTCCAATTTGGATTCCTTTTATTTCTTTTTCTTCTGATTGTTGTGTCTGAAACTTCCAAACCTATGTTGAATAATAGTTGTGAGAGTGGGCACACTTGTCTTGTTCCTGATCTTAGAGGAAATGGTTTCAGCTTTTTACCATTGAGAATGATGTTGGCTGTGGGTTTGCCATATATGGCCTTTATTATGTTGAGGTAGGTTCCCTCTATGCCCATTTTCTAGAGAGTTTTTATCATAAACGGGTGTTGAACTTTGTTGAAAGCTTTCTCTGCATCTATTGAGATGATCATATGGTTTTTAACCTGCAGTTCATTAATATGGTGCATCACATTGATTTTCATATATTGAAGAATCCTTGCATTCCTTGGATAAACCCCACTTGATCATGGTGTATGATCCTCTTAATGTGCTGTTGGATTCTGTTTGCTAGTATTTAGCTGAGGATTTTTGCATCTATGTTCATCAGTGATATTGGCCTGTAGTTCTCTTTTTGTGTGATATCTTTGTCTGGTTTTGGTATCAACGTGATGGTGGCCTCACAGAATGAGTTCAGGGGTGTTCCTCCCTCTGCTGTATTTTGGAAGAGTTTGCGAAGGATAGATGTTAGCTCTTCTCTGAATGTTTGATAGAATTCACCTGTGAAGCCATCTGGTCCTAGGCTTTTGTGTGTTGCAAGATTTTTAAACACAGTTTCAATTTCAGTGCTTGTGATTGGTCTTTTCATGTTTTCTATTTCTTCCTGGTTCAGTCTTGGAAGGTTGTACTTTTCTAAGAACTGTCCATTTCTTCCAGGTTGTCTATTTTATGGGCATATAGTTGCTTGTAGTAGTCTCTCACAATCCTTTGTATTTCTACAGTGTCAATTGTTACTTCTCCTTTTCCATTTCTAATTCTGTTGATTTGAGTCTTCTCCCTTTTTCTCCTGATGAGTCTGGCTAGTGCTTTATCAATTTTGTTTATCTTCTCAAAGAACCAGCTTTTAGTTTTATTGATCTTTGCTATTGTTTCCTTCCTTTCTTTTTCATTTATTTCTTATCTGATTTTTATGATTTCTTTCCTTCTGCTAACCTTGGTTTTTTGTTGTTGTTCTTCTTTCTGTAACTGCTTTAGGTGTAATGTTAAGTTTCTTATTTGAGATTTTTCTTGTTTCTTAAGGTAGGATTGTATTGCTATAAACTTCCCTCTTAGAACTGCTTTTGCTGCATCCCATAGGTTTTGGGTCTCATGTTTTCATTGTCATTTGCTTCTAGGTATTTTTTAATTTCCCCTTTGATTTCTTCAGTGATCTCTTGGTTATTTAGTAGTGTATTGTTTAGCCTCCATGTGTTTGTATTTTTTACAACTTTTCCTGTAACTGATATCTAGTCCCATAGCATTGTGGTCAAGAAATATACTTGATATGAATTCAACTTTCTTTTTTTTTAATTAATTCATTAAATTTTATTTATTTTATTTTTGGCTGCATTGGGTCTCTGTTGATGTGCACGAGCTTTTCTCTGGCTGTGGTGAGCAGGGGCTACTCTTTGTTGCAGTGTGCAGGCTTCTCATTGCAGTGGCTTCTGGTTGTGGAGCACGGGCTCTAGGCATGCGGCCTTCAGTAGTTATGGCACACAGGCTCAGTAGTCGTGGCTTGTGGGCTCTAGAGCACCGGCTCCATAGTTGTGGCACACGGGCTTGGTTGCTCTGCAGCATGTGGGATCTTCCCAGACCAGGTCTCGAACCCACATCCCCTGCATTGGCAGATGGATCCTTAACCACTGTGCCACCAGAGAATCCCGATTTCAACTTTTGCAAATTTACTGAGGCTTGACTTGTGACCCAAGATATGATCTATCCTGGAGAATGTCCCATGAGCACTTGAGAAGAAAGTATATTCTCTTTTTTTGGATGGAATGTCCTATAAATATCAATTAAGTCCATCTGGTCTAAGGTGTCATTTAAAGCTTGTGTTTCCTTATTTATTTTCATTTTGGATGATCTGTCCATTGGTGAAAGTGGGGTGTTAAGTCCCCTACTATGATTGTGTTACTGTCGACTTCCCCTTTTGTGGCTGTTAGTATTTGCCTTATGTATTGAGGTGCTCCTATGTTGGGTGCGTAAATATTTACAATTGTTATATCTTCTTCTTGGATTGATCCCTTGATCATTATGTAGTGTCCTTTGTCTCTTGTAACAGTCTTCATTTTAAAGTCTATTCTGTCTGATATGAGAATTGCTACTCCAGCTCTCTTTTGATTTCCATTTGCATGGAATATCTTTTTCCATCCCTTCACTTTCAGTCTGTGTGTGTCCCTAGGTCTGAAGCAGGTCTCTTGTAGACAGCATATATATGGATCTTGTTTTTGTGTCTATCCAGCCAGTCTGTTCCTTTTTGTTGGAGCATTTAATCCACTCACGTTTAAGGTAATGATCGATATGTATGTTCCTATTACCATTTTCTTAATTGTTTTGGGTTTGTTTTTGTAGGCCTTTTCCTTCTCTTGTGCTTCCTGCCTAGAGAAGTTCCTTTAGCATTTGTTGTGAAGCTGGTTTGGTGGTGCTGAATACTATAAACTTTGCTTGTCCGTAAAGATTTTAATTTCTCTGTCAAATCTGAATGAGATCCTTGCTGGGCAGAGTAATATTGGTTGTAGGTTTTTCCCTTTCATCACTTTAAATATGTCCTGCCACTCCCTTCTGGCTTGCAGAGTTTCTGCTGAAAGATCAGCTGTTAACCTCATGGGGATTGCCTTGTATGTTATTTGTTGCTTTTCCCTTGCTGCTTTTAATATTTTTCTTCATATTTAATTTTTGATCATTCAATTAATATGTGTCTTGGCATTTTTCTCCTTGAGTTTTTCCTGTATGGGACTCTCTGCCCTTCCTGGACTTGATTGACTATTTCCTTTCCCATATTAGGGAAGTTTTTGACTACAATCTCTTCAAATATTTTCTCAGACCATTTCTTTCTCTATTCTTCTTCTGGGACCCCTATAATTCGAATGTTGGTGTGTTTAATGTTGTCCCAGAGGTCTCTGAGACTGTCCTCAATTCTTTTCATTCTTTTTTTTTTTTTTTATTCTGCTCTCTGGCAGTTATTTCCACTATTCTATCTTCCAGGTAAATAATCCATTCTTCTGCCTCACTTATTCTGCTATTGATTCCTTCTAGCGTAGTTTTTATTTCATTTATTGTGTTGTTCATCATTGTTTGTTTGCTCTTCAGTTCTTCTAGGTCCTTGTTAAACGTTTCTTGTATTTTCTCCGTTCTATTTCTGAGACTTTGGATCATGTCTACTATCATTACTGTGAATTCTTTTTCAGGTAGACTGCCTATTTCCTCTTCATTTGTTTGGTCTGGTGGGTTTTTACCTTGCTTCTTCATCTGCTGCATATTACCCTGTCTTCCCATTTTGTTTAACTTTTGGGTCTCCTTTTTGCAGGCTGCAGGTTCATAGTCCCTTTTATTTCTGGTGTCTGCCCCCAGTGGATGAGGTTAATTCGGTGGCTTGTGTAGCCTTCCTGGTGGGCGGGGACTGGTGCCTGTGTTCTGGTAGGTGGGGCTGGATTTTGTCCCTCTGGTTGGCAGGACTGCATCTGGTGGTGTGTTTTGGGGTGTCTGTGACCTTAGTTTGAGTTTAGGCAGCCTGTCTGTTAATGGGTGGGATTGTGTTCCTGGTTTCCTAGTTGTTTGGCATGGTGCATCCAGCACTGGAGCTTGCTGTCCATTAGGTGGTGCTGGGTCTTAGTGTTGAGATGGAGATCTCTGAGAGAGCTCTCACTGATTAATATTACATGGGGCCAGGAGGTCTCTGGTTGTGCAAAATCCTGGACTCGGCTCTCCCACCTTGGAGGCTCAGGCCCAACATCTGGCCAGAGCACCAAGACCCTGCCAGCCACATGGCACAGAAGAAAAGGAAGAAAAAAATAAAAGAAAAAACGAACAGACAGAACCCCAAGACAAAGGGTAAAAGCAAAACGAAACAAAGTCACACAAAGAAACATACACACACTCACAAAAAGACGGAAAAAAGGAAAAGAGAAAGGAAGAGAGCACCAAACCAATGAAGAAACCCACAAGTGAAAACAAACACTAAAAACTAAACTAAGATAAACATAAAACTCAAAACAAATCAAACACAGAAAGCAAACCCTAAGTCCACAGTTGCCCCCAAAGTCCACTGCCTCAGTTTTGGGAACACTCATTGTCTAGTCAGGTATTCCACAGATGCAGAGTTTACCAAGCTGATTGCAGGGATTTAATGCACTGCTTCTGAGGCTGTGCAGAGAAATTTCCCTTTCTCTTCTTTGTTTGCACAGCTCCTGGGGTTCAGCATTGGATTGGCCCCACCTCTGCATGTAGGTCGCCCTCAGGCATCTGTTCCCCACCAGACAGGAGGGGGTTAAAGCAGCAGCTGATTAGGGCTCTCTTACCCACTCAGGCTGGGGAAAGGGAAGGGTACGGTAGTCATAATTGGGATGCAGGGAGTGTCTGCAGCAGTAGAGGCCGGCGTGACATTCCAACAGCCTGAGGTACGCCGTGTGTTCTCCCGGGTAAGCTGGCCTTGGATCACAGGACCCTGGAAGTGGTGTGCTGCAAAGGCTCCTGGGAGGGTGTGGGTAGTGATCTGTGCTTGCACACAGGACCTCTGGTGGCAGTGGTGGCAGTGGTAGCAGTCCATGCCTGCCTCTGGGATCCAAGATGATAGCCACAACTCGTGCCTGTCTCTGGAGCTTGCTTAGGCGGTGCTCTGCCACCTATGGGCACACAGAGCAGAAATCCTCTCTCCTCTTGCACCCTGAAACAATGGTCTCTTGCCTCTCCGGCAGGTCCACACTTTCCAGGACTCCCTCCCAGCTAGCTCTGGTGCACTAGCCCCCTTCAGTCTGTCTTCACACAGCCAACCCAGTCCTCTCCCTGGGGTTTGATCTCTGAAGCCCAAGCCTCAGGTCCCAGCACCCCCCTGCCCCAGCAGGTGAGCAGACAAGCGCCTCAGGCTGGTGAGTGCTGGTCGGCACCCATCTTCTGTGCAGGAATCTCTCCGCTTTGCCCTCTGCACCGCTGTTGCTGTGCTTTCCTCTGTGTCTCTGAAGCTCCCCGCACCATCCCCGCCAGTGAGGGGGCTTCCTAGTGTGTGAAAACTTTTCCTCCTTCACAGCTCCCTCCCAGAGGTGCAGGTCCCATCCCTATTGCTTTGTCTCTTTTTCTTCTTTTTTTTATTTTGCCCTACCCAGTTTCGTGGGGATTTTCTTGCCTTTTTGGAAGTCTGAGGTCTTCTGCCAGCGTTCAGTAGGTGTTCTGTAGCAGTTGTTCCACATGTAAATGTATTTTTGATGTATTTGTGGGGAGGAAGGTGATCTCCACGTCTTACTCCTTCGCCATCTTGTAGGTCACCCTCAAATGTAGTGACTTTTATTTTAAAATAAAATTATAAAGTGAGAACATAGAATTATTCAACAGGGCACAAGAACTAACTGAGGCCCATTAACAGTGAGCTTTTTTTAATTTGTGGGTGGCAGGAACACTAGTGAGACAAGAGAATTTCCACCGCTGAAATCATCACAAAAATAGCTGTCACACTTGACATTAATGTTAATTGTGGACAAACTGAATCTTCTGACAGATTTTCTGCAGCTAATAATTTAGTAAAAGTGCTCTGCTTTGGAAAGCCAAAAATGTCAGCTAAAGGTCAGCTCCCAGGGCTTTGAAATGCCCCCTTTCTGTAATAAGAAGTTAAAATTCGACTATTTCTGCCTCAGTCTAAAATTGGAGAAAGTAAACAATAGGTACTAAGTACCCTACATTACAAAGTGTAGGGCAACACCACCTCTGCAGAGCTTCCAAAGCAAATGATAATAAATCAGTGTTGCCATGAATCGCTCAGCAACCCTCTTGAGGATATAAAAGGATCGAGGTTTAAAGGGATTGCAAAGCAAAATTACTGCGGCCAGTTCTAGAGGACTATAATATTTTCTCTTCCCATCATAGAGGAGGCGAAGAGGGCAAGTAAGAGAAGCATCTGGTGAATGGCTCAGAGCAGTTGATCTTGACTGCCTGGCATATCTGGGGTCCAAGACTGATGTCAGAACCATGCTTGAAAAGGCCTGAGGCAAGAAGCTGAAGCCCATGGCTAAAGACGAAAGCCCTGCACTGGGAACAAACTGCAGTTCTTGGTGGGACAAATATTTCTGAGCATTTTCATTGGTGAGATGTGAACTACATGGGGAAGAAAGCTGACCTGGAGCTGCCTTAAAGTAAACTTTACTCAGGAGATGCCCTGAATGTACGATGGAACCCTAAAGAGAGACTTAGCATGAGATGGGTCACTGCATATACAAAGGCTGAGACTCAAATCATGACAATTACAATTAGAGAGCCCCAGCAGGAGTGTTTCTGTGGAAGTCACAAAAGCACCTAAAAGAAAAATAATCAGTGTTAGGGACCTGCCATAAACAGAGAGAACCAGTGCCAGAATTTCATCCCTTCTGCAGAGGCAACTACTGTTCAATATCACTGTAGATTACCTGTCCTAGAACTTTATATAAATAAATTCATATAATACGTACTCTTTCATGTCTGGCTTATTTTACTCAAGGTAATGTTGTTGAGATACATCCCTGATGTTGCATGTATCAGTGAGTTATTTTCCTTCCTTATTGCTGAGTATATTCCATTACGTAAATATAGTTTGATGTGTTTATCTAGAAGCTCTACATATTTTGTTCTTTCATTTGAGTCGATCCTCCAATTTGAACTGTCTTATGTATAGTACAAAGTATGTGTTGAAGTTCTTTTTTTCCATACAGATATCCAGCTTTCCTTGCTTTTTTTTTCCAGCTTTTCTTGAAAGGAGTCTCATTTACCCACTAAATTATCCAATTACTTTTGCTGCATAACAAACTACCACCAGAATGACTGGCTTAGAACAAGGATTTTACTTTGCTATTTTATGGGTCAGCAATCTGAGAAAGGCTCTGCTGGAGTTTATTCATGGAGCTTCTCATGTGGATACACTTAGGTGTTGCATGGGGCTGTAGAATTCTGAAGGTTCAGTTAGGCTCAGGGTCAAATATGGCTCATTCACATGACTGGCATGCTGGCTGGCTGCCAGGGGCTCAGCTGAGAGTGTCAATCAAAATATCTACACATAACCTCTCCAGCATAGTAGCCACAGGGTAGTCAAACTTTTTACATAAGCCTGGCTTCCCACAGAAGGAGTGTCCCAAGAGAACCTGGCAGAAGGTGTTTTGCCTCCGACGACTTACTCTCAGGAATTATACAGTTTCATTTCCATCATATTCTTTTGGACAAAGTAGTCGCAGTCCCATCTAGATTCAAGGGATCCCCACATCCTGATGGGAGGTGTATCTAAGAATTTGTAGTCATCTTTAAAACCATAACAACATACACCTGTGGGTCTATTTATGGACTCTTTTCTTCCATCCTATTGACCTATTTGTCTATCCTTACATCAATAATAATGTTTGATTATAATAATTTAAGGTAAATCTTGAAATCAAGTAGTCTAAGTTCTTTATCTTTAGAATTGTTTTGACTATTCTAAGTCCTTGGCATTTCCATATAAATCAGCTTGTCAGTTTCTATTTTTTAAAAACTGCTTGGATTTCAATTGTCATCGTCTGAATCTATAGAACAATTTGGAAAGAAATGATTTCTTAACAATATTAAATCTTGCGAGCCATAAATGGTATATTTCACCATGAATTTAGGTCTTTTATTCCTTTTTGCAATCTTTTTTGGTGTTTTGTATAGAGGTCTTACACTTCTTTCGTTAAATTTATTCCTATGTATTTTATATTTTTTGATGCTATTGACAATAGACTTGACCTTTAATTTCATTTTCCGATTGTTTCTTGCTTGTATATAGAGATGCAATTGTCTTTGTATATTGATCTTGAATCCTACAACCTTTCTAAATTCACTTACTAGTTCTAATACATCCAGTACAATTTTGAAAAGAAGTTTTGAGAGTGAACTTCCTTTCCCTGCTCCAAAATTTAAAGATCGTATTTAAAATTTTTGCTAATTATTTCATCCTTGTTTTTCTGCCTCAGTCTCACTCTTCCTTCTTCTGGGAACTCCAGTTACACATAAGTTAGACCGATTAATGTTGCCTCACAGATCTCTGAGACTGTTCCTTCTCTCAGGCTCTTTTCCTGTCATTCAATTTGGATAGTCTACTGATATTTTCTTCTAAAGTGTTCAATCTTCTGTTAAGCTAGTCCAGTGAATTTTTCATTTCCTTTTTTTTTTCAGTTCTAATGTTTCATTTGGTTCTTGTTTTATAATTCCAATTTCTCTACTGAAATTATCCATCTGTTCATCACTAAGTATGACAATATTTTCCTTTAAGTTATTGAATATATTTATAATAGCTGTTCAAGTTCTTTCCTGCTAATTCCAATATCTCTGCCATCTCTGGGTCTGCTTCCATTGATCATTTTTTTTCTACAGGTATAAGGCACACTTTCCTACTTCCTTCTCTAAGGCCAGAGTAGCCCAACATCTGAGATGTGGCCTTTATGGGGTTTCAATTGAACACATGAAGTTTCAGCAAGACCTCCCTACTTTGGTTGGTCAGATTTCTAATGCTCCCTTGAACTCTGTGATCTCAAAAATCTCAGATCAGCTCACAGTTCCCTAAGTAGCTGCTTGCTGTCAAGCCTTGCCGTGTCTCTCCCTGTACATGCCGATTAGTATTTGGCCAACGATTCAAGGGGACCCCTAGGCAGATTTCTGAAGCTTATTTTCTGACCAGCTGCCTTCTTTCAGATATCCATTCCTACAAGTCCAGCCTCAGCAGCCCCAGACTCTGGATCCTCCATCCAGTGAGGCTGTCATACTTGCTAGGGTTTCAAATTCCTGTGCCATGGTCTCAAAGTGCCTTCAGTCAAAAATCTGGGGTAATCATAAGGATCATGTGTTTTCCTTTTCTAGGGATTACAGTCCATTGCTGCCTGTCGTCCATCATCTGAAAACAGCTGTTCCATATATATTTGTCTAGCTTTATCGTTGTTTATGTTGCAAGAGCTAGTCAAGTGCCAATTACCATCACGGCTGGAAGGTCAATTGAAATTTTATTATCTAAGATTGCCTGGAAACATCAGTGGCTGGCTGAGATTTTATCCTAGTTACAGGAGTGAAATGTCCACAATGTTTGAGATAATGAGATAAAATTGTTTTCTACTTGCACCCTATAGTGTTCAACTAATTCAATATACCAGTTATGTTACCACTTCAAATATATATATAAAATAAGAACTAGAGTATGTTTGTGGAGCACTGATACAGCACTTTAATTAGGGAATGGAGGAAATGGCAAGCCATGAAACATCGATTATAAAGGAGCAAATCTGGAATGGTTCAGGGCAGGGGAAGACCCGAGTTTGGACTCAGTCCCAACTCTATTCCTTGTTAGCATTATTGAGCAAGTCATTTAACCTAAAGTTAAAAGTCAATGTTCCCTACAGCTGGATTGTAATACTGGCCCCTCCATTTAGTCATGAGTAGCAGATGTGAAAGTGTTTGCAAACTCTCCATAAGTGCTAGTTTTCATTGATAGAAACTTGATTTATGAGCTATATGAGGTAGAAAAACAAAAGCTGTATCCTATACTGTTGATATAGATTCTATTCCCAAATCTGTCTTCTCTCAGCATATATAATAATACTAGCAGTCCCCCTTTGTTCAGAGCCTACTACATGCCTATAACTGTTTTGGAGATTTTAGCTTATTTATTTTTTCCAATAAACTTGAATGACAGGGATTAACATATTGATTTTACAAATCAGGGTACTAAGACTAAGCAAAGTTAAGAAACTTGCTCAAGGTCAAATGGAAGTCAAGAAATCAAGCTCAGACTGTTGTCTCCAAAGCGTAAGTCTTTGCCATTACACCACTTTGACCATGGACAATCATAATTTCTCTAGGCCTCAGAACTCTCCTTCGTGAAATGAGGATTTTGAGCCACATGGTAAGTATTACTATCCCTTCTCATCTAAACATGCAGAATTGCAACATGATTTTCTAATCTTATTAAACCTGAGGCATAAAGAGGCCTAATCTAATTCTAAATCCATATACATAGAAATGTTGAATTCTACAAGTACATTTGGTCTGATTTTCATACTCAGATTCTGATCTGCTATCAATAAAGACTGCAAACTGAACAAAGATTTTCTTATCTTATTCTAATCAATCACACAGGATTTGGTGCTCAACTATTTTCTTCCTCTATGCTGGTCCTACACACAGTACATTTCTAGCTGTCTCATCTGTCATTGCTTGTCACAGAGGAGATGTATCCTTGGTAAGTATATTTGAAGAAGAGTCCCCCAATTTATTCTGATATGCCCTCTGTCCACTGATAATCTGAAAAATATCATTGTGCGTTTGTTTGTGCACAGCTCAGGTCATATTGCAGACATATATTATTCTACCCTATGCTCATTAGTACTAAGTATCATTTTATCTCTTTGTTTTTATATCTATACAATCCATGTCAATAATGTTACTAGTTTGCAGAGCTGGCCTGAGAAGGGAGGAAAGGGCAAATATTCATCTCGATGTCTGCTTTGACAAGACTTGAAATGGGTGGAAGAACGCACTTCTACCTCCCATGCAGAAATAAGAGAGGCCAGCCTTTGAGACAACAAGAGGTCATTCCACAAGCATCAGTGGACACAGGGCACATTTAAACAAGCACATCAAAACACCCATCAAAGAGATATTTACCCCCCCTTGCTGACAATCACCAAAGTCAGTGACAGTTGGTTCTGTTGGATCTGCACTGTTCGTGCGAAAGGCATTGAAGAAAAGAAAGCATTGAGCAGTAAGGCCAGTGAAATTGAGTTCAGGGAGAGGATGGAGCTGTTTCCAAATATTTCTGCTATGTGTAGGGAGATGAAAAAGCACTAACTGTCTCCTCACAGAACACATTCCCATTCTCCTGGCATAATCTGGAGACCCAGTGGGGTCCTAACCAACCAGGTTCTTCTGGTCCAAACAGTCCCCGATATTCTCTACCTTTATTCTCCAAAGATGATGAGAAACTGACCAGCAGTGAGGCACTATCTTGGCTCTCACCTCCAAAGCAGTAATTTCTTTCTTTGAATATCAGCCACACGGGTCACTCATAAATCATCTGGTTGAAATGCAGGCTTTTAAGGTGCTCTGCCTCCTATAGAAATTCAGTCAATCTCTAGATCCAAGTTGACCTCCTTTTCAATCTCCCTCTTTTTCAATCTCTTGAATTTAAAATTAATGCAGCATCAGTGTTTACTGCATGATTAAAGATTCCAAACCCTGAAATGTAATAGTGTGTAAAATGTTAGCAGGGCAAAAGATCAAGGACGTGTATAAGACAATTTGACACAGGCACAGGCCAAGTCAAAAGGCCACATCACAAAATACATTGCAACTAGCAGGGGCATGAAAGAACAGCAGGGCCATGCTTTATAAATACATTAGCAGTGTGGGCAAAGTATAGAAGCCTCAATTATTGTGGTGGAAAGGGAAATAGAGCAAGAGACAGCAGCAAAATGATGGAGTTATTAAGCATTGTCACCATCATAAGGTATATATCAAATGCCTGGAAAGTATTAGTTTAACTTCAGTTTTGAAAAAAAAAAAAAAAAAAGGACTCCAAGGATCAGAAGCCTAGTTTTTACTATACTTGAAAGAAAAAGAAAAGTCAGCCTGATTAGAAAGTAATTTATCAACTGCTTACTGGACATTTCTAAATGTCTCAGTCACTGAAACTCTACATACACACACACAAAAAAAATCATCACATTTCCATCAAAAATTATTCTTCTCCTGGAATCTGGAACAAAATGGGGGTGCAGGGATATCCTGCGGCTACCTCCTCCCACGGACACACCAAGTTACAACTGCTTACAGACAGCTATATTTGAGAGTGACTTGAAGACTAGCAGAAAGGATTCTCCGTAACAAAAGATATAAAGAAGGAGTAACAACAAAAGGGGCATCTAGTCTGGACCCCCGCCCCCAGCAACTGCAGGAGGAAAATCACAACTGCAGAGTTCTCCTAAAGAAGCCAGGAATCTGATTCCCACATTGAGCTCCCCAGCCTGGGGGTGCTGCACAGGGAAGACGAGCCCACAAAATGTCTGGCTTTGAAAACCCGAAGGGTTTAAATCCAATTAAAAAATGGGCAGAGGACCTGAATATACGTTTTCCAAAGAAGACATACAGATGACCAACAGACACATGAAAAGATGCTCGAATATCAATAAGCCTCAGGGAAATGCAAATCAAAAACACAATGAGACATCACCTCACACCTTTCAGATGGCCATCATCAAAAGACAACAAAAGTGTTGGTGAGGATGTAAAGAAAGGGGAGCCCCTCTTGCACTGTTGGTGGGATAGTAAATTGGTGCAGCCACTATGGAAAACAGTATAAAGGTTCCTCAAAAAATTAAAACTAGAGGGGCTTCCCTGGTGGCGCAGTGGTTGGGAGTCCGCCTGCTGATGCAGGGGACACGGGTTCGTGCCCCGGTCCGGGAGGATCCCACATGCTGCGGAGCGGCTGGGCCCGTGAGCCATGGCCGCTGAGCCTGTGCATCCGGAGCCTGTGCTCTGCAACAGGAGAGGCCACAACAGTGAGAGGCCCATGTACCACAAAAAAAAAAAAAAAAAAAAAAATTAAAACTAGAACTATTATACAATCCAGAAATTCCATACCTGGGTAAATACCTGAAGAAAACAAAAATGCTAATTCAAAAAGATATATGAACCCATATGTTCATTGCAGCATTATTTGCAATAGCCAAGATATGGAAGCAGCCTAAGTGTCCAAGGATAGATTAATGGATAAAGAAGATATGGTAAATATATGCAAAGGAATATTACTCAGTCTTTAAAAAGAATGAAAGCTTGCCAACAACATGGATGGATTTAGAAATTATTATGCTAAGTGAAATAAGTCAGACAGAGAAAGACAATTACAGTATGATTTCACTTATACGTGGAATCTAAAAACCAAAACAAACAAAACAGAAACAGGGTTGGAGATACAGAGAACAAACTGGTGGTTGCCAGAGGAGAAGGGGGTGGGGAAATGAACAAAATAGGTGAAGGGGATTAAGAGGTACAAACTTTCGTTCATACAATAAATAAGTCATGGAGATGTAATGTACAGGATAGGGGATAGTGTCACCAATATTGTAATAGCAACTGTATGGTGACAGATGGTTTCTAACTTATTGTGGAGATCATTTGGTAATGTATAGAAATATCGAACCACTATGTTGTACACCTGAAACCAACATCGTAGGTCAACTAAATGGCAATAAAAAAACTATGCCTTTTCCAAATATTTGCTGTCACTGCCAATGGCACTACCATTTATTTTCCCAAATCTTCAAGCCTTGAAACTTTTAAGTTATCTTTGACTCACCTCCCTCCCATCTTTAATGCTTATCTTCACCAACTTTGTTTTATTTCCTTCAAAGCATCTCTTTATCTATTCCTTTCCTTTTATCTATTCACTGCTTTCTTTTGATCTTTCAACTCACAATTTAATTCTTCCATTGTCTGTACTTGCCTCTCAGGGTCCACTCATTTTATACACCACATTTATTGTGGCCGTTCTTTTCCAAAACTACAAAAGTTCCCTCTTTTCTATCTCATCAATTCTTCACCCACCAGCATAGTTCAACACAAGATATGAAATCTTTTTTTTTTTTTTTTTTTTTTTTTGCGGTACATGGGCCTCTCACTGTTGTGGCCTCTCCCATTGCGGAGCACAGGCTCTGGACATGCAGGCTCAGCGGCCATGACTCATGGGCCCAGCCGCTCCGTGGCACGTTGGATCTTCCCGGACTGGGGCACGAACCCATGTCCCCTGCATCGGCTGGCAGACTCTCAACCACTGCGCCACCAGGGAAGCCCAAGTTATGAAATCTTATGTGACGTGATTTGCAACCTCTCAGAATTCACAATCCTCTTTCCCATCAAAGGCCTGCTATTTTTTTCAAGGACCCAAGCAGACACAAATGCTGACTATGAGCTTTGCTTTGACCTAGACTCAGGGAGCCTGTGCTTTAGCTCCTGGTTCTGGCATCTAAGGTCTGATTATCATTAGGCACTTGGACACCTTTGAGTTCTGGTATTGAAAGTAATAGGAGAGAACAGGCAGAAAATCCAGTAGCAGCACTGATACTTCAAGGAGAAGTGAGCTTGAGCCATTGGGCATGCTCTTCTTACAGAATAAATAACATTGGCTTATATAACCAAAAGTCCACGTTCTCAGTGGCTTAACTCAACAAAGGTTTATTTCTCTCTCATGCCACAGTCCAACATAAGTCAGTGAGACAGGGTGAAGAGTGGAGAGCGAGAAGCAGTGAATAATAGGGGGACCCAGGCTTCCAGACTCCTTTATTCTTAAAGTACATTTACTTTAAAGTGACTTCTGGGGCTTCCCTTGTGGCTCAGTGGTTAAGAATCTGCCTGCCAATGCAGGGGACATGGGTTTGAGCCCTGGTTCAGGAAGATCCCACACACCGCAGAGCAACTAAGCCCGTGCGCCACAACTACTGAGCCTGTGCTCTAGAGCCCATGTGCCACAACTACTGAAGCCCGAGCACCTAGAGCCCGTGCTCCGCAACAAGAGATGCCACCACAATGAGAAGCCCGCGCACCACAACGAAGAGTAGCCCCCGCTCGCCGCAACTAGAGAAAGCCCATGCACAGCAACAAAGATCCAATGCAGCCAAAAATAAACAAATAAATTTATTTTTTACAATTTTTTAAAAATAAAGTGACTTCTGAGGATACAGCAGTACAGAAAGAAGAGATGAGGGTCATGCATAGAGCTTTTTATGAGTCAGGCAGGGAAGTGACAGGCTTCATTTTACCCATATTCCATTAGGCAGAACTTGGTCAAATGGCCCCAGAGTCACTGCTAAGGATCTGGGAAATGGAGTTCAGCTATGTGCCTGGGAAAGAGAGGAAAAACATAGATATTGAAGATGTGCAATTTCTACCCATCATCCAAGAGTCCATTCATTAAGGGCTGCCTAGAACCTACATTTGCTGTCAAATCCATATTAACTTGTTCCCACTTAAATCAATAATTCCTGTCAGGGACCAATCTTTTGAATCATTTTTATTGATTTTATTTGATCACATGTGTTACATTAGTCCATCTTCTGGATTTTGCCACCCGTTTGGTTTTAACTACTTTAGCTTTAGATCAATACAATGTAATGACCAGCAGGTTCTCATCCTGCCTCACACTGTAGAATACTAGACCCAGACACCGGTGGCTGATTCCCACTTCTCAAAAGGATAACAGTGATCTCAATTAGTCCAACATTTATACTATAATTACCCACATATAGAGTTTAATAGAACAAACTTCTCAATCAATGAGACCTGGGTTCAAATCCTGCAGGGCTCTGTTACTAACTATGTGACCTCACTGGGGTATTAACCTCCCTAAGCCTCAGTTTCCTTATCTGTAAAGTGGAGATAATAACATCTACTTTCAGAGTTGTTGTGAATGTAGATGAAGTATTTGTTAGACACTTAGCACAAAATTGTCACACTGTGACAATGAGGAGGTCCTCTGAACATTGTCAAATTGGTGACAAATTCTTAATAACACCAAGGAAAGAATCAGTAATATTATTTTAGACAGTAGCAAGAGGCTGATGGGGGAGATACATGGAAATTAGGTAACAATCTAGAAAGATTCTGTTACAAATCACATATCTGAATCTGCTCTGTTGAGAAGACAAAAATAATTGCTTTCATGGAGCAAATAAATATATAGCACAACGTTAGGTACTATAGATACCGTGATGGCTTTGTAACATGTCAGTCTGGCTGGGCTGAATTACATTTTCTAGAATTCTATTTCTTGTGTCTTTCTGATTAGACCACAGGAAGATTCCTGGAGATGTAGAGAGCAGAGGGAAGCAGCTGCCTATTTGTAGCTCACACCCATTGTTGCTGATCTGCTGAGACACCCCAGGGGCATAGAGCAGTAGCTGGATTGCCTTTCCCTATCCTCCTGCAGCTTCTTTAACACCTGAGCCAGCGACTCCTGAGCCAGGTGTGTATGTTTAGCTCCCTGATGAAGTGCCTCGGCTTTTGCAGGATACCCTTGTCAGCAAGGCCAGTGGCAAAAAAAAAAAAAAAAAAAATGGATACAGGTTTTATTTAGTCCATCCCCATGGGGTTCCAGGTCATGTTTGCGGGTTCCAGCCAACGCTTGATCTCCCCACTCCACATCTATCTTCCCCTCCTGACCAGATGCAAATACTATATATGTATTATATCTATATAATATATATATGCAGTTCTGTGCTTAAACCCTGACTGATACAGGTACCATGATTTTTAAAACGTCAGACAAGTACATAGCAAGAGGTTATTTTAGATAGGGTAGTCAGGTAAGTGTCTTTGAGGGGGTACCACTTGATCAGAAACCTGAATGAGGTAGCAAATGAGTCCCGAGAATACCTGAAGGGAAATGATTCCAGCGGAGGCAATATCCAGGGCCCAGCGCCTCTGCACTTGCTAACTCTCTCCAGGCCCTGGGAAGAGTTAGATGAAATAGGAAATCTGCACAGGGGTTTGGACTATGTGGTATTGGTAGAAGTGATAAGAAGTGTGTAGATTCAATACATATTTTGAATGTGAAGCTGATGGGAATTGTTGATGAAATGGATGTGAGTGTGAAGAAAAAGAAAAATCAAGAATGAGTCTTGATGTTTTCCATTGAGGAAACATATGCTAAGCCTAGGAGGATCTAAAAATAGGGCATTCACTATCCTCAAGGATTCACAGTCTGTTCCTTCTGCACAGAAACCACACTCAGCATCTCCTCCTTCTTCAAGCACTCTTCCCAACTCCTCATTTGAGTAACTGTGAGTCTCCCATCTTCACTCAGTTGTGTGCTCCATAGGAGCAGGGATTAGCCTTCTTTGTCTTTTTTTTTTTTTTTTTGCCCCAGTCCATCTAGTGCAGTGATTTGTGGAGAATAGGGTTTATTTAAATTTCTTTGTGTTGACAATTCTTGAAAAAGATTTGAAATATGCGATCAGTCATAAGCTTCCCTAATTCCTTCAAATCACATCACAATCTGGCTTTAAGGCTGTCTTTATTAGAAAGCCAAGATGTGGATTTGTTTACATGTGCTGATTTTTTTTTTTTTTGGCAAATTTCAGTAATTTCATTATTTCAATAACATACCAGGAATCAAAGATTACAGAAAAGGAAATCCTTTTATTCCTGCCATTTACTTCACAAAAGAATCAGAATGTCCTTTAACAAAGAACATTTATATATTAGACAGATTTTAAGCAACTAAATTCTAATCGAGCCAACCAAAGTCAATTCAATATCTTACACATGCTGGATATTAATTAACACAGTTAATTAAAGCAATTTAAAATCTCTCCTGATTCCATTAGCATTGGCTTTTTCAACTAATAAAGAACCTTTCTTAAGTATTATGAATTGCCATGGAAATCACAAACTGCAGGGGCATTTATGAAAGAGAAATAATTTATTCATTCATTACTAAAATTCACTGACCATAAATTTGTCACTGAAATAAAACTGTGGCATTTATGCCCAGATGCACTCATAACATAACTAAATAATTAAACCCATAGCCTCAGAACAAAAGCCACACAATGGGCACAATGAAACTCAAATAAGTATCTCACAGGACAAAAATAGAACAAAAATGATGCTAACCTGCATGTGACCCTGTCAGAGATTTTGCGCCAGCAGTTTACAGAAATTCTACTTCACTTTCCACAACTTACTTCCTACTCACTGTCCCTTAAGAGTGACAAAGTATTTGGAGCACCCCAAGGCAGATATTGTCCCTGTCAACACTGTATAGGTCGTGGCAATGAGGACTGTGGTCTTCCAGCTCCCAAAGCACATCTCCCAACTTCTCATTTTACCAGCGTGGCCTAAACCTCCTCCACTGGGCACGAAGCCAGGGGAAAGGAAGAGGGAGAGAGGAGAACCAGCATTTACTGAGCATCTAGTATTCAGTAACAACTGCCCAACGCCTGTTCCAAATACATTCACCTCTGTAGCCCCACGATAATTGTCTCCTCCGTTTTCAAACAACAAAAGTGATAGTGAAGGTTTAATTAGATTGCCCTGGCCACCCAGGACAAGATGCTTTGTACCCAACTCTTTCTGACTCTGAAGCCTATATTTTGCCACCTGAACTGGCTATAAGGATAGCTCTTCATGTCTGTGATGCGTACCCATGCTCTGAGGCATCCTACACAGTCAGCCCTAGTGAGGTCTGCAGCCCTGCATCGGGTCCACCCTGGATTGACCAGCCTGCTCCGATGACAGCAGCAACCTTTTGCATCAAGCTACTTTCCTCAGCAATTTCTTCTTGTCTTTGGAGAGCAAATCAATGTATTGAAAGCAGCCCAGAGACTTCTAAATCAGAAGCATGTTGACTAGAGGATATTACACACACATACTGTGTTCTTTAATGTTGTACAAAAATATGGGGAAAGGGCCACCAAACTCAGTGGAGGAGCCCTTGGATGATGAGTTAGATATGAGAAGAGTGAGTAAATCTCAAAGTAAATAGCAATTTCTGCCCCTTCCTACTCTACTAGTTTTTTACAAAAATAACTGGGCTTGGCTCCACAGAAGTTCAATTTCTTATTCTTGCTTTCCCAGTTACTCGCTGAGTTACTTTGCCCAAGACTTTTACCTCACAGAGCCTCTGTTTCCTTTTTTGCAAAATGGTGTCTATAGTCAACTTTGAACAGTTGCTAGAGGCTCAAAAGAGATTGTGCGTATCTGAAAAGAAGTCAAAAGGGTAAATGTAGCCCACGTATATGTTTCATTTGAATAGCAGAGCAGTTTTCTTTAAATGTGACTTTGAACTTGAGGGTAATGCATCTCCCAGTTGGCCACAGTCCCCACCACACCCTACTGTCTTATACCAGGCAGCACCACACATTGACGCTATCTGCCTGGCCCCTGAGGCATTTAAGTTTGCATCTTATATGTTTATATGTCTTCCGTGAACTCTCAGGAATTATATGAATATTGTAAATATTATGTGTTTCTTTGAAGACAAGAAATCATACCTCAATACCTTCATGATGTGATAATATACAACAGAATGCCAGGCAGATATTGAACTCTAAACAGAAGCATCTGGAAATGAAATCATATTGATGGCGTCTTGATAGAAGTTGTGGCGTTCCTTATAGAGGATCCATCCTCAAAAACTCACTTACACTGCAAAACACTGGTTTCCAGGGCCCAAGACACTAATTAGCCTTCCTTTGTCTTTCCAGAGAACACTCGGATTCTTTTCAAGAAAGAATCTTAATGTGTGGCTTAGATTGAAAACCTGTATTTGTATTCTGCAGCAATGGTTCAGGTCGTGGACGTTTTATAGGAAAAGCAAGTAAGTACATCAACAGTACAGAAACTGTTTACCCCAGGGCCCATATGCTACCTTGCGCTCATTACAGTACTTAATATTGCCGTGATTAGTGTTTCTCCCTTGTGAATTCAAGGAATAAGAGGTATTGTGAATGTATGAAAAGTTATTATGTATTCATCTAAAAAACTTCGAAAGAATCTTTTTACTGCAGTGAGTATTAGGCCTTGCAATGCCCTGGGAGATTCAGCCAGACCCTGAAGCATGAACTGCATGAAGCTAGCTCCCGGGAAGGGAAAATAACAAGAATAGCCATTTCAGCCCCACTGTTCCCAACTTTCTGTTGCAGGCTGGGCGCCTTTATTTCTATCTACTAGTGAAGGAATAAAATATACGTAAGAAAATTGTATGTTCTAGACCTCTTACCACTAATTTACATAAATGGAAAAAACCCACAAGTTCACATCCGTACTACCTTCTTATCCATAATTGGACAGTTTTCTCCAGTGGCTTAAATAATACCATTCAGCCAAAGCTTTCAGATTGTTCCTTCGTATTAACTTTATTCCTCTAGGTCCCCTGCGAGCTGGGTTAATAACAGGAGCATTGGAGTCTTTACGTTGCATATAAAAAGGGAGTCAAAATGATTAACCCCAAGTCCCAACCCAGCGCTAGAATCTGGACGCTCTCCCTTAGTTCTTTTTTTCTAGTCCCACACCATAGTGTTGAGACACAGGCTAAAATTGCCAAGGATCACAGTCAGCAAGATGGGTACCACCAGATGTGAATGGTGGTCAGCACAGACAGAAGTAGGAAAGAATACATTTCAGGCAAAAGTCTTTCAAGACAGTGTATCTGAGGGAGAGTTTAAACCATGCACTGTTCTTGTTTTCACTCGATAAATTAGTGATCCCAAATATGTGGACCATGGATCACCTACAGATTTGGAGAGCTAATACAAAGAGGGGTGGAAGAATCTATATTTTCAAGTGTATGTCCTCAAACATTGTCTGTAGATGACATACATTTCTTGCACATATAGCTGCTACTTCTTTTTAATCTTATATAGTTTATATGTGCTGCTCTGATTTATGAAATACCATTTATATGAAAAGCTATTTATTGTGGTCTTGTAATTATGAATCACCACAATTACTATAAGATAAATTTACAAATAATATTGTGCTGAGTGTATTAGGGGAAAAAATGAGCTTGGGGCATTTAAAAAGTTGGGGTCCACTATCCTCAATGATATGCTCAAGTCTATCTTATAAAATGCAATTAGATCCAAGGAACCTAGTTTCTTTTTGAATAATGAACACCTTGAAGCAAACTTTTCACCATTTTTAACCTTTCTACATTTATTATTTCCATTTATACCTTTATGTGCCCAATCTTTAAAAGTTTTGCTTCCCAAGAAATATCCACCAAATAATTTGGTCTTTGCATAGTAGACATATGCTTTTTATTAGAATTTTTTAATTAAAAGTCTCTTTCCCCATTCATTATTTAGTTTAGAGACACCTGATTGAGAATTGCAGCTTTGAATTCTTTAATTAATTTTGAGTTTATTTTTATAGTGATCACAGAATTTCCAACAATGGTTTTTCTGCTTTGGAGTTCCTGATAAACATAATGGGTATCTAATCACCATATTTATTTTTATCACTTTCTGACAATGAAGAACATTCTGTATCACTGAGTTTAGAAACAGTACTATATCCAGTGAGATAGCCCTTTGTTTCAGAACTGGCTCCAAGCCAGATAAGTATGATCGATTCTTCTGCAGAAAGGGTTTTATTTCCCAGAGTTTATTGAAGTAATCCCCAAGCAAACTTATAGGCATGATGTTGATTTCAGTATAGACTTCCCACTGGCCAATCTATTGACTCAAAAACTGCTTCCCTACATTAGAAAACCTGAGAAAAGGGCAACTGTCATTAAGGGAATTGTACTAGTCTTTTTCTATCATTGGGAAGTCTATGAGAGACTAAACGTTTAGGGAGAGAAGAAATCATAACTCTCTTAACCTAGAAGAAAACAAAACAAAAAAAACCCTGAGGCTGATTGTGGGATTAGCAAAACTCTACCTGCAACAGCCATGTACTAGGCAGAGATGCACAACTGATGCCATTGAGATGGTTTACATAGATCATCATTTTTATTATAATCATTATTATTTTACATATAATGAAACCAAGACTTAAAATATCACATTTTCATTGGGCTTAATTATAGACTAAAAGTCATATTTCAAATGCATTATATGCACACACACACACACACACACACGGATGGCATAAATCCTTCTGAATGCCCTATCCACATATCACTTTGCTCAGATAATTGACCTTCGTAACCAGAGGAAGAGTTCTGGATCTCAATCAGAAAATAAGAGAGGCGTCTCAAGAAAAAATAAGTAACAATAATGGAATGTTCCCTCCAATAGGTTATTGATCAAACTGATTATCAGAAATTACCTGGGGAATTTTTATTTTATGAATGTAGCCCCGTGGCTAAAAGTTCAACAGGCCTTAAGCAAAACCTGGGATCTGTATATTTTTTACCTCACAAAGTAACTCCAATAATCAGCCAGGTTTGGGTACCACTTACCTGACCTTCTGTCTTGCGATGCCACGTAAAATTTCATCACCCCCTAGTATTTTCCTGAACACTCACCAGAGTCGCCGATGGTGACAGCCAATCCCAACCTTCTCTGCCACCTGAAGTCCAGGCAAGAGCTAATTTTACCACCTCCTCCTTGTTTGCCTGCAATCAGAGAAACAGTAAAGCCAATGTTTAGGCTCACCATATCTGATATTTAATTGACACCACCTACCTACATGAGTTGTTTATAATTATCATCTGTTCTGAGGGTCGCTGCCTGGGCCAGTCCAGGTGTTCAATATTTTCAATGTTAACACCAATACTAACAAATGAGTGAGGGACTTGGAGCCATTTTGAGCGATGGGATCGCTATTCTGCGGCAACTGTAACAGATGCAAAGAAACAAAAGACAGGGTAAGGGAGCCTTTGCTTTTCCCCTCTGGACTGCACCCGATGCGGTCCCCACAGTGACCTTGCAGCAGTGCTGGAAGCCTAGTGATGATCAGCTGGGAACTTTCTCTCACTTGACAGAGATGTGGCCTCTTGTTGAGTCATTTTAGTTCAAGGTGATACATATTTCTTGTTGTTTGGTTTGTTTTTGTTTTAGAGACTAGTGCCAAAATAGTAATTTTTGTTCAGCTGAGGTGCCCACTCCTTTAGAAATCTAGATAAAATCAGCATTCTCACCATGACGCCTGAATCTTGTCAAGCTACTTTGCCTCTTCCCAGGGTTTCTGCAAGAACTCTGGTCTCGAACGTTTCATGAATTTTAGTAGAGTTTACTCAAGATGTTCCGGGTCACAGGGAGAGTCACACTATGGAATAGAGACTTCCACCAGCTACCCTGTTCCGCTTTCATCATTCTTGCCATCATCGTTCCTGTCCGCCCTCTCACAACCCGGCTCTGAAGGCCAAACGGTACCAAAGTCTGGATATGAGGCAGATAGAGCAGTGGTTAAAGGCGTGACCTTCGGAGTCAGATTGCCTGGATTCAAATCCTGCCCCGGGCGGCACTCTGCCTCCGGACAAGACTACTGACCACGAGAGGTGTCATTTGTTAACCAGGAATGATAATGGTGGCTACCTCACTGGGTTTTTGAGTAAATGATACCAGACCATGGCTTAAAGCACAAAACACAGAATTGGGAACATTATAGGTGCTCGTAAATATCCCCCAGCGGGCATACTGATGATCCCCTGAGCTACTGAAATGATGCACTCTAATCCCTGCCTCATAAACGAGGATAAGGGATGGAATCCAGCTCAGTATTAATTATTATTAACACTCAGTTAAATCCTGAGAGAAATCAAATTCCAGCGATTTCAAGGAACTTACAGTGCAGTTAGAAATATACTACCAACTCATGAACGGGGAGATCTGAGAAGCAATGTACAAGGTGACAAAATTAACAAAATGGAAACTGAAAGCTAAGCAAAGCCATGTTCAGGGTGGAATAGTGATACTCAAGGAAAGCATTTGGAAGCAGACATTCTGAAATTGATGTTAAAATGAACACACACACACACACACACACACACACACACACACACACAAAACCCCAATAGCAAGCAAGTAAGAGAGAAGGTAGCTGAAATGCTGGGTGGTTTTAGGAAACATACATTGATTTGCATAGTTGTAAGTAGCAGGTCCTAAGCTAAGGTGAGAGAGGAGGGGCGGAAGGAGAACATTGATGGATGATGGAAGACTGTGTAAAGAATCCTTGAGCATTTGCCTCTATAGGCTCCCAACAGAGAGCGTACAGAGCCACAAGCTGTCACCTCCTGTTGGGCACCACAAGGAGAGAGGACAGGAGGGGAGCTGGAGAAGGAAGGCCTCCAGGGATCAGGCTGTGTGGGAATGTGGAGTGTGGGCCTCGGAGCTCTGTGGGGACCGATGAAAACAGAACGGGTGAATCCAATGATGTTCCAGCAATAATGTCATGATCTAACCTTTTCTATACTAGCGATTTCTGTGGTTTTATGAAATCAGAGTCACTCATTCAAAGAGAGAAATATTGAATATTTCCATGACATCACTGTGCCTCTGGATGACTGCACGGCTGGATGGATTAGGCCACGTGCACACACTCATGCAGCTGTGGAAGGAGGTTAACTGTGGGAATAAAAGCAGGGTCTGGCTGAGGGGAAATCAGACCTACATCTGAATCCTAGCTTTGCCAGTTGCTGGCTGCTTGACCTTGGGCAAGCCACCTAACCTTGCTGAGACTTAGGGTCCTTCTGGGTAAAGCATGAATAATGCGCACCTTGCACAGTTTGTTGTGTGGATTACAGGTAACATGTACAACACAGCACCTTGCACACAGCAAGCACTCAATAAATGCTAGCCATTACTGCAACGTACAATACAGGCAACTAAACCCAAACAACATGGAAGGTGTAACCTACAGTTGAGAGTCCTCAAACACCCTATCATAAAATCCGTATATTACTGTACCAATTTTTTTAAACTCCTACAAATTTATTTGTATTATAACTTTTTCATTGTATACTCCTGCGTGTGAGAGATACGCAAGAACTTCACGGGTTGTATTTGCCTGCCCCCTCGTGGTAAGATAAGCCCACTTCAGGTATGAGGCAAAATACCTCATTTTATTCTTTACCTAGAAACCAGAGGCTGCAGAGGTAAAGCGACCTCCCCAAGGTCACTAAGTACTAAAAGGCAGAATTGGAATCCAGGTCTCGTCACTCCTCTCCATGTTTTTTTCTATCCACCGCAGGGCTGGAGAGGGCTGAGGGAACTTTAAGCTGGACGTTTAATGAATACAACATATAGGTCTCCCTTCGCTTCACCTCTCTTAGGCAATAAGGCTATTTTCCTTTGGTAATGAAGGGGTTTAAGTTGCCAGGCCCTCCGGCCACCTGGCTAACCTTACATGGAGTCAGGCACGATTGTTGTTGAAAAAAAAAAAAAAAAGGAAGCCTGCAGTGCTTCAGGTGGGGCTGGACTCCCAGGGACAGAAGCAGCCAAGTCAAAGCATATTAAGAAAATCCTGGGCTTCCCTGGTGGCGCAGTGGTTGAGAGTCCACCTGCCGATACGGGGGACACGGGCTCGTGACCCCGTCCGGGAAGATCCCACATGCCGCGGAGCGGCTGGGCCTGTGAGCCATGGCCGCTGAGCCTGCGCGTCCGGAGCCTGTGCTCCGCAATGGGAGAGGCCACAACAGTGAGAGGCCTGCATACCGCAAAAAAAAAAAAAAAAAAAAAAAAAAAAAAAAGGAAATCCTGACTTAGAATAACCAAAAACATTTTCTACCAGTAAACTGGTCAGGATAGGATAGAAGGGATGACAGCCCTCTCACCTGGGTGATACGCTGGGCTCGTAGCCAGATGAACTGGTTGGAATCCGAACTGCATCTCTTCTCGCTCTGTGGTCTTCAAACAGAAGGGAAGGGGGCAGGGCACAACCTTTAAAAGAATGACGTAGCACGTGAGGGTACGCAAAAACTGATTTAGAACCAATTGGGCCCAAGATGGCAGAAGATTCAACTTCCAGGAGACCTTGAGCCTCATTATGTGCTCATTGTAATAAATTAGCGTATGCTAAAGACCACACCCACAGGCACCGCCATGACAGTTCCAAGACCAACCATAAAAGGCCAAAAAGTGGGCGGTGGCCCAATTCCTGGAAATCCCCGCCCCTTCCCCCAAAATAGTTGGAATAGTCCTCCCACTCATTAGTTCATTAAAATACCCCGCCCATAAAAATTAACCGCAGCCGGCTTCCCTGGTGGCGCAGTGGTTGAGAGTCCGCCTGCCGATACAGGGCAGGCGGGTTTGTGCCCCGGTCCGGGAGGATCCCACATGCCGCGGAGCGGCTGGGCCCGTGAGCCATGGCCGCTGAGCCTGCGCGTCCGAAGCCTGTGCTCTGCAACGGGAGAGGCCAGAGCAGTAAGAGGCCCGCGTATCGCAAAAAAAAATTTTTTAAAAAGTAACCACCGCATAGTTCG